>NC_132841.1:5677621-6291669 GCF_048164855.1 Canis lupus baileyi | reverse complement strand
AATAAATGGTGAAAGTCGAAATAAATATTCAGCCCCAGGACGAAGCGTGTAGAAGACACTTGAAGAGATAATGTACTGTTTTGAACATTCGAGGTGCAGCCTGCTTAATGGGGAGTGCTGAAAAGCTCAGCTTCTTTTCATGTTTGTCCTCTTTTGGGGTTTTAAAATACTCTTTCAATTCTTTCGGTTCTATGGGCGAGGGCTCGAGGGCTTGCACGTCTGTAAGCTGAGAGACAGGTTTTGAAAATTATGGTGCACCTTGATTCAGTGAAAGAAGGTAAGTGCTGACTTTTCCCTTTGCGTCTTTGGGTTGGTATCTGCAGCCAACATCTATAAATAAACCTCGTAGTAGGGGATTCAGTGAGGCACAAAAGCACGGCGGTGGTCCATATCAGACACTCGCTCGATATCTATCTAGTTGGAATAGAAAAGAAAGTGCCAAACAAGAGGCACCGTCAGAAGTTCAGAGGGGGCCTCTTTTGGATGCTGTGGCAAGATGAGGGAAGTTCAAAGAGAAGAGGAGGTGGTCGTGCTGGGTCCTGAAGCAAACCTATGACTAAGGTCGCAGGAGGGAGAAAAAAGAGAGATCCAGGAATCAAAGCTGGGCTGGGCCCGCTGGTGCCTTGTCAATACTGAGAGGTCACTGGGAGAGGCAAATCAGAGGGCCGGATGCCGGATAAGGAATTCCAAACGTGCCCGTGTACTCAAGAGGAGACTTTATTGTCCTCAGAATCTGAATAGAAAATAAGCCAAATTAATAAATGTGTCATCAGATGTCTAAAAGTGGAACGTGCCAACGCAGTATCGCAACGGAACCCAGCCATTGTGTAGTTATCGATTGACGTGGAGGGTGGGGGTGTTTGAACATGACTTACATGAAAGGGGAGGGGGTGCCTCCAAAACTAAGAGCGACTGGGGTCCAGCCCTTGGCTATGCGGGGAGGAGAACTGGAAGAATGATGACAGTGGTGTCAGAAATATAAGGGGAGAGAATATTTAGAATCTGGGAAGACATTTCGGGGGAAGCACCTCATTGCTGAAGATTTGTGCTTAATCCAGAATGTTATGGCATGCACCTCCTCTTTCTGGGGGTCCCTCGATTCTAGTCTCCCAAGCCCAAATGGTGTAACGCTCTATGTTCTCAGGAGCTTTCCTTTGTCATTTCCCCAGTGTCATACTGGTGTTTTGAGACTAAAGTGACATTGGAGATCTTGAAGGTAATGAACATTTAACCAAGGCCTGTTAATTATAATCTGCTGTGTATATATAAAAACACACACACATACCATACATATATACACACACACACATATACACACACGTACAAACCTTATATATACACACTTACAGCCTGTATACACATACATACACACGTGTACATACATACTTAGGACCTATGGTAGGCACATATATATAGTCATGTAGGAGCAAGATCTTTATTAGTGCAGAATAGTATGTGAAGTATATTTTGAAGATGACTGTTTGCTAGGGATTTCCAGAGATGAACTGAATTGCCACATCATGTTTAGTATAATTCCCTACATTTTTCTTCTCTTGCTTGGCTAATTCAGGTTCTTCCCCAATGATGTTGGTTTTACAAATTTATTACCAATCTCCGAAACTAAGCAGCAGGCCAAAACCTTGGTTCTTAAAAGACTGTAAAGCACGGTTATCTTTCAGAATTACCCGAAGACACATAACAGAAGACTGGAGGAAAAGATGTCAGGAGGGAGTCTGAATGCACAAATGCATTTATAATGGTGAACCACCCATCTAAGGCTTACTGTGTGGCAGACGTGTTCCTGTGGGCTGTGTACACAGGAGTCTCTTAATATGGAATAAGTGATTGGCCAGCCAGATGGATCGCTGTGATTTCATTGCTGGCTCCTCTTTTCCCTTACCCGTGGCTCCCACTCATCTTTTCACTTCATCATCGAGAATTTAAATATCTGCTTTTCCTCACTCCTCCCCAATTTATGTTATTTTCTGTGTCTTTTCTCCCGTGGCTACAAGATGGCTTTACCTGTAACATGAAAGAGGGGAGAGAGCGTTCCCAGCACCAGCTCCCTGTGGGCAGATGGCCTGGCGGCCTGGGTCAGTCCGTGAATCTCTTAGCTTCAGCTCCCTCACGAGTGAGAACTCACTCTCTGGAGGAGTGTTATGGGTTGAGCTGTGTCCCCGAAGGAGATGTGTTGAAGTCCTAACCCACAATACCTGTGAATGTGACCTTACGTGGAAATGGGATCTCTGCAGATGTAATCAAGTGAAGAGGAGGTCGGGCAGGAGTAGGATGGGTCTTTAATCCAGCAGGACTGGTGTCCTTAAAAAGGAAGAAGAAACACCCACCGACAAGTACTGCAGCCACAAGGCAAGGGTTGCCCACATCACCAAAAGCCAGACAAGGTGAGGAACAATTCTCCACAGGCTGCAGAGAGAGCAAGGTCCTGGCAATACCTTGATGTCAGACTTGTAGCTTCCAGAACCACAGGATGGTAAGTTTCTGTTGTCAAAGCCACCAAGGTTGTGCTACTTTGTTAGAGCAGCCCTAGCCAACTAACAGACATGCGGGCACTATGGGGGAGCGGCTGGGTACCCTGGGCTTTGAGATCAGACAGATCTGAGTTTGAATGTAGGTTTAATTACTTCTCAGCTGAATTATTTGGGACAAGTTTCTCACCGAGCCTCATTCTTTCCCGAGACCGAAATGGCTTGTGAAGGGGGACTCCCCCTGAATCTGGGCACACCTGCTTCTTCTGTACCCCCACTCTCTCCCTCCCTTCAGACCCACTACCTCTACTTTTCCAGTCTTCCAAACGTTGCCCCTTATAGCTCCAGCCACCAGGAAGAAACTCATCAGAATCACCCTGGGTTTCCAAATCCCAAAGTCCAGCCTCAGGGCAGGTGCCCCGACCCTCCCCCGAATCAGCTTGTGCTTGAAGAATGGGGCCATAGCTTCCTAAACTTGTCAAGAAAGGTTGACAAGTTGTGGTGTGTGCTGACGTCACAGGATGCCGTATGTGAAGTGACTTGGAGACCTGTGATAACGTAAAGCAGCACTGTTTTCTGTTTTGACTTGTCACACCCTGGTGAGGACTTTCCACCCTTCTGGCTCTTATACCCTCTACTCTCTCCACGTCCTTCCTCCCATCTTCCTTGCTCTCCACCCACATCCATCCCAGGCTTCTCGTACCTTCTTCAGGACTCTCCTCCTGCCAGAAGCTCCTTCAGGTACCTGCATCCACATCTGTCTCTTCTTTTTTAAGTTCCTATTACCCTCATGGTTATTTCATGTAGCTTAGCTTCTAAGTGCCTTCTACTTGGTCCCTGGCCTAGATCCGAGGCCACCTGAGGGTGGGAAGCCCACCTTACTGCGCTCTTAGCCAGTGCTGCTTGGCCCATTTTTAGGCATCAGGAGGTGCTTGGCAGTGACTGTGGCCCAGCCACAGCCTTGTCTCCTCTTCAGAAGGCCGTGGGGCTGCCGGCAGGCTGTCCCCCCACTCACCTGGAAGTCCAGACAGGCTCCTTGGTAAACAGAACAAAAGCCCCTGTAACTGCCAACCTGCAATAGACTTGCTACTCTTCTTCTAGGTCCAAGAGCTGTCTCCCCACAAATACTGGGCACAGTAGCCAGTCCACCTCTCTGCACCCCATTTCCACTCCAGGCTCTTGGAGCTTCTGTCTCCCTGAGGAACTGGATCTGGGAAAGCTACCACCTCTTCTCTAAACCTGCTGGAGGAGTACCTTCCACTGGTTTCCTGCTTTATCCCTGGGTCTGGTCTCACTGGGGAGGCCAGGGCCGTCCGGATGGGGCCCCCTAGGCTGCTACTGACATGGGATCAAACTGAGAAATGTGATCGAAAAGCTGCATTATGAGGGCAGCAAATTAGGACCTTTGTCAAGAGGACACAAAGCGTTTGCCTGGGAAGAAGAGAGCACATCTGTGAGGCCAGGACAAAGCCTAGCAGGCCAGCGCCGCCTGAGACTCCCAACCCCAAGAAGGTGACGGGGCCCCTCTCCAAATGTAACTTGATACAAGAACAACACTAAACATAACATACAAACTGTTCAGGCATGCTCAAATTAAAACAGCTTCTCACTAGGCTTTTCTGTCAATGAAATTCTAAATATGTTCATTGAAGTTGGACTTTGGTTTCCTCCCTCCCTCTCTCCTTCCCTCCCTCTCTTCCTCTTTCCATGTCTCTCTCCACCCTCTTCTTTCTTTTTGTCCTTGTTTGTAATTTCCCGAGCAAGAGCGTAAGCAATTTATGCAGAATGCTGGAAAGGGATTTGTGCCTCACTTAGAGGCTCATCTAGATGATAGTCCAGATCCCTCCCAGTCTGGAGGTTCTGTGAGTCTATGAAATGCCCCTGATGGTGGAGAACAAATCCTGCCTTCGAAGTCAGACATACCTGGTCCCAACTCCTAGCTCCCATGTTTACTCACTGTGTGACTTCGGGCAAGCTACTTAACCTCTCTGAGGTATGTCATCTGAAAAACTGGCCCTTTGCTGATCACCAAATCACTGCTGTGAGGATGAAATGGAAAAATATTTATGAAACACACAGCGAGGATGGAAATGGAAGAATGGGTCAGAAAAATCTCCTGCTGGGGCAGCTGGGAGGAGGCCTGCCTGAGCAGAGAAGACTGGCCACGGGGGTGTGGTGTGTGGGGACTCAGAGATTGAACTGTGAGTTCCCTTGGCTGGTGCCCAGGGGACTCAGCGTTGTTGCTGAGAGGAGCTACTTGGGTCAGCTCATTTCCCAGGGCCTGGCCCTGCTTCTGTTCTCTTTGTCCTTTTGTGGCCCCTGGGTTCTTGTGAACAATACAGGTCTGCCTCTGGGACCTCTTGCCACCATTGTGCTGTCCCTTGGAGGCCAGGTACGCCATCACGCCATGATTTCTCCTGGGCTTTGCTGCCCCTAACAAGACAATTTATCCCACACCTGTTTGGACTTTCTGATTATCGTTCCTTTTTTTTTTTTTTAAGATTTTATTTATTTATCCATGAGAGACAGAGAGAGAGAGGCAGAGACATAGGCAGAGGGAGAAAGAGGTTCCTTGCAGGGGAGCCCGATGCAGGACTTGATCAAAGGACCCCAGGACCACCACCTGACTTAGCTGAAGACAGATGCTCAACCACTGAGCCACCCTTGGGCCCATGTCATTCTTTTTCATTTACTTATTTCATTCATTCCATCAATGTTTTTTAGGGGGTGGGAATATCCACAGGGCGCCAGGCCCTGTCCTAGGGCTCCAAGGCCCCCAGCACTTGTCCATCTTCCCCAGGATCCTGCTGCTCTCCATGGGCTCCAGAATAACCCCCAGGCTCAGAATTTCTCCTCCCCTCTGTTCTCCAAGGCTGGCTACGCTGCAGGGTGCCTTACACCCCCTGCCAGGAGCAAAGCCTGACACTCAGCCTGATATTTGTTGATTAAATGAACACATAGAAAAGGATTTTTTTTAATTGCTACCTCTTCCAGATCCCCAGCCCCCTTTCAGACTGATGTAATCCAAATTACTGTGCACGATGATGAGTTAAATGCTGGCAGCTTGGTGATTGTGCATATGCAAGTTCCAGCTCTCAGGCAGCCATTATCAGTACCTCTCTGAGTTTCTGATTTTCAAGTATCCCTAGGGCTTAAAAATGCTAATGGTGGCTCTCTTCCTATTACTGTAATAATACTTAGCACTTGTGTCCTGCTACATAAAATCAGTTCAAGTGCACCCACACCCCCTGGTGAGGTAGGTTCCTTATTAGCACCCTGTTGTCAACAGAGCAGCTGAGGGGTGCCTGGCTTGGCTAAGGCACACTTGGCTTTGATCTGAAATCATCCTCCCTACTCCTGCCCCCAGGTCTCTGTGGCCCCTGAGAGTGTAAACAGGCAGCAGTCTTTCCAAGACCCCAGCCCCCAAGAGGTCTAGCAGGAAGGTGACTGGCTGTTCCTCTTACTTTCAGAGGCAGAAACCCTGTTAAAGATGTGATAGCACAACTTATTTATTTAAGTTACAGTTATAATGACTGGCAAAAGCGACTTTTCCAACAGGGCTGAAAAAGTTAGTGACCTGTGGAAGAGGGTGAATGGGGTGCCCCATGGTCACAGGTTAGGAAAGCATCCTGTCGGGAGTGGCAAGGATCCAAGTCACCCAGAACGGTCCTGAGGACTGTAAAGCCAACAACTCCTTACCTGGCAGGACCTGTGAAAAAGTGAGAAAATCTGTGTGCCCCAAAGCGTCCCTTCACCACCCCACCAGGAGGTTGGGGCTGGAGTCCCGTGGCCTCCTCTTCCCTGCAGCCTGCCTGGGAGTCTGAGCTCTTGGCCTGGGGCAGCAGAGCTCTGGGAGGCTGGTAGGTCAGCCTGGTAGAGATACCTGAAGGAGAGATGGAGGGGGAGAAGGGGGGAGGTTGGGAGAGGGTAGTGAGCAGAGTCCCTAGAGGGATCTCAAGGAGTCCTTGGCTACCTCACAGTCAAGCCAACCAGGTACACTTCAGGACTACAGATTTTTTTTTTTTTTTCATTTGAAGGAACTAGAAATATCCTGCTCTAATTGCCTCCTTTTACAGTGGGGAAATCTGAAATTCAAAGACTTTAAGGGACTTGCAAGAAGTCACAGGCCATATTAGTGCCAGACTTAAATTTTATATGAAGAATATTTTCAAGATTATTAATAAAGTTGTGACACATATCAGCATGGCAGTTGAATCAGAAGATGTTATTCCGCTAAAGTTAAAGAGACGGGAAAGGATAATCACAAAAAGGAGCAAAATTCATTTAAAAGCAAAACTATGAAAACCATAGTAATGAAAAAGAGGAGTTCCAGTCAGGTCAGCATTTTGACCCCAAAAGCAAATCAGTTGATTGTCCCCATGTTAGTTTACAGAGTTTAAGGCAATTTGTTGTAGTGTGAGCTCTATGTGGGTTTTGACCAAACAGGATTTAGGATTCCACAAGTCCCTGAAAACTTTTGGCACCATCTTCTGTAAAAACAGAAACCTTTATGCCACTTGAATTTGCACTGCCTGACTTATTTGCCTACAAACTAGAAACTTGCCCTCATTAAAAAGATGTGAGTCAGAGCTAGGAAATGCCAAAACCAGTGTGTAGAACAGAGGATTCTGGAGAGGTGGCCTTGAGGTCTGGCAGGGGCTCTTCCCTGGTCATGGTTGCTTTCCGATGTGTCTCCGTGGTAAGGAGGACAGGGGTCTCTGCTCTGGGAGCCCACAGGCTGTGTCCTAATGAGAATCAGCCATGTCATCCCTCTAAGGCTGCCTCCACCTCTGTCAAAAATCCTCCAATGGCAAAAACTAGGTGCTCGGTGTGACTGAACAATGAAAAAAAAGAAGTTCCTATTCTGAAGCTGCCTGCTAATTATTCCAGGGACATTCTTCCTGTCAATCTTTTATTAATTATCCAGGGGAAGTGATTCTATAAAGCAACACACAGTGAAATGATTCATCTGACATAACTTCCTTCATTTCCCATCCAACTGAAACAGGTCCAGAAGCCTCAACCAGGAATGGAGGAGAGAGCAAACGAAACTGAATGTCCTCCAAACACACAGCCGTGTCCTGAGTTGAGATCCCCAGCAGCATCCCTGGCTCGAGCTCAGGCACTCGGGAAGGTCTATGTACCTTCCCTTCCCCAGATGTTTATAATGAATAATGGATTCTATGAATAAATTCTAATAAATGACTGAATACATTTTAATAACTAACGACTAAAATTAGGAGTAAGAACACTGCAGAGTCTTAAATATATATTTAAAGTGCTGCAAATTACAAGTATTTAAATTATAAGCTTTCAAATATTATAGAGGAAACTTTTAAAAATTAAAAAAAATTGTTGTAATGTAAGCATGGTGATGTGATGAACATGTACATTGTAAAAGAAATCCCACAATTGAGTGAATGAACACATCCAACATCTCAGATATTAACTTGCTTTTTTTTGAGAATCCATAAATTCTACTCTCTCAGAAAATTTCAATTATACAATGCAGCATTATCAACTATAGTCACTGTGTTATACGTGAGATCCTCATAACTTATTCATCTTATCACTGAAAGGCTTTAACCCTTTTACCAACCTCTCCCATTCCCCCATCCACCCTAGCCCCTGGAGATCACCATTCTGTTCTGTGTTTCTGAGACCCAATTTGTGTGTGTGTGTGTGTGTGTGTGTGTGTGTGTGTGTAAGACTCCGCATAAAAGTGATCCCACGCATTATTTGTGTCTCTCTGTCCGGCTTGTTTCACTTAGCATAATACCCTTCATGGGTGAATACCCATGCCGCAAATGACAGTATTCTTTTAAGGCTGAATAATATTCCATTGTGATACTATATCTATATACAGATATCACATTTCTTTATTCACATTCATCTGTCAAAGGACATGTAAGTTGTTTCTGTTCCTTGGCTATTGTGAACAATGCTGCCATGAACATGAGAGTGCAGATGTTCTTTTGAGACAAGTGATTTTGTTTCCTTTGGAGATATATATATATATATATATATATATATATATATATATCCAGAAGAAGTATTGCTGGATCATGAGGTAGTTCTATTTTTGATTTTTTGAGGATCCTCCATACTATTTTCCACAGTGGCTACACCAGTTTACATTCCCACAAACAGTGCACAAGGGTCACTTTTCTCCACATCTTTGCCAACATTTGTTATCTCTTGTCTTTTTTTTTCAGGTCTCCTAAATTTTTTTAGCTCTCCTTTCTTTTAAAAAATTATATTTAAAGTTTTATTTTTTAAATTCCAGTGTAATTAATTTACAGTGTTATATTAGTTTAAAGTGTACAATATAGTGATTGGAAAATTCTATACATTTTTCAGTGCTCAATGTGATAAGTGTACTCTTAATCCCTGTCATGTATTTCAACCATCCCCCCACCAACCTCTCCCCTCTGGTAACTTCCAGTTTGTTCTCTATATTTAAGAGTCTAATTTTTTGTTTGTCTCTCATTTTATTTGTTTTGTTTCTTAAATTACACACATGAGTGAAATCATATGGTATTTGTCTGCCTCTGACTTATTTTACTTAGCATAATATCCTCCAGATCTATTCTTGTTGTCGCAAATGGCAAGATTCCATTCTTTTTATGGCTGAATAATATTCCATTATATATACACCACATCTTCTTTATCCATTCATCTATTGATGGGCACTTGGGCTGCTTCTATACTTTGGCTATTATAAATAATGCTGCAATAAACATAAGGGTGCGTATATCTTTCAGAATTAGTGTTTTTGTATTCTTTGGGTAATTACCCAGTAGTGGAATTACTGGATCATATGGTAATTCTATTTTTAGTTTTTTGAGGAACCTCCGGACTGTTTTCCACAGTGGCTACACTAATTTTCATTCTCACCAACAGTGGGCGAGAGTTCCTTTTTCTGTACATTCTTGTCAACACTTGTTATTTCTTGTGTTTTAGCCATTCTGATAGGTGTCAAGTGATTGCTCATTGTGATTTGCCTTTTCCTAATGATGAGTGATGTTGAGCACCTTTTCACGTATCTGTTGGCCATTTGTATGTCTACTTCGGAAAATGTTCAAGTCCTTTGCCCATTTTTCACGTTGGGGTATTATTATTATTATTGCTGTTATGTTGTATGGGTTTTTTGTATATTTTAGATATTAACCCCCATCCGGCATACAGTGTGCAAATATTTTCTCCCATTCTATAGGTGCCTTTTCATTTTATTGATGGTTTCCTTTGCTGTGCAGAAGCTTTTTAGCTTGATGGAACCCCCTTGTTTATTTTTGCTTTTGTTGCCGTAGCTTTCAATGTCAAATAAAAAAAATTTTTCCAAGACCAATATTAAGGAGGTTTTTCTTCGATGAGTTTTATGTTTCAGGTCTTATATTCATGTCTTTAATACATTTTGAGTTGATTTTTTCGTTTGGTAGAAGATAAAGGTCCAGCTTCATTCTTTTGCATGTGGATATTTAGTTTCCCCCCTACTGTTTATTGAAAAGGACTATCCTCTTCCCTTTGTACATCCTTGGTCCCTTTGTTGAATAGTAATTGATCATCTATGTTTGGAGTTATTTCTGAACTGTTCATTCTGTTCCATTGACCTGTCTCTTTGTTTTTATGCCAACACCATACTGTTTTGATTACTGTAGCTTTGTTTGAAATCAGGAAATGTAGTGCTTGCATCTTTATTTTTCTCTCTCAGGATTGCTTTGGCTATTCACAGTCTTTTATGGTTCCATACAAATTTTAGGATTGCTTTTCCTATTTCTGTGAAAAATACCACTGGGATTTTGATAGGAATAACTCGGAATCTGTAGATTGCTTTGTGTGGTAGGGACATTTTAACAATATTAATGGTTCCACTCCATGAACACAGAATATCTTTCCATTTATTTGTGTCTCCTTCAATTTATTTTACCAATGTTTTATAGTTTTCAGTGTGCAGATCTTTCACCTCGTTGGTTAAATTTATCCCTAAGTATTTTATCCTTCTTGATGTTATTGTCAATGATATTCTCTTAATCTTAATTTCTCTCTAATAGATTGTGGCTAGTGTGTAGAAGTGCAACTGATTTTTGTACATTGATTTTGTATCCTGCTATTTTACTGAATTTGTTTGTTAGGTCTAACAGGCTTTTTCTTTTTCTTTTCTTTCTTTTTTTTTTTTTTTTTAGTGAGTCTTTAGGACTTTCTAAATGTAATATGTCACCTGCAAATAGAGACAATTTTACTTCTTCCTTTTCAATGAAAGTATTCTTTTAAATTCAGAGACTGAATGCAAGGAAGGGACATGAGTGAAAGAGGATGGAGCTGTGCCCACACTAGGACACTAAAAATACACTGCCCCTTAACCACGTTTGGTTGCTGAGTTTCAGGAGCATTTAAAAAGAAGATTTCATCAGTCATTCAAAGGCATGGATTTTAAATGCAATTACTGTATGTAATTAGCTGTTTCATCTTCGGTGCCAGTGAATTTGGAATTTAATCTCTGCACAAAATAGAATACTAAGCAGCTTCCCCCATAGAAGGGCTGGTGTAGATGTTTACTGGTAGCTGGATAATTTGGCCAAATTCTTTATAACCACCATGGACAAATGTCCGACAGAAGAGGATGGAGACAAGGCACTGGCTCTTAGAAGGTACTTACTTTTAAGCTCATGTTAAAGACACAGTGTGAACATCTTCTCTCAAACTGTGAAGATTTGCCCCATGCTGGGTGGAGCCCATCCCTCAACCTCAAGATGGTAACCACAGCTACCCAATTGTCTCTCCTGTCTGCTTTTCTTGCTGGATTATGAGCTCCTTGAAGGCAGGGACCATGTCTTACTAAACATTGTGTTTCTATCACAGAGCACAGTGCCTGGCCCACCACAGCATTCAATAAATAAATGAATGAATGAGCCACCCATTAAAATCAGCAAGAGCCCAATTTACAGACATAAGTAGTTTATTTAAACAGTTGTTTGGGGTTGCCTGTGTGGCTCAGTGGTTGAGCATCTGCCTTTGGCTCAGGTCATGATCCCCCAGTCCTGGGATTAAGTCCCACATCAGACTTCCTATAGGAAGCCTACTTCTCCCTCTGCCTGTGTTTCTGCCTCTCTCTTTGTGTCTCTCATGAATAAATAAATGGAATCTTAAAAAAACAACAACAAAAAAAACCCCAAAAAACAAAAAACAGTTGTTTCCTTTTTTTAAAAAAAAGTCCTTCAACTAACATCTCTTTAATTAAGCTATATATTTTTATTTTTTCATTTTATTTCAAATTCCACTGTCGTTAATGTATAATGTTATATTAGTTTCAGGTCTACATTACAGTGATTCAATACTTTGCCCGGTGCTCATCCCAACAGGTGTGCTGCTTCATCCTCATCAGTTGTTTCCCCCATCCCTACCTGCCCTCTGGGGACCACCAATGTGTTCTCTCGGGTGGTGCCCTCTTGGCCCTTTAGCCACACTCCTACCATTCCAGAATCTTAGATTTTCTGTGACACAGCCTCCATCAGTGGGGTGCCTGGTGGACATCTGTGGATAGCCCAGATCAGCGAAGTCAGGAAATGAGCTCAGGGTTTCTAAAAAGAAATGAAGTCCCAGTCCTCAACTTTAGATCACCAGTAAGTGACTAGATAACAATATTTAAAGATATGTGAATAAAGATAGGCTATCTTGTTTAAATTTAATTTTATTTATTATGTTTTTTTAGAGAGAGAGAGGGAAAAAAAGCAAGTGTGTGTGTATGTGGTGGGGTGGGGAGGGGTGGCAGGTGAGGAGGGACAGAGAGATAATCTCAGGCAGGCTCCAAGCTGAGAGCCGAGCCTGATGCAGGGCTCCATCTCACAACCCTGAGATCATGACCTGAGCCAAAATCAAGAGTCAGATGCCCAATCGACTAGCCACCCAGGCTCTCGTTTAAGTGAAGCTTCAGTGTATTGACTTTAGTTCTAAGTTTGGTTCATGGAATATCTATGAAGTTCTCTTAGTCTTCAGTACAGCTTCCTAAGGACAACTAATGTGTTGGTGTTGTTCACTGCTATATCCTCAGCTCCCTGAACAATGCCTGTACCATAGAAGATGCTCAAAAAATATTCCCAGGTGACAGAGTTTGTATATATGACAGCCACTGGGATGGAAGATTGCTATTAAAAAACTATGAGCTGGGACACCTGGGTGGCTCAGCAGTTAAGCATCTGCCTTTGGCCCAGGGCGTGATCTCGGGGTCCTGGGATCGAGTTCTGCATCAGGCTCCCCACCTGGAGCTCGCTTCTCCCTCTGCCTATGTTTCTGCCTCTCTCTGTGTCTCTCATGAATAAATAAATAAAATCTTTAAAAGAAACTTATGAGCTACTTTCTTGTTTCCAGGAAAGAGATTTTCAATGAGCCATGAGAAGAGTGTAAGTATCACAGACAAGAAAGATTTATGGTTTTATTATAATAGGGGTAAAAGTAACCCCTAAAACCTGCAGAGAACACAAAGCAAGAAAACTTTCTCCCAAAATATGTCTCAAGTGTTTGCAGAGAAAGTCTTTCCCTTGCACTATGGGAAATGCAGAGGTGCCTCCCAGAGCCCAGCGGCTGACCCCAGCCCATTGTTGTAGGCGACTGGCCAAATCTGCTTTCCTACAGCAGAGGCAAGAGAGGCAAAGCTGCAGCTGATCACAGAGGAAGGAGATAGCAAATGGAAAGAGGAAATCCCAGGGCCCTCCCGCCTGAACCCTCTGCATACATCTGGAGGTGGAGCCCAGCACGTGTGTAGTATGTGGTTCCCCGTTCCCTGTCACACAGCAGAAGTGAGGACAACAGCAGAAGAAACCAAAAACAAACAAAAACCCCACCATGGTTTCCATAGGTGACAGGGAAGGTTTGTAATTTCCCCATGAAGCTATTTGCCAAATGACTCATTCCAGAGCTTGAGAGAGAAAGAATGATTCCCAATGCAACTCACTCTCACTTGTCACGATGGCCGAAGGCACATCGGGAAAGACAAAAGGGGATGTTCCAGTTTTTCCTGTGCCTGTCAGCCCCAGTCCCTTGGGGGACATGAAGCTCCAAACAGTTTCCTGGTTCCTGGTTCCTGGGTTTATCTGATCCTCAGAGCAGTGAGCCCAGAGCCCCGCCTCTGCAGCCACCTCCATGCACTCCTGGGGAAGTGCAAGAAGCAGAGTGCATTGCAAACACCAGGTCTGCCTGGCCTATTTCATGCCCATCTGACTGTGAGTGTGTGTGTCTGCACGCGTGCACACGTGCCCCTGTGTACCTGCATATATATCTGCATGTGTATCTGTGTGTGAGCATGCCTGTGTGTGCATGTGTTCACACCTGACATGGGGCTGGATCCCAGGACCCTGGGATCACGACCTGAGGCAAAGGCAAATGCTTAACCGACTGAGCTACTCAGGTGCCCCTAAAAATGCTTTCTTTTATCTGTAAAAAAAAAATCTGATAATCTGATAGTATAAAACCCTATGTTGTCTATAGAGAGTAAAGCCTCCCTAGACTGTGATGTGCCATGCCTATGCCAACCATTAATCCTTTTGGGCTTCTTTTGTCTCTTTTCCCCACAGTCATATCCAGTAGTTAGACTGCAAGGCAGAACCAGGTACCTGTAAGCTAGTATGGCTAGAATTTGGGGCTCCCTGGCAAGCTCAAGCTGACTCTAACCCTTTAGGTGGGATGTATGTTGATATGCAGCTTGATCAAGGTCTCGTGGAATTTGCGTTGTTGCCACCCAACCCATCTCCTTGTCTATACTGCCCCTCTCATTCACCAAGCTGATACACTGATTACCAATGCATTCCTACCTGATAACAGAGAAGATGTGTATTTATAAATTGCCTTAAGAATTCTCTCCAGGAGTTCCTGAAGTGATGTGAATAGCACAAGTGATGTGATCACTTTTGTGCTGGTATTCATTAAACTGGTGTTTTCTCCATTTCACAGATGAGGAAATGGAGTCTAAAATCTTGCTCAAGATCACACAGCTATCAGGTAGCAAGCAGAGTGTGGGCCAAAATGCAGGAGGTTGGACCCCCGAGCCCTCCCTCTAAATCATGGTCACCAAGCTCTATGCACCATTGCAGCCCATAGATTTGGGGGAAAGAGAAGTGAAGGGCGAGGAAATCTTATTCTGGATATGCAAGCCCTATTGTGAGGGTTAAAAGTCCTCTTTCCACTTTCCTATATGCATCTCTGTGATTTTTTTTCCTCCTGGGATCCCAAGGGAAAGGGAGCAAGAGTCTCATGAAATGCTATCCCCAGCACCATCCAGGTTCTGTGCCTCTGGGCCTGAGGCCACTGCTAGGGTAACTCTTGCTGCCTCTCCAGTCCTGCCATGGGACAGGTGCAGCCAGGGATGGTGTGCCCTCTCTGGTGTAAGTGGAGGGCATGTAGGAAAGCTCTCCTATGCGTCCCCAGCTAAGTGAGGAAAAATAGAGATGTGTTCAGGTGACACCCATTCTTTTTTTTTAAAGATATTTTTTATTTATTCATATTTATTCATGAGAGACACACAGAGAGAGGCAGAGACATAGGCAGAGGAAGAAGCAGGCTCCTCATGGGGAGCCTGATGCAGGACCCGGTCCCAGGACCCCAGGGGATCATGACCTAAGCTGAAGGCAGATGCTCAACCACTGAGCCACCCAGGTGTCCCAGGCGACAGTCATTCTTATCACCCACTCCCATTGCACGTGGTCTTAATGGTCCTTGAGCTTCTAACTCCCTGGACATGGCACCGAACTAGGGAGAAGAGGGAACCGATCTGCCCCAGGCCAGCCCTGCCTCCGGACAAGAGCTGCTGTACTAAGAAAGGCAGAGGCCAGTGCAGAGAGACAGGTCCTCCTCCCAGATCCAACACCAACCAGGCCACAGCGGCACACTCGGATTTTTCATTCTTAAAATGAATGTCGAACATGAGCTTCACTACATCTCTAAAAACCCCTTTTGATGCTGAAATCCAGTGATCCTAAATCTCCCCCCTTCTGGGCAGTTCTGTTTCCATTCTCCTCTGGGGAACCTTGGGGACCTTCTTGAGTGGGAGAGGATCAAGGGGCTCCCAGGAGGCCGGGCGCTGGGGGCACAAGGCTTGCAGAATAGAAACCGGATTGCTACATCAGCTGGCAGAATGAGGAAGCAGCCTTCTCAGGAGACCCAGCCCAGAGGCAGGCTCCATGGCCACAGAACTCTCTTCGCCTGTTTCCAAAAGGACAAGATGAGCACCCACTGGGTGGCTGGTGGTGAGAGGCATCCCTCTGACAGTGGAATCTGAGGCTCACACAGGGCAAGTAGCTTTTCCCCCAATTTTGTACTCCATCATGGTCACTAATGACGAAGTGGATTTAATAGCACCCCCGCACTAACCTTCCAAAAACCAAATGATTTCTTTCCAAATTGAAGTTGCTCCAACTATTGACTGTAATTAACCCTTATAGCAGCTGCGTAAGGATCTGGGGGGTTACTTGAGCAGAGGGAAATAATCCAGTGTCAATGAGCTATATTTACTTGCAGAGAGAGAGAGAAAGGTGGTGTGTGAGCTCGAGGCTTTAACCACTCGGGTATGGTATTTTGCAGCGTAACATTTTCCAAGATGGAAGTGGAGATTGAGTTGCCAGGACGGCAAGAAAGGACACGGGGAAACGAGGAACTAGATGGCACGTCAGCAGCGGTGGGCGAGTCTTTCTTATTTGTGGTTCTCGGTAAGCAGGGGACAAGGCTCGAGGTCACTGCCCACACCTTTTTCTGCCTCGCGGATGTTCTTCGAGCAAGGTCAGGGAGCAAACCATAAATGGGGGCAAATTCCAGCCGGGTCTTCCAACCAGATGTTTTGTTCTATGAAATGTCACACGGTAACAGGATAATTGGAGGGTTTGGATAAGCTGGTGAGGGAATAAGGGGTTTTCCTAAGGAAGATAAAAGCAGAGAAGCAGCTCTCAGCACTAAGCTGGCTGCCCTGTTTCTTCAAAAATAGGTCCTGTAACATGGAGAAGCAGAAACCTAAACCTTCTTAAATCCCTTCGAATGAATGTTTTTGAATAGAACAAACACCTATTTCATGAAAGAAATACATTTCAAAAGATCATAGCAACAGGACGCACCAGCTTCTTGGTCACCTAAGTGTTTTTGGAAGAGGAAAAGAGCCATCCAGCATTAAAGATTCAGGAATGTCTGTTGACATATTAAGGAAACAACCTCAGGGGACAGCTGACAAGGCTCCAAGAAGCATTACCAAGGGAACAGTGACGCAAACACGTTCCGTTTTTACAGGCTGGCATGCTGCCAGGCTTCCTCGCCTGACAGCTGATGTAATGCTAATCCCTATCTGGGTTAGCGTTGCTTAGATATTAACTCAAACGACTCAGTCAGCTGCAATCAATAGCAGGTTCCTTTTATAGAAGATAGTAAAAAGAAAAAAAATATACACACACATATACAGAGAGAGAGAGGGAGAGAGAGAACTGTGGGGCTTGGCATGTTAAAAACCTATTCGTGGTGCCAAAAATGGGAAAAGAAAAAGCAGGAGGGTCCAGTCTAAACCTGAGAGGCACCTTGACGCACACAAGTGTCTTTTTCTTAAGAAAGTCCAGTTGTCCACAAAAATATTGCTCTTTCATAATACCAGTTTCTTTTTTAAGTGTAACAACTAAGGAATATGCCTAATTTCCAGCTGAGCTAAATAATGACAGGAGAAAACAGAAGACATTAGATGGCAATGTGAAAATAATGCTTTGTTTCATCATTGAATAAATGGGCTGGTTCCTTTGGAACCAATGCATAAAATATTGGTTTTTTTTTTTTAATTCTTTCTTCAAGACCACTGCTTTTTGATTATTTTAGAACAAATAATAAGTACAATAAGTATGCAAATTTTAATCAGTCTCAGTTTGAATGCGTGTGTCAAGTGTCCTCTATAATATGTTGAGAGGCTACTTTTCATTTTCTCTCAGTCACTGTAATTTTAACTGTCCAAGGGTGATAAAGAACAGCTCATTTTAACAACTCACTTTAGTTATACATATTCTTATTTATTTACTAGATTATATCTAGATGGAAGAGATCTATGTTATCTTACACACAGGACCAGAAGCAAAGCATCCCTGGTTCCAAGGCCCTTAGAGTATAAAGAATAATCATCAAAAACCAGGTGGTGAGGGCCTGGGGGAAGGACAAACACCAATAGAGATGATAGAGTATTTTTAATAACAATGAAATGAGGATAGTAGTGATAACATAGCACATGAGATGCACGAATGAAGTCCATGGGATGGCAGTGACATGATGAAAATGACACATGATTTATCTTTACATGTTTATAACACTTCTCTTCTATAGTAGGAGTTGTTTTTTTTTTTTTTTTCTAACTTAAAGGAAGTTTAAGCTTGAGGGAGTCTATGAACCACATGAATTTATGTGTAAGTTGATGGTTATGTATGTATTGTTCTGGGAGGAAGGCTCCTAGCTCTCATTGGATGCTCGGAAGGTTCCAAAGGCCCTCCTCCCCCAAGGGTTAAAACTGAACCATAAGATCAAGTCCTCCAGGAATTTGATCTCAATTATTCTTCACCTTCCAGTGAGATCATTTATTTACAGGTAGAGAAAGGGGGAAATTGAGAGGCTAAGTTGCTTTGCCCAACATCAAGGAAGCAGTCTGGTCTGTTCTTATCTATGATGCTAGATCAGATGGCCTCCTTGTATGAGTTTCTGTGGCGAGTCCATTAGTGAAGAAGGTCCCATTAGAGCCATGCCCACAAGGGAAGGACCAGAAGAGCTCAGAATACCCTCCGATGACTTCCATCTCAATTCAACTGATACATCTCCCTCTCCACAGTCTCCCATGCCCACCGGCCCTTCCCTCCCCATACTCTGCTACCCAAAGTCTCCTTCCAATAGGGCCAAGGCCAACCAGAAAATTCAACTGCAGTATTTTAACGTTTTAGCAAAGTCTCCCATAAGAATGTAATCTTAGCATCACCTTTCTTTGATAAGGCACTGTTTGCTTCGGAATCTTGAAACACTCCATATCTGGCAAAAAGGATACAGAACAGGAAATTAGGGCACACAGATATGAAGGAACTTCCCAGCATTGTAGAAAATAGGATGCAAGTTTAGTTTTCTAGACTCACAATCTGGTCTGTTCTACATTCACTTACACCAGTTCAGCCTACAGAATAGAGCCTGGCATTCTCTGAGTTTGCATTTCCTCCGGCCTGGGGGCAGAGGCCAACAATGAAAGGCACAGGGAAGTCCGCTCCAGCTTCAAGTAGAGGATGGAGGTAAGGGAGTGGTCTACAAGGAAGGAGAACAGAGATTTTGTCCCTTGTTGACAACAATAATATCTACTGTCATTTTATAGTCATAAAATAATTTATTTTATAATTATATTGTTATTAATTTATACATTAGAAAATATTTTAACTATAAAATAAGATTTTCTAATCACAGAAAACTTGGAAAAAAGCAGAAGTAAAAAGAAGAGGAAGGAAAAAAAGGCCTATAGCTCCCTCTCTCCCAGGTAGCATGCTAAATGAACAAATATCCCTGTTGTTTGGATTGGCGCCTCTTCTTTCTAAGGGTGACCCTGAAGTCACAAACTCTTGGTTTCATTGTAAGGACAGCGTGAATGATGAAACCTTTCTTGCAGGCCTCACAGGGCTGTTCCATAGCTTGAATAAAATTATGGGTTTGAAAATGAGAAAACTCACTTGTGAATTGTAAATGTCTATATTACAAATATAAGGAATTCCTACCACGGTCGTTAGAGACTGCTCTGCCGGCACTGTACTCAGAGGTGCCAACATGCTCTCCTCAAAAACACTGCTTCTCATGATAAGTCCCTGCTTTAGAACATAGCATGGATCTCTGTGGCCTTTTATTCAAATCCAAGAGTCTCTGGTCAGATTTTTCTCAGTTCAGAGCCCAGTCTTGTCTTTGATGCCACAAACTATGAATGGCATCAATTCTACTCCATCTAAGTGAATCTTCACATCATTGGCAGACATGTTGGTTTTTTTAGATACTGAAATGTTCTGTATGTTTTCCCTTATATGTACCTTTCTAGCCCATCTTAAAATGGAAATCACTTCTAATGCTTCATTTAATATCATTTCCATCAAAAGGCAGCGTGCTGGGAGAAATGGGGTAACCTACCTGGAACTAGTTTTCTACATGATAATTACATGACACGTCGCTTAAATTTACAGCCATCTTCCGGTTTTTTTTTCTTTTGCAAACTTTTGCTTTCATTCCCTACATCCTTTTCCAAAATGTGTAAAAACTAGATTTTGCAAAAACATGGGATGTGAATGTCATTTGTTGTGTATGAATTTGCTAAGAAATAGGGTGTAGCACAGCTGTTATTTTTCCACATATCCTACTCAATCTGTCATGCGTTTACTGTGTTTTATAAATATGTGTCATATTTGGAAATATATTGTTCACATATCTTGCATGCTTTCCATTTGCAGCATGCTAAAAATACAGTATCAGTTTGTCAACATGGCTTTCAAAAACAACAAGATCCCCTCGTTTGGAAATTCCAACCAAGTCCATAGTCCAGACCAGGCAGTTATTACAAGACATTTCGTTTCCCATTCCTCACTTTGCCCTCATTTGGCTGTGTCTTTGCGTCCCATGTAAGGCATGCTTTAAGCATCTCAGATACGAAAATATCTTTGGTGTGTGACTCAAAAGCAAGATGGTTTACTCAAATTGCCTCATGTTCTAGAATGCATGTTTAAGTGGGTGCAGGAATACAAGAGAAGTCACAATCCAGCTTCCTTCATTCACGGGCCTGTTCCTTCTGATGAGTCAGGAAAAACGCATTGAGATAGCGGTGTTGGGGTGTTTCCACCGAAAGCTCCGAAGTGTGCAAATCATAAATTGAGCTGGCTTCCAGATCACTAAAGATGCTTGTTTTTCTTCCACGTAAACAACTGCAGCCCTGGTTTGAGCTTGAAGTCACGTAGCTTCTTGGAGAATTTAGGACCCAGGCGTGGTGATGTGAGGAAACCAGGACAGGGTGGGAGATGTGGAGGGTCGCATCTAAATACTGTTTTTTCCAGGGGGCCTGAGTGGCTCAGGGGTTGAGCATATGACCTTGGCTCAGGTCGTGATCCTGGGGTCCTGGGATAGAGTCCTGCATCAGGATCAGGCACCCCATGTCTCTGCCTCTCTCTCTGTGTCTCTTGTTAATAAATAAATAAAATCTTTAAAAATACATACATACATACATACATACATACCGGTTCTTCCAGAAAACAAAAACTTACTTGACCTTTCAAAGCCAAAAGAACAAGACAATGGTTAAACAAGGATAAAATGAAGCTGTGTTCTTCCATTTTGCCCTTTTTAGTTTTTATTTTTTAAATTTTTTTGTTTTTTTTCATTCTGCCCTTTTTAAATAGTCTTCCCTATTATAAAGCACATCTTTTATGTGTTTTAAAAGTTTCTTTTAAATAAGGGCAAAATTAGCCTAAGAAATCCACACTCTGGAGCCCATATTTTCAGCAGAGAGAACCACTGCAGTGACAACCACTCTTACGACACCATTATTACTTATTACACGTTTATTTCCTACATTGATCTGACGTTGGCACATGATCCGCCGCCGGCGGCCTCGCGGGGAGGGGAGGCTGGGTCCGCAGGCCCCGTGCGGGTGGGTCCGAGCCTCGGCACCTGTGCCTGCCCCGCGCGGCTGCAACGCTCGGGCTAACTGAGGAGCGGTCCTCACCTGACCGAGAAAGGCCCCGGACCCCCACGATCTCGCTTCCTTTGTGTGCCTCGTGGGGGACTGCGGAGGCCGGCTGGAGAGGCTGCACCCCTGCACCGGGCGTTTGGGGCCCTAGAACTCAGCTTTGGGGTGGGACTCTGGAGGAAGTGTGGAAGGGGCTCTTTCTCCCCAACGTGGGCTCAGAAAATGCATTCCCCAGTTTATGGGAGAGACTTGGCTGCCTCTCAAGAATGCCTCACTGGTTATCATTGAAAAAAACAAAACCACCTCCTGGCGATGTGATCACACGCCCACCTTTTGAGATAGCAGCATATTGTTAACTGCCAGCCAGCTCCTCGGCAGTCCGGACAGGACAATGAGACCTTTGTCCCTGCAGTTTATTGGTCTCCTTTTGCCTGGTCAGCAGCCCTGCCAAGGGAAAGCAGGTACGGTTTCCCCTGCTCCCCAAATGGGGGAAGCTCACAGAGCTTTCAGAGGAGCAATTGGGCCGGGCCCTAGATTTCCCAGCTTGTGTTTTTTTTAGCTCATGTACTTTCTGAATTGTCACCTACCCACACTTCCTTCACCCCAACCCCTGAAGACCTACTGGGGGAAAGCATGACCCTTTTCAGGGTGTGCGCTGGAAGAAACTTTGTGTCTTCAAAAACCTTAATTTATTTCCAAACATTAAATTCTCAGTATCCATCCATTGCTTTTCCATCGTGTGCCTATAGCTTTGCTAAATAGAAATAGATCAAAAAGTATGCAGATGACCTTCCTACCCAGAGATTCTAAGATGACCCCAATGTCTGTCACCTTTGTATCATCTTCTCCTCCTTGAGTGTGAGCAGGGCTTTAATTTGCTTCTAGCCGATAGAGCACAGCAAAGGTGATAGGATATCATTCTGATGCTTCATTACCTTAGTGGCAAAGGTGAAGGGATTTTGCAGATGTAATTAAGATCTCTAATCGGTTGTCTTTAAGTTAATCGAAAGAGAGATTATCTTGGGTGGGTCTGACCTAATCAGATGAGGCCTTCAAAAGAAAATCTAGAGGTCAGAGACAAAGCAGCAGATTCCCTGTCTCCCTTCTGGCCTCAAAGAAACAGACAGTTAGGAGCTGTATGGCTTTGAGGAAACGAATTCTGCCTGTGGGCCTGCAGAGGAAGGACCCTGAGCCCAGGGAGACCTGAGCTCCAGCTGACACACTGACTGCAGTCTTGTGACACCCTGTGCAGAGGACCCAGGTACCCAGTGGAAGCTGTGAGATAAAAAAGTATGTGTCATTTGAAGCTGCTGAGTTTATGGTAATTTGTTACATGGTGGTAAAAAACTAAGACACTTATGAGCTAAGAAGGAGCTAGGACTCAACCCAATTTAGCAGGTATCTGTAAAATCTTAGATTTACCACCCTCTCCAAAGTATATATATATTTTTTAGCTTCTTGGACTATTACATACATTAAACATAAAGGTGATATGTAACACTAATAACTATCTATACCCATGGTGCTAAAACAGGTCTTGTCATTTAGAAACAATAGTGACAGCTGTATTTTCTCCCTCATTCTCTTCTTGTGTCATACACACACTTTCTCAACCAGTGGCTCCTGGGGAGGTCCTGTTGGTAACATCAGCAATCCCATTAAGAAGCATCAGATAATGGGGCACCTGGGTGGCTCAGTGGTTAAGCATTTGCCTTTGGTTCAGGTTGTGATCCTGGAGACCTGGAATCAAGTCCCACATCGGGCTCCTTGCATGGAGCCCGCTTCTCCTTCTGCCTATGTCTCTGCCTCTCTCTCTCTCTGTGTCTCTCATGAATAAATAAATAAAAACTCAAAAAAAAAAAAAAAAAAAGAAGCATCAGATAACTGTTCCACGAAGAACTTTTTAATTTCTCTTACACCCAGAGGAGTCATGTGGAGAGGGAGAGTGGGTTCTGTGTGAAAATCACAGGAAGAGTTTTCTCTGGAACGCTGGAGTTTCAAGAGCATGTCCATCCTGTGCATGCGACCTCTTTAAGGCAGTGCCTCAAACAGTACAAGTACAAGTAGGACGATACTAAGCACAGCAGGTGCTCAGCAAACACTGAATATACAAGAGTGGAAAATCATCTTCACTTCAAAAATGTTGGATGAAATGGTTTGTCTGTGAGCACTTGACAGTGTATTTGACCTGAAAACTTAGTGAGCCTCTCCCATATTAGTTATTGGTCAGAGCATGGGATTTTCTTGCTGTCACCAGGGCTAGCGAGCAGAAGGCAGTGAGGGCTGTGGTGGTAAGCCTGCCTGGGAAGGTGCAACCACCTAGAAGCCAAAGCTGGTGGAATCATAAAGCACCCCCGGAATTCAGGGCCGGGGGTGGGGAGGGTTGGGGAGTGTGTGCTTCAACCTCCTCCTATGAAAAGCCCATTTTGACAAAAATGCAAAAACAATATTACTGACACAGAGTAGGGGTGAGTGGTCAGTGGTCCAAAGCCTTGGGTGGTGGCTGTGTGTTAACCAATAGGACACCAGAGAGAGGCCCAGCATGTCCCATGAGCCGTATAGACTTGGTCAGGTCACTTAACCCACCCAAGCTTTGAGTCTCCCCATTGAACAATAGGGGTAATTTTAGGGCCTAGGTCATAGAGAAACGGTGTTGAGCTGCTGTGAGAATAAAGCAATTCACAGTGACAAGCTGGGAGAAGGAGGCCTGGTTCAATAAATATTTATGGCTATTATTCACAGCGGCAAACCTGAAAGGTAAACGGCAGGAGTGGCTGGTTGGATATTACAAAGTCTTGGGAATGCTTCACCATCTGCCTCTTATTCCAGAAAATTCTACGTTCACCCTGTGACCCCACCAACATCAGTGCCAACTGGATTCAACAGAGAAAGTACACAGACTCTGGGGTGCCGGGCAGGCAGAGCCAGCCCTTGTGCTGTGTGTGAGCTGCTGGTCTGTTGTCACCGTCCTTGCCCGGGATGGCAGTGGTGGCAGCCAGGCCTTCTTTCCAGTCATGCCCTCCTGCGCCCTTGCCACCCCGCCCCCAGGCCCCATTCTCTCCCTCTGCATGTCCCAACAGTGGCCTTCTGTGCTCCCTTTTGTTCACGCTTCCGCTGGGCTGGACTCACCCTAGTTCACAGGCTCTAGGTCTGACCTCAGAAGCCCTGGAGCCCCAAGGTTAAAGCGGAACCAGGCTGGCTTACTGGTGCTGTCCTTACCAGGGAGTCAGAGGGCAACTCCTCAAAAGTGAGAAAGGAAAAAAAAAAACCCTTGACCAATGTGAATTCAAACTCCCCCAGTTTGGGCCATCACGAAGAAAACAATAAAGCAGAGGGGAGGCTGCCCACACTGTGGTGTCTGAGACAGGATCCGAGACCTTCCCGGGAAGGGGAGAAATCCTTTCTGGCTGACTCCCCTGACTCTGTGTTTCCTACAATTCTACAACAAAGATCCAGGAACATGAGAAAAGGAAACTGAGAAAATGTGTCCTGGGATCCAAATTTAAGCCAAGAACAGGACAATGTGAGCCAAATGGAAATGAGGCCAAGAGTGCTTTCTCGGGGCCCCAGTGTGTTTTTTTCTTCTTTTTCTTCTTCTTTTTTTTTTTTTTTTTCCAAATGCCCAAACCTGTTTAACTGCTTAGTGTGAACTATAGTTCTGGGATACAGTTCACTCTGGGAAAGGAAATTTAATTAGCTCAGGCAACCTCACCTCCAATCTTAGGTCGACATAGTCAAATGGCACATTCACAGTGATTGCTGCCAATAGATTCGTGAAAGAAGGAAAAGAGAGAGGAAGAAGGGGAATGAGAGGGTAAGCAAGGGACATACTTTAATTAAGAGTTATATTGAGAGAGGTTGTCCTATATCAGCTGCGGAAAGCGACAGCCTCTCCTCATTGCTGGCCCCAATAAATTCCGGATTACATTATGCATGTGCGTGGACTGCTTTGACTCACACACTCTACGTCCCATTCACAGGAATTTAAGTGATCAAAGTTCTATGATCAGGAATTCCAAGATACTGATAACAACCCACATGTGCAGAGTGCCTTGCGGTTTGCAAAGCAGTTGCCTGGTTATTATTATACTTGGTTCTTCACAATCGTGCCATGAGGAAGTTGTCACTGTCCCCATTTCCCAAGCGAAGACAGTATGCTGACATCTGCCTCCCGGAAGGAGGTCACAGAGTCACAAGGGTCCTGGCCAGACCTGATGCTCAATCTCACAGCCTTTTCCATATCCTGGGAAAATGGTGACTAGCAAACACAGAGAGGGAAACTGAGGCACAGACCCGTGTAGCAGCTTGATGATGGCACAGCTGGGACCATTGGCTCTTAGAACACCTTAGAGTTTTGACTCCCTGGTATTGACATGATTCTCTAAGTTCTCGTGAGAAAGGCTGTATGTCAAGAAAGCATTATTACATCTGGTCAGAACTGGAAGGATTTAGAGGTATGACATTCTGTCTCACAACGTGCTAGTGTGATTATCTGGCTATTAGCTGGCAAGTGCGGTTATCTCATATTAGCTATTAAATGTGTGCTGTGAAGAATGTCATTCCAGAATAGAAGTAGAGCTCCAGGCCCATTTATGATCCTGGGCAGAGTCTGAGTAATCTAGCGCATCTGAATCACAAGAAAGAGGCAAGTCTCAATTTGGAATCAGAAAATGATGCAAACATTTCTGAGCCCTGGGAAAGGAGGGAAGCCTGGGCAGAACCGGGATCTGCCTAGAAAGGTCAGTTGTTCTCTCCTGCTTGCTTTCCCTTTGTCCGGCTGTGGCGTGTCCTCCCGGCCCATCCTCTGCTCGTGTGCTTGTAGGTGCCGGATGGACCCTCATGCAGGGTTACAGTCGTGGGTACAGGAATAGAACCTTCTGTGGATGGGTTGGCTTCCCCCTCTGACTAAAAATCTGTCAGCAAGACCCAAACCCCAGTGACTGGCCTTGGAGAATGGAGGGTGTCTATGTTTTGCCCCTTCCAAGTTCTTTCGTTGCGTTTTATTGTTCTTCCTACTTAGATATTAGGCTGTCTCCATGATGTGAGACATCCTTCCTTTCTAGAATTTCCAGGAAGCCCAGTTCCCTCCCACGTGTTAGATTTAATGTAATTGAAACCAAAGTTTGAGGCTATTTCTCCTAATTCAGGAAAAGTTGTGTGCTTGGCAACCCAAATGGAAAGAGACGAAAAAAATGGTAGTGGATTTTTGTGGTGTTTTTCTCATTTTGGTTGTGTGTGTATGTTTCATAAAGCGCGCAAGAGAATTACACTCAAAACGCAATTGCTGGGAGAGATAGAAACTCTTGTAATTCATGTTGTGCATAATGGATTTGGCAGGCCCAAGCATAGAAATTTCCAGAAGTGTTTGCGTGGCAGCAATTCTTAGCCAATTCACATTTTTTAGCTGTCCTGGCCAGCTGCCCAGCCTACAGAAAAAGTCTTGTATCTCCGCAAGTTTGGCTGGCCTCTCTGACGAGTTTCCAAACTGCATGGCAACATTGGATGAGCTTATTTTCAAGTGCCAAAAAAACTCCTGCTACTTATATTGTCACTAAATACCAGATGTGCTTAATAAAGAGCAAGCAGAGCCAAACCTAGGGTAATCAAATAACCTATCATTAACATTTTCTAAAAACAAAAAATGCAATTGGAACACCAGATTACTGTTTTTCTTTGTTTGCTTTACGCCCTATTACTGGAACCCCTAGGGTGTTGGGAACAGGACTCGGGTGGGGAGGCCAGCTCTGGCAGCGATGAGGACGCTGTTTACAATCACACCCTTCACATCTGAAACATGTGTGAGAAAGTCAAGGCCCCAGCAGATTTCCTCCAGCAAACCCCCCACTCCCCCACCCTCACAACCCTCTCTCCAGCCCCCCAGGGAGGGGCTCTCACCGCCCCGGAAAGTGCTGAAAAGTTGAGGTGTGCTGGGATTTGACCTTTTAGGAGAGAAACAGAGGGAGACGGAAGAGTAAGAGCTGGGCCTTTGCAAGTTAGAGGCTGGAAGCCACTGTAGCTGCTGCTGCTGCTGCAAAAATGCAGGGAGGTTCTGGAAGCCTTAAAGGCACACGGGGATACTGTGTGGCTTTGTCAGAGGCCCTGGCTGGGCTTCAGCTGGTAGACTTTAAAGTATTTCTTAACACAAAAAAGCTCCAATTCTATTTTCCCTCCCTCTCATTGCTATAAATTCTCCTCCCTCCCTCCCTCCCTCCCTCCCTCCCTCCCTCCCTCCCTCCCTCCCTCCCTCTTACCTTCTTTCCTTCCTTCTTTCCTCCCTGTCTTCCTTTCTCTCCTAGTTTTCTGGGGATCCAGTGGGAGGAGACATAGGGCTGGCACAGTCCACTCTGGCTGTATTCAGGGTCACTCCCACTGTCTCTTTCCCTCCTCCAGACCCTGATACCCTGGGGGCACACGTTTTTTTTTTTTTTCTAGTCCTGCCTTCCCAAACCCACAGGTGTGAAGAGATGACAAGAACAAACATCCTTCTTGCCCTGAGGTGGGTGACCTCAGGAGATGGCAAACCTGAGTGTTGGGGGTGTTTAAAGAGAAAGAGATGGAATCTCACCATAAGAAATGTGAGAGTCAATAACTATTCCGAAAATATTTGTGATCTGCATTAAGACAACTGTATAAATAAAGAAATAAGTGACTCAGCCTTTGGAGAGTTGTTTCAAGAACCTGTTACTAAAAATGCATTATAATCCAACTGTGCCTTGAACGCCATCGTGCCAAGGCAAACTCAGTGAGAAGATGCACAGTGTTTTCCTGTTGTGTGGAGTCATGGGGGGATAAACCATGAATGTGGCCTAATTAGCAATGAAATGCTTTGAAAATATTTGATTGAAGTGGATGAGGTTAGCAAAACAATGTGGAGCTGACGTCTATAATAATGCCTTTTGAACTTCCCTCCTAGCTGTACTCACATGGGTTTCACCCATCAGTTGTGTTCTTGAAAAGTCGCGTGTGAATCCATAGGCTAAGTGGAATTATGTCTTCAATGCTTTAGGGATACTCCTGGTGTGGAGGAACCAACCCCATGTCAGTGAAGAAGCCACAGAGAGAGTCAGTACCCACGACTGATTTGTCTCTGCTGGGTTTGGACGGCCCCCTGTCCCCTTGGCCCGAGCCGAGCCTTTGAGGACACGCATGAGCAGCGTCTAGTTCTCCTTTGCTGGGTCATGAGAGGAAAGAGCTTGTCTTGGAGAAGGGTCAAGGGCAGGCTGTTTTGTTCTCCAGCAACAAAACAGAGCAGGCTAGAGGAAACCACCCAAGTGACGAGCTCTGCAGAGGGCAAGTGAAGGCTGAGTCTAAACACAAAAGTGGAGGAGCCCATCTCCTTGGAGCTGTTTATATTACATAACTCAAATAAACACAGCAGTGCAAGAACGGTTCCCTTGGCGAGGGCCAGGACCACAGAGCCGAGAGGCAGACAAAGGGCGTCGCCTCCAGCCCTGGTCAGAGAAGCCTCCTTTCAAACAATGACACGGACCACAGCAACCCGACTAACCCACAGGGACACACCAGCACGATGCAGCAGGATACCCGAACGGATTAACAAGAACCGTTTAATTAGGACTTCTAAGGTGTCTTTCTTTGCTCTGGCTGAGAAATAGACCCTGATCAGAGCAAGAAGCAGCAGCAAAACTGACCCCGAAATGGCTCTTTTCATTTGCAAAGGAGGGGTGGGTATGAGGAGGCACCTGTGAGCCCCTGGGAAGCTGGGAAACCAGGCCCAGGCAGGAGGGAGCACAGCCGCTGCCTCCCACCCCCCGACAACCCCAGGGGAACAGCCTTCTCAGCCCTGGGGCGAAGCAGGGGGACCCCGGCCTTCTGGGAAGCATCGGGCAGTTTCCATGGCGTCAGTGCGAGCAAGAAGAAGAAGAAAAAAAATAAAAGTTTCCAACTCCGTAAATGAGCACAGGCCCACAGGCCCCACGTCTGAACGAAATCAGAGAGTCTTGAAATTGAGAGCAGGCGAGAACCTACTGAAACCTTCTTTTTCATCAGCAGCCTGCAGCCTCCTGGGACAGCAGCCCCTATCATATGCCAGGGGACAAGAATAGAACTAAAAATTGAGAGCACAGCCCTCAGCACGGGCTGATAGTCCTGGTTGCCAACAGTTGCCCCATTAGTAGGCTATGGGGACATGCTAGGGAACATTTTCTCTACAAGGCTTGTGTTTAAAAATACATCTTGCTTCAGAGCCGGCCTGGGGCGTGGCCGGGGAGTCAGCCTTCTCTTCTGGGCTGAGCAGGTGCTTGTCACTCTGTGATTCACTGCAGATCACTTACCCTCTGGGCTTGCCCCTTCCGCACCACGTGACAGCGACCCAGACCTCCACGAGGGCCCCTCGCAAGTTAATGTCTTAGACGATTCCTGGATGAAAGCCACACTCCACAGTCGCCCTCCCCAGGGTACACACAGGATGCGCGCGTGGCCGGGGCTGAAAGGCGATGGTGACCAAGGTCACACTTCACTGCCAAGGGTGCCGACCCCTTCGCACTCTGTGGATGTATCCCTGGAGATAGTTCTCTCCCTGTTTCCTTATTCTTGAGAGGAGGACAAGAGCTCCCACCCCCATCCCGAGGACGGTTAGGAGCAGTAGCTAACGGAAGTGGCCGAGAAGCTCTCGGCAGATGCCAAATTCAGAATCAAGTGTTGAGTGATGGCCTCCCTCAGCGACCCTACGCACTGCACTGCGTTACCTCCGTGCCCCGCTCTAACTGCTCCGATGACAGACTGCCCCGTGGGGCGTGAAGCCGGTCTGCCCAGAAGTCCCGGGTTCTGCTACAGAAGGTTGCCTTTGCAGGAACCACTGCAATCCCTGCGTGTCCAGACTTATGTTCTGGGTAGGAGACAACAGGTGATGGATGAGCTGCCAAGGCGGGGAGGCTGCCAGCATCCAGCCCAGGCACCCGGGGCTTGGCACCCCTTTCCCGAGGGGAGGTGGAGGTGAATACATCAACATGGTGGGGTCAAGTTTGAGTCCGCCTCCATGAAGCCCTGGGGAACCTCCTTTTTGAAAAACAACTGGGACAGTGTGACAGCTGTTTAAGGATGCAAAGGAAAGGGTCCCCCGGGAAACCTCCCCAGGGAAGGCTCTGCCTGCAGGAGGCTGTGAGTGACACACAAGACAGCCGGCAGGAGTGGGGACAGCCTGGCCTGCGTGACCGTCTGCCTCGTCAGTGATCGGAAGCAGAGTACATGTGTAGAAGCTGGTGGTCGCGATGACCACAGCAGCAGTGCCACTGACTAGTACCGGTGGTGGGGCCTATAGAGCAGTTAGACGGCTCTGAGGCTGTGGCCCTGCAAGGACTTGACCGTGACATGGTTGCCACGTCGGAGTCCTCGCTGCTCCTTCAGCAGTTTAGTTTGGGGCCTTTATAAACAAGACCCAAATCGGGTTTTATGGCTGCCAGCTATCTGCAGCCACTTTAACATCTGGTTCCTTATGCAATTGTCCCTCATGACAAATGAGTGGTGGGGCACAAAGATGTGAAGGATGGGGACAGAGAGCTCACCTTGAGAAGCTAAGCACTGGAGGTAAGAAGGGACCTGGTGACACACCCTGTTTGCATGGGAGTAGCTGCCTCTGAAGCAGGCTGAGAGAACTATGGAAGTCCCTGGACTTAGATCCCAAAGATCTAGGTCTGACTTCCTGGATCGACCACGTCCTAGCTGTGTGAGCTGAGGCACATTAGCTAATGTTTCTGAGACTTCATGGTCTTCCCTGTGAGCCAGAGCTGATGATGCCAACCTCAGGGAGGTGAGGGAAGCTCAGGGGAAGAGACAACCCCAGGTGGCAAGGCAAATGAGCAACATCTGATTCTGTATGCAGGCATGACCTCTTAACCTTTGAGGGCAAATAACCCTGTGGGGTGTGCAGAGTCGTCTGCCTCAGCCTGGGGAGTAGGCAAAGAGCCTTGGAAGTCAGTCTGCCCGCCTCCCCCTGACAGCTGGCAGCAGACCGGGACAGGATCTGCATGTCCCTTGCAGCCCAGAGTGCTTGTCACCAGGCCGCGGCAGCCTTGTCCTCGGCTCACCAGACAAAGGATTGGTCTTCCCCTCGTGGGCCGCTCTCCCTCCCGGCTGCCCAGGGGGCACTCCCTCTTCTGGGCCCCTAGGGTACCACCCCCGGGGAACTGAAGGCCCAGAAAGAGGGCAAAAGGGAGTAAGCAGGGCACCAGGGAGAAGGAGGCTCGTTATTGTCTTTCTAGATGAATCTCCGGGCCGCAGCAGTGCAGGGCGCGTACCAGGCCTGCAGCAAACCTGTCTGCTGTGGGGCTGTCTCAACATGCCATTTGGAAAGTCAAGGTTTTCAATGTAAACTTTGTTCTCCCTACCCTTTCTTCAGGGATTCACAGATGCAGCGTCTCTCGGCACTTCCTTTCCACGTCTCTGGGCTGAAATCCGAGGTCACGTGGTATCTCTGTCAGAACAAGTCTGCTCCGCGGCCAACCATCCTATGGGACAGGGCAGGGCCCGGATGGCGTTGGCTCCCGGGTCTGCCCTGGTGTAGGGTTCTCAGTGGCCCTATTTTTGGCAGAGCTTTTTTTTATCCTTGCTCTTTATCACAAGCCTGTCGGGCAAATGACAGAGGAATTGCAAGCTTGAATGGGCTTGTCTGACAGGCCAACTTTCATCCTGGGTGCTGCCGCCTGACTTTTAAAAAGGCACTCGGAGCAGAAGAGAGTAATTTCACACTGATTCCTGGCTGTAATTTGCTTTTGGGTTTAAAATGTCGCATTTCAATCATCCTTGCTTCAGGCCAGAGGGGAGAAGATGGACCACGCGCGCCGTCCGTGTTTGTAACAGACACGCGCAAAGGCAACTGCTTCGCTCCGAAGCCACCCTGGCAAGCACACCGAGGAGCCCTCTCCCAGGGCAGACAAGCGCGTTCAAAGGCATCCGTGATAACTTAGCAGTTCTAGCAGGCAGAGCGAGCGAGCTGCAGGTGACACAAAGCCTGGCCTGGGACATCCCCATCAGCAAGCGTGTATTAGACTACCTCTCTCCCCCAGGCCGCGGGAAGCAGAGGAGATGCGGAGCTTTAGGCAAACCTCAGAAATGGAAGGGTCAGAAACCCTGTGCGCACCTGACTGCACCAAGGACAAGACAAGGTCCGGCTGTGGCTGTGGAATTCAGCTGGGGCAAGCGTGAGCCAAGAGGTACAAGGAGAGAAGCAGGAAGTGGCCTCCCTGCTCATGCGGGCGGGTGAGCTTGTGCGTGGAGCATCCTCGAAGAAAAGGGACAGAGGCGCGTGGGAAGGTCAGGGGCACGGTTGTGCCTGGTCAGCAGCAGGAAGGGTGACTTCTCCCGGCGCAGCCATCATCCCAGCCTTCGCCTCCTCTCACCAGGCTTCCTTACAGGCCACATGCTGCCTGACATGTAATTCTTTTTTCCTGGGATGGCTTCTAATGTCCCCCCACCTTAATCTTGCTCCTCACCTGCTTATAAATCCTTTGAGCTCAGGAACCACTATCTAGCCCTCTCTGTCCACTCCAGGCTGACCCAACCTGACCTCCCTTGACCCTCCCCACAGAACTGCCAGCATCCCTTGGGCAGGGGGTGACGCCTCGCTCTGTGGATCTGGGGTGCTTTCTGGAGGCCTGACAGGGAAGCTGGACTGGTGGCATTGCCAGGGGTTGCTGCTGCCTCTTCTATCCGGCTGTGGGTGCCCTGGGAGCAGGATCCACCTTCATGTCTCAGCTCTTGGCTCCTGGCACAGTGCCTGGCACTCAGCAAAGGTTTACTGAATGAATGCATTCCCCATGTTTGGCCCATCCTGGGGGAACGGGCCCAGCATGTTTGGGGGGACAGAGTCAAAGATAGGAGACAAGATGAATGCTTCAGAGGGAAATGAGGCCCCGGGACCCTCCTGATATGCTGGGGGCACCCGGGGCCAACCCTAGATATGATGCTTTGGGAAGTGATGCTTGCTTTCTGGAGCCCCTGCCTCATCTTGAGACCGTGTTCTACTTTGTCGGGTTTTTCCAAAACTTTCTGTCAGCTTTCTCTTATGGCCTTCAGTTACACTGCTGGACTAATTAACAGTCTCCAGAGATGGACTGTGGGGTCTGGGTGTACAGGGGCCATGTGTCAGGGTGGGGAGCTGGACAGAGAGGGTGGTGAAGATCAGGGGCTCAAGGCTGCCCCCCGCCCTGCCATGTGATGTGGATGGGGGTGCTCAGCTTCCCTGCACACGGAACTCTAGAAGGGATGCAGAGAGTCTCCATTGAGTCCTCCAGAAAGTTAGGCACACTGATGCATGCGAGTGTCCCAGGTGATGCCCAGCACATCGTAAGTGCTCATTAAAAGCCAGTTCCTGCCATTTGAAACCAGAAGATGAAATCAAGTCTGGCTTTTTCCACTTGCAAGTTGTGTGGCCCGAGTGGGTCAAGGTGCCTTACCTCTCCCCTCACAGTCTCTGGTTTCTGAGATGAGGACAGAACTGCTGGCCTCGTTAGTGTTGTGAGGATCAAGGAGATAAGGGGAACGAGTGTGTTCTGTGAGCCAGGAGGTGTTTTCCTGAGGTAGTTGTGAAGTTACCTGAGTGAAGGCATCGAGAGGTGAGGCTCCGTGGGGATCCTGCCATGTGAGAGCTATGCCTTCACGGGGACAATGGCTGTGTATTAACCAAACTTGTGATTTCTATGAAGTACATGCTTTAACAGCCACCCATGAAGCTTTTAGCAACCCCTAAGCAAATCGTGACTCTTCCAATGTGAAGGTCAAGCCTGTGTGTCAACTTGGCTGAGCCACGGTACGGTATATGGTCAAACATTATTCTGGATGTTTCCATGATGTTTCCATGTTTCCATAATATTCCATGAAATATTTTTCTGGATGAAATTACATTTAAATCATTGGACTTTGAGTTGAGCACATTCTCCTCCAGAATGTGGGTGGGCCACATCTAAACAGTCGAAGGCCTGAACTGAACAAAAGATTGACCTCCCCTGAGCAAGAGGAAATTCTGCCAGCAGACAGGCTTTGGACTTGAACTGCAGCATTGGCTCCTCCTTGGGTCTCCAGTCTGCCAGCCTATTTGTCAGATTTTGGACTTGCCAGCCTCCATAATCACCATGATCACATGAGCTAATTATTTAGAATAAACTTCTTGGGGATCCCTGGGTGGCTCAGTGGTTTAGCGCTGCCTTCAGCCCAGGGCGTGATCCTGGAGACCCGGGATCGAGTCCCACGTTGGGCTCCCGGCGTGGAGCCTGCTTCTCCCTCTGCCTGTGTCTCTGCCTCTCATTCTCTCTCTGTGTCTCTCATAAATAAATAAATAAATAAATAAATAAACAAACAAACAAACAAACAAACAAAATCTTTAAAAATAAGTAAAATAAAATAAACTTCTCTCTCTTTCTCTCTCTGTCTCACACATACACGCACACAGACATACACATATTCTGTTGGTTCTGTTTCTTTGTAGAACCCTAATATACCCATAAACATTTGGAGTCCTCAGCTTTAAACTGTACAGTCTAACAGTCCCAGTGAACGTGAATTTCACACGGGGGCCAGTTTCAAACCTAACCAGCCAATCCTGAGCCTGGTTGCTTTGCCTTGCCCGATCCTTTCCACAGAAACCACAGCTGAGGTTCTTGCCTCCAGGTCCCCCCTACCTCTGCCTCCTGACCGACCCTGGCGCTTACCAGCGTGGCCCTGGGTGGTTCACCATGTTCTCTTGAGCAAACTATGAGTACAATAAAACCTGTACAATTTCTCAGTCTCTTTCTCTTCACTTGTGTCTGGTCTTCCCATACCTCACCCAAGATAATATAATAAAACAGACAGTGATGCCCCGAGGAAGCCCTGGGCCAGCCTCCAGCAATGGGCGAGTAGCTTATTTGCCCCCTCAGGTGGCACTGTGCTAGATGCCACAGGACTATTCTACATGAGATCTAGGGCTGGTGGAATGCCGGGCAGCATTTTAAGCAGCTTGTGCCAGAAGAATCGTTCCTTGCTTAAAACAAAATTCATCATCACCATCATCATCAATGAGATCTGGCCCTCCAGAGAGCCCACATGAGCCATGTTCTCAGTGAGAGCAAGTGTGCATCTGGAGGCTCTTTATTAACCCTTTCAGGCCCCACAGCATTTCCAGCATTCAGGAACATTCCTGAAGCATCTTTGTCTAAGAGCTCATTCACCTCACCTGGGGTCGGGTGGGGGTGGGGGGTGGGGGGTGGAAGGTGGAAGGAGAGGAGGGCCGTGACCTCCTAGGAAAGGGTTAAACCACCCTGGGTGACCCACAACGTCATAGAACTACACAGTTATAGAACCCAAGGCTTTCAGAGCCTGGGAGGAAGCTACCAGGTCCTCTGGGCCCAGTACCCCTCATTTTGCAAAGGAAGAAAGAATCCCGACCAACACAAAGTCATGCACTCACCTGTACCCCTGCCATGGAGCCCCAAATGAATGCTGATCTGAAGGCTGGATCAGGGAATGGCTTTTACCTGCAACCAGCAGCTCATTCTGTGGGCTCTCTCCCTGAGTGGGTTGGTTGTCGTGGGGGCCCGTTCCCGCATCCGTCCAGGTCGATCAGCCTATGCTTCTCTCCGTCCATCTATTCCTCACCCCCCAAAGACACTAAGGATGCAGATTTGGCTTGCACTCACTCCCTCCTCTTTGCTGTTTGTTCTCCTGTCCACCCAAGGGTGGAGAGGGGTGCTGCGGAGGGCTTAGCACAGGGGTGGTGGTGGGGTGGGGTTTGGGGGGAACGGCCAGCCATAGCCAGCATCACTGCGGTGGTTTTGAAACCCTCCAAGTCCCTCATATGTCTGTGGTTGGTGTCACCCAGGCAGGACTGCATGGCCGAGTTAGAAGGGACTTTAATGAATATACCCCAAATAATAAAGGGCTGAAAATAAGCACATCACTTGTCTTGACAGTATCTACCAAGGCCAGCACAGGAGGCCAGTAGATGGCACCAAGGACCAAAAATGTAAATAAACCTCTCACTGGGAGCCACTGCTTCCCTGTCTGTCCCCCATGGCCAGGAAGACTATCTACCAGGCTCCTGCTGGGGGCCACTGAGTCAAACCTACAGCTGATGATGAAAGGGGCCGCAGGAATCCATGAGATCAGTAGTGACACTGCTTTTTACAGGAGCTAAGAGAAGAGCAATTAAATCTTGTGCTTCGGGCCATATAAACTGATCTCCACAGGAGGGCAAGAATTAATGTGATTCGAAACGCACAGCCCCGCCCAGGCCCTCCAACAGCCTTGTACACGGACCAAGCGCTGGACGGGGAAGATTTGTTCCGAGCACTGGGTATTAACCAGCACACAAATCAGGAGCTTCAACCTGATGGGCCTCAAGGCTGATCCAGTGTGGCAAACCCAGAGCTCCTTACCGCTCCTCCCCGCACTTGGTTTATTACACGCAATCTGTACAGGGGCTGTTTTCACACTTAATGGCAATCCTGAATCACTATCTATTTCCCATCTTTGCCTGCAAAACAGCAACCTAGAGCTCGTGCTGCACCATAAATACTCGGCCCCATAAAGCCACTGCTGTATAGATTTGCCTTTTTGTGTATGTGTGTGTCTGATTCGCTAGCACTTTGGCAGCCTTCCAGGCTCTAAGAGAGGAAAAAAACCATCCTGAGCATCCCAACAGCCTCATTTTGATCTGTGATATTGAGCAACTCATTTCCACTTCACAGGCTCTGCTGAGCTGTGCCACAGAAAGACAAATCCCAGACGTGGAAGGGGTGGGAGGAGGTGGAGGAGGAGGGACCGACGGGGAGGAAGGATGGTGGAGGAGAGGGAGGGAGGGAGGGAGTGAGGGGAGAGAAGATGAAAGCAGAAAAGAACCGCATTTATTAAGCTGTTTTTCTTTTGGTGAAAAGAAGCATTTATCAGTGATTTCATATATCATGTGAGAGGTGGCTTCCTGCCAATTTCCAAGAATCCAAACAACCCACTGACATCATATGCTAAATATAGCTCAGCCTTTGCTTTAGGTGAATAAATAATGCGGCTGGAAAGGAATAGGTTCTCTTCAGTTACATGTTTATTATGATCAGGCTGTCAGGCTTGTGTAATCAAAAGAATAATGCCCAGTTCCAGGGAGGGACTGTGGGCAAAGGGAGGTGACCGAGAAAGCCCCCTTCTGATTGCCTTTCCAGATGGCCAGCTGAGCCTGGCCTGGAAGGGGAGGTGGGCCATTCAGGTGTGGCAGGTCTTCAAAGCCCTGACGAATGTGCATGTGCATGTACGTGTGCGTGTGTGTGCGCGCACAAGAGTGTGAGGGTGTTTCTATGTCTGCCCTGCCCTCCAAACTGGTAAGGAGAACTGGCTGACCTCTTGGAGGGAAATGCACAGAATGAAGATGTTCAAACGCATGGACAGGGTCATCATGAGCCTTCCGTGAGGCTGGGGCGGAGGCCAGTGCGCCTGGAGGAAGAGCAGGTGCAGCTGGTGGTCAAGAGGGCCGAGGCGTTGTGTCGGAGCCACCTGAAGAATTAAGGTTTATGAGCCCCAGAGATGTTGGCCATCTCCCGGGTCCCCCAGGCTCCCACTGAGGACAGACAGAGCCAGGCTAAAGGGCTGGCCGGTACCTGGGTGGGGGGTGCAAGGAGGCAGCTGTAGGAGAAGAAAGGACAAGAAAATTAGCGCAGGGAGATAAGGAGGCTGTGAATCAAAATAGCTCCTGGAAGGTGTTGGATCCCTACTAACATCTGCAAGATTTCTCTTCACAGTCAGAGATACAATAGAAGTGGTTACCATGGAAACGTGAAAAGCAGCGCGGGAAGGGAGAGGGCTGGATATGAAGAGGAAAGAGGAGAAGGCACAGAACACTTTTAAATCATCAAAGAGGAATACTACGGCCCTTTCCACCCCCGTGAGGAGAATGGAAGTTGTCTGAGCCCAGAGAGCGGTGAATACTACGATCACGGGCGGGGTCAGGGACGGTCAGACACCAAATCCTGCCCCCCCTGCAAGCCGGGCACTGAACCTGCCTCCCTGCAGCTAAGATCATCCACTGGAAAAGCATCTCCAGGCTGCTCGGGGCGGTTAACTCTGCGGTAGACTGCACGCCCCGCTGGGCTCGGCCACAGCCTTTCCAGAACGACCTTGGAGAGATCAGGTCATTTTTCTGTGTCATGGTCTCATCACTAACCAGCCTCCCAGAGAGGAATGACGAAACACTCTGCTCAAGAAAGAAATGATAGGGTGGTTTATGGCAGAAGTGTTGCAGGGTGTCAAGAGCTCCAGGTGTGGCTGGGGAAGGCGAGAGCAGAGCCCTGAGCGCGACCTGGAGGGGCCAGGACGGAGGGACAGGCCCAAGCCCTATTTATGGCTGACCAACTTTGCTTCATTTCTGGGCAGGTATTATTGGGATGAAAGTGTTTCTGGAGGCTGAGGAGAGTTTCAACAAGTCACTGACCTCACATCCCTTAATAATGACCTTTCAGCCATGGATATGCCTACCTTTCCTAGTAGCCATATTAAAAAAGTAAAAAGAAACAAATAACATCATATAACTGCAGTATATCTAAAATATAATCACTTCAGTAGAATCCATATAGAAATGATCATGAGGCATTTTATATTCTTTTTTTTCATATTAAATCCCTAAAATCTGGTGTGTGTTTTATGCTCGCAATACATCTCAATGATGCCGTTTTTCGAGGGCTCAGAAGCCACAGGCGGCTAATGGCTACTGTACTGAACTTTACAGCTCTAGAACTTTTCTACTCTACTATGAGGAACACAAAGCAGTAACAGTAGGCCTATTTTGTTCAGACACTAAATCTAACCACTTGCCTTGTATCATTCTTGGATCAATGACTACACACACACACACACACACACACACACTTTGAATAGGTGGCCAACGTTGATTACTTCTCTCTGACCTTGAACAAAGATCATCCTGTGATTGAGATGACTTTCCATCTTACACCTTCAGTTGTTGGGCCTGAATCACACAGACTCAGTTCAAGCCACGTCTCTGTCGCTTTCTGAGTGTTACTTTCAGAGTTTTCCTCAGTTGTAACATGGGAATTAGGCCACACAGTTGCTTTTAGGAGCATATAAGATAATGCCCCACACTAGGCCAAAGAAACTAGAATTGTCCATGTTTTCATATGAAGGAAAGCTCTAGAGAAGAAAAACACTTTAAGAACTTGATGGGCTTATTTCACTAATTCAGTGCAAGTTACACCCGAGTATTTTCCCAGCGAAGAAAGATACTAAGACGAGCCATCCTGAGTCCTTCTTTTGATGGCCGTGGACTACATGGTCAGATACTTAGGAAAGATAATTAAAACATGTCCTTGATCTTCTGGAGCTGTGATGTCCAATACAGTAGCTATTAGCCACATGAAGCTATTTAAATTTACATTAGTTAAAATTTAAAAATTTGGGAGGCCTGGGTGGCTCAGCAGTTGAGCATCTGCCTTTGGCTCAGGGCATGATCCCGGGTCCCGGGCTCGAGTCCCACATCGAGCTTCCTGTGAGGAGTCTGCTTCTCCCTCTGTCTGTGTCTCTGCCTCTCTCTGTATCTCATGAACAAATAAATAAAATCTAATAAATAAATAAATAAACACAATTTAAAAGTTTATTTTCTCAGGCACCCTCGCCACATGTCAGGTGCTCAGTAGCCACGCGAGAAGAGAATAGTGGCTGCCAACTGAACCGTGACTGGACAGACACAGAACGTTTCATCATCACAGCAATGCCACCCTGAAGCTTTTAGTCATTCATTCGCTATGCAGCCAGTATAAAACTTAGAGAGACTAGGACATGATAAGTAAGTCATAGTGGATGGGTTTGATCCTGACTTTGCCAATTTGAGATAAGTCAACTTAAGTTTCTTAGCCTCTCAATACTTCAATACCGGTTTTATCATCTGTAACATGGGGATAATGTTAACAGAATTTAATTCAGGGAGTTTTGTGAAAATTAAGGAATGGAATGCATATGTAGTGCTTACCACAGACCCTGGCACGTTGTAAGTGTTTAATCGATATTAGATATCAGTATTAATTATGCCATAGTCACTATTTCCTAAAATGAAGAATGGTTGGGATTGTACTGAAATGTAGAAGTGCCCTTGGTTAACCCTAAAAAAGCTTCCTGGGAGGGGTAATCCCTTGAGCTGTGATTCAAAAGAACGTAGGGAATCCTCCAAGCATTCAAAATACTCAATAGCCATTTATTTAGCACTTACTGAATATTAGGCTCTGCTATCGATACAAAGATGATAAGACCAGGTCCCTTCCACCTAGAAGTCCTAGAGGAGGAGAAAAATAGAACGTGCTGTTAGGAGTAAGGACTATGAAAGATTGACTCATGAAGTGCTAGGTGAGCCTGGAGGAGCCCCCGACTCAGGTGTGGAGATGAAAGAGGACATACCAGAGGGGTGGTCCCTGAGCAGCTCCTCAGAAGGATGGGAACCAGCAGGGGGGTGGAGGAAGGCAAAGCAGATGAGCGGTCAGGCCTTATCAGCGACTAACATCACACGTCTCAGCCTCTGAACCTCTAGTGAATCCACCTCTTGCTGGTTGACAAGACAGCCTCCAGCCTGCGGACAGCACCCCTTCTGTAGGCAGAGCTCCCCAGGAGGGGGGAGCATCACACAACACCACCCCCAGATCAGCAGCCCTGGAACCCACCCCACTCTCTCACTCACCAAAGAGGTGGGAAACTGGGGAGATCATTAAATGTGGCTCGATTCTAAGACAAGCTTGAGCATCATGAGTCCAGGAGACTCCCCCCATTGTTATTCCAGTCACTGTTCATTCTTTTAAAGCTGGAAGTTTAGCATCTACCCCAGCGTCTCCTCTGAAAAGGGCCAGCATGTCCTTGTGAAGCCTGCCTCGGGGGTCAGGATGGGCCTGTCTGTCTAGTAGCGACAGGCGGATGTGCCAGGTTGCTACCCCAAGGGCCGGATCGGTATGCCAGTCAGGCACTGACAGCCAAGTTGCAAAGGAACACCCAAAAGAGCATGTTTGCGGGGACTGGGAAATTTTGAGCGGACTGAGTGGAGAGCCCCAGAATATTGATGAGCCTGCGCAGATCTAACAGCCAGGAGGCAGGAGGCCATACCAGCCTCCCTGCAGGACTCCACCAATGCCTGGGGCTCACCTTCCTAAAGCCCTGGAGATTAGGTAATTGGGGTTCTAAGTAAGCCACAGACCGAAGCTTCAGGCCCCTCGTTGGTGCACAAGGATGGAGACACTGCATTTCTCCTTGGGACTTCTGGTTCCTTCCTGCTTTCTCCTGTCCTTTCTAGCTGCTTCCAGAAAAGGAAGAGGCCTTTCCAAAGACCTGCCTCTCCTAATCTCATCCGGTGTCTAGCCTCACTGAGAGAAATGATCAGAGATGGCCTGAGGGTGACCAAGCATCTAGGGTAGTCTGGGACCAGAGGCCCTCAGTGCTGGGCCATCTGGGACACCTGCTCCCTTGCCTCTCGTCCAGCTCTCTGCTTAACCGTCAGAGCTCAGGTGGAGACACTGCCTGAGCAGCAACCGTACCTCCCAACTAAAACCTCTTTGGGTTCTAGTCCACAAAGGAAACGCCTGCCATGGCCATTCACCTCACTGCCTCAGTTGTCTGACCAGGAAGAGAAGGTGGTCAGGAGACATGGACACAAGGGAAGGAAGCTTCACCTGCCACACTGCACAGAGCTGCCTGGGGCCAAGGTGGGCACTAGGTGTCCTGGCCAGCAGGCGACTGCAGAGCATTGGCACCCCTCCCACTGAGCTTTGAGTCATTGGAGGCCCCCGCTGGGCAGGGGTTAGAAGGGAGACGGTGGAGCATCAAGTCCTGACCCCTGTCCGTGTGCTCGGTCATGTGCCCGCTAAATGTTTAACAGCTGGCTCTCTGGGGTGGGGGCGGGGGGCAAGGTGGAGCTCTGATTTGTGGCACTGGCCCATTTCTTTGGCGTAAATGTTTCATGGCTGATTTCCAGTGACCAGTGATGCCGCTGAACACAGAATGGGAAGAGAGGCACACAGCTGGTTCTCGCGAACCGCGCAAGCTGCGTCCCTATGCTGTGTGTAGGCTGGCTGTCCCACTGAGACGCACAGCCAAGCCCTGCGCTGATCACCTGAGAGGAGGGGGCCGCTGCAAGCCAGGGGCAGGCCGGGAGTTCCAAGAGCCACTCTGCAGCAGCAGGAAACTTTCTTACTCTCTGTAATTGCAAGCACACCCCCAGAAACAGGAGCTATGAGTGATGGGCCCAATTCTGAGACAATGAGCAGATCTACTTGTGGCTGGGGTAGGACTTATTCTAGAGCAAACTTAGGCAGAAGCAGATCTGTATTCTCCTAGGCAGATATTAAAAGATGTGGTGTGAAACTCAAAAAAAAAAAGTTGGGGGGAAGCAATTATTTGTCTTCATCAGTAGAAAATGTTGTTTTTGTGGGTATAACTTAGAATCAATTATTAAAGCCCCCTTTTGTGTGAAGCATAACTTGTAGTAAACTGCAAAGACAGTCGTTCATATCACTTAGTGATAAATAAAATGATGTTTGACCAGTTTGATGAAGACAGTAAGTCAAACTTAAATGCTCCGACATCTGATGTCACTGAAACCACAAATCTTATTAAAAAGCTTTTTACATTTAAAATATGCAAAATGCAAACAAAATTTAGGAGTGAAAGTAAAATTAAATATTTAATGACATAATTAAGTCTTATTAATGGTATGTTCTTTATTTTGCAGATTAAATATTCACAATGATTATCATCTCTTTCATCTTTATCACTTAAGCAATGTGTTTTTCATAATTATTTGTTAGGTATTTTCATTAACATTTGATGAATATTAATAGTTAAAATAAAAAACAGTTTTTATTTCTATCGTAATGACTTTACAGTGATCATAATATAGAACTAAGTGTTTACAATGTGTTCCACTTGTTAATATTTAGATCACTGGTTTCATTGGCACCGCGAGGAAACATGGAGCTCTGGGGGTGATAGATGACAATCGTCACAGTCTGCCATTACTCTTTATTTATTTATTTAATCTACTATTCTTAATGTGGCTTCACCATGGGAGAGATATGAGTTGCAAACTTCCAAATAAGACTAATAGGTAGTGCTTTTAGGTTTAATCCTACTCTGGTGTGATGATGGTTTGCCTACCTTCTTCAACGTCCTAATTCATTTCCTATTTTTACTCCATTTTCTTCACCGTTTTGGTCCATCAGCATGGAAACCGCTCTGGCACAATCTCACTCCGTGACATTTAAGGCTTAGACCGATGGCCTCCTACATGTTTTCCTTCCGCCACAAAGGATGGGGGTTTTCCATCCTGGGCAGAATGAAGCAAATGCGTATGGCTCTCCTAATTTTCCATTCAGGCGGCGATTGCAGAGAGCAAATGGGAGTAAGTCTAATCAACATGATGGCACAGAAGGCATATGGTGACCACCCTCCCTGCGCCAAGTGTGGTGGCCACGTTGTGAAGCAACATGGTCTAGAGAGCCTGTCGCTTCCAGGCAGCCCAGGAACCACATGCTTCCCCATCCCTGCACCTGGGGCTCCCACCCACGGATTGCTGACCCCCTCAGAAACTTTGTGTGCATTTTCCCTGACGATGACCAGCAGGGAAAGGGTGGTGATGGAGCCCGACCTCACAGCTGGGCCTGCCACCACCCCGCAGAGTAGCCCTGCTCCGGCGCCCTGCTCTGCATTCTGGGCCTAGCAGACAGTCATGCTCGTCAGAACACGGCACGCTTTGGCTTTTCTGGCCAAGGCTGTTCTCTTCTGAAGAAGACAACCCGCATTTTTAAAGCCACAGCTTGTTCTCAAGAGCTCGGAACCACAAAGCTGCAAGCAGGAGCGAGGAGGGTTTCTAGCCAACATCAACCTACAGGTAGTTTATCATTTCAAATGAGGGGAACCCCAATTCTCTGGATTTCTTAGAATCTACCATGTTCCGCCCTTATGGGAGGCTTGTTCTGATGCTCCTGAAAACCCCACAAAGAGGGAGAGTTTGCCCTGTTTTATGGGGAGCGAGAACACCCTCAGTTCTCACAGCTGGTAATAGGCTCAGCTGGGATCCTAAGACCCAAAGCCAGATCTTTCTGCTTCAAAATCCTGTGCTTTTTCGCCACAGTGTGACACTCCCTTCCTTGTCAGCTCTTCTCCTCTGTGCTTATAGCAGACATGCACTCCAGAGAAATCTCATTGTTAAGAAAGCCTGAATACACAGGGCAAGGGACAGGTCCCACCGTATCCATGAGGCCAGTGCACCTGATGTGTGGGAGGACAACCCCAGATGCATCCTGGTCCTGCTGCCCTGCACACAGGTCGGCTGTCTGGCTCTGCTCTCAGATCTATCCATGTGATGGCTCATCTCCAGCCAGGCTGTGACCCAATTCCGTAAGGAGAGGCCAACCTTGGGTGTCCACGTGTTCTCCTGACCCCTTACAAACATCTGTCTTGGAATATCAGAAACTCTCGTTTTAATAAAGTGGGCTTCAACCACTTATACCAGAAAACTTACCAGTTCTGGTGATTTCCAGGCATGACATCTACTGTTGTTGCCACTAAGAGCCCACCTGTATATGGCCAACGTTGCCAAAAGCAAAAGCAAGTCAAGACATGACACAGGCTCAGCTCATACCAGGTCCCACGGGACATGTCTCCATAATGACACATGGACCTCAGTTTCCCCTTCCTGCTCTGAGTGCATCAAGAAGAAAGCACATGTGAGCCCAACAAGGACAAATATGGAATTCCTGCATGCGGGGGTGAGCCGGCCTGCTCGGGGCTGCACGCGGTGACGTCAGGCTGGCCCTGGCTCTCATCTGTAATGTCTCTCCTTGTCAAGCCCGTAATGTGACTGTTGTTTATTACCTATTGAGCCCCAGCACCATATTTGGCTCTACACACAAGATTGATAGAGTCTTCCTGTCACCAGCCTCACTCGGGTGGCAGGGCTCCAGGCCTCCTCCCCGGGCCTCCCCTCCTCCTCCTCCTTCCACCTTCCAACAACTCCAGAGGCTCTGATCGTGCCTCCCCATGGCCGTGGCTGCAGACCCTTTGGAAGAAGCTATTTTGGGGACAAGCGGGAGCTGATGTCAGCCTCCAAGTTCAGGACCCAGCTGGCCCAGTGAATCCTCTCTGCCATGGAAGCTGCTGACAGTAGTGGGGTCTTTCTGGAATCTTCCCCCTTCCCACCTGCCCTTAGCGCCCACGTCTGCAGAGGACAGAGGCCTTAAGGCTGATAGGCTTGTGATTTATAACATCTGGTGGGTGGGGAAGTGGGCAGCCAAGGGCCAAGTACACTGCCTGATGGAAAGAAGTCCAAGATGGAGTGCGGAGTGGAGGTGTCTGACAAAGCTGGTGACCGATGACGTTGTGTGACCTGGAGGGAGTCACGGCAGCTTCATGGAGACTCCGTTTTGCATAGGTCCCATGAAACTGAAGCATCAAATAAGGAAGGATACTTTGGAAAGTTAAAAGACAGTGAGATAGGGGTAGAGGGTGTCCCAGGCACAAGACTGGGAAGCCTTGTCCTTGCTCCATTACCAAGTATCAGTATGACCCTAGGCATGTGCTGAAATTTGCTACTACCTGTCACTTGAAGGTCACACTCTCTATAACCAACCCAGTGAATATTTATCTCATCAGCTGAAGGTAAAGAGAAGGTTCCAGAAGCCACACATGGAGAACTAGAGTCTGCAATTTGGGGATTGAAGGGTGAACCGTGCTAAGCCCATGCAGCACTCCAGGAACTGTGCTGGCCTCCCTTGTTCTTTCTTTTTTAAGATTGTATTTATTCATGAGAGACACACAGAGAGAGGCAGAGACTAGACAGAGGGAGAAGCAGGCTCCATGCAGGGAGCATGATGTGGGACTCAATCCTGGGATTCCAGGATCACGCCCTGGGCCATAGGCAGACACTCAACCACTGAGCTACCCAGGTGTCTCCACTAATTTTTTATTTAAATATTTCATTTATTCATTCATAAGAGATACACAGAGAGAGGCAGAGACACAGGCAGAGGGAGAAGCAGGTCCCCCTGTGGGGACCACAATGCAGGACTTAATTCCAGGATCCCAGGATCACGACCTGAGCCAAAGGCAGATGCTCAACTAGAAAGCCACCAAGAGGCCCCCTCTTGGTTTAATGGAGGTTTCATTTAGTAGACACGATTGATTAAATCATTGGCCATTGCTGAATGAATGCAATCCCCAGCTCCTCTCCCCTTCTGGAGGTTGAGGATGAGGTGGGATGTCTCTGAAATGCCTCCTTCCCCCATCATGTGTCTGGTTCCTCTGGGAGCCTTTATGAGTCACCTCATTAGCATAGAAACTCAGCTAAGGTCAAAGGGGCCTTTATTTATTTATTTTTAAAGATTGTATTCATTCATTTGAGAGAGAGAGAAAATGAGTAGGGGGAGAGGCAGAGGGAGTGGGAGAAGCAGGGAGCCTGGTGTGGGGCTCGATCCCAGGACCCCAAGATCATGACCTGAGCCAAAGGCGGATGCTTAACCCACTGAGCCATCCTGGCACCCTATCAAAGGGTCCTTTATAAATAACATTCCCTTCACTTACAAAACCCTAAGGGTTTTAAGAACTCTGTGCCAGGAACCAGGGACAAAGACCAAAGATACATGTTTCTTACTGTACAACAGGTAGACAGAAATACAGATGCCGATGGGGGTGCTACAGAGAACTGAGAGCCCACCTGCTGGTGGGAGGCTGTGAAGCGAAGTGGTCCATGAACCAGGTTGTACTGGGATGGAATCCTACATGCAGAGGTTCACCACCGCGACAGCATGGTGCATGGTTCGAATCCTAATATGTGTCTGACCTGGGACAGGTGACTTGCACCTCTGAGGTTCAATCAGCCCATTCATAATGGAGTTAATAACTGCAACACCTCAGGCTTATTATGGGATACAATGGGACTCTTTAGGGAGGACACTTAAGACCATGCCTTGCACATATTAAGCATTCAATACATTTAGTCTATTAACAGTGAGTGATGATGATGATGATTAAGGAAAAGTTCAGGCAGAGAGTGAGAAATTGTGTGTGGTTGAAGCACTAGATTGACTAGTGGCTCCCAATTACCCTGTGATCCACGAGACATCTGCTTACTCAGGCAGCCATTCACAGACCACCAGACAACTGGCTCCCAGACAATTGTTTAATCATCTATGGGGTGACCTGTCCTTCTTCATGCTGTGGAAACCACGGGGCTCCCCTCTCTGTAACAGCTTCCTTGAGGCCTAGAAATTTTTGCCTCGTTTGGCTGGCATGGGATCCAAATCTGATGATGCCCTTAATTAGAAAGAACTAATTTTTGAAACAACAGCCATAAAATATTTGTTCAACAAAGCAAGAACACTAATCAAAACAGGAGAGAGAAGGCCAAGTTTTTGTGAGGCGGTCTTCCAGCTTCTGGTAGATATGTCTCAAAATAGGCCTGAGAGAAACTGGTGTTGGGGTGGCCCAGATGCCTTGAGGAAGGGCAATGGGGGGACCCAAGGGCTGGAAGTGGCTTGCTTGTTGTGGGGCTTACAGATCTAGGAGGTCCTGGGGTTGTCTTGAGAGTGTGGCTGGCTGAGACCCCTGGGCTGAGATGAGGTGAGCCCAACATGGAGGACACACAGGCAGCTCCTGAGCTGTACCTGCCACTCCCTCTGTCCACCAGGGAAGTGGGAGTGAATGACAGTAGAAAATTTTAGGCCGTTGTTGGTACCTTTGTATCCGCCACCCAGGCACCTCTTCCTCTCCCTGCAAAGAAACACCCAGCATCCTGCATTGAGACTCAGGGCTGGAGTGGTCTGTCATCCACATCTTTCTGGTATCTAGGTACTGCTCTGCAAGCTCAGGCTTAAGAGACAGGGATGTGAGCTCTGTCAGGCTTTGGGCACAGCTCCCCTGACTTCTGTAATCAACACTCCCAACGCCTGGGCTGGGACTGGGGCAAACACATCCAGAGCCAAGCTCACTGCTGCCTTGCACCATGCTGCCAGTCTGGGGCCTCGTGGGGCCATTTGCAATCTCCTTGGCCTGCAGCTTGCACCGGGGTCTCACATGAGGGCTCTCAACCACAAAGAAAATGAGATTCTGTCTCATGCACACATCTGTGGAGAGAGCATCATCAGTCTCTCTCCTTCTGGAGCTCTTTGGGAAGCCATGGCACATGCTTAGGGTCTCCCTTTGGGGTTCAGAACAATGGAAGCCAAGGATTTACCGCACACCAGCTGGCAACTTCATGCGGAAAGTGCCAACCCTGTGGGTCACTCCTGGGGTTCAGGGCCAGGCAAAGAGGCCATGTGGAGATGTATTAACTCTGAAAGAAATGGAGAGGAGGCTATGAGGACCCAGGAGTCAGTGAGAAACATATGGAAAGAAGGCAGACCTTAAGTTGGAAGAGTTCGCTCAACCCAGCAAATAAGCATCAAGGTGTATGAAGTGCCAGGCATTGTGCTAGATGCTATGGAAACGGAGGAGCCAAACACAGTCTTCATAAGGAGACCGGGCAAGGGCCATTTGTTCTCAAACTTGCACGTCCATTCTGGAGCTTTCCAGGGGCAGATGCCTAGGCTCCACGGCCTGAGATTCAGATTCACTTTCACTACCACCCCAGGTGCTTATACAGCATGTGGTTGGCACCTCAGCTTTTGGGAACCACTGGTCTAAAAGGTGCTCAGAGGAAGAAAACTCACCCAATCTTGGGGACACTGGGTTGCAGGTGGGAAGTCTGGGGAGATTTTCTGGCACAGACACCCAAGCCAAGTGAATCTTAAAGAACAAGGAAGAGGGCAGCCTGGGTGGCTCAGCGGTTTAGCACCTGCCTTCGGCCCAGGGCATGATCCTGGAGACCCAGGATCGAGTCCCACGTCAGCCTCCCTGCATGGAGCCTGCTTCTCCCTCTGCCGGTGTCTCTGCCTCTCTCTCTCTCTCTCTCTCTCTCTCTCTCTCTGTGTGTGTCTCCCATGAATAAATAGATAAAATCTTAAAAAAAAAAAAAGAAAAAAAAAAAGAACAAGGAAGAGAGAGGATGATAGAAGCAGAGAATAGACAGGACATTCCAGGCCAAGTATCACAGGAGCAAGGAAATTGAGGTGAAAACATGTGGCAGGTCAGCAGGACTTCATGGGCATGTGATACAAGTAGTCACACAAGTTGTGTGCGTGGAGCTTAATGCTCTGTGGTCGCCATTTTGAAAATCTTGATTTTATCCTTGCATTTTTGTCTTGGACAAAGGGCCTGCCAATTCACTGTGCTCTGGGCCCTGCTCTTTATGGACCCAGGGCCTGACAGGAAGTTCGGGTTTGAAGTGGGAGTGGTTGAGGTGGCTAAAGAGATAAGTGGTGGCTAAGATCCCCAAAGGCCTCATCGAGGAGCTCAGGTTTTGTCCCAGAGAGGAGGGTGTCTTAAGAGGGAACAGTAGTTCGCAGATTTGTCTTCCACAAGGATGGCTCTCATAGCTGGGCAAGGTGGGTCTGCATGTGGACACAGAGGGTGGCCAGGAGGCTCTGAGGACCAGGCTGGGACACCAGCGTTGGCCGGGGAAGAGATGGTCGAGAGAAACACTTGGTGAGTGTTTGGCAGTAGGGTGGGGTGAAGCAAGGAAGAAGTCAAGGATGACTCCCAGATCTCTGGCTGGAGCAACTGAGCTGTGTGGCGCCACATAGAAAGAAACACGTTGCAAGCTTTTTCTTTTTTCGTTTCCTCATCAGGGATGGCATCTGAACACACGTCAACATTGTTCATATTTGTCAATAAGAGCTGTGTCCTTTAAGAAGAGGGAAAAAGATGAGGGAAAATGTAATCTGGTCCCAAATTCATTCACCTGTATATGATCTGGGTGAGATCCAGTTTGTGGGTGCACATCACAGAATGGCCCATGAGAGACATCCCTAAAACTGGGCCCTGGACAGAGAACTTTAATAGTAGGCCTGCAACTCTATTTGCTTTTTTTCTATCCTGAATACCAATTATTTTTTCCTTTTGCTAGAAACCCAGCATTGACCTTGAGAATATCATTCGTGTTGGTAAACACATGCTGGTTGTTTTACCAGACATGGAAATCTGTGCTTTAGCTCTGACCTTAAGACACCCTTGCTCCAAAGACAGACGCCTCCAGGTCTCAGCCCAGATGGGCAAGCATCCAGTGGATCTGAGGCTTGGAGGAGATGTAGTCTAAAGTTAATGCATTTATCTGAGCCCCTTTGATCTAGAATCAGGCTGACAATCCTGTGAGGCCAGACTCGCCTGAAGATTTTCAGGCTTTTTCTTGGATTCAGCTGGCTATGCTTGAGAACTGTCTTCCCTCCGGCATCTTAGGACTTGGGCTTTGAATAACTTGATATTACAAATTAAAATCACCCTGAAATATGAATGAAAGATTTAAAAAAGAAAAGAAATTAGATTTTGTTCAAATTAGATCTCTTGAAACTGACAAACGGGCTGCCTCTGAGCCGGCTTATTTGCTTGCAAGATAAACTAAATTCAGCCAAGAAAAGAAGCCCAAATCAAGCAGAAATCACAGAAGGCATTGAGAAAATATTAGTCTCAGTAAATAATAATTATTCAATTTTTCAGATCCTCTTTTAAAAAAGTTTTATTTATTTGAGAGAGAGAGAGAGCACACATGCATGAGCGGGGGGAGGGGGAAGGGAGACGGAGAGTCTGAAGCAGACTCCATGCCCAGCACAGATAGAGCGTGATTCAGCGCTTGATCTCACAACCCTGAATTCACTACCTGAGCTGAAATCAAGAGTTGGACGTTTACCTGACTGAGCCACCCAGGCACCTCTGCTCTGAAGCGTCTTAAAGGTAGAGATCATGGGTTAAACTAGAATGCTCATTTGAAAACCAGATGAGCTAAGTGCCCATGTTTTAAAATCATTTTTTTCCTGATACTCAGTAAAAGAAATATGTAAAATACAGAAAAGCACAAAGGAAGACAGCAAAAAATTACTTGGATTCCAATCAAAGAAAACTATGATTAATGTTTTGGCATGTACCTTTCAGTATTTTCTTCCTTGTGTATATATATGCCTTTCTTATATATTAAAAATAGCAAACAGTATATCCCAGTTTACTGTTTGCATTTTTCATTTAGTAATACAGAAATGAATATTTCCCTTAAGAATAAATATTCTTTTACCTGATTTTTAATGGTTGCCTAGACCCTATTCCTCTGTATAGATGTATAATAATTTACCTAATCAATCTCCTATGTGGAATTTATAGGTTGTTTGTAATTTTTCGTATTATAAACAATGTCACGATTAACATACTTAACGAATAACAACTATTTTCTCATAACAAATTCCTAGAGAGTAAAATTGTATTAAAAGATATTTTTTGATAGATAATACTAAATTGCTTCCAGAAAGGCTCTATTAATTTATATTTTCGCTAGTTCAAGCTTTTGAAAACATGATTCAGTGGCAACTACAATTATCTCTGTTTTGCCGTTTGAAAATATTAAGGCAGAAACCAGTATCATGGTAAGTGAGACACAGCAAGTCCACAAGAAGAGTCACCATCCCGTCAATCTGGGATATATTTTCCCATGTGCTTGTGTATGAGTAGGGTGTACTCTCATTTAATTCTTACAACACCCCCAAAGAATTATTTTAATCCCCATTTTGAGACAAGGAAAGCGAAGCTCAGAAACCTCGCTTTTGCACCCAGGACACCATGCTGTCTTCATGACCACAGACTTCCGTGTGGTGACCCCTCAGTGATGTAGTCAGGGGATGCTAGTGCATAACCCCGGTCCTACAAACACCAGGCACTTCGAACTGGACAGGAACAAATGCTTCACTTTAAATAGGTCAATGATAGAAGCATTCTCCTCTTTGAGAAGTGTAACATAAAAGGTCTTGCCCCTGGATTTATTTTTCAGGTTAAAAGGGCTCCAAGGTTTTGTCCTCCTCTCATGGGGACGAGGAATGGGGGAAGAGAGGGAGGCTGGGGAAGAGAAAACCAGCTTGCTCAGAAGCCTGGAGCAAGGTAAAGGAGCGTGTCTTCCAGGTCGACATTGGCAGACCTCCCGCTTTGAATCAGAAGTAGGGAATTTGCTTTGGTTTCCTGACTGGGTTGCCTTGTTTATCAGCCACAGGGCAAGAAACATGCCACAGCAATGAAGTAAAGTTGACATGTCATAGTGGGGAACAGGGAGTGATTCAAGAGGCTGAGTCACCGCTCTGCTGCAGGTACAGAATGAGGCACCCTACAGAAATTCCAAGCAGACTGCCAGACTGCGGGGTTGAATAACAAAGAGAGACAGGTCTGTGGATGACCTAACACACCCTTATTGTTTTGAAATTCCTGGATTGTAAAAACTGCGAATGACAAAGTTTCAAGTGGATCTCCGTTCACTCGTCCTTTGTAACAGAAATCAATCCCACAGTTGCATAAAAGTCAGACATGTCCTTAATAGTGGCAGCCGCGCAGACTATCTGGGGAAGGGTATCCGTATAACTGCAGTCACCCACGTGTGCTGGCGCCTGAGCTCTACTTTTTCCTGCCTTCTTCTCTATCAGCTATCGTTGACATCCATCATCCATCTATGTGTTCTCTGAAAAGACAGGATGCCAACAGCGAGCCCAATAGGGAGCCCAGGCAAGCATAATGAAGAAAGCAGGCATCAGGGCTTGTCCTGTCTAGCCGGAGACCTACGAAAACCTGCTTTGCAATTCTTCAGGACGCCAGCAATGCCTCTAGAGGAGCCTCCACCACCTGCTGGCTGTGTGACCAAGCCAGACACTCATCACTCTATGCCTCAGTTTCCTCTTCTATAAAACAGCGGTAAGAATAGATTTTTTAAAAGTGGTGGGGGCGGTGCCTGGGTGGCATGGTTAAGTGTCCAACTCCCGGTTTTCACTCAGGGTGTGATCTCAGGGTCATGGGATTAAGCCCCATTTTGGGCTCTGCTTAGGATCCTCTCTCCCTCTCCCTCTCTCTCACAAGCAAATAAATCAATCTTAAAAAAAAAAAGAATAGATTAAAAAAAGGGGGGGACATTGACCACTGGCCTGTGACAAGCATCCAGAAGTGCCAGTGTCATAAGGCTGCTCACTCAACTCCTTCATCTGCCGCCACATCCCACTGTTTAGTAGCCCTTCATCCACGAATGGCAGGAAGAGCTCTAGATCGGGCATCAGAAGGCATCATTTTAGTTCAGAATCTATCATTTATCACCTATCTGTTGTGTCCTCTTAATATTGGTAGTCGTAGCCGTAGTAGTAACAGACAACCTCACTTCGTGCTTGGCATTTTATACCAACCTAATCCCCACAATAACTTTTTGACTTAGGTAATATTATTCTCCTAATTTTACAGTGAGGCTTAAAGAGCATATATAATTTGGTCAAGGTCCCACAACTTGTAAATGTGAATTTCCTGGAATTCATCCAGGAAAACTTTCCAGAGCCCGTGATCCTAACCATTATTCTGCCTTAAATTTTCCGAGTTTTTTTTTTTTTTTTTTTTGCCCACTAGGACCTTTATATTTGATTAATGGGTATAGAGAATATTTGGGGGGCCTATTCAACACATTTTTGGGAGGAAGAGCCACCCTTCTATTCCACAAGTTTCCGTTAGAGCTATGGGTTAAAGGGCCTTTGGCTACAATCATCCTGTCCCCCAACCATAGAGCCTGGTGGAGGAAAGTCAGACTCTTCCCCTTCAATTATTGTATACACAACATGAGAAAGAATTTTTCGACTGGAGTTGCTTATCTGGGGGTACCAGGGGCCATATTTCCTGTGGTGTGGACAGGGCCTTCCTTGCTGGAAAAGAATAAAATTTTCAGATAAACAGAAATGGATAATCAGAAATAAAATATGGATGGCTACTTAGAATCCATAGTTCTAGTTCAGAGACCTTGGTTCTATTCATTATGCTTCAACTCCGCAGTCAACCCAGCACTTCAACTGTGTAAACCAATAGGCTCATGTTTGCATGACTGTGAGCTCTTTATTTTTTTTGCTGGCAATCAGAGAAGCAGGGAAGGGGCGTGAGGGAGAGCTATAGACAAAAGGTGTGCAGAGGTGAAGTAAATTATTTAATAGCGAATAAAATAGTATTAGAGACAATACTTTGAAAAGTCAAGTTAGAAGGAAATCATGTTAGAACCAGAACACACTTTAAAAAGCATTTGGTGCATACCCCTCATTTTGCAGATGGATGACATAATTTGCACAATGTTAGGCAACTGGCTAGGGGTGAGCTCAGGATCTGGCTAAATTCAGGTGGTCTCTCACTTTCCCAGGACTCTTCCTGTCACCTGTCCTACCTTCTCAGATAGGTAGGTGAATAGGAGATGAGTGCATTACAGATGAATGTATAGACAATGGGTAGACAAATGGACAGATAAATTGGTAGATGGACAAATAGAAGCTAATAGATAGATTTAGAAGAAGATTTAATTGTATAATTAAAAGCCATTGGAAAATTGGGATGAAGCAGAGATGGCATAGTCGAAAAAATACTAGACTAAGAAAATATTCCAGATTTTATATCTGGTCCTATGCTCACTAGCTGTGTTAACTTAGGTGAGCGCTTGAGCTTCTGTGAATCTCAATTATAAGGTGGTCACAAATATACCATGAAAAAATACACGTGACTCCTTTTTTAACTGTGAAGCTTTTTAAAGGAGATTTATTTATTTATTTTAGAGAGAAAGAGAGAGAGTGCATGAGCAGAGGGGGAGAACAAAGGGAAAGGGACAGAGAGAGTCTCAAGCAGACTCCCCACTGAGTGAGGAGCCCTAAGTGGGGCTCGATCTCATGACTCTGAGTGAGATCATGCCCTGAGCTGCAGAATTAGATACCCTGCCAACTGAGCCACCCTGGTATCCCAACTGTGAAGTTTTAATGAATGTAAGGCATTCCCATCCATTTATGAAACTCCACCACAATTGTGTTCAGATTAAGACTGAGCTCCTTAAGATAGGGATCATCCTTATTCCTTTTTGTATACTGGTGCCAGATACTCAATAGGTAATGTTAAGGTCAGTAAACAAATTAATAGCATTGTTTTTATATAAGTGCTCTTCCTTACCACCATGACCCAACCTAGACCATGGGCTTATCTAGTCAATACAGATGCTAAACTAAACCAAAATGACACATGCCAAGAAGGACATGAGAGCAAGGGGAAGGCCCATGATTATCCCTTGGCCTGCAGAGCTTCATCTTAATATATTAACTCTGGGGACTGGTCTATTTTTCTGAGCTGCTGTAGCCTCTAACCCAGTTTTGTATGTTTTTTCTTTCTTGTAACATATTCACATTTCCTACCATCTTGGAAGTCTCTTCTACTTAAAAAAAAAAAAATACACATACAGAGAAGAGAGATATTATATACCTACTTTACATAATCATAGAAGTTAATTCAAGTTACATTTCAGATCCAAATGTCAAAAAACAAAAACAAAAACAACCCCAAAATACCAAAACACAAAAAACCTTCCAAACTTTCTGACCATGGAGCAGGAAGAGATTTTATAAAACTAGGCCAACCAGGAAAACAAAGAAAAATCATGACTCATAAAATAAAGATTGATAAATTAAAATTCATTAAGCTTTGAAATTTCTGCTTATCAGATGATCCCACTCTCCAACTCCAATTTAATCAAGTTAAACATGTGTTGGTGTATGTGTGTCCTGTCTGGGTATCAACACCCCTGAAGTGAGGGGGTGAGTGAGTACTCAGCCAAAGGTTGTCACCACACTCAGTATGGCAATAATTTAGGATGTCATAGTCCTGGAGGGATCTTACTCTTCCCCTCAGGGCTTTCTCGCGATGACTTAGGGAGTGGGAAATGGAGTTTGGGTGAATGTGTGCAAATCCTTTGCTACCCATGGAAAGAGAATTTAATCCACATGATCAAACAGATGTCATGAACACCCTGAGGGAATGGAACACATCTTTCTTTCTAGAACCTAAAGGCCTTGGACAGGGTCAGGCACAAAAAAAGACCCTTCATACATGAAGGGACAAAAGATAACATCATCCTCATGCAGAGAAGAAAGCTATTGCTTAGCTCAATTTCACCAGGGACTTCTTACTGTTTCATCTTCATTAAACTGTGGCTGTCTTCTCTGGGATCTATTGGTTATGAATATTATATCCCTCCCCCAAAAAGCAATCAGCAGAACACCCCCAATAACAGTGACATCTATATTGTGTTTTACAGTTTGCAAACCACTTCCAACCTTGTGCAAATGTGCTTCTCGCTTCTGTTTGATCTGACTTCCGTAACGCTTAGATCTCGTGGATGAGGACTCTGGCTCCTAATATTTGTCTCACTCCTTTCTCCAAGTTTGCTAAATGATTAACATCAATGAGGGCTCCAGCTGCCACCATCCACCCAGAGCCCTGCTTTGGTGGGCTAGCACTCCGAGCTTCGCATGCATTATCTCATTTAGTCCCGCAGCCACTTACGAGGTAAGTACTATATTTGTCCCTATTTGGCAACCAATGAAACTGAGGGACAGAGATGAAGTCATGTGCCCAACATCCTGCTGCTGGTACGTGGAAGACTGAAGACCAAGTGGCCTGTCTCCAGAGCTCTCACACTTACCACTAACCTCAACTACCTCTCCTTAGGCTTTGCTTGTCCTCCTGGGATGCTCTGCTCTTGTCATTCTATGTCCCTCAACCGCTGGCTTTCACCACCTCTTAGTTTTGATGGGCTCAGGGCCCTGGGTAGAGGGCCTTCCCTCTACCAGCCTGCATGCCAAGGGTCTCAAAACAGACAAGGCAAATCCTCAGAGAGCAGATGATGCTGTAGATACCGTGGCACGCCTCTGAGACCTCTCCTTCAGAACGGAGGCTCTCATTCCCCTCAGCTGCTGGAAGGGCTGGCTGCTGAGGGCTCAGGGCTGAAACTCTTTCCAGGAGCCACTCCTGCCCGATGGGCGTCACCAAATCCCCTGCCCCACGCACCCACCTTCCTGGGAGCAGGCAGCAGTGATTGGTGGATGCAGGATCCGGCCTTCTAGCCTCAGCTGGGGCCAACTCCAAAGGGCCATTGTGACTCCAGAACTATTGCAACTACTTCACAGTTCCAGTCTTCCCTGTTCCCAGGTCTGCTTCCTCCACTCCCCAGCGGACATTAGTACCAAAGGGTTCTCCCCAGTAAATGTCCTGCATGCATCTTGCAGCCTGAGACCCAGATTCCCAGGAATCTCTCCAAACGCATGAGTTAATCAAACAGCTCTGAGCAAAGCTTCATCTCCTGATGGCAGAAGGAGGCCTCATGCAGGCTGGGGCTCAGACCTTTCCCAGTGTTCCAGTTTTCCTGTACAGCCAGTCTTTGGCACTGTTATGTATGGCATATTGGCTCTTTTTCTTTCGTTCTTTCACTTCACTAGAATTTTCTGATATTTGTTACTGTGTCTATGGGATTCACCTACACCTATAGCCAACAACAGGGCTGTGCACTTCCTGCAACACTTCTCCTGCATTGTCTCTGACAATGCCTGGAGTGTCCCAACCTGGGACCCAAGTCATGCTGGTCATATTCTTGACATAACCCACACCTATGGGTGATGGACATGCTTGTAATTTACATGCATAAAGCATAAAATAAACAGATATGGGCAGGTGTAGGAGTATTATTCAGTCTCAAAGATGGAATGTATCCCTATAGGTAGCCCCAAAAGTCTTTAGCTAGTGTCCCATCTTCCTCTCTTAGCTCGGACCCTCATCATTTCCATGTCAAGATGCCATCGTACATTCTGAGAAGGCTCTTAGTCTTCTCTTTCTTTCACTTGAATCTGTTGTACTCTCTGCCGCCAGATTTATCTTCCTAAAGGAAGCTCTCATCATACTCCTCCCTGCTTAACCACCTTCGTGCTCCCCACTCCCCATTCTCATGTCATCTAGCATCCCAAACCCTATCCGACACGCCTGACATCCCGAGGCAGCCAGCATTTCCCTTTGAGATGTTGCTCATTCTCTTTTCTTCAAACACTCATCAGGAAACCTCCTGATCCATACAAAGAGCTGCCAACGATCTGGTCTATACTTCTCTAATAACTTCGGCTCAGTCTCCCTTAATTTATAGTCGTTTGTATACTTGACTTCTCTTCCCTCCAAGATTATGGGCAGCTCCGGAGAAGATATACAAGCAATCTTAGCGCTAGGATGCTATCAGACACGTAGTGGGCTCTCAAGAGAGATTCATTGAAGTGACTTATTATCTTCCTGGGGAAACAGATTTATTCTCTTCCCCTTCTCCCTGCCTTTCCATCAGTCTTTATATTCCTGAAACCCATCTATATCGATGTTATAGGATATAATTATTTAATCATATTAAACATAAAGCAACACACAGCATATTGAGACACTGCCCTGAAACACGCCTTGGGAGAAAGATGATTTGAACGCTAAAGCAGAGTGGAGGGAAATGAGGGCACTGCTTTAACCTAATGATAGAAAATTTACAATTTCAAAATGATGATTTTCAAACAGTGGACTAAACCGAGGGTGGGGAGGGGTCCTATAAAATACAGTGTAGGCTAGAAATAAAAAATAAGCAGGTAGTAAATGCATTAAGAATTTCTAGAAAAAGAGGTGAATATTTTTTCTGAAGTAATTCAAAGCCTAGTGCACTACCTCCTGCCCTTTCCTAGACAATTGGACACTGGGCCACTCCTCCTGGCTTGTGGGGTGGGGTTCAGGGTGTGGCTCTGTGGGCTCTGACCATCCCTGCCGGCCAGTGCATGTCGATGTCCTGCCCTGCCCCAGGGCCTCGAGTCCCAGCTCCACAGATACAGATAGTACTCTATCATAGCCCAGGCTCCAAACACAACTGCCCCCCATTCAAACACACTTCCCCTTATTTCCATGGAGTCTTGTTCCTCTGACAAATGTCTGGAAACTTCTGGTAGAAAGTCAAGCTCAATTGAGCTTCAGAGATAATGAAAAAAGGGCAAGATTCAGAGTTTCTTGATGAACACAGTGGTGGCTCTGAGTTGCAACTGGACCTACTGACCTATTCCTCCTTCTCTGAACTTTTGCATCTCTGCTCTAGGTTGTGGGGGTTTCCCTCCAATGGCAGCTCTGCTCCCGCTGGCTGTCAAATTCTGGAATTGGCCCTGGTGGTGAGAAAGGAAGGAGCTTCTTTACTATTTCGAACAAACTGTCAGAACTGACACAAGCTGGGTTTTTAAACATCAAGCCATCCAGGATGGGTAAGGTATTGAGAAATATTCTAGAATATATTCAAAGTCAATGAGGGAACAAATGTAGATAATGATATTTGTAAGAAGGATTTGCACAGTGTGGAAAATTTATTCCAATAAATATTTGTCTATAACATCCCTTGTTTCTTTGTTTTTTTTTATTTAAAGATTTTATCTATTTATTCATGACAGACACAGAGAGAAAGAGGAAGAGACACAGGCAGAGGGAGAAGCAGGCTCCCCTCCCACACTCCCGATGTGGGACTCGATCCTGGGACCCCAGAATCACAGCCTGAGCTGAAGACAGATACTCAACCACTGAGCCACCCAGGCATCCCTCTTTGTTTCTTTGTTGTAGAGTTGCTTTTACCAGACAGTTTCTGATCCCAGCTACACACACACACACACACACACACACACACACACACATGCACACACACACACAATCACTGGAGGCCCAGTGCTCAATGCAAGCACAACAACTTCTAATCCCAAACATCCACTATTGTGACCAACACCGCTCAGGCCCCAGGGACATCTCCTCCATCTCTGTCCTTGAAGTAAAAGGGACTGCATCTGAGTATCAAGCACCAAGAAGATACGTTTGCACCACTGCTGACTTTGGAGATGACCACAACTCTGGAGCATACAGCGGATTAGAGTAGCCAAAACACCAGGGTAAGAAAAAGACAAATTCTTTACCTTGTTAATTCTTCCCCTTCTGTAGCAAGGATGTAATAAATTCTTGCATAATGAAGAATTATTTTGGCAGCCTGGGTGGCTCAGCGGTTTAAGCACCTGCCTTCTGCCCAGGGTGTGATCCTGGAGTCCCACACCGGGCTGCCTGTGTGGAGCCTGCTCCACCCTCTGCCTGTGTCTCTGCTTCTCTCTCTCTCTGTGTCTATCATGAATAAATAAATAAAATCATTTTTAAAAAAAATAAAAAGAAAAAGAAACATGTAGGGTCCACTTAACTGTGGATTCTTTTTTTTTTTTTTTTTATAACTGTGGATTCTTAAAAAAAAAAAGAATTATTTTCCAATACTGCCAAAAATCCACTTTCTTCTCTTCACATGTCCAATTCAGGGTTCCGGGGGGTATGCTAAGAAATTACACATAGTATTCCCAACAGGTGCACATATATTTTGGCTAACATTTTCCAATATCATGTAACTTGTATTTCTTTAGTTTTGTACACAAATATAGTTCTAGCTTGAATATATATGATCTGTAAAACCAGTTCTCGATATTACCAGCTAAATGAACTTTGCTAGAATTGCAAATAGTTTTATTTTTATAAAAAATCTCACTGAGGTGTAATTAAATCTTTTAAAAATATCTTTTAGGGGAGCCTGGGTGTCTCAGTCAGTTAAACATCTACCTTTAGCCCAAGTCATGATCCCAGGGTCCTGGGATCGAGTCCTGCATCAGGCTCCCTGCCTAGCAGGGAGTCTGCTTCTCCCTCTTCCTCTACCTGCCTCTTCCTCTGCTTGTGCTGTCTCTCTTTCTCTGTGTCAAATAAATAAATAAAAATCTTAAAAAATGTATCTTTTAAAAACCTTCAGATGAGGATGCCTGGTGGCTCAGTGGTTGAGCATCTGCCTTTGGCTCAGGTCATGATCCTGGGGTCTTGGGATTGAGTCCTGCATCAGGCTCCCCAAAGGGAGCCTACTTCTCCTTCTGCCTATGTCTCTGCCTCTCTCTCTGTATTTCTCTAAAATCCTTCTTAAAAAAACCCTTCATATCTATTCAAATAATTTTATTTTAACTTTTGATATTCACTAAGTAAATTATATTTTGCATTTCGGTTGCAATGGATAATGTTGAGTATTTTGGAAGAAAAATAAGTTTTTTTGAAAACATAGCTAAAATAATTAAATTTCTAGCTTCTCACATTAACGTTAATCTACATATTGATTAAAATATATTCAAATTTTGTACATTTTAATATAATTACATTTATTTTTAATCTCAGATTATTGCTATCAATGGAACACACTTTGTGAAAATCTTGATTATAAGAATATAATTAATGATTTTGCTGAAACAAAGGCAAGAAAATGAATTTATTAAATAGATATATAATAATTTATAAACTCATGTCTTTATTCTTATTACTCATCCAAACATGGCTTGGCAAACAACATTGCAGACAGGCTTACAAAGGATCATATTCTCCCCTTTTGATATTTTGCTAATTTTTAGTCATAGAAAAAACATAGCTCTACAAATATTTTTCTTTTGTGTTGTGAAGCATATGAAGGGGGAGGATAGAACACTTTTTAAATGGTTTATTGGCTTGACTTGTAACTTTTCAATAACTAGACATGTGGTGCAAGAGTGCCAGGCCTGGGAATGACAGGAGTGGGCAGCTCCCCGATCTCTATGGTTGCTGATCCCTGTAGCTCATGGGTCTCCAAAGCCCGGCTCAAGAGTTCTGCAATTTTCTAAGGGTCTTATGATCTCATTGCTTTTGCCTCTGGGATCCAGTGGTGTTTTCTAACTTTATTGAGCAGCCATATGAGGACGGGCACCCTAGTAAGTGTCTTGGTGTTTTTCCTTCATCCTTGACCACAGGCTTTCAAGGTAGGGATGGTTCTGATTTAGATGGGGAGGCCAGGATGGAAGGAGGGAAGTTACTGGCTTGTGGTCATAATGTGATGACCAGATGACCCTCACCCTGGCCTCTGGGACTCTAAATCTCTCTGCGACCATGTCGCCACTTCCCACTTCTCCCCCTTTGCACCCCCTGTCTGTGGCTGAGCCTGGCAGTCCATGTCTGTTCCTTGTTTACTTCCCATTCTCTGACAAATGCTTTAATCAGGTCACCTGCTATTTACCTCTTTAAAACTACCTGGATCAATACATCTGCTATGGATTTCAAGCTCATTAAATAATCTAAACACACTGTATGCCATGACCAAACTGGCACTTGATAAATTACATTTTTTTTGATAAATTACATTTTTGCCACAACTATATTTGTAAAACTTTAGAAAGAAACAGCTTAAACGCTTGATACATTTTGCTGCATTAAGAACTAAATTAATAAACGTTGATATAACCATTTGATCAAGCTGGAAGTGAAAGTATTGGTCATGAAGGCTACAAAAACATGGAACACACTTAAGACAGATGCAATGGTAAGTGAATATACGTATAAAATTACACACATCATATGTCAGAATTAGGTAAAAATTAGTATCCACGTGAAAACAAACACACAGGAAAAGAAAAAGACAAATTTGCAACTAAATGCTAATCGTGGTTGTATTTAACGGTGGTTATTAATGTACTAGAGTGATTTTTTTCTTTTCTTTTCTTTTATCTTATTTTTTAAACCATTCGGGCTTAGGTTAGTTTCATACTGAAAACATACTTGTTTAGAATGCATTCTTTCCTGCAAATAATAATGATGGATCTTGGCCCAATTTCATCTGACCTGTGCTACCACCTAATCATTTGCATGACATGCCTATCTCCCTGGCTCTGTGCCTTCTTTAAGATGAAAGCTACCCTGGCCGAGGCTCTCCTGTTGGCAAGATGCATTTTACAGATCAAGCACTTTAGGCTTTGTCTTATAAATTAGGAGGAGCAGAGATGAAGAGAACCGAGGGTCTTGAGGTTTTAATACAAACTCTGCCAACAGAAAAGTTCTCTCACTTTTTTTTTTAATGTTTTATTTATTTATGATAGTCATACAGAGAGAGAGAGAGAGAGAGAGGCAGAGACATAGGCAGAGGGAGAAGCAGGCTCCATGCACCGGGAGCCCGACGTGGGATTCGATCCCGGGTCTCCAGGATCGCGCCCTGGGCCAAAGGCAGGCGCCAAACGTTCTCTCACTTTCTAAAGGCAATGCTGTCCATCAAATGCTCCCCAAGGACATGGAACCACACCACTTGGTCAGCGAGCTCCAGCTAAAAGCAGCTTGTGATCGGAATGCCCTCTCTGTGCAGTGACCAGAGCCTCTGGGCATGTCAGAGCTCCCAGGTCTTTGAGAGAATTCTGGCGCCCTCATATGCATGTGCCAGATTGGAAGCAAGCCTCGAGGGCCATAACAACATCTGTGAGTAGCCCGGAAGAACCCTTCAGAAGGAGCTGGGATGAAACCCTCTCTAAAAAGCCCTGCCGCAAGCCTGTGTTACACATCCATCTCACCTGTGCCGGGCTTGGGTTTTAATATCAAGAACCCTTACCCAACGGTAAGCGTCAAGAACAGGAAAGACTGAGTCAATGGAAAACTCATAATGTCTGCTGTCTCTTCGCATCTCCCTTCTTTCCTTCCTGCCCTCTGAACATCCACCATGTGCCAGCTACCGGCCCGAACCCTGAGCAGCCAGAGTCACGTTAGACATGGCGGTGGCCTGGAGGAGCTTGAGGTCTACCCCTTCCCACCAAGAGTGTGGTCCTCGGATTGTCTGGAAGCTTGCAAGAAATGCAGATTCCCCAGGCGCCCCCCCCCCGCCCCCCCATGGAGCTACTGACTCAAAATCTGGATTTTTTAAAAAGATTTTATCTATTTATTCATGAGAGACACACAGAGAGAGGCAGAGACACAGGCAGAGGATGAAGCAGACTCCCTGCAGGGAGCCCAATGCAGGACTCGATCCTGGGACTTTGAGATCACAACCTGAGCTGAAGGCAGACGCTCAACCATGCAGCCACCCAGGTGTCCCTGGAATCTGGATTTTTAACAGGCTCCCCAGGTGCCTGACAGAAGGTTGAGAGGCACTGGCCAGTAGAGCTCTGTGAAGGCAAGTCCAATGTCTTCCAAGTAAGATTAAGAGTTGACAGTATTATTTAGTGTTCATGAACTATTTTAGTTGGTTTTACACACATCATCCAAAAGTACATGTGACTGTTGAAGGGTTCATGGACACAGTCACGAGGACAGTGATTGCCTGTGGGAGTGGAGAGTCCCTCTGGGAGGCTTTGTGGAGGGGACAGACAGACAGGGATGCAACATGGAGAGGAGGAAGTGGGCATGAGTTTCCGTGGAGGAGCACCAGGGAATCTAGAGTGTGGACAGAGCATGTGCACACAACCATGGCAGTCCTGGGCCTGAGCAAACAAATCTGAAGGGATGCCTTCCTGGTTGCCTCATCTGAGCAGCATGTGCCTTCGCTTTCTTGCTTCCTTCGCTTTGCCTCCTGAACCTGCAGATGGCTGCTCAATAGAGGAAGGCATCCAAGGGCACTGGAATATGCCAGGGGCAGGAGGGGCAGGAAATCCAGGGACCTCCACCTCTCCCCTCCAATGCTGCTGAAAGAAGAGTCCTTTGGGATTGCAGAGACTTAGATTTTTTGTTTGGAGTTGTTTTGTCATTGCTGTTTGTTTTGTTTTGTTTTTAGAGAGGGAAGTTTTATTTTTGCTCAGGTCAGCCTCCCCTCTATCTAAATAAATTGAACAGGAGATAATGTACACATTTCAGAAAGGATGCTTCAGGAGTAAAAAGGATTTTGGAATTTTGACCAAGCTTCCGCACATCTTGGGTGGCTCCAACCCTTATTGGCAATAAGAAGTGGCACAAGTATCCAAATTAGGAGTCTCACCTGGGTCTTCAGAATGCCTAGACACTGTCCTGGGCATTCCTCATCACACAGGTGTTATAAAGAATGCCTGTGTTCTTTTCCTTTTGGTCCTCTGACTTTCTATTGCATTGGGTAGAAACCAACTCCTGGCATTGGAAGTTATTAAGCAAGAGAGGCACAGATGAAGACTTATAAGTCCTCCTTCTGTAGGAAATTTTATATATGGACAACATATTGCATATAACATCTCATATAACATCCCCTATTTTTTTTGGCATGTCCAGAAAGAATTCAAGCACATTTATTCTAGATGAGAATAAAAACAGTGAGTTTCTTCTTCCTATAGTCTTTGAAGAAATAATTTATAAGGTGCCAATCTCTTGTATCTGAGAGTTGTACTCTCTAAACTGTACACAGACCTTTAAGAATCAGCTGAAAGAGCCAAGTCCAAGAAAAAATTCCTAAGAAAACTGAACAACCTGGTATGGGAGAGGAAACATCCGGGCCTGAGAAATAAAATTCCCTGAAAATTGTGTTGACATATAATTGCAGTATACCTAGCACCGCTATGAAGACAAACTACGCTGTTCTTTGGAGGAATATGGCCATTAGTCACCCAACACTACACTTGTGAACCCAAGTAATGCTAAGTCAAAACCCAACAAGACCCATACTTGGCATCGTGAAGGCAGAAAAGCATATTACTTGCTGAAAGTTTTTGTGGATTAAATTCACATTAATTCATCTTAAGCCCCATAATATCTTTTCTTGGATGTACTGAAAAGTGTTCGCCCATTGTGCCCCGGAGACTAGATTCATGCCTCTGCTGAAAGTTTCGGGAGGCTGACAAAAAGCTCGACCTATCTATTAGAGAGAGATGAGCGCAATCCTTTTCAAGAGAATAAGCAACACACAGGTCTTCGGGACTGTGTCTATTTTGTCTATTTTGATGAGGAACTGAGTTCTTGACAGAACTATGTCTATTTTGATGAGGAACTGAGTTCTTGACAGAAAAATAACTTTTATTTATATTACTTATATTAATGCATTTTGGATAGCTTATATATTAGTTCACTCAGGCTGCTATAAGAAAATACTGCAGTAAGGCTTGAACAACAGACATTTATTTCTCATTGTTCTGGAGGCCAGATGTAAAAGGTCAAGGTGCTAGCAGATTTGGTTCTGGGTAAGAGCCCAATTCCTGACTTGCAGATGGTCACCCTCTTAATATGTCTTCATGCAGCATGGAGAGTGAGAGAGAGTTAGAGAGAGTGAAAAAGAGAATGAGAGTGAGCTCTGGTCTGGCTCACTCTTCTTTTTCTTTAATCAAAAAATTTTTTAAAAACATTTTATTTATTTATTCTTGAGAGACACACAGAGAGAGGCAGAGACACAGACGGAGGGAGAAGCAGGCTCCCTGCCAGGAGTCTTTTGTGGGACTCAATCCTAGGACCCTGGGATCACACCCTAAACCAAACGCAGACACTCAATTGCTGAGCCACCCAGGCATTCCCTGGCTCACCCTTTTTATGAGGAGGACACCAATCCCACCCTTCCCTTGGGTCCTCACCCTCATGATGTCATCTAAACCCAATCCCTTCCAATGGCCCCACCTCCAAATACCAACACATCGGGATCTAGGACCTCAACATATGAATGGGGAGGAGGCACAGACATTCAGACCACAACAACTCCCAATGGAAAAGATAGAGCATGAACTTACACTCCACAGAAGTTCTCAGAGCCCCCTGCAACAGTATTTATCCAATAAATACTCATTTATGCACCCACAAACACTCCTGGGCCACAACATTAGTTACTTCTCTCAGATACAAGGAACAGTGACTCACCCTTCTACTTAAAAATCACAGCTTCGCATTTGTCTTTCCATTAGAGTAAAACTCCTTCACATGGCTGACAAGAACATCTGAAATTTAGGTTTGTTACTTTCCCAAGCCAGCTCTCACCATCTCTCCTTGTTTTCTCTCCCGCAATTTAATGCCTCCTTTCGACTTTCTGGAATGTGCGACACTTCCCCTGGCTTGTACAGATTCTATCCTCCGCCTGCACATAGCCATCAGCCATCTGGTTGACCTGCCAACTCCTCACCAAGCCAAGCCCAGCTCAACCATGGGACATTCAGAGATGGGACGGCACCTGTCTTGACCCTCGGGACCCGTGGACAGTCATGTGGAGGAGGCACGTTTTGAACTGGATGAAAGGACAAATAGAATTTCCAAAGGAAGGGCCCATGTGAGTGTTTTGGGGGGTAGGGGTGCACACACAGGCATGTGAGGCCAGAAGGCAATCTTGGAAGTGCAAACACCTAAAACTTGTGCTGAAAATGGACAATCTTCTATTTTACAGGGTTCATGGGCAGCTAAACATTGATTTCCTTACAAAGAGGAATCGAGTCTAAATATTTTAAAGACTTCTTCATCAAAGGTAATTCTGAGGGCCTGCGATCATGCCAACCTAGTGTTTGGGCTTCCTGTCTCTCACTCCATTGTATGATTGGGAAACTATTTGATATCTTTCTTAGTAGTTTCCACAGAAGAGGAGGCCATACATCTCCCCATGCTCTACTGGAATAATTTTCAAATGTGTACTAAAAGTCTATGACATAGCAGATGATCATCTGGACTCTGTGCCAGATGTGTATGCTTGCCCGGATGCGTGTGTGTGTGTATGTATGTGCACATGAGTGTGCTGGTCAGACTGAGTTGGGAGGGATATGTGGTGGGACAGGCCAAGTGAGCTGTGTTCCCAAACATGGGCAGTGCCTTGGTTCTGATAGTGACACCACAGTGGGATGCACTCCCCGGGAATGGCTTAAGCCAGGGTTCCCTTTCACCCACTGCCGACAGAGCATAAAAATATCTCCAGCAGGCATTTTTCCCAAATGGAGGGGAGGCAATGCACTTTCAGGCATTTTAAATAAAAGGAAGTCCCCTGGACGACGGGGAAGGGGGTGCTAGATTTCACTGCGGTTTATTTCCTAGGCTGTTGGGAAGGAGGAAAGTGCCTGGTGGCCTTTGGGAGACCTAGGGGGGAGGTCAAGATCTGACACCCCTGTTCAGGGAGAGAGGTTGAGCCAGGGAAGGTGAAGTCTCCTTAGGCCAAGTTGATAATCCCCCTCCCCCACACCCCCTTCCTCCACCCCTCCCTCCACAGCTGGCTGTCCCCACCCCGCATGGGGACCACTTGGGACAGAACCCCACCCCACCCCAGCTCCTGCTTCCTGCAAAAGCCACTCGGGTGTGCTCATGCCTCCACCAGACTTATTTTCAAGCCACCCAAAAATAACAACATTTGATATGAGGCCTCCGAAGGCTTTGGCTGGGGTCAAGTTTCCAAATTCTTGACTCAAGTATTGTAAATGAGAACTCCCTTTTTTTTTTTTTTTTTTTTTTTTTTCCAGTCAGGCTATTTTTTGCCTCTTTCTTTTTTTTTTCTCAAGATGTTGGGAGAACCCCAACCCAGGAATCAGTGCTTAGTGGGTCACAGGGTATAAATAGTAGTGTTGAGACCATAACACAGGGCTCTTTGTACTATCATGCAACTAAACCTAAAAAAAAAAAAAAAAAAAAAGAAAAAGAAAAAAAAAGCTTCCAAACAGACCAGTTAACATACCAGCATGGGGCTCTGTGGGAGTGTGGCATTGCTGAGCACCAGCTACATTCTATATCTGTCCACTCCAGCATTCCACTACTGACATCTATTTAAAGCCTTCCCCATGTACACAGGATACCCTATTCATGAAATAGGTACTCAGAAAAAAAATCATTCTGTATGTATTTTTTGTGCTGCGGATAGTTCATAAACACAAATTCAAGCCAATAAACTCAACACCGCAGGGGGAAACCCAAGCTCTGGGCTCACCTCCCCAGCCCCTAGCTCTGGAAAGCTAGCTCTTCTCATCCGTAAAATGGGAACAAGCATACCTGATCACTGAAAATTGGCTCTGCGTGACATGTGGTGCAGCTTTGAAAATTAAGAGATTGAATCTGGGAACTTCTTTGCTTTGAGGCACTCCTTAAATATGAGATATTATCTTAATTAAACTAAATTCTCATCATGGGGTCAGCTCTTTGATGAAGTTAAGCGGGATGATCCAAAGTATCTATTAATTTGCTACCAGTCATTGTATTTGGAGACCCTGAGGGATCCTGAAAATTGATTAATTGTGACAGGCCTGATGGTATATTTCTGGATGATTATGGCAAGCCTTGGGTGGTATTACAAGGGATGCCAATTTTCATGTGACAGTGAAATTCATAGCTCTAACACGACTACTATTATACCAGTAGAAGGGACCAGGCTGAGGGGCATATGACTTAGCAGCTGACAAGTGCAATAATTCTCAGAACTCTGTGGCTCAGAATGTGTGCTGGCTGCTAAGAACTGGGATTTTAGAAATAGAGAGTTCAGATTACAAGCCTACTGGGCAGAAACTTGGGTACTCGGGGGTGGGCCAAGGTTCTAGTCACTTAGTGTTCTATGTTTGAATTCTGAGCCTGTGAGCAAAAAAAAGTAAATAAATAAAAATCTTCTTTGGCAAAGAGCCCCTCTCTTTCGCGAGCTCTCCCACAAGGTTTCTTGGGCAGGATTTACCTCTGGCTGCCATCCATGATCCCACCTCCCCACCTTTTAGTGAATGGTGTATGGGGCGGATAGGTGGGGGGGATCAGATGGGAGGTAACACTTTTGTTCCAGTTGTTGGAATAACCAGAAAATTAGCAGAAGAACAAACCCGTTGGGGGCCGAGTGGGGTTCCTCAGAGGTGACTCTCCATCTGTTAATGAGGTTTAGTATTTCAGGGGCTGGTATTTGAGTCCCGTTGCCAGGGGAGAGAAGTAGAGAAGGGTCCAGCCAGCACGGTTTCCTCCTAGGGCTCACACAGAACATAGGTACAGCCACACTCCCATACCAGGGACCAAGAACCACACATTGAGTGCCTCCTAGGTAGTGGACACAGTGCCAACAAGCACTTTCCATAGATCATCTCCTTCAATGTGCACAGACTTCCTACGGGAATGAATAGTGCTATTCTTATGCCCAGTTTACACATGGGAATAGAACCTTAGAAGAAAGTGTGTCCAAGATCACACAGTTAGTGACATTGTGCAGGCAGAAAGGGAACCCAGACTTCTTGCTAGCAAAACCTAGGCTTTTCTTGACTTGGCCAAACTTTTTCCTTTCCCCAGACCTCTCATGCACAGTACAATGCAGCCAGGACTCAGGATATCTCAGGGGTGATGTCAGAGGAGCCTCGAAGAAGAAAGGTCACCATGCCATACAGACCCCAGGATAACTGTGGAGGAGAGGGCTCCTGGGTCCCCTCGATGCTCAGAGTGCTGGGCAGCCCTACTGGACCCAATCAGGAACATCTGGGCCTAGAGAGGAAATTTTGAGGTGAGATTTTGGCTTATTCTCTGCACCATAGATTGATGAAAGGAAAACCTGCATTTCAGGACACGTGTGCACACCCACAAAATAGCATCTAACAGGATCCCAGGGGCACCTGGGTGGCTCAGCCAGTTGAGACTCTGACTTGGGCCCAGGTCCTGGTCTCAGCCCTAAGGGGGTTTCCCCTGCTGGCAGAATCTACTTTTCCCTCTACTCCTCCCCCTGCACATGCACTCTTTCTCTCAAATGGATAAATGGAATATTTAAAAATAAATAAATAAAATAAAAGGATCCCAATGAGTAAAGATGAAAACAAATTTGTTTTCTTTTGCTTGATGTCGCCCTCTAATTTAGATGGAAACTACTGGCAACCATGTGGTTCCACAGGGACTCGAACCCAGGAGCTTCTGTGTGTAAGGCAGATGTTGCTAACCACCACACCCTAGAACCTGAAAGGTGGCCTCTGCTTTAAAAAGCATAAACACCAGTCCCCTGTGTGCACGGTTTCACTTTCCCTACTTTATTACCTGTGGCTAATCAGTTGAGAAGTAAAAGATCCTCCTGACACCAAGTCAGTAGCCTGATGCCAGGTCACGATCCCACATCACTCAGGTCATTTCATCTCATCTTGTAGGCATTTTATCATCTCCCAACATCACAAGAAGTACAATAAGATATTCTGAGAATGGGATCACATTCACATAACTTTTATTACAGTATATGCCTCTAGTTGTTCTATTTTATTATTATTTTTTCATCTCTGCCTGACTGATAAATGAAATGCGTGTTTATCATAAGTATGTATGGATAGGAAAGAAAATATAGCATACACAGGGTTGGGTACTATCCCTGGTTTCAGGCAGCCGTGCAGGTCTTAGAAGCCTCTCCTCGGATAAGGGGGGACTGCTGTATTCTGCATCTTAGCCTCCTACACTGGTTACACTGCTTGACTTCCTCAAGCTGCTGTGGTCACTGCCCTAGACTCTTATATGTTGAACTTTGAGACACAAACTTCTCACCCTAAATCATGCCACCCTCTGCTCCTGCCAAGAATTTCTGAAGGAAGATGGGCACTCTGAAATCTTCACCCCCCTTCGAAGCCAGTTCAACACAGCATCCCCCAGGAAATACCCGAAGAGGCTATCTCGGATGCTTTCCTCGGATTGATTGCTCCTATTTTCAGAGCCCCCAGTCTACTCCTTTCTGCCTTCCCTGGTACCCCGAGAGCCTGCCGAGCGCCCCGGAGCTGGCACAGCCCCTGGTGCACTAGGTGAGCGGGCCGCACTCCTTGAGTGGGGGTCACAGCGGCGGACCTAGAGAAGGAGCGGGGCCTGGGCAGCGCGGGAGCAATCGGGGTGCTCAGCCCTCCCTGACATCTGGGCAGCCTGGTGCTTTGGTATCATCTCCTCGCATCCCTGACTAACCTCGGGGGCTGGAGAGGACAGGGCAGCTCTGATTTCTGCCCCGAGGCATGTCCCAGCTTCACATCAGGTCGTTCTGACTCCCTTATCTAGGCATTTGTCATCTCCTGCCAGGACGAACCCTGCTCCAGTTTGCGGAAATGAGACATATTCGCAGCCTTGGAGTCCTCTTCCACGCCCTCTTCTCACCCCTGCCCGAAATCAGATCCGTCTCTAAACCTTATCAACAAATCTCTTTGAAATTCTCTCCTAGCTCCTTCTCTGCAGCCATCCTGGGCCAGTTCCGCACAAGGGGAGTGACATAATGGCTTGTTGGTGGCCTTAACTCTGGAGCCCCTGGCTCTTCCCTTCTCCATCAGTATCAGGATCAGGACCGGCTTCCTCACCACCACTCCTGGACAGAGTGGCACCTCCCTATGCTTGGGCCTCTGGGTCCTTGGAAGTCCTACCTTCACCCATTTAGTCAATCTCTATTCCCCATTACCCCCCAGTAATTAACCTGCAGTGATAGATGTCATAGGTTTTCCTTCTTGGTCCCAAAACACACAATGCCAATTTCTGCTCTGCCTGACATCCTCATGCCTCCCCTCTGCAGTGCCTCCTCTAAGGCCTCTCTGGTGTCCATCTTCTGCATGAAACCCTCCTAGTCCCTTCCACCCCTGCTTGGCCCATTCCCTTCTGTGAACTGCGCACCCAGGGTGTGGACCATGCTGCTCTGCTCTGCACCTGCTTAGCTGCTGTCTTGGAGCAGATCCATAATTCAGTGTGCATTGCTTGAAATTTCCAAATAGATTCTAAGTTCTTTGAGAATAGGGTGTGAATCTTATTTATCTTGTGTCCCTCACTGTACCTTGGGAGGGAAGAACTTACAGAGGCTCGTGCGCAGGATTGACCTTTGCTCAGAAAAATTAGGAACATATTAATTAAGAAGCAGGTGACATGTCTTATTTGGGGAAAAAGGGCTTGCCATGGGGATTTTGTTGGCACTGACTGCTGCTGCTACTTATTTTCATTTCTGCTTGTTTTTTCTCCTTTTCCTTCCCCTTTGCCTTCATGTTCATCAACTCTCTCTCATGGACCAGCCCTTTTACTGTAGACTATGAGACTGCTAGATCTTAAAAAAAAATTGTTGTCAATCTAAAATCCTCAGTGCCTTAATGTATAGGATCCATATGATAAATGTTTGTCGAATGAATTAGTTCATGAAGTTTCTGGTACCTAGAATCCACAAAATCCCATCCCACCGAAGCCATGTACCTCCTTCTTTGTTCTTCACGCTTGAACACCTGCCTTGTAGGGTTTCAGCCTTAAAGCACTTTATCTATTGCTCTTCCCTGTTTTCCTGCTTCCTTCCACCTCTGCTCTGTCCTACTCAATTTTCTCGTGTCTTCTTAAAAGGGACTATCTGGCTTTTAAAACCCCCTCTTATGAAATAAAGTTCCATAATTATTAATTATAATCATTGGACATGATCATGTTTACTATAGCAAGAGGCAATCCACAGAGATGAATCAGTGGGAAATATGCCATTTAGGAAATGACCTCTATACATCCTATGAAAAAAAATCCAACATATTAATTGGAGATGAGATTGTGGGTGCATTTGTTATTAGAAACTCCAAAGGATATATATATATATATATATATAATTATGTTTTAATTTAGAATACATTTTTAAAATCACCCTTGCCTTCCGGATCGAAGCTGCAGAGTCAAGAAGTCAAGATGGGTGTGGTTACTGATCTCTTCCCTAAAGCACTGCGTTGACTCTGAACACCACCCAGCACCTGCAAGGGGGCTGTCAGTGGACGCTAAAAAATAACGTCATACACCAGGATGTTGCACGTTGTTGCGCCGTACTGCCACTGCCACAGCAGGGCTAAGGACCCTACGGGAATGCCCCCTGATGAGCCCAGGTAAAATTCTGGGAGAGGAAATGAGAAAGAGTCCATAGGACATTTAGCTCCATGCAGAGACATTACATATTTTAAAGCTAATAATTTATGTTTTCTTTGCAATAGCAATTCCATATTTTATTCAGCATAGCAATCATCACAATTGATTCATAAAAGCAAAATTGCCTAATCAATGGACTAGAAATACAGTCACTGTGAATATAAATTCTTTCCTCTTCTAATGATCCCCAGCTAATCATTTCAGCTCTTCTGGCTCGTTTTCCTGATTAAACCAGGAGAATAAAGACAACAGGAACATGTGACTCCTACATTAGCAAACTAAGCATGAAGAATGAGAATGAATCAGTGGGTAAGCAAAGGGTTTGGTGGGATTTGTTTAATCCATTCCGTGGCACATCTAAACTAATTTTCCCCACACTGGCAGGGGCCCCCCAAAGTGTTATCTTTAAATGCTGAAAACCAATGGTAAGGGAAGAGAGGATTTAGGGTTAGAACGTCTGGATTTCAAAGGAGGCTTCACCGAGTAACTTTCAGCAAGTGGCGACTTTTCCTTGCCTCAGTGCTCTGTTCTGCCAAAGGGTTTCTGATGCTTTTGTTTCAAAGACCTCAGAGAAGCAAAAGGCTTTATAAATCACCCAGCACTGCATTAGTGTTCAGCAGAATAATTGTTTTTTTTTTTTCTGCACACCTTAAAAAGCTATGCCTGTTTACGTAGGCAGCATCCTTGTCTCATTCCAGCAACGTTTTCCTCCCCGTGTATCTCTCCCCAGCCCAGAATGATATCCAGGCACAACTCTGCTGAGTTTTTTTTTTTTTTTTTTTTTTTTTCTGAAGTCTCAGGTCCAACTGGTGGCACTCTGTTTCATTCAACACCACATCGATGCATGTCTGCTCAAACGGTGGAAGATTCTCATCATCCAGTGACTGAAGGGAGTGCCAAGTGCACAGGGCCCAGCTGGGCTGGCCAACACGCACTCTCCATACACCGTAGGAGGAGAACGCTGCGCAGGAGGGATCGGTGGACTTTTCAGCCAGGGTGCAGCGCTACCCCTCCCCTGGCATTCCATGTGACATGCCTGTGCCAGTAATTACAGTGGCATCTTGGTAGAGAGGGAAGTGGCTCAGACAGAGGGAGGAAGGAGAGAGGCATTTTATAGCTAGTGAAGATCGAAGTCCTGCCACTTCAGGTTTTGTTTTGTTTCATTTTATAAAAACAAATTACAAGGGCACCTGGGTGACTCAGTGGGTTAAACGTCTGCCTTCAGCTCAGGTCATGATCCCCAGGTCCTGGGATTGAGCCCTGCATGGGGATCCCTGCTTAGTGGGGAGCCTGCCTCTCCCTCTTCCTCTGCCCCTCCCCTGCTCATGTGCACTCACAGGTTCTCTCTCTCTCTCTCTCTCTCAAATAAATAAAATCTTAGAAACAACAACAACAAATTCCAGGGGAGCCTGGGTGGCTGAGTCAGTTAAGTGTCTGACTCTTGACCTCAGCCCAGGTCTTCATCTGTGGGTGGTGAGTTCAAGCCCAGAGTTAGACTCCATGCTGGGTGTGGAGCCTAAAAAAAAAAAAAAAAAAAAAAAAATTACAGATCAGAATCTCGGAGGCAGCCCCCTCACCTGGGCTGTTCCAACATGTCTTCATGACACCTTCTTCCTACGTTCTCTGTCTGGGCCACGCCATCCCTGTCAGCAGAGCATGCATGAGTCACTCTCTTCAGTTTCCAGTGGCTCCCAGTGGCATCCCATAGTTGTAGAGCTGACTGCAGGGACATAAGGTCTGGGGACCACTTCCCTCAATTGCAGAGAGGCAGAACGAACTGGAACAAAGTCTGAAGAAGCGCACATCTACCAATCTACCAGCCTACCAGCCACCAACCGGCCTCCGCGCTGGACCAACTCTGCCAACATCAAGGCGGGAAGCACCCCTCCTTCGGGGCAGCTGTCCTCTCCTGGGATTAGGGCTGCTGCCTGTGACCTTACAGGAGGAGATGCTCAGCCCCAGGGCTCACCACTCCGTGGGCTGCAGTGTTGTGTGTGGCCTTGGGTAGAATGTACAGCAGCTCTATTTTGGGGCCTGATGCGGAGCGCTAGGGTTAGCTCCGGGCACCCCAACCCTCCGCCACTTGTTTTGCTGGGATCCATTCTACTCCAGACTCCAGGATCCGTCCCTATCTAGGTGGGAGTCAGGGCAAACCCATCCCCTACTCTGGGATTGGATAGGACAAAGTGGACCTAAGCCTATCAGAACAGACTATTCTCTTGGCCTCATGATGATGTCAGGACTGAGCCAATCAGAGAGAAGCTTGGTGCTCGCCCCCACCCTGCCCCGCCCCAGTTCTGGAAGGGATGTCCCGCTCTCTTGCCTCTTGGATGTGAAGAAGTGTGTCAGCCAGGTCACAAATACAAGGAAGCCTGCCTGAAGATAACATCAACACAGGGAGGGTAGAGCCAAGAGACCCAGGGAGACGTGGGCTCAAACCTGAAGTGAGTCCAACTTAAAGCTGGCCTGCCTGTGGATGTTTAGTTCCAAGAGCCAATGAGTGTGAGCCTATTTGAATAGGATTGCTTGTGACATTGCATTTGAAAGCATCATAACTGATAGAAGCAGCATGGCCTGGGGAGGCCCAGGGAGCAGGTCAGGGAACGTAGAAGGTGGCCCTGTCAGGTAAGCTTATGTGTCCATTCGGCTAGGCCATGCTGCACGGTTGTTTGGGCAAACACCGGTCTAGATGTTGCTGTAAAGATATGATTTAGATGTGTCTAACATTTAAATCAGTAGACTTTGAATAAAGCAGATTGCTCTCTGTAATGTGGGTGGGCCTTGTCCAATCAGTTGACCGCCTTAAAAGGAAAGACTGAGGTTTCCTGAAAGAGGGAATTCTCCTCAGGACTTGCAATGGAGAAGCCCTGCCTTGATTTTCCAGCCTACGGATTTCAGACTCCAGACTGCATCCCCAGCCCTTCTGTGGAATTCCAGCCTGCCACCCTGCTCCCACAATCACAGAAGCCAATTTATTAAAATCTCTCCGTCTGTCTATATATATATCTGTGTAAAATATATATCACAGAACTAATAGAGATACACGTGTGTGTTTGTGTGTGTGTGTGTGTGTATTGTTTCTCTGACCAATATGATGGCGTAAGACTTGCCCACTACGATGGGACAGGCACTGAGTTCAACTGATTTGGTGGCAAGGTGCACTTTGGGAGATGATGGCGGGGAGCCCTTAATTTTTGGGAGTATCAAGCACCACCTAGCAAGAGCAAGAGGTTGTCACCATGGAGCCCAGAGTCTCAGCAGGTAAGCACGGCATTATGACAGGGAACCTGGGGCAGAAAGCCATGCCCTAGGAGATGTTAGGAAAGAAACCAGGTGAGCAGCAGAGTTCTTACCATGCCCTGGGGCTTGAGATGGATCTCCTGCCCTCTAAGAGGCCTAGGCTGGAGAGCAGGATGACCAAGTAGAATCTCAGAGTAGGACCAAGGGAGAGCCCCTTGTGTGGACCTGGGCAGCATGGGCCAAGAAAGGGAGGGAGTAGCTGGAAGCTGTGACTGAGGGGCTGTGGAACCATCTGGAAACCTTCCCCAGGGGCAGCAATTCTGGGGCAGGGCAGGGCAGGAGACTCGGGGAGTCACATGGGAACTCAGTGACGCAAGGTGATCCTGGGACCAGGAGAGGCACTTGGGTGTCCTTCGTCCTGCCTGGATCAGCCTGAGGGACTGGGGCAGACGTGAGCCTTCTGGGTGAGACACCAGAGCCCAGGACAGAGGAGTTTCATGGTCTCCTCTCTGTAGCACCCCTTGCTCCCCCTGAAAGAGCGACCATGTCTTCCCAAACCTCCGACTTAGAGATACATTTATTGTGGCCCACAGGGAATAAAATAACCAGGCATAGCTCCCATATTTGTAATCCCATTGAGGCAAGACCCTCTTGGTTTCACACACTCCCTTGACCACACCTTATGTATTTTACTAGCAAGGGTACTGCCAGTCTCTTGTCAGCTCTGCCCAAAGGAATAAACCTGTGTTCAGACTTCTTTGTCCCCGTGGGGACTGGTGTGCAGGGCAGCCAATCCTCAGCTTCTCCCAGCCTTGTGGGGAGGAAGTCTGTGATTTTTCCCAGTGCCTTTGGCCTCTTGTCCCCTACCAGGGACCCCATGGCAAATCTGAGCATCCCATTTCTGCAAGGCCAAGTAGAAATGTGACCCGGTGGCTTCTAACAGCACCAAAGCCATGAGCAGCAGCTCCCAGGAAAGGCTGTGTCCTTGGGATGAGTTTGGGATCTGGGGGGAGCAGTCCTGGATCAATACTTTGCAGATGACCAGAGAACGGTTGTCCAGAGGTCAGTCTCTGTCTTGGTATTTCTGTAAATCCCATGTAAGGGGAAGGAAGTCCTAATTTTATGTAGGGTGGAGAAATCCCAGAGTAAGCACTGAAAGTATTTTTACATTGCCTTCGAGCCTACCTGGCATTTTCACAATCTTGATCACCATACCCAGTACTGCAGGGGTTAGCATCCCCTCCACGCCTGCCCTGCCCTGAGTGATACGCATATTTAGTTAATTGCAGGTAAAACTGGCCTTGGTCCTGGCTGCCAGAGACAGACAGATCCAGAACTGGAACACCACCAGGCCTCTTCATGCCAGCCTCTCTTCAGCTCCATGAACTTGGTGGTCCCCCGGAGCCAAGGATGGGCCACAGATCCCTGCAATGGGGCTGGGCAGAGGAGAGCCATACAGACTCCCAAGCAGAGCCCAAAGGGACAAAGAGCTGAAAACCCATTCCCACTGTAGGTGGTAGGGGAAGGTTCCATGCAGTGGGGTTTGGATAGAGAACTCTGGAGGTGGGGGGGGGGGGTGCAAAAAATATTTATTTTAAAAAGACAGAAGCGGATGCCTGGGTGACTCAGTGGTTGAGCGTCTGCCTTCAACTTAGGTCTTGGTCACAGGGTCCTGGGATCGAGTCCTACATCAGGCTCCCTGCAGAGTGCTTGCCTCTCCCTCTGCCTATATCTCTGTCTCTCTCTCTGTGTCTCTCATGAATAAATAAACAATAATTAAATTAATTAATTAATTAAAATACATAAGAAAGAAGCAATGGAATATAATCAATGCAATGTGTAAGTGGCTATAAGGGAGATCAGATGAACTATTCATAGATTCAGAAACCAATTACCAATTGATCCATTTAATCTGAGCATTATTTTGACCATGGATTAGTCATAACCACATTGCATCAAATATTTAATCCACTGCTTTAAATGGGCATTTCACGAAGGCCTATCAGAGAGATCCTGCCCACAGAAGGCCCCTGGGGAAGCCCGGAGTGGTAAGGTCTCGGGCGTCGGGTGAGGGAAGAGAAGATGACTGGGTGCCCCCCACCCCATCCTCTGATGCTTCCAGTTCTGGAATAAAGAACTAGACTGCAGGTTTATCACGTGAGCCCCAAGGAGACTTGATGTGCCACTGCACTTAGCCCTCACCATCAACTTGAGAAGTAGGTGCTGTTCTGTCCCCATCCTACAGACAGGGAGGCTGAGGTTAAAGACATCATCACCCGGACTTCTCCAAGGGCACGGCCAGGCAGTCGTGAAGCCAGGCTCTGCACCAAGGCAGTTGTGCCTTTGACCACTTCACGCTGTTCTTAGCAAAGTCTTTCGATAAAGGAACCACCTTGACCAGCTCCGAAGGCCCCGTGGGGAGCCGTTCGGTGAGCCAGGCTGCTGCACATCCTTCTTGCCGGCGTCCCTCCGCCCTGCCGCACTCCTCTCTCCTCCCGGGTCAGGAGAAGGTGGAGGGCCAGCCACACCCTCTTTGGGTTCAGCCATTGGAATCCATTCCCACAATTGCTGTGGGCCACCCGGAGGGAGACTGTCACCACCCGGCCCCAAGGAGAACCTGCTTCCTGTCCACTTCCTCCTGCTTTACCTGAACCCCCTAGCTCCCACCCCTGTAAAAGCATCGCAGGCTACATCACCCATCTGATTCACACTCTGGTGCGGCTTGTTAGCAGATGTCCCTGATCTTCTCTTCCCGGTTTTGCTGATCCAAGTCTGTGTGGACCCTCTTGCCGGGGTAAATGGTTTCTGTAGGATCCCGGTGCCTGCTTACCGTCCCAAGATCCATTTGAATGAGCTGAGTTCTGTTCCTTCTCCCCACTCCTTCTGGGAAGCCCTCCCCTGTGGCTGGCCCCTCTCAGTTTCCTCCTCCTGCAGCCCTCCTGGTGTTCTCCCTCCAGCTGAATGAAGATTCAGATTCCACTGAATCTACCAAATACATTTTTATGATTCTTATCTTACTGTTTACTATTTCACACCATACTTCTCTCATAAGATTAGAGACTAAATTTATTCCTTTAACAAATATTTACTGAGAACATTCACATGCCACGCACTATTATGCCACAGGGAGATGCTTTGCCCTGCCTTGTAGGGTTTACACTCTCAGGAATGCAGGGGTTGAGGATTGGGGGGAGACAAAAAGTTATAAACCAGCAGATATATACAATGTCTGATGGGGAACAGTGCCAAGGGGAAGAATCAAAGAGGGACCAGGACTCAAGAACGGGGGGTAGGCTGGGATGATTATTTTATATAGGGTATAAGCTGAATAATGACGCCCGCAAAGCTGTTTGTGTCCTTAACACCTGGAACCTACATATATGGGATGTTACTTGGTAGAGAGACTTTGCACATTGGATTAAAGTTAAGCATTTTGAGGTGATCAGAGTATCCCGAACCACTCAGCTGAGCCCAGTGTAATTCTAAGAGTCTTTATAAGAGGGAGGCAGGAAGCAAGGTGAGGACAGAAGCAAGGTGAGTGGTGGCAGGAAGGGGTCACAAGCTGAGGAATATGCATGGGCTCCAGATGCTGGAGAGGGCAAAGAAACAGGTTCTTATCTGAAGTCCCCAGAGAGAACCAGTCCTGTCAATGTCTTCACCTTCTGACATCCAGAACTCTAAGATTTGTGGTAATTGGTAACAGCAGCAACAGGAACACTGGGCCAGAGACTTGAAGGGAGTGAAGGCATGAGCTATGTGTACACCTTGGAAGACCATTCTGGACAGAGAACAAATGCAAGGGCCCTGAGACAGGAGTCTGCTCAGCAAGATCTGAGAAGTAGCGGGGAAGACAGTGTGGTTGAAGGGGAGTGAGGGGGGATCCAAGCCAGGTCTGAAGGCCAGCAGAAGACTTTGCATTTGACTCTAAATGAGATAGGAAAGTATGGCAGGGGGTTGAGTGAGGAAGAAACATGATCAGGCCAATATTTTAAAGATTTATTCCGGCTGCCGAATTGAGAATCGATAGCAGAGAAGAAGGCCAAAGGTTGGAAGAACAGTTCAGAAGCTTCTGCATTGCTTCAGACAAACAATGATGACAGTTTTGACCAGGTGGCAAGAGGTGATCAGATCCATGACTACGTTTTTGAAGGGAGAGCCAAGAGGATTTGCTGAGAGATTGGATGGAAGGTGTGTGAGAAACATAGCACTGCGAGGTCTATGACCCAAGCAACTAGGAAACCTGCCATTTAGTAAGATAAGGAAGCCTGAGAGGAGGGGATTTGGGGGCTGGGATGTGCAAGACTTGGGGCAGGACATCAGTCAGCGTATAAATACTATTTTGAAACCATGATGCTGGACAAGATTACTGAGAGTAAATGGACAGAGAGAAAACCCATCGGAGGACTGAGCCCAAGTCCAAGCTGTCAATTTACTGGGGGGGGGGGGGGGGGGTGTTGAAGAAAGGGCTTTCCAGAAGCCAACTGAAGACGAAGGTTTTTAACAACTATCTGACTCCAGCCCAGAGCCCAGCACCACCAGGTGACGTGCTCACATTCACCAAGCACCTCATTCGTGCTGGGCACCAGGGTACGGGTGTTACACACCCTCAGCATTTGATCCCCTCAGCAACACAAGGTAAGTCATATCCTTAACCCATTTCACAGATAATTAAGTTAAGGTCAGAGGGTTAAAGACTAGGTTAAAAAGAGGTGGAGCGGGGGCTAAAGCTCAAAAGCCTGCATTAGGTCCAGGAGCTAGGTGGTGGGGGGAGGAAGTGAACCAATGAGGGGATGCAAGCAGGGCTACACCCCCATAGGAGGTGATTCTCCTCCTGGGGGACTTTTCCTCTTGATCTCTCAACGCTTGCCTGTGCCATCTCCCTTCTTTCTTCAGTGCTTGCAATTTGTCCTCCTCCACGAAGAGCTCCAACTCTACTCATTCCATCGAAGCCCCCAACCTCTCTGCCAACACACAGCTGAGTGACCCCCTGGCTCAGTCTGGTCACAGCTGACACTCCACTCAGGCAAGGGGTGTCGTGGAGACTCGGGTGAGTTCTTTCCAGGGCCATAGATGTGTGGGGTTCAGGAGCTCCCAAAGGCTTACTTCTGGGGGTAAAGACCCACGTGCAGAGAAGTGTGATATGCAAGAAAATGAAACTTTTTTTTTCTTTTTTACAAATTTAACATTTTTACTGAGGTTAAAAAAAAATCAGTGGTGTGCTTTTCTTTTTCAACAGACATCTTTTTTTCATTGATTATTTTAAAAGCCACAATACGCTCCAACGTGTCCTCCCCCTCCGCCTCCCCACCTCACCAGGAGGCAAATACTACCCCTGCCTTTAGAGCCATCTGGGTGGGGACTTGGGTGAGCCAGTTTGGTGGTTTATGGGGTAGCTGGCCCTTCAGTACATAAGTCTGAACATAGAAACTTTTAAGAGAAGTATTTGTTTCCTTCATCTGTGGTCCGTATCTTTATTTTATTTCCAATAGAACTATACATCCCCCAAGGTGATGCTACCTTCAGGAATCCTCAGCTGTTAGGCTTTACACTGGGTGAGTGTCCTAGGTACAGGATTCTAGCCAGAGGGACGATGCATCTTCTATGATGACAGCAGGGGGAGCCCCTTCTCTCCAGTGTTTCAAGGCTGTTTTCTGTTTCCCCCTTTGATAGGATAACCAAGAATCTGTATTTTTAGTGGTACACATTCACTGCGCTCAAGTCACTAGCTGGTATCATACACACCCAGTGCTTTCTCACGTCTGGCTGATAGATGAAACTCAAAAAGCTGTCATTGAGACAGTCCAGTTTGATCTCTGTGCCCCTACTAAGGTAAATATATGGTAATTTAATAATGATGATGATGATGATGATGATGATGATGATTGTAGACAGAAGCACAAAACTTAATTGAATTACTTGAAACGGCCACACAAAGCCCAAGGGCATCTGGAGATTTCCTGACCTATATTCCAGTGTCATGTATCTGGCTCAGAACTGGACAGTCCCGAGACATGTTCTCATAAAGCCTCTCAAAGATCTTTGTGAAGGGGCCAAGCAGGTGATTCAAGTGCTGCCTTGTCAAGAGCGACAGTCACAGGAAAAAAAGCAAAACCAGCTTCCTAGGAACCCAGATGCAACCGGAGAAGCCTTCTGAGTTCCTTGATAAAATATATAAGAAGAGGACTGCTTTGTAGGAATTCATCCGGAGCCGCTCAAATGTTTTTGTGCCTGATGTCTGGAAAGAAATATACGTCGGCGAAGGAAGGCTTTTGCTAGACTCGTGCCTAGGTATTCTCAAGCCTGGAGCACGGCTTTATTTTCTTTTATTTTTTTTAGGTTCCCATCCGTCAACTGCAATCACTTTTAAACAATGACTAAAACTATGAACACAGTCCACAGTGAGGCTCCTCAGCCCCCACTCCAAGGCTGGGAACAAATGGCATTTCAGTGTCATTTTTTTTTTTTTTTTTAAAGAATGGGGGCCACGCTTCTTGCATTTTTTTGAGATGTTACTGCAGAGTATTAGATTTAATAATTAACAAAAATGAGAAGTGAACGAATCGCGCGGCACCTCAAGAGCCCAGTGCTACTCTGATGGGAGAAAAAAAACTGCTGTTCTAATTGAAGGAAAGGTTTCTCTATAAAATAAAGCAACTCCCTGTTAGGCAGTCCGTCGTTACAGTACTGTATTTGACTGTAGTACCCATATGGGCATGTCCTGAGGTCCGCTTAGTAAACACATTTTTCCTGGACACGCACGGTGCATCGGTGTGCTTGCCCCAAAGACAGATGCCCCTTAAATATGAGTGTTTACTCCACCAGCATGGAACATTTGCCTTATTTTAGCCACAGTCTTAAAAAAAAAAAAAAAAAAAAAAAAGGCAGCATCATGATTTCCAAAAAGGGAGTGACATTTGGGGCAGCTCTTGTCATGCGCCCTCCCCAGCTTAGCAGATCCGCCCAGGACAGCCGCGCCGCGCGTCAGGGACCCTCGCGGCGGCGGCCAAGGCCCTTGCTGACGCGCGGCCGGTCTTTTCTGGGCAGCGGGGGGCTCGCCACACCCCGCCCCCGGCCGGAGCCAGACCTTTACTTTATTTGGTTCACTACATGGTAACCAGCGCGGAGCGCGCCGCCGGGGACGCACGAGGGCCGGGGCGCGCGCACAGCCCTCGCGGGCACGCGGGCGGGGGCGGGGGCGGGGGCGGGGCGCGGGCGGGGGCGGGGGCGCGGGGGGGCGCGGCTCCTCGCTAATTACAGGCGCGCGGCCGGCTCGCTGGCGGGGGCGGGGGCGGGAGCCGGAGCGGGAGCGGGAGCGGGGGCCGGAGCGGGAGCCGGAGCGGGGGCGGGAGCCGGAGCGGGAGCGGGGCGCAGCCGCCGCCGCCCGGGGCCGGTCCCTCGTCCCCGCTCCACGTGCGCCGCGCCGCCTGCCCGGGCACAAGTTCTGGAATAAATAAACACGGGCGCGGCGTGAGTCAGGGTGCCGCGCTGGAGACCGCAGCGAGGTCTCCTCGGGGGCGCAGGCCCTGACGCAGGCTGCCGGAGGGGCAGGGCGCCTCCTCCCCTTTCCTTCCCCTCCAGTAAACACGGCTTGGCAGCGCTGGCGGCTGTTTTCTTTCTTTGCAGAAACGCCACCGTGAGCCACAATCAAAAAAAAAAAAAAAAAAAAGTAAAAAATAGAAAAAGCTACCATTTGACGATTCTGATCTGGCCCCGATGTTTTCCAACGGCCTCTGGGTTTGTAAGAAGATACGGAGGTCCCGAAGCCCCTTTCCTGCGTGACGGTTGCAGGCTGCGCGTAAAGAGTTTCTCGCGTGCAAGCCCTGAGGACTCCGGACCGTGTTCCCGTGCTGGAGTCCTACCGAGCTTCCAGGTAAAAGTTCTAGAAAGAGGCTCAGTCCTCCACGTGAGAATTTAGCCCTAACTGCACTTTCCGAACTCGTGCCAGGAAACCACCGCGTGCTTGCCTTTCCTCCCCCAGGGCTCGTAATTAAGCGCACTGACATCCCTTCCCTATCTGTGGAATTGTCCTTAAGCTCCAAGAAAGCTGGGCCCTAGACGCTCAGCTGTTCAAAGCCTAGAGTGATATGCCTACTTACTAGGTGTCAAGTAAGAACGGTGACAACCCATATGGTGCTTATTAAGAGAAGAGTATTCCAAAACTTCTTTAATGACTGTGACCTTCCTGTGAAATTCTGATTTCAGATGTATATGGGTTACAATAAATCTTTATCTTTTATCGAAAAAAAAAAAAAGGCTAATGGGTTGGCTGTTGGGAGGCAGAAATAACAGAACGGAGGTAAGAGGCTTTTAGACTGGGCTAAGGCTCAGGACGCCTGTTTCTATTTTGCAGCACACATAGTCTCTCTCTCAGGCTTTGGAGAACACGAGAGGCCCCAAACCAAGACTGTGCAACAAAATGCTGATTGATCCAGACCCAGACCATCCCTACTCCTACAATTCACTTTTCTGCAGAACTCTTACTGGTGTGGCTAGTACTTCAAAATCATACAATGAAAGAAGGTAAACCTCGGTAAATCTGAAGCTCTTTTAATAAACTCTTATGACACATTAAACTTACTTTTAATAAACTCTATACCTTAAAATAAATTTAGGGGAATGCCTGGGTGGCTCAGGGCATGATCCTGGGGTCCTGGGATCGAGTTCCACATTGGTTCTGTGAGGAGCCTGCTTCTCCCTCTGTCTGTGTCTCTCATGAATAGATAAATACAATTTTTAAAAAATAAATTAAGGCCCTGAGTTCTGATGAAATGCTTCTGAACTTATTTTTTCCAAAATAGCCACATTTACAGTTCAAAGTATCCGATTTGAACTCATGGTAAAGAGATTTTCCAAAAGGCAGAGAAATATGCAATGATCCAAATATTTATCTGCTGAACTTGCTACCTGAGTACCTACACAACAAAATGTGACTCCTTGGTTGTGCATGATGCCTGTCCCCTCATGTGCATCCTAATGTCAACTGGTAGTAGTGACATAAAGAATGACATAGGGGCACCTGAGAGGTTCAGTCCGCTAAGCTTCTGCCCTTGGCTCGGGTCACGATCCTGGGGTCCTGGGATCAAGTCCCAAGTTGGGCTCCGAGCTCAGTGGAGAGCCTGCTTCTCCTGCTTCTCCCCACTTGTGCTCTCTCGCTATCTCTGCCTCTCTCTCTCTCTCTCACATAAATAAACAACACCTTAAAAAAAAAAAAAGTGAAATAGTCATTGGTTAAAAAAAGAAAGAATGAAATAGTCATTGCTAAGTAAGAGTGATTAAGTGATGGGATCTACAGATTATGTAACAGTTCATTTTCCCCAAGATGCAAACTATATTTAAAAATATTCAAGTAGGACATTATTACTCTATATAGGATGCCTTATCTCAGCAACAAGGCCTTCTGAATTGCTGGAAAAGACTCTTCGATTATGCAATCCAACTTCTAAAGTCCATTCAAAAGACGAGATCAACCAGTGCATCGATGCTTCCAATTTAAAGTAGGAATCCTGTAGTCTTTTATCCAGACCTTGTCTGACCTAAAAGAAAATCACCTCCTAGAGGATTTTCATGGCTAACTTTGTGATAAACTTGATGTGCACTGAAGACTCATTTTACTAAGACTTTGAGTTTTAAAGAGCTACATTTCTTTCAAAGCATTATTTAAGTCTCTATTATAGAAGAAATTGTTTATCACCATTCTAAAAAGTTTGTTCTATTAAGATTTTACTCAGTTGTTTCGCAGAACCAAAATAAAAGAGTAGCTTTAAGACGAATATCCACATGATTCTAAAATTGATTTTGCCTATAGCATACTTTCTTGCCCTAATACCTTTTCTGTAGCTTGTAAGGGTTGTTTTATGCTGCTTAGTGCCATACCGAAGCACCCAGTATTCTGTGATAAAGATCAGTGCAAATACAGATTCTGTACTCTATCACTTAAAAAAAATACATTATCTCTCAATTTTAAAAAGGGAAGCTGTTTTAAAATCAAGCATGTGAAGTTGTACTGACACAGGGAAGGAGCAGGCAACAGCAGACTAATGGGTTAAAACAAAATCCACTGTTAAATTAGGTACGAATTAGTTAACAGTAAATAGGGATGGTGTGGATATCCCTCATTAAGGATTTATCTGGGGATTATTAGAGAAATCCACAGATAATCCACAAATCAGTCACTTTCTACCTTCCAACCTCTGAATTTACAAATTGATTTTTTGTATATTTTTGTGCCTTTGAAATTACTGCCTGGGGTTCCTAACTGGAGGAAAAATGTAGGCTATCAACAGAAACAACCATGAAGGCTCTAGATTACTGATAATCTGGGAAGCCACATGGTAATTTCTATTTGATCATAATCAGTACTGTTGCTGTTAGAGGCCCAGCCAGTAGCACTGAAAGAGTTAAATAGCATCCCCCACCCCACCTCTCACTTCTAGAACCCCAGATGATGAAGTAGGTAAATATGTATTCCATTCATTGGTTTCTTTGGTCTGTGACAGAGGGAAGGCGTGTCTTCTCACACTGTTCCCTATGAAGAAAAGGCGAGCAAATGAGGGTGACTCAGGACTTCTAGTGGCCTACACGCGACTGAACATTTTTCTGAATGATTCCACGTATACACTTTGGAATTAGGAAGAGAAACATTTTACTCTTCACTAACCAAATAAAACCGTCTATAAATCATATGCAAAACAACTTTGAGTAACGAGGGACTTAAGTCTAGGAATTGAAGAGTTCTGTATTTTCCCTTTAACTTTTTCCCTCCTTTGGGAAATAAACAAAGACATCTGCCACATCAAGAGTCTGTTTTTTTTTTTTTTTTTTTTTTTTTTAAACTGGAAACTGAATGCAATCCTTAAGGTTTACTTTGGGAAGAGATTTTGAAATCTTAATAAATGACTTTTGCAAGCTGCAGTCTTTTAAATTTTCCTAAAAATAAAATTTAGCATTCTTAAGTTTAAAAAAGTGGGCAGTTCGACATTTCTTTTAACCTGATTACTAAATGAAACATCGTGTTGTATATCATAAGCTATAATTAACTTATTAAGAATACAGTTTCTTGAAAACTGCCTTAAGCAGGCTACTAGTAAAAAAAAATTGACACACACGTAGCGATGGGTCCCCCAAGTTCCCAGACCACCCCTGCTGAAAATATATTGTTACACATTAACTGTTACTGTTTAATTTAAAACACATAGTCTGTGTGTACCCTATCCTGAGTCTTTGTCAGGTCCACAACTTCCTTTCTAGAAGTCGGCCAAGCCACTGATCAATAAAATGAGTAAAGGCTGCAAAACATCTAGGAACTGTCTTACGATGTCTTGCAAATGCGTCCTGGTGCTTTGCACGTCTTCTTATTTATAAATTTGCGTTTCGGGACATCGAGAAACCTTACACCTGGCTTTCGCCCTGACTTTATTCCAAAACTTTCCAAAAGGTAGGCTGCTTTCCCTCTTTTGTCTTCCACACATTTCACACAGCTCAACATGGCTGTTTCATTCCAAAGCTTTCCAGAGAGCAGCTCCGAGTCTCGATAGCCTTTGCAGCGTTGTCAGGATCTTTTCCGTCCAGTCTACAATTGCAGAGTGGCTGGCTCTACTGCAAGTTGAAAAATAAACAAGTGCTTTCTAGCTGTACTTTGTTCAGCTCTTCTCTTTATCTGTTTCCCTTATCCAGCTGCCCTTTCCCCCAGTCCCTAGCACTTTTATTTTTTTCCTTCCCCCCCCCCCCCCAACCATCAGTTGCCTTTTTGTTCTGTGTCTTTTATCTCCTGTTCTTCTCCTGCTGTTCCAGGCAAACCCCAACCCCAAACCCACACATCCTTTGGTCACGTTGCCATTAGTGATTAAAACAATAGCCATTCTGAGCTTACTTTAAAAAATTAAAAAAGGCCTCAGAAAATGTTCAGTGCTGCCAATTTTATTTTTATTTAATGCTAAAAGTTAAAGAAAAAAAAAAGTACTGTAAATCTGACAAATGACAGAATGCAGGTGATTTTTCCATAGCGTGATTTTAAAATATAATAATGTTGGTATCTGAGATTACACTCACTTCAGCTGACATGAGTTTCATCATATATAGAAAAAGTATCACCTTCAACTTAAAAAAAAAAAGTAAAGGTTAAAAGGTGGCACACTTTAAAAATACTTGGTGGCCAAGGAAAGGTATATAGTAAAAGTTGTAAACCGTGTGAACGTTCTCATAACTTTTAATGTGAGGCCACATGAAAGACAGTACATCTGTTAAATTCTGTAAGTTGTTAAAGCAAAAAAGGGAAAGCTTCAACACCCCATCCCCTAATATTTTGAGTATGAAAAGCACAGCTGAAATATTTAGGATCTGAAATCTGATACTGCCCACGTACAGTAAGTAGCTTTCTGACATTTTTATCCAGCTGTGGAGAATCTCTGCACTGTCATCAGGTACAACCAAAGATCAAGCCCATGTCCCAGCGTTAACTTTTTAACTTAAGAGAATGCCAGAAAAATAACCCAGATCAACATTTTACAGCTGCAAGCCTTCCACGAAGGCCACCCAAGGGCCAGGTGGATTCATGCAGACCTCCTTTTTTTTAATGGGAGCAACCTCAATTCTCAGCCCTTTAAAGCTATTCCTGTTCTCCCCCCCTCCCTCCCTAAACACCAGCACAGAGAAACCGTAGGTTGTCTTTTCCACAGCTGGATAGACTTATTCAAAACAGCAGGATGGTTCTTTGTTAATCTTTTTTTGGCAAGCTTATCTGTATTAAGATTGCAAAGCATACAGATAGCTACCACAAATTAGGTCAAATAACTGATCAACTTGCAAAATCTATGAGGTCAAATTCCAGTTTATAATAAAGTGCTTAGATACACATTTATATAACAAACCGTAATTGTTGAATTCTTTACAAATGTCTTTATGGGCGTGTAAAATCGACTCTGTGTTTCTGCATGTGTGCATTTACATAAGAGAAACCAGTCTGATCTGAGTCATAGATGCGCCAATTAAAAAAAAAAAAAGTGTAACAACAAACTGGTTAATCATGCAAGTCTGTTTGTAATATAACAATGACCGGTAACATGAATTTGCACAGCATTAATAATAAGTGCACTCATTAAAAACACACACAAAAAAATACTGTATTTGGTGCAGTATCTGATTTTCAAGTGTTAATAACTCGACCATTAAAAAATATTTGAGCAATTTAAAAAAGACAAAAACGTAACTAAAAAAGAATCCAAAGAGGATAATAATCTCTATCTTCAAATTAGAATAGAAGCTAGGTCGTAAACAATACACTTAAGTTGTAGACCTTGAAGCCATGATTCAGCCTAATTATAGGGCCAAGTTACAAACACCTGAACATAAAAGGATATAAAATAGTGTTCCTGTCAATGTTAAATTGTAACAGCACAAAAGAAAAACCAGTATCATTGTGAGACAACTATTTCTAATAACAGATGATTTATTGGTTTAAAAAAATCATTTTACTGATGCAAAATAGTGATCAAAGAAATTAGTTTACAAAAGGTTTCTAAGAATAGTTTGAGAGGTGGGGCGCCTGCCTATTATTAAAACCCTTTCTTTAATTTTCACTAGTTTATCATTTTTTTTTTTTTTTCCAGAAGAACAGTATTATTCACTTGGTATTTCAAACACACATAAGAAGGAAATTACAGGTTTCCTCCACCCCCATCTGGGCTGTCACTGATATGCCCACGGGCAGTCCTGGCAGCACCATGCGCCGTTACTGTCATTGTACCATACTGTATTTAGCACTCACTAGAAACAGGGTGTAGGTGATAGTACCAACAGCAATAGCACTACAGGTAAATGATAAAAACAAAACAAAACACAAAACAGAAATGAAACCAATCCCACAATCTCCAAGTTCACCTGAACTGTAACTTCTCTTGCAACTCTTTTCAAAGGAAAAGACACCACCAACAACAAACAGAGCTCTAGGGTGTTTAAAAAGATAAAGTGGCGCTGCAGAGCCAGGCTCTGTTCAAAGATGGCAGTGCCATCTTGTACACACCACCATCCATTATCACCGCCTTCAGTCACTGAATTGTGTATTATGTAACCAACTAGCATGCAGCATTGTAATCTTACAACTGATCACGTGGTCAGTGAACAGTGGTCAACTTTGCCTTTAAAAAAAAAAAAAAAAAATCCCCCCCCCCCCCCCAAACCACACAGTCCTGAAAATCTCTCAGCAGCAACTCTCAGGCAGTCAATACCCCAACAACTGAACTTTCAGAACAAAATAGATAAAAGATTCAAAATCTATTTTCCTACTACTCTGAGAGGACAATGTTTTGGGGTAAACTTGGTGATATTTCTCAGTGGCATGCCACCCACTTCACAACAGTGCCCCCTTGGCTCCTTCCCTTTCCTTCTCCACCAACTGGCCTCCAGCCTGAGAAAGGGGCCAGCATTAAGGAATAACAGACAGTAAGGCAATCTTACAATGTCAGAAAATGTATTTGGCTTTTTTTTTTTTTCTTTTTAAAAGAAGTGCATACAAATACAGCTAGAAGCATTTCGGATTTGCCAAGTGCTCTAAAAAAGCAGCGCAAGTCACAGCCTACATTGAACGGTAACTGTCACCAGGATAATAAAGCACAAAGATATGCTAATAACATTAACAAAAGAAGAAAATGCCTTTATAAGTACATACCTTTTGTCGTCAAAAAAAAAATATAGAAACACAATGTATTCAAAAAAAAATCAAAATTATACAGCCATGTTTATGAAGTCTACATTTCCCTTGTCTTGGATATATATATATATATATATATATGCACATATATATATATATATATATATGAGTGTGTGTGTGTATATATATGTATATATGTATATATACATATATATATATATATATATATATATGGAGATATATACACAATTCAAGCAGTTTTAGTTAAGGGTAATCATTGGGTTTTTCTGAAACCGGAAAGTCACGAGTCTCTCTCTTTTTTCACTTTCACATCTCCAGCAAGGATGGTTGCAATTTCCCCTTGCATAAAGGCCCAGGGGACATTGGAGCCCACAAGAGGGCATTTTTCCCCACTGGGACAATAGACCTCTCCACTAGCTCCCTGCTGTTTGATGCTTTGTCTGGAGCAAGGGAAGCAGAACTTGTGCGAAGGGACAGACGGGCACTGCACAAAGTGGGTGTCCTCCAGCCGCTCGTGGCAGAGGGTGCAGCATAGAGGGGCGCTGGCTGCCAGAGAAGAGTCTGGGAGGCTGGCAGGGTGCACTGGCTCCAGTCCTCCTGTGTTGCCTGCCCCCTGGCCCCCCACCTCTCTGGGGCCTAGCCTTCTTTGGTTCATAGAGGACGGAGAGGGTGGACTGCTGCTATTCCTCCTGGTGGTGGAGTGAACCTGGTTGGCATCTTTTGAGGCATGACTGCCCCCTGCATTGTCTGCTACTAAGATCAGGGCTGCCATGGGCGACTGGCCGTTCTGAGCCGCTTCAGGCGGTGTGGTCCGGTTGGAATGAGGTGAGGCAGTGGGTGGTGGTGGAGACACAAAAGAGGATGTAGGAGTAATGGGGATCTTGAGCCCTTCGGTGGGTGTGGACAGCCATGGCTGTGCCTCTCCATTGATCTTAGGGGGGCCGACTTCACCTTCTGGTTCTGGCGAAGGCTTTCTCTTCCTTGCTGTTCTGGCAACTGAGAAGGGGGAGAAAAGAAAACAGTAAACGGATGTGCACTGAAAAGGACCTTTCTTTCACGAACACAAAACAAGATCCGCTAAAGAATTTCTATTCTCCCCAAGCCCCTATATAAAAATCTCACTCAGGAGTTTCAAGTGCACGTGCAACTCCCAACACTTAGGACTCACGGGGCTCTCAGGCAGTATTTGAAAATAAGCCACAGAACGCAGCACCGCAGTGACAGCCTGTTTTTACACATGCACGCACGCACGTCCGCCCCGTACCTACACGTGGAACCCGCGCATTCAATTGCTAACGGCCCCCAGCAAGGTAAAGGGTGGCTGGTGCCCTCCCGCTCCCACCCAAGAATGTGCTGGGAAAGGAAAACCCTGTGTCAGTGCCTATCAGCCCAGTCTGACTCATCTCTGTTATGCTGCTTCAGCACATGAACACGTTGCCACTAAGCACTGGTTCCGCCTCGGGCAGATCAGGAAGTTGGGTGTTTGTTGTTTCTGGGCTGGGGTTGAGCGGCGAATGGCAAGAGCACCCCCTCCGCTGTTCCGCTCCCCCGCTCGCCCCCTAGGTCCCCTCGCACTCCGCAGCCGCCCCTACCTGCTTTAGACCCGTTGGCCCCGTTGGCCTCGAAACCCAACAACCTGCCTGCAGTCAGGGCCGGCTCCTTCTTAAACTTGCTCTCGAAGGGCCCCGAGTGGCCGTGCTGGTGCAGCGCCAGCAGCGTGTCTCGCACGGTCTTGGGCCTGTTGACCCAGTCCTGCTCCCCGGGCCCGCGGCCTTTGCCCGCGCCCTCGGCTCCCAGCTCGGTGGCCCCGGCCGCGCCGGCCAGGCCGTCGGCGGCGCCGCGGTGCGAGGGCGGCGGCGGCGGCGGCGGCGGCTGCTTCTCCTTGGCCACCGCCTCGCGCGGCTCGTGCTCCGCGGCCGCGCTGCTCGACACGGACGCCGGCCGCTTGTGCGAGCTCAGTTCGGCGGGCTGCGCCGAGCCCAGGCCGGCGGCCGCGGCCCCGGACACGGCGGCCAGCGAGGCGGCGGCGCGGCCGCTGAGGCCGAGCGCGGCGGGCAGCGGCGTGGCCGAGCCGTTCATGAGCGGCACCAGGGTGGGCGGCACGGCGTGGCCGCGCCGCGGGTTCGGGCTCTGGCGGTTCAGCTCCGGGGGCTCCTCCAGCTTGGAGAAGCCGTTGGGCACCAGGATGCCGTTCACGGGCGGCGGCTGCGGCGTCGGCGGCTGGGCCAGGCCCGCGGCCGGGCGGCTGCCGCCGAAGTCGGAGGCGAGGCGCGGGGGCCGCTCGGCGGCGGCCGCCAGCGGGTAGCGCTCCAGGGCCTGCGGGGCGCGCGGGGCGGCCTCGGGGCCGCCGTGGCCCAGCTGCTGCTGCTGCTGCTGCAGGAGGATGTCCTTGGCCGACAGCGGCGGCGGCTTGGCGGCGGCGGGGGCCGCGGCGCCGGGCGGGGAGCGGCCCTCCGGGAAGCAGCCGTGCGCCCGCTTGAGCTGCCGCGCGGTCTCGATGACGAACTCGACGCGGTCGGCGCCCTCGTAGTTGACGCAGCCGCGGCACACGGGCTCGGTGAAGTCCCAGATCATGGCCCAGGGCATGCGGGGCAGGTCACACAGGTAGCACGACTGCCGCCGGGAAGCGGCCGCCACCGCCACCGCCGCGGCCATGTCCGAGGAGCCCGCGGCGCTGGAGGTGGAGGCGGAGGAGGAGGCGGAGGCGGAGGCGGAGGAGGGGGCGCCGCCGCTCCCCGCCGGCACCACGCGCGCCCTCCGCCCCCCCCAACCCCGCGTCTCTCCCACCAGCGGCGGCGGCGGCCGCAGAGGCGGCGGCGGCGGCGGCAAAGCCCGCGAAGGCTCGGCGCCCGCGCAGCGCCCCCGGGGCACGAGGGGCGGCGGGCGCGGGGCGAGGGGCTGCAGCCGCGGCAGCACGTCCCCCCGGCCGGCTCGGGCGCGGGCGCTGGCGGGCGGCGGCGCGGCGCGGCGCGGCGGGCGCGGCGGCGGCGGCGGCGGCGGCGGCGGCGGCGGCGGCGGGAGCTCGGCCGGGGCCGCGGCCGGCCTCCAGACCGGAGCGAAGACGGGCCGCGCGGGCGCGGGGGAGCGCAGCAGGTCGCGGCGGCGGCCGGCGCGGAGTGCAGGGCGGGGGGCGGGGAGGCCGGGGGGGCGGGGGGCGGGGGGCGGCCGCCGGGGCAGGCTCAGCCCGAGCGGCGGGTCATGCCGCGCCGAGGCAGCGGCCGGACGGCGTGGAGCACGGGCGCGGCGCGGGCCCCGGGTCGCTCCGCTGTTCCCTCACAGCTCCTGGCGTCGCCGCTCTCCAGCACCCGCGTCAGCGCCCAGCCCGCCTCAGCTCCGCCGCCACCGTCGCTGCTGCTGCTGCTGCCGCCGCGGCCGCTCCACTTCTACAGACTTGATTCTTCGACAGCCTCGCACCGCGCCTGCGCGGGCCCCCTCCCCTCGCGCGCGCGGGCGCGGGCGCGGGCGCGGGCGCGCGCCCGTCCTCCCCCGCGCTCGCGCCCTCCCCCGCCCCCTCCTGCCCTGCGCAGGGAGAACGGGCGCTGCCGGGAGAGCCGGCTCCGCGCCGCCCGCCCCGCCAGCCCCGCCAGCCGTGTCCCTCCCCGGCGGCTCACTTCCCGGCGGCCGCTCGGCTGCCTCCACTACTCGGTCACCCTCCCTGCCCTCCGGAACGTTTGGGCCGAACGCGGCTTCCCGCTCGTGTTTCTAAGAGCAAGGCCGCTCTGATTCGGGGCCGTCGGCCTCTTGAGGATGGGGATTTTCAATCTAGCGTGGTTCACAGTTTTGGTGCTTTTAAGGAGTTACACTCGAGCGCCACGAAGCGCTTTCACACTCGCGCCGGCGCTGCCCTCCAGCTTTACTAGCAGAGGCGGCTGGCCCTGCCCACGCCTGGGAGCGCGTGCACACGCCGCTCGGCGGACCCCCCGCCCCCACGGCGGGCACCGAGGCCTCCCGGCGGCGCCGGCCGACCCGACCGCCCTAGGGAGAACCGCGCGGCGGGCGCGTGACGTGGGCGCGGAGCCGCGGGCCCGCGTGCGCCGCCGCCGCCCAGTGCGCACGCTCCGCGCGGACGTGACTCGGCGCGGCTGGCCCGGGCTGCCTCACTGAAGGAACGCGCGCTCCGGGGGTCCGGGGGTCCGGGGGTCCGGGGGTCCGGGGATCCGGGGTCTACGGCCAGCGCGGCCGCGTCACTGCGCAGCTCCGCCCCCTCCGCCGGCCGTGGGCCTCCAGGCCCCGCCCCCGGGGCCGAGCTCGGAGCCGCGGGGGCGCGGGCGCCGGGTCCCCGCCGGCCGTGGCGGTGGCGGTGGCGGTGGCGGTGGCCGCAGGGGCGCGGGGCTGAGCCGTCGGCGGAAGTCCCCGGCGCCGCTGGGGGGCGGGACGGACGGCGCGGCCCGGGCCGGCGGGGGCTCGGCCGGCGGGGGCTCACCCGGCTGGCGCGAAGGCGGGGTCGCTCTGCCACGGCCGGCGGCCGCAGGCGGCGCCCAGACTGAAGTGAGCGCCCGAGCTTCACACTTTTATCGGGAGGAGGAGCTGGTGTGTGTTATGGTAAATCACTCCTGGCTGGTCCTTAGTCTTCCTAGTAGACGCGGGCTTAGTCACTCCCGTTTGGGGACCAGACACTTCAGCTCGGTAAGGGCGGCCCTTTGGAGTTTCCTTTGTTGGAAAACAGGCCCACATCTCTCCCAGAGACTGGAAGGGGCTGGTTAAGTGTGGGAAGAGCAGGGTACTAATTATATTATCTTTCCTACAACTGGATTGGTAGGTTGGAGAGAGAGAAAAAAAATCCTGCTGACGTTTCCCTCTAGTTGTTGCTATTGAAAATGCCAGGTTGCTTCAAAGGATTAACCACAAGGAAGAGGAAAAACACCCTCAGAGAAACAGTGGAGGGAGCTGCTTAAAGCACATGAAGAAACCTGTTGGAAAGTGGCACAGAAAACGTAATGCCAGACCTAAATGTGTTCACAGGCCAACCCTGCATGTCTTCTCTTGGGGATTTCCAGAGAAGGTGTACTTGCCATAAAGGTCTCCCCATCTGTTCCGGGGTCTTGCTTGCCGTTGCAATCCTGCCTCAGCCTCTTCTTGCTGGGAGAGTTGGGCCTGCCCAGATACCCTCCCTGCCGGTGGGCTTGGGCACTCCTCGTGGTACCTGCTGTCTGGAACCTCTTTTAGGACCCTGTGCCTCTGGTCACTCTCCGTGGAGACCCTGGGCCGCTCATTGTAGCACATGACTTCCCAGGCCACTGCCCAGAGTGGGCAAGGTCCCGCCTTTGCGCTGCAGAGAGATGAGCCATCTGAACACCCCCGAGAGATGGCCCCCACTAGGCAATGACTGGAACATTTAAACCGCCACCACCACCACCCTGTGTTGGAGCCATGGCCTAATTATACTCATTTACCTGCAAGCTGGTACTGTATGTAATGCCCTCAAGGGAAAGCCTGCCGTTCCATCCCAAAATAGAAATTCTGAGATACAAATTCTGCCTCGAGAGGGACTAAGGAAGGATTTTTGTAGAACAGAGCTTTTCTTCTCCAAATGAAGGGCATTTCCTTTTTATTTTACACTAGGACCTGAATGTCGAAACCATGTTGTTGTAACTTCCCTAATGAAATGCCTGCTGGAGAATGGAAAGGCTATTTTAGTTCTGGTCTCTCTTGCCATAAAAGGCTCCGGAATCAAGGGGGTTAAGGCTGGCCCTGGAACCGGGGCAGCTATTCCTTATATTGTATCAAAAGTCTTTCATGCTGCCTGGCCTTTCATGTAGCTCTGAAGCAGCTTTATCGATCTATGCTAAGTAAACATAGCTTTGTTTTCGTCTTCCACCCTCCGCCCTCCCTCCCGGCACAGACTGGAGTTGGATCCCTTCCAAAGCGGCTGCTGCAGCAGCTCCAGCCGCCTCCTCCACACACAGAAGCAGGGTTTCTAGGGTGAGGCAATGCGTCTGCAATTCGCAGAGACAAGGCAGGAATTGTAATTGTAGTTCATCATGTGATGACTTATGAAAGAGGAAGTTGGTATGTTTTAGTCACGTAGACCCTGCCCTCTTGCTTAAGGCTGCAGGTCCTTTGAGAAGAGCATTATGATAATCTTTGCCATCCAGAGTCAAGGTTACCAGGTTGGCTGGCTGCAGGGTGCTCCTGTACATTCGGACATGGACAGGCAGGTGGATGCTGCATGACGGGTTGGTGGGGCAGTGGCTTGAGGCTGGCTTTTAACCAGAACACTGAAGTGCTGCAATTTGGTCTTAAGAAGTAAAGGAAATATTCTTTGGGGAACACTTCTGCTGAGGTTAGATGAAGCAACAGTCCTTTCTAGCTCTAATTTCTAAGATTTTTTTTTTTTTAAAGTAAAAACCACAGTTGAGCAAAAGGAAAGCCGCTCTGTATGATACCATCAAAAAGAAGGAATAAGGGAAGTGATCAGTTGTTAAGACCAAGGGAGCAGTTCCAGGTGAAAGCTCAATGGATGGAGCAAATCTGAACTCCCCGCACTGAGATTTACATGGGCTTCCACTGCGTGAGCATTAAACATCTCAAATCGGAATCTGGTCCCCGGAGCTTACTCCAGTCGAGATGCTCTTGTTAACACACCACAGCCCTGTCCTGACAGTCCACAGGGCAGTGTAAAAAAAGTGGTTCCTTCCAGAGGACCCTGAGGGAACTCAGCCCTGAGAACACGCAGCTGGGGGAGGGTTGCATCTGTGTGCTGTCCACGAGGTGGTATTCCTAGAGACTGCTGAGTTCATGCACTTCACCCTATACCCACATGTGGACTCACAGCCTTCATTCTTTAGAGTGCAGTTTCTATTAATAGCATGATGTTGCAACCATACTAGAGCTTCTTAAACTCTGACCCTGGCATATTTGAAGGAGAAAAAAAAAAAAAAAAAAAAAAAACGCCAAACGCAGCCGCGTGTCACTTGGATTTTTGTGAATAACATCCTTAGCTCCTTGTACTTGAGCAAAACTGCCATAAGACTGGAAGAGCACATGTGCTGCTCAGGGCTTTTCTACTTAAAAAAAAAAATTATGAATATGTACTTGAACATACTTGTTTAATGAATACATCTATACATGATATGGAGAGTCCTGACATAAATGAACCTTCTGTAGTAGATAGGAAAGCCCTTCTTCTAAGTAATAGCATTTTATGAGACAGTTCTACTGGTTTTCAAATTGCAATACACTTTTTTAGAAATACTTTCCCTCTGTTTGACCTCTTCCTGTAGCCTGCCTCCCCTGTGCACAGAAAGCGTTCGGATATTAAAGAGACTTTTGCATGTGGAGGAGATAAACTCTCTGTGGAGGGTCTAAGAATCAGGCCAAATAAAATCACAGGAGCCCTTAATCACCCACATATTATACACAGAAGCTGTTAGTCACCAGCCTATGTATAAACATATGTATAGGTCCCCATTTAGAGTAAAAATTAGGGTCTTGATGTAGGCTAACTACTTACTGTGTCAGTATTTAAAGAGCTAAGTGAAAAATACAGACAAAGGAGAGATTGAGGTCACACACTCGCTCAGTCTGCAAGGAAATTTGTAGGAGAACTGGAAGGGATTCAACAGCCATTTGCTGCCAGAACCCTCCTATTGACTTTTTGGAAAGAGTATGATGAAATGTACTTTTCTGGAAAAACGTCTGAATGCGGGTTTAACCGATATTTAAGACACTCAACCAAAATCTTTTAAAAGATATCACTAGGAAGATGCTAACAAAATAGTGAACTAACTTCAAGGACAATGTTTGAAAATACTAAGATGGTAAATTTTCTTTTCATTAGCTTATCTACTTAAAATGTGACTTTCCTGCATACACATTCAATAGTAAGGGACCGAAAAAAATGGAAGATGTTACAATTCTAAAAGGTTAAGGATAATATGGTCACTTGGTGTTTATTTATATCTTTCATCTGGATATTCAAATAAAGATATTTCAACCATAAATTCTGTTATCTGGTCATCCTTTCCCAGAAATGAAAACCTAAGGTATTGAAATATTAAGTGATATGCCTACAGTAAATTAAAGGGGAGCATCAGAACTGAAATCCAGGTATGAGTCCTGTTGTCTAATGATATAGTCTAGAAGATTCTACTTTCATTTTGAATTTAAAAGAAAATCATGTAAGCACAGTGTAGAAACCTAGCAAGAGAGTGTTAACATTTGTGAATGTTAACAAAAAGAATGTTAAGATGTGCCAATCTCTGTCTATATTTATAGGAAAAAAAGCAATTCTAGGGTAGTTCACGGGACATGCAGTCCAAAGAAAAGTAAACAATCACAATAGATAGAGGGAGATGGTAGAGATGAGAGACAGTTGCCACCACGCCATGGCTGGTATGGGACTCCTTAAATGGCAAGCTATTTTGCACTGGTCTTTATAAACCTTAAATTGAAATCGATGTTGGTGGTAGGATAAGAGATTTCCATTCTGGGATTTAGCTGGGTGAGAATATGGTTTGGGCAATCACCAAATTGGAATACTGCACCTTCAGCTCCATATGATGTGTTTCCTTAAGAACAAAAAGGAAAATCTCATGAAATCATTTAATTCCTGTTATAGGATTCCAATCCTGGCTACTTTGCACTCAGACAAATACATATAAGGCGCTTGTGGGCCCTGAAAAGAAAAAAAAAAAAAAAAAACACAACATGTGAAGTCAGATATTCCATAGCATTTCTGGTTATAAAGTACCTATAGAAAACAAAATGATCATAACTTATTCCAAATAGGCCTTCATTGTTATTGTTTGTATCTCTTATGAAAACGAAGTGAGCCAGTATGAACTATACTGACTTTCCCTTGACAAGCTGAGAATATATTTTGTAAAAGAATGCCAATCAGCAGCAGGAAAATTTGGCCTTTACCAATGGGGTTTCAATAACCTCTTCTGGTGGCTTACTTGGCTCTCGTCTAATGTGTTTAGAAAAAAAAAAAAAAATGTAGGAGGAGGAGTTCCAGTCCAAGATGGCCATGTAGGAAGACCCTCAACCTACCGGCCGTGGAACACACTAAATCACACCTATTTATAGACCATTCTTCCTGAAGAAGCACTAAGGGCCAACCCAACATCTTCTCCACAACAAAAGATAGAACAGAAAAAAAAAAAAAAAAGAGAGAGAGAGAGATAGTATTGTTATTGAAAACAAATGTTTTATGAGTACTGTGTACAGGCGATATTCTAGTAATATCCAAAGATCTAAATATTTAACAGTAAAATTATTTCTCTATTTTTTTGTGTGTGTGGTCAGTTTTATGTACAAAGGAGACACAGCAAACTCCCTGCAAAAGGAAAAAAGGAAGAAAATTTTTAAAGACTCATTGTGGGCTGTAATTTATTAATTGGAGTAAGTGTGCATATGCATTCACACATCCGATCCTGTGCCCACATGGCAGTGCTTCTTTGCCAAGGGGAGTGCAAAACCATCGAGACGGTTCAAATTCACACTCAGAACTGAGCCGACACAGGGAGTAAGAAAACGAAATACATGGAAACAGACAGCCCGCGTTTGCGCCCTAACAAAAGACCACTGGTAGACAGAAATAAAGAGATTTCCTCATGCGACTGCCTAAATATAGTGTGTTTACTAAAAAGATTGTCACAGACAGCTAAAACGCAAGCACAGATGAACTTTGATGGGCTTGTTGGCCAGCCTTGTCAGCCTTTCAAGCAAATTCCTCAGTGAGGAAATGGATCTGAGACTTGCCTGGGAACTACCCCCATGTGAACTTCCTAGGGGCTATCTCTTACCATTTCAGAGATAGCTAGATCTGGAACATTTTTCAGGCTGCTTTTATTCCACTACCTCCCTATTTGCCTATGTTTGCATTAACAGACCAATCCGTTACTCTTCACCATGACAAGATGTCATGTTCACTCACTCTATCAATTTGGTAAGTTGGGCAACCAAGAGAAGGAAGACTTTGCCTTCAAAGAAAATGTGCGGGTGAACAACAACAGCTAGAATCCGTGTTTCTCAGACTGCAGTTCTTTCTTTAGCCCACTGGTGGGCTACCTCCTATTTCTGTTTTCTTCTCAGGTTCTTTTTACATACATGTCAATACCTGCGCAGGAAGTGGCCCAGGAACCATAGGTTCTGTTCACACACCTGGCAGATCACCTGAGGCAGGTCACCTGGACACCCTGAGCTCACGTTCTACTCTAGTGGGAGAGGAGATGCCATCTCTACTCAGACCCTTCCCATGGTGGGTGATTTAGTAGGAATACGGGGGTGGGGGGAATTTGACAAATCCAAGGCTGACATTTCTTCTGACACATGTGGTATCACAAAACAATGCAGAAAAATGACCAGCCAGGGTCTGCCCATTATTTTGGGGCATTCTGCCATCCAAATAAAGTTGTGAGGTTAAGTGGCTACCAGATCATCACATCATCTGAGAACATTATGTCTGCTTGGTTTGGGCTCAGATCCCAGGCTAGGAGTGCCTAAGCCATGGTCTGTACTTAGTATAAGTTAGCCAGGGCAAAAGCATCTGTATCAGCATTACTATGTCCAATTAAAGTGTCTTTCAAGACTTATGGAAAATATTTCTTTCCACAAGAGACCGCCTTATTTTACATATATAGAGAGGCAAAGGTTATGTATATACTTCATAGAAAATGGGTGAAGATTCAATATACTATTGACAGGCCCTTCAGATTACTCAAGAGGACCTCAGTTGAGAAAAACAAAAAACTGTTCCATATACTGACAGTCATTTGACTGAATAGAGCAGCAGGATGTGGAAACTTGTTTTGAGGGTTTTTTGGTGTTTTTTTTTTTTTTTTTTTTTTTTGCATTCTCACCCAGGATTCCACTACTTAATAGCTGTGCGGCTTCTCTGCTGGCAGTATACTGAATTTATAAAGGATGTTAGGGGAGTTAAGTTCTAAGAATCCTGATATTTTGAAATCTCTTAACTGTAGTGAAATGTTACATTTATAACCTCCTTTATGTTTGTCATTTATTTGGGTCTGATTATGAAGAAACCTAATGAATTTTCCTAAGTTCTGTATAGTTCAAAAATGGCGTTGGCGGGAAGCACTTATATGTGGATGTTTCATTTCAACTATTTTTTCTAAAAACCAAAAAAGAGCCATATTCCTTACTTTTCATATAAAAATTACTCATTATCTTTAAAAATGGGTGTCCCAGAATCAGACTTCCAGATCCCATGAATTCAGAGTGTGGAAAAGGAGAAGCAGCCCCTTTTAGCTGTAACAGGAGACATTCTTTTAAAAGCCTGGAATGCTGAAGCCCTCTTATACTGAAAACATGTCAGGACATGCCTTTTTGGGATGCTGTCAAGTGGTTTAGGCTCAGAATTCTACATTCCATACTTTTGAAGTTGTTTTCTGTTGGCAGACGGCCTCTTGATTATTTTCATGTGGTGGGTATTCAGGCCAACCTCTCTGGTTCCCCATAATTAACCAAAAAACCCCACAAAAAAAACAAAAAACACCCCCCCCCCAAAAAAAAAAACAACCCCCAAGCCCCACACCCTGTGAAGTGTCCATATTTTAGCATGAAGTTACGGGTTGTGTGAGTGCTGGGCTTATCATGGTCTATTCTGTGAGTCTTGTCATAGGTCATAACAAAAGTTAGTTCCAAATCAGATACGTGTGACCTAGAGGGCTCTATCCGCCAGTGCTTGCTTCGACTTCTTAATAGTGTCACCACGTTAAGGAATGAAGAACTACAGCTGCTGCGAAAAAGTCTTCACCTTTAAGGAGCTATCGTTTCCCTGGTAAAATTAAATAGCAATTTCCATGCACCTCAGCCCCTTCTGGGATCAAGGCTGGGAATGGGTTAGCGGACAAAGAAACAAAGGGACTGTTGAATGAAGTTTCTTTTTCCTGACTCAGAAAAGTGCAGTTTCCCTCTCGTGCAGGAGATACCAGTTAGGTGCAAACCAGTCCTCCCGGCTCCAGAGAGCCCCTGTTTTGTAGGAGGTCGTGATTCACAGGTGGGAGAATTACACTACATTACAGTACACTGTATACTACTGTATACTACGCTGTACAGCAGGAAGCTAGTTAAATTAAAAGTAAATGCTCCTCCTCGCCTCCCAACCACCAAGAACTCATTTCGCAGGTGCTCCTATCTGTGGGTCCCAAACCAAGGTAGCCCACTTTAAAACCCCGACAACATTTGCCTTATTACAGAAGACACGTGAGCAGATGTTTTGATATTTCTTGAATGCTGGCAGAATTCTCAACATGCCCCCAAATGAAGAGGTTTGATCTTGAGTGATGGTTTAAAAAAAAAAAAAAAAAGTCTCATTTCATTTCACTTTGTGAGAATTAGTTCTTAATTGTCTGTTTTATTGGGAAATTTCCCAGAGATTGATTCGCTATGAGAAACTAGCCTGGAAGAAACTAAACAAGACAGACATAACAGTCAGAGGTCTTTTAAAACATTTCGTCTTGCAGACCAAGAATACAACCTGGAAATCATTTTTATGCTTTTATTATGGCATATAAATTATGATATTTTTAGGTGAAGCCAATAAAGCCAGCACAGGGAAGAAAATCAGTTTCTCTCTCTTCAAGCTTTCCATAGGTAGTATAATTTAAATAATTCTATGGTAGAGTTTCAACACCTCTGATTGAGTACTGTTGTTTACGAAGTAAGAACAGTAATCCTCACGTAAAAAGGTAGTATTGCTACCCTAGACAGCAGATGGTGTTACTAAATACACAGACAAAGTCTAAGGTCATAAGGAACTAACAATTAACCAGAAATACGATCTGTCACACTCGTTTAATGGGTAACCTACCAGATATATGCCACTTGTATTATGGTGAGTGCTGGGGGGTACGTCGTCAAGCTTCAGAGCAGTTACACAATCAGTTTGGAAGTATTGTGATTATATTCTCATTTAAGCGTTTAGTGAAACCAACAAGCTAGAAAGAAAGTGAAAATTGGTGTGATTTCCTCATTGTCTTGCTTTCTGTTGCCTGCTTTAAAAAATACTTGACCGTTTCAGATTGGATAATTTCACAGTCACCCCTGAATATAATTAGTCTACGCAAATTAATACCTGTCAAAATTTTGGGTTTTATACTGCTAATTTGAGTTGTGCCAAGGCCTCTTTACATTATCATAGGTATTATTTTTGCCCCCTGCAGATTTCATCACCATGTGAAGGTGATAAGAAAAGATTGGCCATACGTGGCAGCAGCACACAGGGGGGCCTCCGGACACTGAGGAGTGTGGAGGAGGAGCATTGAGTTAGGAGGGGTGGGGGGCCGGGAAGTGTAGTCAAAGACTTACCTATAAGTAACGGGGGCACAATCCAAAGCTGGAAGTGGACCTGTTTTGACTGTAAATCAAATACAGATATATCAGTAATGTTAAGACTTTCACAAGGACAGCCCAATTCCTTCTGAGGGTTTTCCAAGGAGAATTTACCACCGAGAACATGTGAACAGTTTCCTTTTCAATTAGGCTTTTGAGGACGAAGTACTGAATTCTAAATTCACACAAGGAAAAATGACCAACAGGACAGCAACCAAGGTTGGAATCATAAAGAGCAAACTCTTTGCTGGGAATTTGGAAGGGTAAGCAAGCCTTGGCCCCAATGTGTGTCAAAGGGTTGTGACTCCAACCTTTGTTGTCGGCTAATCTGAAAACCAGCATCTGGAAAAGCTAAAACATCTCCCCCACCCCCCAGTGCCCCAGGTGAATAGAAGATGAACAGTGAAAACAAGGTTCAGAGGCCCCTGGCTCATCAGAGTAAGTGGGTGGGTCCCAGTCTGTGGACAAAAACCTGTTCTTAAAATTTCCCTGCTTCTGGATTTGGCCAGGAAGTCTGAATCACAGAAAATGCATGCTAATAAGATTTTTTTTTCTTATGCAGTTTCACATATTTAAATATGCATATTTACATTTCTCCACATTTACACTGAATAAGAAAAGCACAGCATCGGAAGGCACCGACTCCCAGTCTGAGACCTTCATCTACGACCTCAGGGAGCTTGATTCTCCACGTGGCCAGGACTCCTGCTGAAACTTCCAGCAGCCCTCAGAAAAGCCAACTTGGTACCCTTGGGCTGAATGAATGAGAACTTTCTGGAGAGCGGAAGACTGGTGGAGGTCCAGCTGGAAAAACATATGGCAGCAGAGGCGGAAAGAGCGCTTCATGACCGAGAGCTTTATAAAAAATGTCTGGAGGCTCAAGGCAGCCGTTACAACCTAAGATCTTGCTAAGCATGATGGATGTTCTTACTTCTAGGACTGCCTCCAATTTACCTGGAGCACAGCCAGCGCTGCATCCTCAGGCGCCCCTTGGGACCGTGCCCGCAGAAGAACAGCATCGCACCACATCCTACCTCCAGGGCCCGGCCCCCCACCCCTGCTCCGCAGCCCCCACCCCAATGCAGCACTCAAGATGGCAGCTCACTGGGTTGTCCTGAAAGAAAACAAAGTTTGCAAATCACTGCAATCAGGAGGGAAAATGACTATGGTAAATTCTCTTCTTAACCCCGTGTGAACTCAGAGCATTTTCTGGCTGCGCAGTGAGCAAAACCAGGCAGCCTGAGTTTCAGGCTAGGACACCATGCCAAGATGGCCTCTCCAGATACATGCACAGCCTTGAAGTTTTATGTCAGCCCCTCCCTGCCCAGCATTTCCAAAATAATGGAAAGGCAGATTTGATTTTTCCATGTGAATTCTCCATAATAATCTTCTCTTAATGCTAATAACCATTGGTGTTTGTTACCAAGCTTTAGGAACATTCTACACAGAATGCTATGTCCCTTAGAAAAGACATAAATTAGGAGTTGGTTATTCAGAATTAGAAAACACTTTCTAAACTCACTAACTTACCCCAGCATTGTGAAAAAAATACAGTAAGTTCCCCTAGAATACTTAAGTAGTATTAGGTTTTTTAAAAATGTGACCCACTAATACTTTTTAAAGTAACGCACAGAATGTATTGGAAAGGTAGGCATGTATACCTCTTTTTATCAGTAATGTAGTTACAGCTGACAATATGACTTTTCTTCAACAGATAATACTGTCTCCCTTTCCATTTCCCTGATGGTTTTTTCCACCACCATTTTCCTTAAGTGTGGCAAAAGTAGAAGCAGCAATTACTGGAGTCACGAAACTCAAGGCCTGACTTTATTACCCAATCATTATGTCAGTTATTCTTCCAGTTTTCATTCTGTGTATGCACATTTCTGTGTACACACATTTCCAAGGCATATTTTTCCATTACTGGAAAGAGAAAGGCCAATGGATCAGTCACATACACTCTGTACTGATAAAGCAATGTCATTAACTTTTGATAAAAGAAGAAGCAAACTATAGCCCTTTATGCTCAGTCTGTAGTTTCTCTCTTAGGAACTCAAAGCAAAAACCAAGATGACCAGTGTGTGTGTACATAAATATTACTCTATTGTTATTTAGTTATCATATACTTCTAAAATGTTTTGAATAATGCCAGGTTCAGAGTGAACTTTCCATCCATCTGACCAAGGGGGTTGGGGAATGTGGACCTAAGACTACTTGGGCCTAATAGAGAAATGGCTTTGAAAGCCCAGAATTTTCTAGATGTTCAGAGAGAGAGAACAAAATCACTTCTTCTCAAGTAAAGCCCTTTGCAGGGCCCCAGAAATGCAGAGATAGACATGAGCTGGGGGCTAGCTAAATGTTCTTTTTGACAGAGGCCCAGCTTCCCGTTGGCTGCCTGGCTCTGTTTCACACCATACAAGGAGCTCCAAATCCCTGTCTGCAGACACGCTGAGATTTAAGTCCTGGGAGGGTAAGTCATGCTCTGGGGTGGGTGCCGCTGCTGCCTGTGCTGCTACATTACTGTGTAAACACAGGCCAACCCCTTCTCTCTGCTTCACTTCCTGGGTAAGTTGATAAACAGTTGACCCTTGAACAATGCAGGGGTGAGGGGCACTGACCCACCTCGTAGTCTAAAATCCACATACAACTTTTGACTCCCCCAAAACTTAACTACTAATAGCCTGTTGTTGACCAGGAGTCTCACTAATAACATGCACAGTTGGTTAACATGAATTTTGTGTTTTGTGTGTCGTGTGTATTATATACTATATTCTTACAATAAACTACAAAAAGGAGCACCTGGGTGGCTCAGTGGGTTGGGTGTCTGACTCTTGATTTTGGCTCAGGTGGTGATCTCGGGATCATGGAGTTGAGCCCCACGTTGGGCTCCATGCTCAGTGGGATGTCTGCTTGGGATTCTCTCCCTCTGCCCCTCCTCACACTCTCTGCCTCAAATAATAATTTAAAAAAAGAACTACAGAAAACATTATTAAGAAAATCACAAGAGGAAATACATTTACAGTACTATCCTTTATCAATAAAACAATCCACCTGTAAGTGGACCCTTGCAGTTCCTACCCACATTGTTCAAGGGTCAGCTGTAAATGTGAGATTTACTAATATGTCCAGAGAACACTCAGAATGGGTAAGTTATCCCCCAGTGGTTAAGAGTGCAGGGCCTGGGGGCAGAAAGCCAGGGTTTTAATTCCAGTTCTCCCACTTTTACCAGCTGTGTGATCGGAGGCAAGCGACTTAAGCTTGTCATACCTCAGTTTCCTTGTCTTTGAAATGAGCATAAAAACAGTCCTTACTGCAGAGGTTGATTGAAGTGTGAAATAACACACCAAGTGCCTCAAACAGCGTAAGACACATGACAAGCCCTGGACTGACACTGGCCTTTGTTATGTTAGGGATTTCCAGATGAGGCTGGAGCAGACATTTGTTTTTTGTTTTTGTTTTCCCTAAAATCAATGAGTTCTTCTACCCTCAAGTGGCCAGACTTGAGGACCTTCCTTTAGGAACAAGCCCTACTACTTAGCCTCCCTCCACACCCACCTCTCCAGGAAGTAGTTATCACCAACACTGCCAGTGACCTCACTGTGACCATCTCCAAGAGACTCTTATCTCTCGAATCCTTCCTGAGTCATGCTTGGGATCACTCCGTGAATTCATTTTCTCACTTTGGCTCTTAAAGGGATATCCTGTAGCTACTGAACTTAATTAAAGAAGGCGAGAACTTCAGGAGTGCTTATAGGCTGTGTTTTACCTACCCCCACCATAAGCCAACCTAGTCTTCAGTTTCTGGCACATAGTAGATGCTCAATAAATGCCCGGCCCGGCCTTGAACTTTGATGTTGGAGAAGTTATTCAATCTCTGCTTTGATGTTGGAGAAGTTATTCAATCTCTGCTCCCCTTGTATTGTTTGCTTGATATTTGGACCCTTGCTGCTTTCCCTGGAATCTCTGCTAAGCAACGTAAACCCTGGAAGTCCATCTGACTTATCATCCATCTTCATCTTCATTTGAGACCTGAAATTCTTTATCATTAAACTTCATCTGCTTCATGTTTCCCATTTCTGTACATTGTTAATCCCCCTCTTTTTTTTTTTTCAGTAAATAGATGAATAGGAATTAAGCCCCTACACCATCAAAACCACATACAAGTGTTCTGAAAACTCCTTTTGGGATGTATAAGATGAATCCTAACAAGGGAATCATATTTTCTGAGAGACAGAACCCAAGAATATGCATTTCAGAAATCAAATTCCTGGGGTGCCAGGCTGGCCCAGCTGATGGTGTGTGCAATTCTTGATCTTGGGGTTGTGGGTTCGAGCCCCATGCTGGGTATAGAGAGAATATAAAAATAAAACCTTAAAAAATAAAATAAAAAATAAAAATAAAATTCCTTTCTTATACACAGTATAGTATTATAACCAGTGGTTCAATCTCCCCCTGAATTGCCTCTGCCACACATGTCAATTCAGGGCCACTTCAACTGAACAAAGGTTATGTACCTGTGAGGATCAAAGTTACTTAATATATCAGCTTGCAATATTAAAAAAAAAAAAAGAGGCAGACATCCCCTTATACTCACACATACACATACACATACACACACACTTTGTGAAGTCAATTGTACATGGATTTTAAAAAATTACCCATTATTTTGGATTATTCACACCGTTAGGTATAGCAGGGCCAATGATACTTTTAGGGAAAAGTTTTATTTTTAAAACATTTGAAATGTTTCAAATCTTTAAAATATATTTTATTTATTCAAGAGAAAGAGAGAGCACACATGAGTGAGGGCAGGGGTAGAGGGAGAGGGAGAAGCAGACTCCTTGCTGGACAGGGAGCCCAATGTGGGGCTCCATCCCAGGACCCTGAGATCATAACCTGAGCTGAAGGCAGACGCTTAACTGACTGAACCACCCAGGTGCCCAAAAATGTTTTAATTTTAATTTCTTTTAAAATCAGAAGGGATAAAGTAGTATAGCAATAGCGACTATATATTAATTAATTCAGGCTACATTATATTTATCTTTATACCACTGACGTTGTAGGACATAGTTTTTAAAGGAGGAAGGGACGCACACAGGCAGAAATGTACCTGCAGCATTTCTGAGAACCACAAAAGTCGTAATACAGCCCTGGTAATGACAACTGACCTTTTTAAGGTCCATGTGTCATACTAAGAATTCCTGGAATATTTTCATATTTTTAATTTATACATTGCCTTAGACGTAGTCTTTAACAGTCTGCTTTCTATTTTTTTTTTTTTTGATCCCCTAGAGACCTCATCTCTTGCACTGCTTTTGTTCACTGTCTCCATATGTCTCTCCCCCTCTATCCTTGTGTCAGATTCTAACTTGGAACTTCTAACTGCCCAGGGGCTGTTTTCCACTTGTGTAGCTCATGACTGGCTCAAAACCAACAAACATATCACTGAACTCACCTTCCCCTTCCCCTGCTCTTTGGCTTTCTCTCTGCTCTCCCATCTATTAGAATTACTACTAATTTTGTCGTCATTGTGAGCTCACGTCCTCTCCTACTCCTTTATCTGAAGACCGGGCAGGGCCTCGGGTCCCGTACTCACCGCATCCCCGTCTGAATCTCGCTGCCCACCCCTACTCGCCTCTCATCAGACTCTGGCAGACTTCTGTGCATTCCCGTTTCCTCCTACAACACAATTCCTTAATCATCCTTGAATTGACCTTAGTGCTCTTTTCATCATTTTTTCCCTCCACTCCGTAATTCCACTACTTCAACCCAAACCCTTTATTGGTTTTTAAGGCCTTGCTCAGGTGGATGCCTTTGTTCTGGCCAATGTGTCTCCCTGCACATGAACACCTATCAAAGGTGTTCAAAGACGGTTAAAAACTCTCCTCTCCATCCCATGAACTGGATTCACTATCCTTGTGCTTTGTTCACATTCTATATTCATTCACTCATTTTTTGGCAGTCTGGGGGGATTGCTCTGTCGGACACAGTCACCTTACACATTCCCTTAGTACCTATTCCAACCTAGATAGCTTTCAAAGCTCAAGTCAGGTACCCATTTATATAGCCCCAGGCCCACCCGTGATCACTGGTCTCTGTACCTGCAGGGTACCTGTGTGGTGTCCCAGAATCTAGCACTTAGTTATGCAACGGTGTGGAATTTTTCGACTATGTCATATATGCTGTTTATCTGAGTTTTGTGAATGCAATAACCTTCATAGACAATCTACCTTTTCTATCACCCCGACAGTACCCGATATCAAATCCAGAGCTGGGCTACTGGCGCTAACCCACTGATTATTAGTAATAACCCCTATATTTCATGTAGGACACTGATCTCTAGGAGGTTGATATTTTCTTTTTCTTTTTTTTCTTTTCAAAAATTTTATTTATTTATTCATGAGAGACATAGAAAGAAAGAGAGGCAGAGACACAAGCAGAGGGAGAAACAGGCTCCTCGCAAGGAGCCTGACGTGGAACTCGATCCTGGGTCTCCAGGTCACACCCTGGGCTGAAGGCGGCGCTAAACCACTGAGCCACCTGGGCTGCCTGGAGGTTGATATTTTCATCCCTCTTTTACAGGTTGGAGAAACTGAGGCTCAGAGAGATTAAGTGACTTGGTGAAGTTTGCATAGTTGTTAAGTAGCTAAAGTAGAATTTAAGGCCTGACATGATCCAAAAACTGCTCTCACTTTGCTAAATTACCTCTGCTTTTGGTTGATTTGTAGACATTCAAATATACTCATTCCCTCCCCAGTGATAATTGCATTTGTTTTCTATCTCCCTTTGTATATATATTCTTTTTTTTTTTTTAATGCAATCTCCAGGCCCAACCTGGGGCTCGAACTCACAACCCTAAGACCAAGAGTTGCATGTTCTACCGACTGAGCCAGCCAGGTGCTCCTCTCCCTTTGTATTTTTTATGGCCTGCTATTCTATCTTTTCAGGGCTTTACACTTATATAAGACCCACTGAATTCTTCTAGAGTCTTATTGTAAATGTCCACCACATATTGGTTATTTGGACAATGTTTGTATAAAATAATTATAAGCATCAAACTCACATGCGGATCTACCCAGCCACTACCTTTCTCCCTTGCAAAGTAGTACATTTTGTCAATAAACAAAACTTAAGATTTAATGAGAAACAGCAAATCAATAAAAGTACAACAGGAAACAGAAATTGGGAACATACAAATAGTATCTCAAAGTGAATACATCATATATAAAAGTCCCCAACTGGGAATTCTACAGTTGGGTTGGTGGTAATGTTAAGTCATTAATCCCATGTCTCTCAGCTGTTTTCCATGTACCCTAATCTGGTGGAGTTTCTGTCAAGCCTTAACACTAGATAATGGAGTATTTCTAGGCCAGAGCCTTCAATAATATTAAAATAAAATAATAAAATTAAATTGCTTAATTATAAGACAGTCGTTTTATTTTAAGAAATTTTTAGGGGGCTGAAAAACTCCTGGAGATATTTCTGGTGAAGCATCATTGCAAAAGAAAATCTGTAGTAGAAACTGTGTCATCTCTGGGTTTTAGAGCATGCTGCCTCATTACTGGGAGACGATAAATATTTGCTTACCAGCCCTTCGGCACAACTTGTCTCCTTGTGACAGAAACTGTCACTCGCTTCCTGTGACTGAATATTACCTGTCTCCCAGTGTCTATCTTGTTCTCTTTCTTGGTACCCTTGTCCTTATTATGAATAGTGATTGCTTTCCTCTTTTTTTCTCTTTAAAACCTGAATCATGATTTGCTCTCTGTTCAAAAATAACTCAGCCAAAGGGATTTTCCTGCTGAAGCTGTGATGTGAAAACAGACATTTTCACCGTAGCCTTTTGTTTTGTTTTGCTTATTTTGTTTTTATCTACATCTGTTTGTCACCTTTATTCCTGAGACAAGAATTCAGGGCCCTAGAATAGGCATTGACAGGAAATGTTCCTGGACAACTTTGATTTGAAAGAGAAAACAAAGCATTTATTGCTGACTTGGTTACTAGCAGCAGAGTAATCAGAAATTCTATGAAGGAAGCTGGAAGTTGACCTCTTTTAAAGTTACTTTAAAAAGCTGGGGTTGGTTTTGTAGTGCTCTGTCAGAATCTCACAGGAATTTACTTTTGTTGTTGTTGTTATAGTGTCGTGGACATCTGCTGCTTTTTCCTGTTCAACTTCCATTTCTTCCTGTAATACTAGGATCCTGGGTTTTCTTTAGGGAACTACCCTTCCTTGACTCTCCGTCCTCGCAGATCAGGAGTGGATGTGTGGTTCAAGTCTGGCCAGTGAGATTGTTAACCGTGCTGAGTGGCTTAGAAATGAGCAGGTGCTACAAGCTGAGTCTATCAGAGCCAAGGCTGTCAGCCCCGGGAATAATGCGTCAAGTCCCAGGAAAGAATCATTTTTCTGGAGTGATTAAACTGATGGAAAGTTAGCCTAGAGCTTCTGTGGGACACCCTATCAAAAAACAGGGAGTCCCTGTTTGAGGACGAAGTCAAGAAAGAGAAGGCAAAGCTGAAAGGCTGGAAGTATGTTCCTGAAGATACTGTTTGACTGGCTGGAACCAACTGTACCTGAAAGCCTACTCCTGAATTTTTCTGTGTACACATTACCTTTTATGTGAGTTGTATTTCTGTCACTTGCAACTGAGAGTTTTGACCATACACTTGATTTGTTACTAAATGAATGAGGATGTAAAGACTTAAAAAAAGAATTCCTCTACGATATTTTCTCCAGTTAGAAGGAGGATGGTCCTTCTTCCCCCAAAGGACCTCTTAGGACTTGTATTCATTTCCCAGAATTTGCATACAGTCCCTTTGCTTGCACGCCATCTAAAGATTTTAAAACATATCTGTTTGTTTGCCTAAATGTTCTTAATACACTGTCTTCCTTTGCCATTCATATTAGGTAGTAGGGACTAAGGTCAAAGTGGTATTACAACACACAACAAAGTGCCACCTGCTATCAGAAGCTTGCTAACAATTTCTAGTGGCAATAAAAGACCATCATTTTTCCTACAGCCTGGAGCAGAAATCTTCCTGCCTCTCCCCTGAGGAAACTAACCACCGGGAAGCCTTTTCTACAGAACACCACCTTTTATCTGGGGAATGCAGTGTTTTTCTGATCACACCCTCTGTGAAGGCATTGGGTCCACCACAATTCTCCATTTATGAGTTTGGGTCAAGCAAAGCACCACACAGGTCAACAGAAAAGCCCCTTGTGAGGAGCAAGAGCAGGGCCGGAATGAAGGAAGGCCGCCTACACGTGCTGTTTGCCTCTACTCAAGGGCTGTAGGACAGGTGAGCAGTCCAGAGGGCTGGCTATTTTGGGTTCTGCCAGTTGGGGTTATTATTTGCCAACAGTCCAACTGATGCCAGTGGAACAGTGCTGCAGGCCAAACTGGGTTCTTTACAACTGTGCATCCATTAGGGGGGGAAAGGCTTCCAATACAAAGGATTGGAATGGAAACTTGATGTGTGATTTGCTGCTTCAGGCAGAGCTGGCACAGTTATCCAGACGAATGCGGGTGCTGAATGGCACCTAATTTACAGCGGGAGCTCGGCACTCTTCCTCTATTTGTTACTTCACTGGAACAAGGAGAGAGAGATATTAGGATGAAGAATAATATGCTATGGACACATAAAGATGGAAGAGAGAGGGACACATGAAATGTCACTTATTCGAAGGTCTACTTTTGTCTCCTCTGTCCTTTTGTTCCCCAAAACACATGCCACATTATTTTCACTATCTGTGGCCCACTCTAGAGCTAAGGCACCCGATGCTTCTGGTTTATCATTGAGCCCAGCCACATGAAGCTGCGACCTGCCATCTGAAGCAGAGTAACTGGTGTGTTTTATTGTCTCTGCTAAGAAGAGGGCATTGACATATCAGATCCCTTGTGATGGGTTGAATTATGTCCCTCCAAGAGATTCATTAAAGTTCCTAAACCCTGTGAGGTGACCTTGGGGGTTGCCCAGTTCAGGGTCACTGTGAATGTGACCTTATTTGCCAGTAGGGTCTCTGGAGATGTAATCAAGTGAAGATGAGATGATTTGAGGTCAGCATGGGCCTAATCCAATGTGATTGTTGTCCTGACCAGAAGAGAAGAGCAGGAGAGGACACCATTTAACACCAGACATGGAGATTGGAGCTATGTGTCCACGAGCCAAAGAAATTGCCAAAGAGTGCCAGCTACTCCAAGAGCTAAGAGCTAAGGTGCGGGACACATTCTCCCCTCAAGCCTTCAGAGAGAGCATAGCCTTGCTGACACTTTGATTTTGAACTTCTACCCTCCAGAACCTTGGGAATAAAATTCTGTTGTTTCAAGCCCTCCAGGTTGTGCTAGTTTGATACAGCAGCCCTAGGACACGAATACACTCTGCTGAAGAGTAAAGGCATGAATCTGTAAGACCCACTACACAGAGGAAAAAGTCACCAAACAGCCATCCCACGTGGTCATAATGAACCCTGCCACCTTCTGCAGAGGAGGTGGAACTCTCCAAGGATTGGAGATATCTCCTCTAGAGGTGGCTGCACAAATGTGCCACTGGACCCGGGGGGCACTTTGAGGGCAGGATGCCCTTTGTTCTCTGCATCTCTCCCTCTGTGCCTGAAAACCAGAAGTGTTCAATAAACATGGAAAATACGAATTCATAGGACAGTATTTTCCAGATGAGTGATTAGCATTACTTTATGACATCATGGAAGTATTGACCATCCTCTTCTGTGAAAATATAAGTGGCAAAGAGATCACATCCAATGCCTTCATTGGTGAAACCCACTCTTAGATCTTGAAAGACACAACCTTGGGCTTCTTTGAGATCTGCTTTGGTCCCTGGCACTTTTAAGTGGCAGACATAACCCGTGACACCTTTTCTAAAAGATCTGAAAATCTCACTGATATTATGATTCTGCTGCTCAGATGTGGCCTCAGTTTCTTGACTTTTTTTTTTTTTAAGATTTTATTTATTTATTTGAGAGAGAGAGAGAGAACATGTGAGTTGTGGAGGGAGGAGCAGAGGGAGAGGGTGAGAGAGAATCCCAAGCAGACTCCCTGCTGAGCATGGCGCCTGACATGGGGCTCCATGTCAGGACCCTGAGATCATGACCTGAGCCGAAATCAAGATCAAGACACTTAACACACCGAGCCACCCAGGTACCCCTCAGTTTCTTAATTTTTAGGGCACAACGTGCTTACTCTCCATTTAAATACCAGCCCACTCAAAATGATAACCTGCTGTTTTGTGCATGAATTCATCTTAAATGCCTTTTGAGGCTCTACGTGAAAGATACCATCACTAGCAACAACCAATAAATGAAATAAATACCAGATATAAAATCAGCCACATGGGATCCTAGAGGGAAATGGAATGTATGGAGGTTTCATTTGCTAAAAGTCCAGAACTGAGGTATGTCTTAATGTTGAATATGAGTGTATTTTATAAACTGTAAAAGGCTGTAAAGAAGTCAGTCGCTCTATTATTTTTCCTATTCCATGTCCTTGATTAAATGACAAACCCAAAGAGTTAGTAATCAGCCTTTTCTCTTCCTTGGACTGTGATTTCTTTACCCATCAGTAAGTTATGGCTGATATCCCAAGATCCCAGCTAACTCCATTTTTTTCTCTTGTAATCTATGATTTTATCAGCAGAGGTGTATATATACCTAAGTTCCTGAAATATGAGAATACTTTTGGTGACTCTACTGGCACATAATAAATTGTTTTGCATAAATTTTTCAGAATGTAAAGAGGGGAAGTAGAACATGAAAAAGTATCAAGCATTTAAGAAAATATATGTATTCTTATAATAATTAAGATTCAACTTACCTAAAGAGGAGAGGAAGAGTATATTCATGATTCACATGAATAGAATTTTAGAAGAAACAGAGGAGCAAAAGCTACCACAATACAGTTAGAAATCCTAGCTGCCTTTTAAATATAAACAGCAAACTCAATCTTTTTATTTCGTAAAAGTTGAACTGCCCCTAACTTCATTTCATAAACCAAATGTCACATTCAGAAATGACCATTGTTGAGTTTCTTTGGAATCAACAACTTTTTCTGTGGCTAACAATGTTTCTAGATATTCCTGATATCAGCTAAAATGCCGGAAAGAGCATGTAGAGATGCAGTCAAGAGCCTATTAGTAGAGGATTTTGATTTCAGTGGAATCAGCATTTCTTGTATATTTTATTTGCTTTTTAAAGACAGTAAGCCTTTGATTTGAGTGTGTGTTCTAGCCTTGAAATCAACTCCTTACAGAGAAATTCCTGGTTCTATGTGGGGTTCATCAGAGTGCCCTGGAACCAAAGGTCACAGGTCCCCAAATGTGGGCAAGGCAACACAGACCATTGATTATAGAGGAATCTCTAGGGTGAGTGCTCCCCAGACGCAGGGGAAAAACATGAAAGCAGGAGGAATTCTAAACTCTAAAGATGACAAATACTTAGACTGGCCCTGGCTAAAGGAAATGAGGCAATAGGGCTAAAAAAACAAACAAACAAAACAAAACAAAAACAAAACCCTCAAGCCTATCATTTCTCTCCATGACTTTCTTTAGATAGTCCTTACATGTTTTAAGAGAAAAATTTTTAAAATATTTTAAGAACTAAGTAACAAGAACTGTTAAACATGTTTATATCTCTTGCCCTGGTGATTCTGCCTCTAGATATTTGTTTTAAGAATATATCAGAAGTGTGTAGAATAATTTTGAAGATGTATGTTTAACTGGCATTATTTGTGGTGTAGGGAAAGTGAGAGACAAGCTCAATGTACAAAAATAGGGAAAAAGCTAAATAAATTACAGTCCATCCATAAGACAGAATGTTGTGAGGATATTTTAAAATTCTTCTCTCAAAGATAGTTGTTTATAATGGAAAATGCCCAATCTGTAGCTCTCAAAAAAAGGGCAGATACACAATCATATATTCCATATAATAATGATTTTAAATATCTATATATGTCCATGTATATATAAAGAGAAAAACTGGAAAAACACACCAACATGTGAACTACCTCTAAGTGGCAGGATTTGAAATTATAGGTGATTATTTCTGGTTTTTCAAGTATTTTAAGTAGTATTTTTTAAGTCCTTTAAGATTTTTCTACACTAAGCCTGTATTGCTTTTAATATCTAACTATTGACTTCCAAGGTTAGGATACTCATGGACCTTCCCTTAAAATGATAGTCTCCCCCCTGAATCAGAAACGTGGACACTGTGCTTGGGGTTTAATGTAGCGAGGTGGAGAATTATGATTCAATGCTAGATTTTCATACATAAAGACTCAGTCGCTGAACGGATATTTACAGGGCACACACTCATTCATTCAGTCAATCAATGCTTATGGAGCACTTGCTCTGTGCTGGCCACTGAATCACCCCCAGGAGCCAGGGCAACTCCAGTGGGGCTGGATGATGGTGAGAAGCTCCTACTCTGGGTATTCGAGAAAGTCAGAAATCACTGAGGAATGAGACGTTCCTAAAGGCTGGACAAATTTGCCCCAGCTGACTCCCTGGGAGTTGAACCTTTGCTTGCAAGCCTAAGACCCAGACCCTGCTGAGCATGGAAGCAAAGTGTCTGTAGGTTTGCAGCAGGATGTCATGGCTGCTTCCTCGCCTGCCCTCTTGTCTCAGAAGCTCCATTGGTCCTAGAGGCTCAGTCTGTTGTAGCATTGCACAGCTTAGTACTTTCTTAGCATTCTGTTTTAGTTTTGACAACTTGATATTCTGACCAATGGTTACCATATTTCTCCATATATTAGTTTGATACGTTGACTTCCCAGATCAGCTCCACTCTCCTTTCCTTCCCTCTCTTTCCCCACCTCTTTCCAGGTTGCAAGCTTCTATTTTCCAGTTGCTTTATCTGCATTTTGGAAATACCTCAAAATAGGAGAAAGCAGGGGCCTGGGACCCCATAGCCATCCCTGCACAATCTGGCCATCTCTGAAAAATCAGACTCTTGGGCCTTGCTATTTCTTTGAGTCACTGAGGATGGAGCAGAGGCAGCCCTTCATCCCCCAGAACGAAGGCTGCTGTGTGATTTTCAGTGGCCTGTGCTCTGAGCACAGGGCTCAGGGTCACATACGGTCTGTTTGCAGGGAGCCCCACACTGTAAAGGGTAGATCTGATGGTAGACATCTTACTCACTTTCCAGAGAGCCTCTTGGTGAACAGGAAAACATTAAGCAGGTGGTTTTGTGCTGCAGAAGCCACTCAGATGTGCCTTCTTCCTACATGAGCCACAGCCTTTCCCAGCCCCCATCCTTGAGTCCCCCAGAGAGGCTGTGTGCCACTCGTTAAAGGGCTCCGGCACACCCCACAATCTTGTCTTGCAGAGAGCAGGGTCCACCGCCCGGTCTGGGTCTTTACAAAGTGGCTATTTTTCCTGAACCTTTCCCTGCCCCTTGGGATAAGAGAATCATTTCCAAGGATAAACGTCTAAACCTCAATAGGAGATGGCATAGCCTAATGATTAATAAGCACCCTTGTAAATCCCATCTCAGTGGGCGTAAGCAGTGTGTCTTTCAAGAAATTTACTTAAGTTTCCTTGCAGGGTTGTTGTCAAGTGATAATTAGTGTTGCCCCTTGACCCAGTGCCTGGCTGATAGGAGGTTGGCAGTGAAGGTGGCCCTGATAGCGATTCCAGGTTCCCGCAGGACCGCGTCCCTAAGGATGCGCACCCGCGCACCTGGGAGCGCACACACGTTTGGTGCACGGGAAGAAATGGAGGATGCACCTGATGAGGCTTGCTTTCAGAGCTGCCGTGGTTGGGGCTTTCTTTCCCTTGGGAAGATAGAATGGGATATTTCTTACGTATCATATGGGGAGATGACTTCGATTTTTCTTTCAGCTCTTTGTCATTTGAAAGGGCATTGGGTGACAGTGAGCTGTTTTAGAGGTCTGTCTGTGAGCTGGGAAAAAGTAAAAATAAATGGGACAGTGAAATTTTGTTTGTTCTCTAGGAAAACCTCTTTTTCCCTCCCAACGGCCCTGAGAGTGTAATGCGCATTCTGACATGCCCTCTCCTTACAATCCCTTCCACACATTTCTTTTCCCCATTTCTTCTCCTTTTGAGAAATAAGATCTTTTGAAGAATAAGACAGTGCTTCACCTATCCAAATTTGGGAGAATCAAGATGATTCTCAAAAGACATGAACTAATACTAATCTCCTAATATGTAATAATCACACCCCTGTACATGGCACATGGTAAACAATGACGGTAACAATCCCAGCCTTCTTTGGGAAAGTAGCCATTCTGGAGAGCTGAGTTGTAAGCGATTGAAGGCTGTCCTTCCAAGCACCAGAAACTAACTAAATTAATTAATAAAATAAATTATTTTTAAAAAAAGGAAGGAAGAAAAAAAAAGATGTTTTGGGTGGAAAACTTTCTGAAATGTAACTCAATCTCTATTGCTTTCCGAAGGAGTCTGGGAAACTTATATTTAATACTTTTTTTTCTCTTTTCTTGGTCTCAAAGTTATCATATGAGAACCGATTCTAATGCTGTTGTAGGACAAAGTTATGTGCTTAGGCAATTGAGATAGGATGCTTGCCTGCTAAGTAGATGCAAATTACTGTGCCTTTTAGAATCCTTGTGTCTGCTTTCTTCTTTTTTTTTTGTCTTTTCTTCTTCTTCTTCTTCTTCTTCTTCTTCTTCTTCTTCTTCTTCTTCTTAGATTTTATTTATTCACGAGAGACATAGAGAGAGGCAGAGACATAGACAGAGGCAGAAGTAGGTTCCCTGTGGGGAGCCTGATGCAGGACTAGATCCCAAGACCCCAGGATAATGCCCTGAGCCAAAGGCAGATGTTCAACCACTGAGCCACCCAGGTTTCCCTTGTGTCTGCTTTCCACAGTTTCCTATTTCCCTCTTCTGTGGGCTGTCACCATCACCTTTTGTCAGCATGTATGTCTATAGCAAAAGGCCTTTCTACTTCTAATTTCCTAAGTGCTAGAGAGGTGAAAGTGAAAAAATTATACTGGTTAAGGTTATGTGTGCGATAAGCATAAATATTTCCTGACTCAGGACCTACAGGCTACTTCTTCTTACACGTATAAGAAAACTACTTCTCAAGTTGTGTTTTAATTTTAAAAAAGTCCCTGCTCCCAAGCTATTTTTTGGGTAAGTGAGCTTATGCAATGGTCAGTTCTATGTAAATAAAAAATAAATAATATACTGTGGACCTACCCAGTCCCAGCTCTGTCAGTTATATGGTTATATGAGGCCTGTTAGCTGTTACTCAAATGCTTGCATTCAGATCATATATTTCTTCGGTGCCCTGAAGTTTTGAAAATTTTAATAGCTCTGTGGATTGAACTGACATGAGACGAAGCTATTTCAAGTCTCCTGCAGTGATTTTTACATTCATAAAAATGTTCTCAATGTATCACAGGCACTGTTTGATCACAGAGAAATAATGTTCTCAGAAATCTAACTCAGGTGTGATCTCCTTTTGGGGAAAGTTTCCTCTTTTCTCCAATGCTCTTTAAGATGCATTTTCTATGACTGGCCATTTCTATTGGTCACAATTGGTAAGATTCTATTGGTCACAAATGTAACCTAGGCCATTGACAGGATTTTCTGGCAGAAACCATCATGGGTATTAAAAGTCAGTGGGTTGGGAGCAAGAGTCACCAGAAACCATCACATTCGACTGTGTGAAGCTCCTGATTTACAATTTTGTCTCACTTCCTTGGGTTGTCTCCCATGAGCAGAAGTAACTCAGGAGGCTGAGGAAAACAGCAGATTGTGGCTGGGCCGACCTTCTAGAAAGGTCCACACAGTGGTCCCTGGACCCTAGGAGTTCTCCACTCCCCCAACACTGTTTATATTAGCTATCATGCACGGAACAGTCATGTGGTACACTTTGCAGTCAGCAAGTTTATCTTCTGTTAAAGTTTTACCAGTAGAAATCAAGTAGTATTTACCCCTGTTCTGCGGCAAGTCATGTGCAAACAGCACCTGTGAACATTTTCAGCACACATGCTGGACTTTCTCCTTCGTGTTTCTCATCACAACAAATGTTGGGGGGAAAGCCAACAATTGTCGAGACTCTGGCAAATGTGGAACTCCTCACCAGAAATGACTCACAATCACTGCTGTCAAGGTGCATGGGACTTTGCTTTTGCCGTCGTCAGAGCACCTTCGTTGGTTACAGACATTCGTCCTTACATAAGGCCAAACTCAGCACACCCATAAGAACTCTGAATGCTGCTAACAGGTATTTCCTCCACGAAACAAGAGTACTTTGCAGTTAGAATTTTTTTTTAAGTGTTAACATTTAAGAGGATTCTGTAAACCAGATTTCATGGTACTTTCCCATCTCTTTATTTAATATTTATCTATCAGTCACAATGTGTGAAGGACTGCTTTCAGTGCTTTAAAACGTTAATTCATCTGGTACTCATAACAACTTTGTGAGATAAGTCCTATTACCCTACTTTACATTTATGTAGAGTGACACACGAAGAGATTAAGTAATTTGCCTGAGGCCACATTGTTAGTTAAGTGATAGAGCAAGAAGTTGAACCCAGGCCCAGACCAGGGCAAGCATAGAACCACTGTACTATGTTGCACCCTGCCCCCCACCCCCTGCATAATTATAAGTATTGGTAATACTGTTCTTTTTTTCCCCCAAACAGAACCAAAGTTGAGCTTTTATAATATCTACTGTATTAGCTTGCTAGGGTTACTGTAACAAAGTACCAAAAACTGGTCATAATTGCTAGCCATTAGTATGCTAGACATTATTACAAATGTCAAAATAAGGGTGGCTCAGTTGGTTATGCATCTGCCTTCAGCTCAGGTCATGATTTCAGGGTCCTGGGATCAAGCCCTGCATTGGGTTCCCCACTCAACAGGGAATCTGCTTGTCCCTCTCCTTCTGCCTCTCCCCCAGTTCGTGCTCTCTTTCTCAAATAAATAAATAACATCTTTAAAAACATGTCATAACAGGGATCCCTGGGTGGCTCAGTGGTTTAGAGCCTGCCTTTGGCCCAAGACGTGATCCTGGAATCCCGGGATCGAGTCCCACGTTGGGCTCCCTGCAAGGAGCCTGCTTCTCCCTCTGCCTGTGTCTCTGCTTCTCTCTCTCTGTGTCTCTTGTGAATAAATGAATAAAAAATCTTAAAAAAAAAAAATGTCAAAACAGGGGGTCCCTGGGTGGCTCAGAGGTTTACCTCCTGCCTTTGGCCCAGGGCATGACCCTGAAGTCCCAGGATTGAGTCTCACATCGGGCTCCCTGCATGGAGCCTACTTCTTCCTCTGCCTGTGTCTCTGCCTGAATAAATAAATTAAAAAAAAAAAAAAAAAAAAAACATGTCAAAACAAGCTCCATGTTCTTTAAGGAAAGATAACATTCAAAATGGTCATTGGCATGGCAAAGTTGGGAAGTTCTTGGGTATTTTTGGGTAGTTTGTTTGACAAAAGCCTCTCCAATTTGAAGTGGGTACTACAGCTATAAGAAATAGTGCTAAAATCACTATTTTACCTTGATTTCTTCCCTTCTACTTCTTATACCAAATGTGAGGGTATGGGGAACTATTCATCTATTATCTATTTATCTCTCTTTCTATCTATTATTTGTCTATCTCCATCTATCTTCTCAATAGACCACAGATTGAAGAGTGAAGTAGTCATCTTATTAGTTAATTGTTTTTTTGGCAAGTGTTTAGCAAGACTTCATTTTAGCTTTGTCATCATAAAATGTGTCCTTTAATCTAACTGTAGAAAATATGAAGTCATATAAAGGGAAAGAGCTTTATGGCAAGAAATCTAAGATAAGCCATCTTTTATGACTACAAATAAATCCCAGGTTATAGTGAAAAATCAGTGAGATGTAGAAATAACAGGTGTGTATATATGTAAATGTGAAATATCCTATGGTGTCTGGCATGGAGCAAGTGGTTAAAAATATAAAGGGGAGGCAGGTAGGTAGGCATGAGGTCCCAGTTTCTCCTGGCAAATGGCAGAAATTGACACCAGCAATGATTTTGGTCCCCACAATGATGAATCACATGTAACACTATAATTTTACTCCTCATATAAGGACAAATATTATCCTGCTCCTCCTAATCCTTATTCAGATTCTCCAAGTAGAGCATGTCTGTCTTAGCTGTATTAATCATTTCTGCAACTACCACTCTTAGCAGTGGAAGAACAACCTAGACAAATCCTGAAGCATCAGACAAGTGTGAGCAAGAGTACTCACCATTCCCTTCCTTTCTTTTGGTTTTGAATGCCAAGAAACTTTAAAACAAATTGAGCACTAGTGAAGTGGAGTTGCCAGCATCATGCTGAATAAACTATAGCGATCCTTTGACAACCTTGGTGTTGTGATCATGTGGTTTTATATTTGTTCATGAAAACTCAAAAATATGTGAGCCTTTACCAAATGCTGCAATTAGTTCAGTGCCCTGAAAATGATGGCTTTCTTTTCTCCTGGGTTATATGTGCCAAGTGCAGAGCTGTCTCTGTTCTATTTTTCAATGAATGGACAGAAAAGTAGACCAAAAAAAATTTATATATGCTCTCAAGTTCCTCAGTATTTTGGGCAATAGCCAGGTAGTTAACTGTGGTGGAGCATAGTATTGTTTACAATTATTTGTTCCCTCTCCTTTATTTTTTTAAAGATAGATTTATTTATTTATTTATTTATTTATTTATTTATTTATTTATTTATCGGAGAGGTAGAGAGAGAGAGAGAGAGAGAGAGAGAGAAAGCACACCAGTATGGGGAGGAGCAAAGGGAGGAGAGAATCTGAAGCTGATTCCATGCTGAGCACAGAGTCTGACACAAGGCTCAATTCCATAACCCTGAGATCATGAACTGAGCCAAAAACCAAGAGACAGATGCTCAATTGACTGAGCCATCAAGGTGTCCCTCTCTTTTATTTTTGTTTTATGATTTTTTACTTTTTTAAGTGATCTCTACACCCCACATGGGGTTCAAATTCATAACCCTAAGATCAAGAGTCATGTGCTCCACTGAGCCAGCCAGGCACCCCTATTCCTTTGCCTTTAAAAAAGATAATACATGCCAACCCATGTCAGAACCCCTTATAGGTCAAGTATGCTTCCCCCGCTCATTGTCTGGCTTGATCATATGATTGACTTTGAAGGACATGTGAATAGACATGATACATGCCATTAAAAGCAGAAGCTTTAAATGTAATTCTGTGGTTCAGCTTGGTCTCTTGCTCTGCTAACCCCTTCTAAGAGAACAGCATGTTCCAGATAAGGACTACTCCTTCCACTGCAACCTGGAAAGAGAAAAAACATGGGACAGAGGCACAGCAGACCCAAAATCTATATGTATCATGAATGAGAAATAAACTACTTATGTAAATTACTGAGATTCGGGAGTTGTTCGTTATGTAGTGAAGCTGACTAATACAGTCACACAAGATTTTGCTGAGATTTGCATGAATAGAACAAGGGAGAATGTGAATGAGAGAAGATTACATTTCAAGCCAATGAGGACTACTTTATAAACATAAAAAAACCCAAAGTTTACATAGCATAGTATTTGTTGGAAGAAAGTGCCTCAGAAAATCATGATGCCCCAGATATATACCAAATGCCTGATGCGGATTAGGGAGAGCAGATCTTTAGTATAGACAGAGCTTGTTTCAAAATTGTAATTTTTTAGAATTTTTGTTTTATGTCTGCATATTTATGTGTATTTATGTGCATGTGTGTGAATACTCACACACAATACCATTTTTATTTTGTACTCTAACACCCAGTTTTCTGAGTTGTTGATCTTGCCAACAGAGGTTTTGTCAACATTTTCCAGGAATGTATGCCTGATTACAGATTATAGCTCTGCATTCCTGGAAGGTTTTTGATAAGTGTTTATTGAATATAATTATTAGACGGAGAAAATTGGAGCACCATGACAAAACTGGAGCCCAAAACAATGCTTGTCATAGAGTAAGTGCTAAAAAGTACTTGCTTATTGAATGAGTAAATTTTAAGACCATAGAGTTTAGGTAAGAGGAGGGGTTATCTTTGTAGTGAGGTTTGTTTGCTATATATGTAATTATGAATTAACACCCATCTCATCTCATAAAGACTTTGGGCCAGCTCACTCTAGAAGACGTGCCTCATAGAAGTGATTTCCTTTTTCTTTTCCTGTTGGCCCACACAGAAAGGGGAATCATGGGTAAGAAGAAAATATCTAAAATGTTTTGAGAACTTTTGTGCTTTGTAGTTATATTCTTTTGCCCTGTTTCTCCGCTTGTTGAATGTTTTTGGATTCTTGCTTTTCTCCCAATGATTGATTCAAGCCCACTAGGATGGTCTTCTTGGATACCAATTCCTGTTCTTAAAAGGACATTTGTTGGAGGAACATGACTTGAGAGAACACATTCTTTGAAATTTTGAAGTAGGTGGATCCCAAAAGTATCCAAGGATCCATTTTCATTTCAAGGAAGCACATAATTCATACAGCACAAAGGAGATAAGATAATTCATTGCTCCATTCCCATTCTGTCACCTATGGATTCTCTCTTCTACAAGATCAGATTTATCCAATATGGCCTGTCATGCAGCTAATTTGTGGCTGCTTTGTTTGCTTCTCAGGGTGATTATGAAAGGCTCATGAAGTCAGGAGCTGGGGCAGCCATCTTGCAATCTCTGAAGAGGTAAGCCTGAAGACATAAGACAATAGTGCTGAGGATGGAGAAACCAAAAGATGGGAAGAAACTGGGTCCTCGGTACCAGCCTCTAATTTCACTAAGTAGTCCTTGAACTCCTCAGTCCCCAGACTTCTTGTTATGCGAAGATGATAGGCGTCATTTTGCGTAGGCCACTTTGTCAGGTGTTCTGTTCATAACACCTAGAGTCATCCAGAATGATACCTTGGCCTTTTATCCTTTCACAGATTGATTGTTGTGCCCAGACATGTCTGGCTCTCAGCAGAGGAGCTCACATTGAGCTTTTCACTACAGGCACCTCTGGTCTCTGTGAAGAAATAAAAAACTCTTCATGGGTCCATACTTCCTGCTCCTTTGCTTTGTCTAATGTATTGGCCATAGTGAGCACTAAAGAGTAGCAACTGCTAATTTTTAAAAAATAGTGGCTAAATACATGAATATATACTTTTGAGACTATATAGATGCTCTTACAAAGAATAGTTAAACACCCTGGAGGATGGTCATACTCATGTGAGTCCTAGCTCTGCCCACCTCGACTTGGGCTAGGTCTCCCAGGAAACCACGGTGTCACCTATGTTGTGAACCTAATCCCATGAGGTTGCCAAGAAGTTTACTTCTCTGCCTCTACCTTGCATGAGAGCACACTTACTGCATCAGTAAGTTTCATCAATATAAAATAGTAAATGTGTTTTAATTAAATAAATTAAGTTGTTCAGAAATTGACCATAAAAACTAATAACAAACCTCCCATTTACCCCCAGCAATCATGTAGGTTTACACCTCTCCTGTTAGCAGGACTAAGAGCCCCAAGAATGATGGAAGCTGCCATTTCTGTCCAGATACCCTCAATAATTTGAAGGTATTAGCTATGTCTGCCTAGTTCAGCCAGTCCCTACCTGAGCTTCTGTCTCCTTGTAGGTGCTAAATACCTACACAAAGGTTGAATAAATGATGAGCCATAATGAGAGACCTAGAGCTGTGTGAGGGTCAGCCATATCAGATCATGGCAGGGAGTGCTCCTAGGGGAGTCCTGCTCCGTGAGTTCCAGGAAAACAGCAACAAGGATGAGTTAGTACATTATTGGCAAAAGGGCTTCGCTGAAATCTTGCTGTAAATTTGTTGCAGAAAAGGCACTTGGGCATTTACTGTTAAAGACAGGAATCTGTAACATTAATTAGAACTTCTGTTTACTGAGCAAATGCTGTCTCAAACACTATGCTGTGTGATTTGGACATAAATTCATTTAATCCTCCTGACCATCCCACCAGTGCTGTGGTTGGCAGCCTCTTAAGATGTCTCCTGATGATACTCATCTCCTGACAGTCACATCCTTGTATAATTCCCTCCCCTTGGGTGTGGGCTGGATTTATATACTCAATTCTAAAGGACAGTGTGGTAGAAACCATGGGATGTCACTTTCAAGTTGAGGTTATAAAAAGACTGGCTTCTAATCTTGGGTTCTTCAGCTGCCCTGTAGGGAGGCCTATGTGGCCAAGAACTAAGGGAGATCTCCAGCCAATGGCCAGTGAGGAGCTTCCACACACTGACATGGAAGAGGGGCTTCCCCCAGTCAAACCTTCAGATGGGACTGCAGCCCTGGATGACAGATTGACTGCAATCTCATGAGATACCTGGAGCCAGAAGCTCCCAGCTCAGCCATGCCTGGATTTATAACCCACAGGAATTGCAAGATAATAAAGGATGATTGTAAGCTGCTATGTTTGGGGATAATTTTTTATGTAGCAATAGATAATATAGGGAGGTACTAGTATTATTTGCACTTCACAGAAGAGGAAATTGAAGTTCAGAGTGGACAGGAAATGGTGGAGCCGGGATGTGGACTTATGTGGTCTGACCTCGGAGGCTACACGATCAATTACTAGAGTCAGTTTCAGTTGGTGTTAATCACGTTGCTGCTGTTTAGCCAAGTCTGGTACCATGCAGAATTTGGAAAAGCTAATGTGTCTCCTCCCAAGCCAGATAAAAATTTTGAAAGATTCCAAAGGGGAAAAAAAATTACACAGCACTCAAGTGATGATAGAGCAATACCATTTAATTTCTAGCAAAGATGACCTCCCTGCCTCCCAGCCCACCACTTCAAAAATAATCACTCTGGAAGTTTCTTCTCTACCCCCTCACAATTATGCAAAATACAGCATGCGTGACTGAATTTATACAAATTTCATAGAGTGTGTTCACACACACACACACACACACACACACACACCAATCTATGAGAAATTGAGATCATCATTGTTCCTGTTGCCTATTGCTATGTAGCAAATCACTCCAAAATGCAGAGGCTTAAGGCAACAACAGCATTTTCTTATCTCCCTCACATGGTTTCTGAGGGTCAGGAAGGTGAGAAGGGCTTGGCTGTGGGGTGGACTTGGTGCTGTTTGCAGTAATGGCCAGACAAAGGCCAGGGTGACCGGGGGCTGGCTGGCTGCCCTCCCTTCCATGCTAGTTTGGTGATCCCAGGGCAGCCTGACCACTCACTTAGTGGCTGAAGGTTTCATGAACAAGAGTTCTAGAGACAAGGCAGAAGCAACGACATCTCTCATGACGTGGAGCCTGAATCACATATTGTCATTTCTGCCGAATGCTGTCGGTCAGCACAGCCACAGAAGCCTGCCGGTTTGAGGGGGAAAAGGCATAGACCTCACCTCCCAATGGAAGGAGCGTCAAAGTATCTGTATACGTATATGTGAATTGCCACAGTGCTACACTCCACTTCTCTCTAGCTAGAGGAAGTACATACACCTAAGGGGTGGGGGTGGGGGGGAGTCCCTAGAATAATTTGAGGGAAGGGGCAGAAAAAAAAGATAGCTTATATTTCTGTGTTTCAATTCACTCATTTTATCTGGTTTTTGAATCTATTTATAAATAACACATATTTTGGGGAATATGCTCAAAAGTTTTTGCTAATGAGGTGCACCATTTAAGAACTTTGTCAGATATTGCTAATACTTGTCCAGAGCCTGACTTTCATTCTCTGCTTATTAAAAAAATCAATGACCTCCCTCCCCCCTCATATCAAGATCTACCAATCAACTTAGAACCTTTTTCTAAAAACTTCTTCATAAAGTTCTATTTTCTGACTGGCTCAGTGGATCCCAGCTTTTTTGCCATTCCCAACAAGGCTACAATGTACATCCTGGTCCCGTGTGTCATGTTATGATTTTGCCCAAGGTAGTTGTGGGCTAAATTCAAGCAGTGGAATTCCTGGATCAAAGATTATGTACATTGAAAATTATGATTGACATTGCTAAATTGCTCTTAGGAGAATCCTAAAATTGGCAAATGATCACCAGTTGACAGTCCTGGTAATAATATTTGCAAATACCTGTTCTTCCACATATCTTCACTGGCAGTAATTATTATAAAATTTTACAGTCTTTGCCAAGTAGGTGAAAAATGGTGTCCTGTTATCACTTGGATGTGCGTCTTCAATTTCAAGTGGAAGTGTTGGACATTTGTGTTCTTTGTCTTCTAAACTGCTCATTTATATTCTTTGCTCAGTTTTCTGCTGGGTTATTCTGCTTCTTCTTTATTGATTTGTACCAGTTCTTGGTAATTTAAGGAAATTAGTTTCTATTACATGTTGCAAATAATTTCCCTGTTCAAAAGTGCTTTTGTCACACAAAAGTATAGATGCTTTTATGGTATGGAATTTATGGTTTTTAAATCTATGGCTTCCTTGCTAGGCAAGACTTCCTGTACCAAGATGATCAACAATGTACCCATGACTGTTAAATCTTATGGTTTCAAATGTTATCTTTAAGTTTTATCCTCGAGGAGTTTATTGGGAGCAAAGAGTAAAGGAAAAATCAGCTTAAGCTTAATTTGTTTTTCCAAATGGCCAACCATTTCCAAATGGTTCCAATACCTCTTTAGGCTACTTTACAGTAGGTCTTGCTACCTTTACCTGACCTTCACTCATTGACCACTCTGTGTAGATGGTTATTCTGACAGTGACCTAGAATTGGGGTAGAAGTGATTTGAAGCTTTAGGAAAGGGGAGAAAACTGAGAAGGCACACCGTCCAGCTTCTCACTAAAGGCAGACGCATGCTCTGCCTTGGGTACTGAGTGGGAGCCACCCCACCCCATTGTCCTGGTCCCCCACCCTGGGCCTGGCTGAGAAAAATCTCTGTTATGTCCCTTTGGCAGTTCTTGGCCACAGGACCCTTTTGGGTCAATGCATTAGGCAGAGCCACTGTGTAAGTTGCTTTCATAGAGCATCCTGGAAATTATTCAGGAAGAGCTAGCCATGAGCAAATTGGAATTTGAAATAAATCATTTGTCTCTGTGAAGGTAAACAACTGTAGGATTTTATATGGATGTGGCCCTGTCTTTAAGAAGGTGGAAGGCACTTTGCCCTGTGCATTAGCCCATTTGGCTTGGTGGGGGGTAGGGACAGAGGAGGCCTCTGGTGAGATCTTTACCTCCACCCTCCTTCGATATGACAGAGGCTGGGTTTGAGCTGAAGATTATCTTTCCAATTGGCCAATCTAGGCCGCTTGGAAAAAAGTTAGGTTGGTGCTGGGATTCAGCCCTTACCTACCTAGACAGAGACAGCTGCTGGGTCCCTGGCATGGCACCAGTGACTGCAACGTCCAGGACTCAAGCCAGCTGCCTGGGGTGCTTAGGAGAGGCACAGGGCACCTCCCGGCCACACTTGAAAGGTGCCAGGACTGGAGGCCAGCCCCTGGTTCTTGTCTGAGACAGAGAAGCCCCACCCTCCACCCCAGGATAATGCTTGCAATTATGCACTCCAGAAGAAGCAGGAGGACCTGGGCTCTCCCATACCCTGTGGCAACCCAGAAGCCCCAGAGCAGGAATAGGAGCTCCCTGTAATATCTCTGTCCCACTCATGTCTCATGCAGGAGCTGGGCCCACTGAGGCCTCCCTGGCACCCCAGGCTCGTCCAGGGCCCAGATTTCTACCCGAGGCTTCTGGGACTCAGCCCCCAGCAGGGGCCTGGGAGAGAGAGGAGTGGGGAGAGCCAGCAGATGACATTTCATCCCTGTGGGACTGTGCAGGTGGCCTCAGGGCCTTCAGCTTCCCAGATAAGAAACAGAAGCACTGCCACCCCAATTGAAAAACAATTTAAGATAGCATGCTAATTAAAGGGGTTTGCAGGCCCAAGACCTGACGAGATTTAGATCTAGCAGTTAACAAAAATCAGATGGTTGAGAACAAGAATTTCGTGTAAATAAAAATATGACTCCACGATTGCAACTGAGCAGTTGCAGTGGTTTTCTGTTTTTTTTGTTTGTTTGTTTTTTGCTTCCCCAGGCTGGGGATACTCCCCATCACCAGACACACTGCATCTGACAGGGGAGATGATAGCTGGGGCTACTGATTTTTTTATTTACTTAAAAAATCACTGCAATTGGGGCACCTGGGTGGCTAAGTGGTTAAATGTCTGCCTTTGGCTCAAGTCGTGATCCCGGGTCCTGGGATTGAGTGCTTCATTAGGCTCCTCATGGGGAGCCTGCTTCTCCCTCTGCCTGTGTCTCTGCCTCTCTCTCTGTCTCTCTCATAAGTAGATAAATAGATAAAATCTTTTTTAAAAAATCACTGCGATTTGCTAAAGAAGGTTGCATGGTCCTACCTTTCTGTTAAAAAAAAAAAAAAAAGGCAGTCCTAAAATGAATGGTTTCAGTGAATCAAATCACTAAAGAAGTGGTACCAGCAGGACCACCCAGGCCCCAGCACCACTTTTTCCTCCAGCCCTCTTTGAAGGCAAGAGTTTAGTCTTGTAATTAGAGGATGCCTTTGTTTCTTTAATGATGCTAATCCCCATCTTGAGGGAAATCACCTTTTAGGTAATACAGCAGCCACCACCCCTGAGGGCATGAAATAAGGGAGGACCACACTGAAGTGTCAGCCTCCCAGCTTCTTTGCAGAAGAGTCTGGTCACTGGGCAGGTAAGAGGGGGGTGGCATAGAAAGGTGGCAAAGGACTCAAGCGCCAGCATAGGAGAGGACAAAACACTGCTTTGCAAAAACAGAACCATGACCGTTTGGGTCTTGAAAAGTTGACCTGGCCCCCATCCCTCCCCAGACAGCCATCAGAAACCTAAGCAGGCGCCTGCGGAAAGGCAGGCCTTGGGGTAGCACCAAGCTACCAGGTCCCTAAGGTACCAAGTTGAATTTCTCAATCTAACTTTGTTTAGTTTGGGGAAAACATTTTTTTGGTTCCGGAAAAAAAAAATCACTGTGGTTTCTCTGCTACTCCCACCCTCTATAATCGTTGCCTGCAAGAAAGAGTTTCACCATTTTCCCAGAAAACCAAAAAAATGAGGATGCTGGGCAGACATTCTTTGTTTCTTTTCTTCCTTCTTTGTCGATTCCCCCCACACCAGTCTTCTGCTCCAGGCAGGCCTGTCTGCCCACTGTCCCCACACATCCTTCATTCGCTCTGGGCTCCGGCCAGGCATTGTCCTGGCCCTTTCTCCGGGTCACACTTCTCTTCCAGAAGCCAGCTCAACAGCCACCTCACTAAGCAAACCCTGTGGTCAGGTTGGTTATAGCTCTGGGGTCCTTCGGAACCCACGTTGCCAGAACAGCCCTGTGCCACCTGCCAGCGGCACGGGGAGCTTGCTGCTGCCTCCCTGCAGGCTCCTGGGATTGTCTGCATTGACTCCTTCACGCTTCCCTGCTCCCTGTGGTCACTTGTGACTAATTCACCAGTTGGCCCATCACCCCATAGCTCCTGAGCTCCCACTATAATGGGTCAGCTCGTTGCACACTATTATTTTGCACCCGCCCCTTTGCAAGTCTCCTAAAGCCAGTCCACCTGCACAGGCACGTGGGTGCTCTCTTCTCAACTGACACATTTTGAGGGATTCCCTTTCTCTTCCAGTTATTTTCAGTTGCTAGTCTTCTCCCCACTGCTTTACTCACACCTTGGCACGGGTGTGCAGTTTCAACCAATTATTGTCCTTTCTACTCCCTGAGCAGGGCGGGGTCAGGGGTGAGTAGCTCCTTAGTCAAAGCTCTTGGATTCTCATTAATTGCTCTGCTACTGACTCACCGCATGAGCGTGGACGAGTCACTTCCCTTTCTCAGCCTCGGCCTCTCCAGCTTTACCAGGCTCTCTGTCTATCTGGAAAGTACGCGGCTGGAAGGAATGTGATGTCTTCCATACACTGGATGACTATATAATCCACTGTCCAGCTGTCACTTTTGAGAGCAAAAGGGGGTGTTGATAATCATGCTGAGATAGGTTTAAACAGATTGGTCCCTGGCAGATTCTAGAATCTGATGTAAAAATTGGGATAGGAGCAGGCTTCCCTTGGCTTATCACCTCCCACCTCATGGAACTAGAAGAACATCAGCTCGCCGCAGTCTGTGCTATTAGCTTTGCTCCAGAGGAGGGCTGAGAAATTCAGACTGTCTTTCATACATTTCTAACCTGAGAGCAAAAATAATCAGATGCACCCGTGTAACACAGGGTGATCTGAGAAGTGGTGGACGACAGTGGGCAAAGCTGTCATTGTGACAAAGAAAGCTCTTATCTGCTCATTGTAAGCCCCAGCCTCACGCATTATGCCAGGCCCTGCCCCTCTGATATTTAAGCCACCCTGATATCAAGCACTTGGGTACTTGAGGTATCTAAAAGAACACCTGGCCATGTTGATTAAGTGGGGCCTGGAGGAAGGACTAACAGAACTCCAGAACAGCTCTAAGGGGCCTTCCTATGTTCTGAGAATTCAGTTGGTGGGAGTGTTCTCATGTAAGATCTACATCTTACCACTGGCTGTAGTGCCCCTGGCCTGGATTCCTTCCCCTGGGAGGGAAGCTCCAGGAGAGAACAGCCAGCCAGCATGCAGTGTGCAGCATGATCAGGAATCAGCAACAGAGCTATCCATGCTTGGCTCAGGAACCAGATACCAGAGGGCAGGAATTTGCCCTTGGGGAACTGTTGCTTAACCCCCTGGCTCCTTGGGCTCCCTGTCTCCTCAACAGAGGCCAAGGCAAACAGGGGTCTTGGGTGAGACTGGACCAACCAGCCAATTCCAGCTCACTTGGGGGTTGGACAGGGGCTGGGAGGGGCCCAGCAAACCTGCAGGATGCCAGGGTGCTGGGCAGAGTCCCAGGGCTAGGCAGGTTTCTTCAGCTCCCACTCCCCAGGGGAAAAGTGCAGGATTCCCCAAGATTGTAGAACAAAAGGCTCAAATTGTCTTCAGACTGGGTCTGATCTAGCTAGAACCACTCAGGATTCAGGATGGAGCTGGCTCCAATTAGGGACCTTCCTGAGAAGTGAAGAGAGGTCCGGATATACCTAGATCTCCAGTTAACACAGACTCAAGGGCGAGCCCAGTCCCCTGGCGTAGAGTTAGGGTCTGTGGCCTTTGCCCCCAGCCAACCATCGACATTGTAAAGGGTTTATTCCATTATCAGAGGGAGGGGAAGGGGGAGAAGCACAGGGGATGGTGTGTTTATTTTCTTTTAAAATATAAGCTGAGTTGGAGACATCCACAGGGACACACAGGGTCCTGTGATCGTCGGCCTGTTGGGTGGGCAGGCCATGTAATCTCTGTTCTGTGCGGCAAAGTGCTGGCACTCAACAAATGGGTGAAGCACGTCCATCTTGACTGGCCTTCTTTACACCAGGATCCAGATGGCACACAGGGCGTCTGGACATTCATCAGGACTTCTTTCCCATTACAAACAGACAGGCTGCAGCCATCTGGAAGGCTACCAGGTAGACTAACTCTAAGTTGAAAACGTTTCTGCTTTGTCCGGAAACCCAAATACAACACTGGAGAGATCCTGGGGAATATAGAGAGGAGTTAGCTGACAGTCAGTGCTGTCCCCAGATTAGGTGCCTCTGATGAATGAAATCCCAGGAGTGCATGTCCTCCTGGCATGATTCTGCTCTTCTCCGTTCCAATGATGAATAACTAGTATGTGTTTTTCGTTCATATGCACATGCAGGGACCCTGTCTCCGGGGAGGGAGGTAGGATTAGGCAGCTGATCCTTCTCTGCTGGTTGATCTGCTGCTGCTCAGCCCCCAGTGCAGAAACTCTGAGGATAAGCTGCTCCCAGGAGGTCACAAAGAGCCTCTACATTTCAAGACGCTAAAAGTTGGTGGTTGGGGAGGAGAGAGCCTGGGTGGCTCAGTCGGTTGAGTGTCTGACTCTTGATTTGGGCCCAGGTCATGATCTCAAGGTCCTGAGGTCGGGCTCCCCACTCAGTGGGGAGTCTGTTTAATATTCTCCACTCCCACTCTCTCTCTCCCTCTCGTTCTCAAAGTAATGAATCTTTGGGAAAAAAAAAGGTTGGTGATTGGGGGTGAGAGACCCTGTCCCAAGGAGGCTCATCCGCCCTATTGTCCAGTTCTTAAAACTCAAGTTTGTTTCCTTAGGTCCCTTGGCTGTGAGGCTGTCCCAACAGACACGGGGAAGGCTCTGTAGGTGGGAGACAGGCCATCTGGGCCAGAGCCAAGACTTGCAGATTCTCAGTGAGTTAGAGTGAGTCACCAGCCCAGGCCTCTTTCTAGTTAAGCAGAGGCCATGCCCCAGTTTTGAACGCCTGAAGGGCACGCCAGTGGTGGGTGAGGAGCCGCCCTGATCTGCATACAATGGGGATAATTGCAGGCCCAGGTTTGGGAACCAGAACTGGGAACCCACTGCTCTCCACACTGCCCAGGGTCCCCGGGGGTCTTATCTCCATATTCACGCCAGTGCCTCCTAGTCTTCTGAGCCAAGCAAGCCTAGCTCCCCTCAGTTCACACACACACACAAACACACACACACACACACACACACACACACGCCTTACCAGTCCTCAGCCAACCCGTGTTCCGCAGAGCAAGTCCATTCTTCAAGGCCAGAAGTGCCACTGTTGACATCACCTTGGTGGAGGGAGGAGAGACACCAAGCAGGGGTGAGTCGGTGACGTTGCCCTGTGTGCTCGCAGGCTGAGGAGATTTGTTCTCCTGCCAGGTGCTCTACATGCTTTGGCCTTGGCTCCAGCCAGGGCACCTGCAAGACCGAATGGAGCACAGCCACCCTTGGACATCAGCATCTTCTATCAGGGAACCCAAAGAACACGGAAGATAAAATGCATAACAATCTCAACTGGATTAATTAATTAATTAATTAATTAATTTAGCATCTGAGAGGCCTTCTGGTTCTTTCTAAATGAGGGAAAGTTGCAGGCTGCATGGTTTTGGATGGCATCTGATTAATGGAAGACAGATACGTATCCAAAATCTGTGAGGTCTCCAATGCCAGGCTGCTGCCTGGACAGCCTTCAGGAGGGGAGCCACAGGAAGTTGACAAGTCAAAAGAAGACGGTCATGATTTTCTCTTTCCTAATATTTTCCCCTGCATGTTAAGAGTTGCCTGCAGATTCAGCGAACCCTGCAGTGCTGAGTGGCTCTGAGGACTGACCGGAGTGATGCAGGCTGTGGGGTCCTTTGCCTCCTGAGGCCTGTCCTGGGGATTCGACCAGCTGCCCGCCCAGTGTCCTGCGTCCTGTGGCAGGAAATAAGGAAGCAGAGGCAGGGAAGCAGGGGGAGGGGGAGGGCTGGAGTGACCTGACCTCTCCATTTTAGGTTCCAGGCCCTCCCTGAAGTCGCAGACTGTGGGAGCGATGGATCCATGGCTCAGGAACCCAAACAGACACACCCAGCCCGGTGACCTCCCCACCAGTCAGTGACCCGCAGCAGCTAGCTCTCATTGAGAGGTTCCCATGTACATGACGCCATGGGGGATCCGAGTGCCTGCCCACCATGGCTTGAGGCTTACATAAGCCGAATTAGGGAAGTGAGAGGCGCCCATGAGAAGTTCTGGAAGCTAAGCTGGGGAGGGCAGTGAGACAGCACAGGGGAGGGCAGGCTCTCAGAGAAGGCCGAGCCGGAGCTGGACCGTGAAAGGGAAACAGAATTCAATCAGCAAACCAGAGATGGCAGGGAGCTCTAGGCTTAGTGGGCAAAAGAATGAATAGATTATGGACAAGGGACGGTTTGGAGAAAGTGAATACTCAACATGGCGGTGCTGGGGGTCCTGGCAGCGGGGAGGCTGTGGGAAACATAGCAGCAAAAGTAGGTTCACATCAGCCGTCAGACGTTCCTGAAAGTCAGGCCAGGTGTTTGGAGTGTTTCTGAGGGGAGCTGTGGAGCAGTTTTGCTGAGGGGGTCAGTATTTCTTGAGATTTTATCACAGGCCAGGGGCTGCAGTTGGAACTGGGGGTTCAGCCATGGCAAAGACAAGGTCTTTTTTCCCCGAGACACTTTCTAGTCTAGAGGACACAAGGTGTAAGAGACAGATGTGCTCAGTAAATGTGCTGAGTGCTGTGGTAGAGATAGTCACCGGTGCTGTCAGAGCTCAAGCAGAAGGCTTGAAGGCCGCTCGTGTGGGTCTGGGTCTGGGACGCGGGGAAGGGTAATGAAGAAGCCGTTGGCTCCAGAAGGAGTTGGAAACTTCTGGGCTAGTGGTAGGCCCCAGAAACAAGGGAGTGGCAGGGAGGGTGTGCCTGGACGTAGGAGGGAGCTGAACGAGGTAAAGGAGTAGACTAGCAAGTGCCCTTCAACGCAGGTCAACGAGTCTGGTAGCAGCTGAAGGGGAGGCAGGGCAGGAAGATCCTAGGAGGTAAAAACACCCTCCAGAACATGACTGGACTTGGCATGGAGAGGAGACAGAAGCTGGAACCGAGAAGGAGCTAAGCAGAATGAGCAGAGAGGGACAGGCCCCTCCTCAAGGTGGTGGGCCGCCCAGCTAAGAGTGCTGCAGGAGGCCTCTGGTGAAAGGGGCCATCCTGGTGCCACTAGTTTTCTCTTTTAAATAAATCTATTCATTCTTTTTATTCTAGAAGAAGGAGAAGAAACTCCCCCCCACCCCCTCCACCCGGCTTCCCACAGACCACCCCCACTGCTAACACTTTGGAAACACTCCTGTCAATTCATTTTCAGCTTTTATTTGGTTTTCACGTTGTTGTAATCATAACATGTTTACAATTTTGTATCCCACTGCAGTTAACAGCCTGGCATGTGTATTTTTCTGCATGTTAAATTTATCCTGGTTATTGCGAAGCCTCATATTTTTATATACATTTACACACAAAGGCTCACTTCACTGGTTTTCCCTTTCTTAATGGCAGACATTGAAAATGTCCCCCCCCCCACTTTTTTTTCATTCTCTGTGACCCTCCCATCCTTTCTTTTTCTCACAATTTCTAGTTGTCTCCTCACTGCCTCCTTTCATTTTACATGTCCTTCTCTGGCTTCATGAATGAACATCTCTCTAAAACCTGCAAGGATCTTTGTAAGACACACACCAGAGGATTGCTCTAAGGTCAAAACTCCTTCAAATTTTGAGGTACCTGCTGGGCAGAGGGAAGATTTCTGGTGATGGCAGTTCTCACCCGGAGGGACTAGGGCCAGGAGGCTCATGACTCCAGGCCAGGGACAGTTGTCAAGATGAAAAAGGACAGGAAGGCGAGTATGGGCCAAGGCATGTAAAGGTGTTTCCTGGATTTTTCAAGACCCTAGAGTGTCAGAGAAAGGGAAATGTAACATATTCTACTTGGAGAGGAAATAAATACGTGGTCTGTCAACTAAGCCCTGGACTACAATTGGAAATAGACTTTTAATATCAGATAGTGTTTACAGTGATGTTTCCCAAGAGCCAGTTTGCCCTTCCTTTGCTGGGTACCATGACTAGGTAGGCACACACAGCCCTGTGCTCCCCCCTTCTCCCTCTCCTTCTTATCTGTCCCTGACCCCCCTGAAATGTCCAAAGGAGTCTGTGTTCAATAATCAGGACACCAGCTCTGTTCATCCCTACGTGTCTGTCTCTGTCCCCAGCCCTTGTGTGAGTGTTTCTCAGGACACTACCAGGAGATATGTGCTATCATCATGCTTAAAGAGCAATGTCCAAGGTCACAGGGCTAGAATGTGTCAGAGACTGGATTTAAACCCAGGGCATCCGATCCTAAAGCCCATTCTCTTAAATGCTACCCCAATACTCCTTTTTGTCTGCTATGCACTCTTAGCCTCACCCTTTTCAAATGCAGAACAGAATTCTAGTGGGATTTTTTTTTTTTTTTTTTTTTTTGCAGAGATATACATGAAGTTCAGAGCTCTTTTTTAGATTATGTACCAAGAATTCTATATTTTTTGCACTTCAGTGTTGGGTGACCGCTTTTTTTTGGGCCAGGTGTAGAGCAACTCAAAAAGACTCTTTGCCTTTTCCTGAACCATCCAGAAAAATGCTTATGAGCTTTGCCTAAGCAGTGAAGCCTGGCTACAGATATGTCAAGGCTTTGTGTTCATCTGACATCCAGGGCCAAGGGCCGCAGACTGAGGACAGCATGTTCCACTGGCCTGATCTAATCAGAACACTGCCGCCACCGCACGTCTGTCCCCCATGTGTCATAGAGTCCATTTCCCATCCCCCAACGCCTCTGCTCCTGTCCCTATCGACTCACAGAACAGGGTTTATGGAGTAGAGAACTTCGTCTCTAGACGAAGAGGAAGTCACCAGTGTTGATTTCAAAAGATCCCTTCTGCACACCTCCCTTCTGTAAGACCCTTGAATGACTTTCACTGGGGGTAGCCGCCCTGCCTGAAGTCCACCCACCACTACTTGCCACATGCTTCCTGCCCCAAATGTCAAGGTTTTCATTTGACCACGATATAATGAGCTGTATAAAATTAAAAACAGCTAAATACCATCTTATTTACAGTAATTTTCTGAAGTCATCACAAAAACCTCTCCTTAACGACGCCAACCTCCAGATCATACCAATCACCAAGGAGAAGCCCAATCACTACAGCCACCGACCACAACATAAATCAACCCGGATCCCGAGAGCCTGCTCGCCCTCACTCTGTCCTTAGCCCAGGCGGGTTTTTCCATCACGTGTTTTTTCAGCAACAGGGAGCTGGGGTGCAGGGAACGCTCAGTTCCCTTTCCAAAATCTGGGGACACTTAAAAATATCTCCAAGCAAGCAACCAGGACTCAGAGGAATGCTGTTCACACCTGCAGGAGCTCAGTGCTGGGTTTCAGACTCCTGAGTGCCCTCCAACCTGGGCCGTGGACGAGGCACCACGTGAGCACCGCTGGCAGAGACCTGCTGCTCTATGGTTGTATCTCCAGCTGGGTGGATAACCGAGCCACAGCACTGACTCCTTTTAAGGCCTGTTATGGGCTGAATTGTGTCTCCTCCTCACCTATCCCATTCATATGCTGCTGTCCAGACACCCAGTAACTCGAAACGTGACAGTGTTTGGAGATGGGGTCTCTAAGGAGATAGTTATAATTAAATGAGGTCATAAAGGTGGGCCCTAATCCTATAGGAGGGAGAGGCCCCGGGGGAAGAAAGGCCATGTGAGGCCACAGTGATAAAGGTGGCCACCTACAAGCCAAAGAGTGAGGCCCTGGGAGAAATCAACCTGCTGATACCTTGATCTTGGCCTTCTAGACTATATTCTGAAAATAAAATTCACTCCATAATTTTTTGTACATACTGGACTTGAGGTTTTCTCAAATATATGTCATGAACCCATACCTCAAAATAGATCATGGATACCAAACTTTAGTATGATCTACTGACATATTTCAGTCTGTTTTTCTTTCTCCCAAATTACCTGCCCCCTCAGTCATGCTCTTTTACTTGTCGAGTGTAGATTTAATTATCGTCGTATGCAGTGAGTCTCTGCTTTTTATCAAGTTTCATTCCTGGAGAGTTTATGGCAAAGTGAATGGCCTGAAAGTAGATTATATTTTACCATAGGAACAACAATGTAATTGAGAGTTTTATTCTTGATTTAACATCAAATGAATTCTAGTTCGGACCATAATATGTCACAAAAGCAAAAACACAACAGCTTTAAACCCCCAGAATCAATTGCAAGAGTAAAATTAATGTCCAAGCCATTTAAAATGGGATTAAGTGGGTTATGTATATTTTGTAATGAAAAAGGCTTTGTGTGTGTGTGTGTGTGTGTGTGTGTGTGTATAAGATACAAAATTTCCCTGTTTTTCCATCTCTCCCCTGACAGTCCATTCTACACACTGGCACCAGATTTATCTTAATAGATGAGCCTCCAAGTTGACAAAACTTCTCAATCCCCTTCTCTTGTAGGATCAAGTTGAAACCCTTGAATTAGAAGATCCCCACAAGAGAGAGCCTCAGCTACCTCCTGGCGCCTCCTCTATTCCTCAACATTAACTCAATGCTTAGCAAACTGGCTAACCACTGTCTCCCGGGCCTCACACAGCGCCTCTCCAGCCCAAGAAGACTCACATGCCCAACCCCAGAGCACTGATTGGCTGGTCACCTTCTTCCACGTTGGGGCATCGCTCTGTGCCGTTCCTAATGGGTGGTGCTATCCATGGTGGACAGCTGGACCTCAGTAAAGGAAAGGGAGAGAAACCAACATTTGTTGAGAATCTACTATGTGCCAGGCACCATGTCTAGCATTTTTATACATTGAATCCTTACAACAACCTTACGTAGTAGATATTTGCATTTTAACAACTGAGAATGCAGGGGTTCTTTGAGTAACTCCGTTAAGAAGTGATGGAGCCAGAATTTAAACCCAGAAAATATACAGGAAGGATAGAAAACTGGAAATCAGGAGAGCTCCAATTCAATTAACCTCTTCAAGTCTCATTTCTTCTCATTAAAGAAGAGGACTAAGAATATCCACCTCACAAAAATGGGCAAATCAAGGAAAACAAACTTTTGAAAGGTTTTATCAGCCATTGGAGGGGTTATATCTCATGGTGCTTAGCACAGCATAGCGCTCACCAAATATTTGTTGTTAGACTGATTTCTATTTCTTCTTGTTAGAGTTGTACTGTCTGCTGGCCCCGCCCACCATGTCTCCCTCCTATTGGCTGGTTGCAATAATATTCATGTTTTCAACTTTGAAAAAGAGATCACACCATTGCTGAGAACCATTTCTGGTCCAGAGTGATCAGATAGGCAACACTTATCTGCACACATTGGTAAATATTGCTTAATGTCCTTAGGAGAATTCCTCCCTATACTTTGTAATCTGTGTTGGCGAATGCTAATGAACCCAATGTGTAAGGTCAGTTTGTTTCTACTCCTTGAAAGGGAACGATGGTCAATAATCCTTTCCTTGTCTCCTACTTGTAGGGCTCACTTAAATGGGCTGAGAGCCCTCGACAGGGAGTGATTAGCAGCCCTTTCTTTCCCTACAGTACCTAAGAAAAGCAGTATGGGTCACATGCTAAGTCATTTATTTTTACTAAGAGTTCCGTTGTTCCTTTGCATCATAATGGTAACTGAGTTTTGGCTTCTAACTTATCTTTCCACACCTTCTGAGTATTTGTACACTCTACTCAGCATCTTTTATGGTCTGGGTTCTGTTATTTATTTGGGGCTTCAGGTTTCCTCCTCTGTCCTTGTCCTTCCTTTGACGATTGACTCAAGTTAGCTCCTTGCAAATACATCTTCTGCATTCATTCTCCTCACGATATGATTCTGACTCTCAGCTGTCTTTAACCTTTCAGAAATTTCCTGAAGCAGTCTCCTCTTGCTCTGATGTAATTAGAGTTCCTGTCTCTGAGCCACTACAGTCAGAATTTGCCCCATCCACAATTTCTTTCCTGCTTATAAATTTCTTTTCATCCAAAGGAGTAAAATCGGTAACTCTTTACATTTCTTAACTGTAGTTTTAATAGCTTGGATTCTTCTCATAAGAAACATGCTTACCCTTCAGAGCGCCTTTTCCACTACAACTACCTCTACAATGTCAAAGTTCTTTTTAAGACAGAATGGCACACAAAGAGTAGGCACTGGGGCACCTGGATGGCCCTGTGGTTGAGGATTTGCCTTTGACTCGGGTCCTGGAATCGAGTCCCACAGGGGGCTCTCCGCAGGTAGTCTGCTTCTCCCTCTGCCTATGTCTCTGCCTCTCTCTCTGTGTCTCTCATGAATAAATGATGAAAATCTGTTTTTTTTAAAGAAGAGTAGGTACCAACAGCACTTTTGTGCATAATGCTAATAACTTCTAGATATAGATTTTCTTTTTCTTTTTTTTTTAAAGATTTTATTTACTTATTCATGAGAGACACAGAAACACAGGCAGAGGGAGAAGCAGGCTGCCTGCGGGGAGCCCGATGCGGGACTCGATCCCAGATCCCAAGATCACACCCTGAGCCAAAGGCAGAGGTTCAACCGCTGAGCCACCCAGGAATCCCTAGATTTTATTTTTCTATCCTATATCCCTGCTCTATAAGCTAACTTGGGAATCAAAACCAAAACCTCACCCAAACAAATTCACTTTTCCCTTATCTTTCTCATCCAACCATGCAAGCCTTTTTCACTCTGCCTTGTTCAGCTTTTCATGAATATTAATCAGTCTCACTGATTCATCTTTCCACTTTCCATCCATTAATGGACATCTCTCTGGATGGACATCAGATAGTTTATCCACCCTAACTAGGCTCGCTACTCTCTTTTGGGAAGAATGCTTGCTTTAGAGAAGTCAAAGGATATTTACTTCCCTTCCTGCTTTCCTTGACTGGTCTCCCATGGACAAGTCCAAGGGGAGAGGAGGCCTAGCTCCATGTCTCTGCTTTCTTCTTCTCTGTCCTCACAGTACCCCTTACTTTACCCCAGCATTTTCTCCTGTTTGTCTAAAGGACTCATTCCTTGCCTTTTTCTTACTCAGCTTCCATGCTGCTTGGCTGCCATGACAGTCCTCACCCTTCTTGTTGGCCTGGGTGGCCATCATTCTTGCTCCAAGTGTCCTCTCAAGAGCCCTGTGAAGTGGAGATGCACTAGGACCAGGGCCACTTATGGGACTGCTAATGGATTGCTGACAGACTGGGCGGACAGAAGGTCTGTCAGAGCCACCCTGGCTGCTAGTGGCAACTGGTCTTCCTTGGTCAAACAGGCTTTTTCGGTCTCCTCATGGGAGACTCTCTGCCAAGTTGGTCAGAATACATTGAGGTAATATTCATCCTCCAGGAAGTGGCCCCCTTCTTTTGCTAACTTTACTGATAGGTAAGTCTCCAGTAGAGAGGGGTCTTCTCTTTCCACAGGGCCACCCGAAGCAAAGGGCCTATTTCTGTGCTGCTTGCATGTAATTTCTTTGGGAAATGATTTGTTTAGTAGCTAGAAGAGGTGAGACTTATGTTAGCCTGAGACATAATTAGGCTGTAGGTACTCAGCAGACCCACTGATACCAGCTATTCTGGAAGGAAAAGCAGATACGTAAATGAAAGAAAGAGGTGTATAAGAGGTTACAGAGCAGAGGTCAGTGGTGAAAACAAGAAGTGAAATTCAGGTTTCTCACCGTCAGATTCTCTCCAAGCTCCCCCTCCTCTGCCAGGGAAATAAGGAATAATAGATAATAATAATAATAGCTAACCTGCCAGCCATTATTCTGATGGTTTAAATGTATTAACTCATTTAATCCTTACATCAACTAGAACAGTCCCCATTAACAGATGAGAGAGAGAGACCGATGAATTAAGTGGCCAAGTTCACAAGAGAAAAGAATATGGTACCAGGACTCAAACCCTGGCAGTCTGTGTCCAGAGGCCATGTTCTTACCCACACGTGAGTGTGGCTGTGTGCATGCATGTGTGTGAAGACATATGTGTGAGAAAAAGCAAGTCATATTTCAAAGACAGATGTGGAGGGATGTCTGGGTGGCTCAGGGGTTGAGTGTCTGCCTTCGGCTCATGGTGTGATCCCAGAGTTCTGAGATCAAGGCCCACATGGGGCTCCCGTGGGAGCCTGCTTCTCCCTCTGCCTATGTCTCTGCTGTTCTCTGTGTGTCTCTCATGAATAAATAAATAAAATCTTAAAAAAAAAAGACAGATGTGGAGATGTTGATAAGCATATGGCTCATCTTGTTCCTCTTCAAAAAATATTCCCAGACTAAATGACAGCCTCAAGAGCTACCATTTACTGGGTGCCCATTAAATCTCCAATCCTTATCACAAACAATCCAGAGAAGTGAAGTGAATTACCCAGGAGTACTTAAGGAGTATAAGGGGAGCACCAAGATTAGAGCCCAGAGGTCAAGTTCTTTCCAGGAAACCCAGGGCCAGGCCTGGAAAGGACCTCTCCTCTTCCCAGGGGCATGAGCCAATCAGATAGCTCATAGAACTCTTTCATAATTAAAAAAAATTTTTCATTGCACATCTGGCTGATTAAATTTAGTAAGATCTCATCTGATCTTAGATCATTGTACGAACAGTGCGGACTCCTCTTTGCTGATAATTTTTGCACAGAGTAGCAGTTCATTATTCTGGATTCATCGACATCCACAGATTTACAGAACTAAAGAGTTAGCCTAGTAATAGTCCCTGAAGGCTTATCTTTGAGGAGGAGCTGTCCCCAAATTCCAGGAAAAAAGATGCCACAGGAGAGTATTTCTACTCCTCAACATCACTTTGGATCTACTTGTTTTTATCCTCACCTTTCAAATGTTTTGACTAGTCTGTAGATGAAGGATGTCACCTGGGTCCTAATCTGGATGTGAGCTAGAATCTACACCTGACTGGCAGACTCGTGCATGGCTTCGGGGAGCATCATTTTGTGTGGGGTTTCAGGTGAAGGAGGAGGAAGACCAGGTAGCTGGGGGAGAAGCTGAAACAGCGAGGCCACCAGTACTATGTGTCCCGGGAATTGTCTCTAACTCAGCATTTGTAGATTCCTGTTCAGTCCCTAGACAAGAGTGTCTTCTGGAAGGGCTCTATGAGTTGACTCATAGCATCTGAGAAGAATGTTCTACTTTGAGGGAGAAGAAGTCATAAAGCAGGAGAGGACTGTTAACTCCACTAATGTGGGGGTCAGGGTACTCAGGGAAGACCTGGATGTTCTCTTGGGGGAATGTGGGGCACAGACCTTGACCATCAGTGGGGTTGGGTAGGGAGGCAGCAGAACAATAGCAGGGCTGTTAGGGCACCTGTGAAATGCCGCTCAGGGCCCACAGATATTCTCAGGGGTGAAAATCCTGTATTCTGTGTGTTGGTGTGGGAGGTGGTCAGAGCCTGTGAAAACTGGATCGTTGCTATTTAGGCAACTCCTTAGTATCCACAGATCCTCAGGGCGTGGGCTGATAAGAACACCATGCAATATGGATGGGGTGGTCCCTGAATATGGGCCCAATGGATTCTCCACCACCAGCCAGCCTGTCAAAAGGAGGTAGATTTATATTCATGCTTGGATATAAGCATATGTTAGAAGAATATATAAAATAGACATATATATTTCTCTTTAAAAAGATATCTTAGGGGCAGCCTGGGTGGCTCAGCAGTTTAGCGCCACCTTCGGCCCAGAGCCTGGTCCTGGAGTCCTGGGATCCAGTCCCACGTTGGGCTCCCTATGTGGAGCCTGCTTCTCTCTCTGTCTGTGTCTCTGCCTCTCTCTCTCTCTCTCTCTCTGTGTCTCGCATGAATAAATAAATAAAATCTTTAAAAAATAAAAAGATATCTTAGGGTTGGGGCACCTGGGTCACTCAGTGGGTTAAATGGCCAACGGCTCAGGTCATGATAGGGTGGTGGGATAGAGCCTTGCATCTGGGCTTCACACCCAGCGTGAGTCTGCTTGAGATTCTCTCTCTCCCTCTCCCTCAGTCTCTCCCTCCTCTCTCTTTCTCCCAAATAAATAAATAAATAAATATATTTTTAAGAAGATATCTTAGAGTTTTTAGTCCCAAGATCATGGCTATGATCCAAGTTTAGGAGCCCTGATGATGGAAACCTGTGCCTAGTAGGCTCAGAGAAATAAATGTTAACAGACTAAACCCTGAGAACAGCACGGGCCCTGGGAAAGCTCATCCATCCAGAGGCTGAGAACACCTGGGCTGAGTAACTGGTGCACCCACCTCAGCAGTGTACTGTGTGATTGAGCCTGGGGAAGCCCCCACCCAATGCTTCCTGGACATCCAGGGCATTTCCATAGTCATCCATATACAGACACTTTTGGAGGGTGGGGATGGGGGTGCTCAATCTCCAGGAGCTCAGCCCAGAGCTCCCACCCAGGCTCTCCAGCTCCCCTGACACTGTCCCCCAAACCCTCGAGCAGATGTTAGAGCCAGACTCCACAAACAAGCTGGGACAGAACCCTCCTGTGCCTCCACTAGTTCCAGGCAGACCACCAGCAGTGCTGGGCACAGTCCACATATCTGCTAAGTCTTTCATCTTAACCCTGTGTCTCGATACTTTAATTAAAGGATCCCAGAAAGCTGATTCTTAACGGAGGCTGGTATTGAGCGAGGCCCTCACATAATACACATGTATTGCTGTAAACAAGAATGCCGGAGAAAGATCTATGGGATCAGAAGTGCTCCCTTCTCTTCCTGCAGTTTGGACAGCAGCCTTAAAATAGTTACATATAAGAACGACACCATCCCACATTTATTATCGTACTTAGGTGTTTCCTCCCTCTCTTTTCTCCCTCTTCTTACTCCACCTTGAACTTCTCATCTTGGAAGGAAAAAAAGTTTCGTGGGTTGTTGTCGTTTTTTCTCAGCATCATGCTCCTCAGCAAAATGCGAGGCCTCTTACGTGGATCTCTTACCTGGAGCGGTTACCTGGGGAGGGGTGTGGATAAGCCTGCTGGATGGGAGCAAGAGGGAAGGCCTCTACAACACATCTTTGTCCTTCCACTGCTCTTTCCAAGGTTTGGTAGAGGAGGACTCAGCTTGGGGGCTTTAGTAGCTGCCTTCATCTCGGCACACAGAACAATCAGGCAGAGATGAGAGGAACTTCCCTGCAAAATGAGAGGCAGAGCTGGATGAAGCAAGGAGTAGAGCATGCCCTCTCTTGCATCTTAAAACTGAGTTGAGGATGAGAGTGGTCCTGTGGTCAGCAGGGCTGGCTCCTGAGGGAATGTTTATTGACTGGGGAGGTTGGGGAGGATCTTTTCAGAGCACTTAGAATTCTTCAGTTTTGGTCATCAGGGTGGCTCAGTCAGTTAAGCATCTGCCTTTAGCTTAGGTCATGCATGATCCCAGGGTCCTGAGATAGAGCCTCACATTTGGCTCCCTGCTCAGTGGGAAGTCTGATTCTCCCTCTTCCTCTGCCCTTCCCTGCTGCGCATGCTCTCTCTTGCTCACTTGCTCTCTTTCAAATAAATGAGTAAAATCTGAAAAGAAAAGAAAAGAAAAGAAAGAAAAGAGAAGAAAAAAAAGAAAAGAAAAGGAAAGGAAAGGAAAGAAAAGAAAAGAAAAGAAAAGAAAAGAAAAGAAAAGAAAAGAAAAGAAAAGAAAAGAAAAGAATTCTCCAGTTCCACCATGCTCCTGTTGATGGAGATATGGGAGACACAGGTAGGGTGCTGAACCACTTCCATCCTGCTAGGAGTAAGGCAGACACCAGGTACGAGGCCACATTACCTGGAGCCCACAGAGCTTGAGGCTCCTTTACTCCTGTGGCGGAGGCAAGGATTAAACCAAGGAATGGGAGAGTCCAGAGCACCAAACTGTCTTGTGCACAACTTATGGAAGTGGAACGTGATAACTTGTTTCTGGAAAAAGAAAATGTAAATACATAATGAGAGCCTTAAAATTGTACCCATCCTGCTTCAGTGATTTCTTTTCTAGGAATTATGGTAAAGATACCATCCAAATCATTGACAACCCATTTATAAGTGTAAAATGTACATCATGACTTTATTAATATACACAAAAATAAATGAAAAAATTAAACAATAAGTGACTTGTCCGGTAAATTATGACACATCTGCACTTTGGGATAACAAGAAGTTTTTAAAAATTTACGTTTCATAAAGAAAAATTGTGTTTCACAAGAATGGCAATAACAGAGAAATGCCTGTTACATCATACAAATAAAAAGCAAGTTCTAAAAATTATATGTAATTTTATTTTATTTTTATCTAATAAATATAAAATTTACTTTTATATAAATTGTATTATATATATATGTATATATGTATATATATATATATATATATATAAAATAAAACCCACATTTTGAGAAGAAATAAAAACACATAGAGAAAACTAGAAGGGAATACACTTAATAAACTTTTTATTTGGAGTAAGTAGAAGGTAGGATTGTATTTTTTTATATATATATTTCATGTACTTTCTTTTTTGGAAATAGTTTATATTTTGCTTTCTAATGATAAAAGTAAAGATCTTTTAAGATATTGAGCAAAATTTATTCAAATAAATGAGCTATTTAAAAATCAGTTAGCAAATGGAGTTACATTGCCTCCATATCACCTTGTTGCCAACCAGGAATTATTTCCTTCCAATAGAATACTTTCATTATTTCACTAAACGAGGACTGAACTGGAATTTAAATCACAGTCCAAAAGGCAAAGAATAACAGTGGTGAAGTACCAGAAAAATAACCCCAATTATTTGCAAGTCAGAGCTCAAGGTTTCCTTCTGTATCTACTATGGGAGTCCAAGGTCTTTAGGGAAGGCAGAAGCATTTCATGCCCTGTGCTCCTCCCATTCCCACCCTGAATCACTTTTTTCCCAGAAAAGAATAAAGAAAACTCAATGAAAACTATTAAAATGCTTGGCAAAACTACACAGACAAACACAGAGGCCATTTAAGTATAAATAGTTCATACCAAAGCTGTCTTTTTGACCCAGCCATGAATATCTACCCAGACCCAGATTTAAATGTTTGGATGAAAATGACAGAGCAGGGAAAGACCGGCCAGCCAGTTGCAGAGGAGTGCCCATTAAGAGCGATTACATCTGTCTGAAGAATATGTGTGCAGTTTGCAGTATATTTTCCTAAATTCATGGAAGAGGGTATAGATATCTGACAGTCACCCTAAACCTGAAGAAAGGGATTTGTTTTTTTCCACCACCCACTCTGACTTTTATTTTTATTAGTTTGGTCTAAAACAGGAGGGTCCGTTACCCTCTTTGGATTTTGAAGTTATCGGTATCCTTTATTTTTTTCCTATTATGGCTTAGCTGCTTTAGACTTTGCAAATGAATACACTAATAATCATTCCGAGAAGGCAGCCTGGCTATTTGGAGGACAAATGCTTTGGGGTTCTGGAAACCTGCGGATTCCATTCCTGGCCTTGGTATTTAGTGTGTGAATCTTGCTGTATTCCCTCATTTCCCTGGGCTTTAGTCTTTCCATCTGTAACTACAGGATGGCAATACCTGATATGTTGTAATGTTGTGAGGATAAAATGAGAAAATACTTTGTAACCTCTTAGACTCAATGCAGGTTAAGATGATGCAGTCATCCTCACTTAGCTAAGTGCTATGTACTCACTGCTCTTGAGGTAAAATTAAAACAAAATACATGGTAATGCCAAAAAAGAAAATCACTGTGTTAACCATTTATGTAAAGATTATTAATGTAGGAAATAAATTTTTGGGTTTTTTTTTCTAAGAGTGAGGACAAGGGTTACTATCATTCATTTGTAATACACACTTGGGGGCACTTGGCTGACTCAGTCAGAAGAGCATGCAGCTCTTCATCTTGGGGTCATGAGTTCGAGCCCCACATTGATTGAATCTGTTGAATCTCATTGGTACCCACGTTGGATGTAGAGATGACGTAAAGAAATAAGTTAACTTGAAAAAACCCCACATGTACTTATAAGATGGTATTTGATAAGAAGATACCCACCATATAGACTGCCTCCCTGTATGTTAAAAAAACAAAGCTATTTTGAAAGCACAGCTAAAATCCTCAATTTCTAAAACTAGGGTGGATTACATTCTCTGAAATCTCTCCTACTACAAAACACCTAGCAGTGCTGAAAACCTATAATATCTTTTAAGTTAATCATCTAAATTCCAAGAAAGTAAAAGAAATCTCTAGGGGTTAAAAAATGAAGATGAATATGAATACCAAATGGTAAGCATGAACTAATGTAGCAACTGCCTGGATTGGAAAGGACGAGTCAGAAGATGGGAGGTTGCCAGTCTGATTAGGCAACAAGACTCCTCTCTCTCTCTCTCTCTCTCTCCTGTCTCTCTCTTTCTAAAAATTTCATAAACACATGTAGGATACTCTGAGTCCCCCATATATGACCAACAAGATTCGACAGATTCAATTGAGATTTTGCAGCATTTATATTTCCTTTTTTTTTTATATATATATTTCCTTTTTTTAAAAAAAAAAGTTGTGTTTTTATCTTTGCTGAAATATTTTACATCAAATCCCAAACATCATGTTTCTTCACTCTTCATGCTTCAATCAGACATGATGTGCCTCTGAGGTGGAGCACTTGGCAGTAAACAGAACTACCTATGAAGTATTGCTTCCAAACAAACATACAAAATTGAACCCAAACCTATATTTAACTATTGCTTTAGGGAAATAGAGGACTCAGGAAACATCTAAGCTTTGGGATACTGATTTTTATAACTCAAATCACAAAAGACTGATGCCAATACATGAATTTATGTTGCTCAGAGCTGCTCAGACATTTTCTAGTAAATGAAATATTCATGTAGTTGCTTTTGGGAAAGCCCCCCCTCTGCCTTTTCTGTCAACTAGGTATCCAAGAAACTCTCAGACTTCAGCATGCTGCTTGGTGAATATAAAACCAGAACATAGAGAGTGAGTGTTCATGAGGGTATTTGACCTTGGGTACAACAGAGATTTATGAATTAATTTTGCTTCACTCCAGGGATTTCCATTCTAATATCAAATGACTACAATCAGAAGAATCATGCCCTTAAATATGTTTTTAGATTTGTGTATGCCTTAAAACATATGTGATTTTTTGTGTTTATGCTCATGTATCCTCAATTTACATAAATATTGTTATAGATCTCATTTTGTTTATATCATTGAAAAATGTAGAGTGTCATTTAGTATATATATTTAATAATGACAACAACAACTTATTGAGGGTCTACCCTGTATTGGGGACTTTTTTAGCTGTTGGGGACATGATCAATTTATAAAACTGTTTTGAATTTGGATTTATGTAAATGACACTATGATGTATATCTCAATCTGCTTCTTACTATTGTTAATCAGTACTATCTTATTAAGATCCAACTATGCTGAATGTACATCCGTGTTATTATTCTAATTGCTGCATCAAATGTCCGTATCAACCCTCCCTGTGCTGGAAACGTATACTGCCTCCACTCATCACTACCGCAAATAATACTGGATGGGACAAATGTCTTTGAACATATTCTATTATAATCAGAATGTATCTGGGTTATTAGCCCAGTTATGGAACTCACTAAATGTTGCCAGATTGCTCTCTGGAGTATTTGCACCCATTTCATGGAAGTTCCTATTTCTTGGGACACTGGCTGGCTCAGTCAGTAGAGCACAAGACTCTCTTGATCTCAGGCTGCGAGTTCGAGCCCCGCATTGGGTATAGAGATGGCTTAAAAATAAAATTTTAAAAAAGTTCCTATTTCTTCAATCTTCAATAACAAGTGGCATTATTTAATTTCAGTAGTTTTTCCCAATCTGATGGATGCAAACAGGGATCTTACTATTGTCTTAATTGCTATTCCTTTTATTTTCATGTGACTGTGACCTCAGGTTTGAGTTTCCTCTAGTATGAATTGTACATTCAGATCCACTGCCCACATCCTTACCTAAATCTCCTACATTTTTCTTCTTTGAAAGACATCAATTCTCCCTTAAGTTAAGATGTTCCATGTAATAACAATCCCAATTCCAGCTTGAGTTTGCTTTGGGTTTGAGATATTCTATGTCCTATTTCTCTCCTTCAAGCTCCTGGAGGGCAGGCTGCCATGTTTTGGGGTATCCCATGACACTCAGCCTCAGCCCTACTCAGAGCAGGCTTTAACTAGTGCTTGTTGATTGACTATGAGCTGGGGGCAGGGGGAGGAGGATGCCACTTAGTAAGTGGGCACTTTGGAAAAGGCAGAGGCCAGGCATGGTGCTTGAGTTGGCCATCCAAGGCCAGGGGAGGGAGGGATGGACTAGAAGTAGGGACACCAGGAGTCCTATTCCAAGGGACCAGGACAAGTGTCCTTCACAATCCCATTTTTAAAAATACAAATAAGGAACCCAATGGAAATGGCAAAATATATCTATAACTTTTTCAGTTAGAAATATTCTACCTAAGTGAAGCCTGCATGGGTCAGTGGTTGAGTATCTACCTTTATTATTATTATTTTTTTGAGTGTCTGCCTTTTGCTAAGGGCATGGTCCCCACGTCCCAGGATCGAGTTCAGAATTGGGCTCTCCGTGGGGATCCTGCTTCTCTCTCTGCCTATGTCTCTGCCTTTCTCTGTATGTCTCTATGAATAAATAAATAAAAAAAATTTTTAAAAGAAATATTCTACCCAAGAGCTGCTTTTCTCCACAGTTCTGAGGGTCTGTGTTAAGTTTGGTCCTGAAGCTTCCGTGTCTTGTGGTCAATGATTATCTCAGACTCACACTGAGTCCTGTCCTAGACGACAAGTATGATAAGATCATTCCTTAGAAACAGCAGGCAGCATGGAGAACATGGGAAGAGGCTGTCTTTGCTCAGCAAAGATAGTTGTACACTATCTTTTTGGGGGCTCCATCTTTGCTGTGTATGTTGATTAATTGGACTCAATTAATAAATAATAAATTGTAATAAATTGCAGAAGACTTTACATTTCTCTAGCTAAGTGCTGCAGAAAGACAGCGATTCTGTCAATGCTGAATGAAAATACTGGATTGCGCTTACATGGCATGTTGTGCTGGATTAGTTGGACCAGGTTTGTTTTAACACAATGCTGGCTAAACCCACATAATTCTGAGATCATAGAAATTACCTGAAATTGTATGTATTTGCTTAAGGGCGTACCTCTTGGTTTCCCAGATAGAGTGCAAGCTGCCTGAAGATATAAACCATAGATTATACCTATTTGTTTCCAGTAGAGAGCTATGCTGATAATTAAGCACTTGATAATTATCTGTTAAATGTGCTAATGGATGAGTTAATTAGAAGGAGTAATCAAGGCTGGATTTTCAGTCTCCTCGCCTAAACTCTTTGGAATTGTATACAGGCACCTGGCCTGGCAGGCACAATGATCTAGTATTTGAGGATTGTTCAATCAATTAGGAGCAATATTGCTTTGTAGAGATGCAGAGAAAGGTACCATGGAGGAAGAGGAGAGAAGTTAAAACTACATAATATACTGGGGATCCCTGGGTGGCTCAGCAGTTTAGCACCTGCCTTCGGCCCAGGGCGTGATCCTGGAGTCCCGATCTAGTCCCACATAGGGTTCCCTGTGAGGAGCCTGCTTCTCCCTCTGCCTGTGTCTCTGCCTCTCTCTCTCTCTTTCTCTCTCTCTCTCTTTCTGTGTCTCATGAATAAATAAATAAAATCTTTAAAAAAAACCCTACATAATATAAACTCTACATTAGCATAGAGGGGTTGAGTGCATGCTATGTCAGGTTGTTCAGGACCCTTTATCTCTGCATTGGATGACCGGGTCCAATTTCCTAAGCCCCCAGCTTAGCTTGCTCTATAGACAGCCCTGGATAACCAGCCCCTGCAGGCTACAGTTTATTAGTTCGGTGATGGATAGATTCAACCAGCCAACTTATCAACTGGTCAGCAACCAGAAGTCTCTCAAGGATTTGGAGTGAAGAGACACTGGGGAAAGAGTAAGCAGCCCCGAGAAGCAGAGCCACTTTGTCATATGAAGATCGGTGCTGTGCCAGCATAAAGGCGGTGAACTCTTGCAGCAGAAGGCACATTGTCTTTCAGCTCTGCCCTTCCTGAGTCCTGGTGCTCAGCTTTTCTTGGGTTTCTGCAAACCTGTTTATATCCTGGAAATGCACACCTATATACTTTTCCCTTATTCTTTCTAACACCTGAGCTACTTCGAACAGGCTTCTGATCTCTGCAACCCAATGAGCTATGTCCGAAGCACTCCTCTTGATGTCGATTTCGTATCTTGTGTGCTCCGTGGGCAAGTGGCAGCCCCACTGACCACTCCAGCAGATGGTCACCCTGCAGGGGGCGGGGAGGCATGAATGACTCAGAGCATCTCAGTTGAAGGAGACTTGTCTCAAACAGACCTGAAAAGGCCCAGAATAGAAAGAATCCAAAGGGAGAACAGGGCAACATGCTGTTCCCCAGGGCTACGGCCACTTGGCATCAGCTGATACCTCCAATCCAAATGACTACACACAGTGGCTTTTGCCCATGTGACAGCAATCAATTCAGCCAACTGGTTGTACCTGCAGCAGGTCATAGAATTCCAGCACTGGGATAAACTTAGGATGTGTCTTAATTCATTTTAAGAGCTTTCTACAGCTTTCCCTACAAGTAATCGTCCCATCTCTTCCTGAACATGACAGAACAGCCTATTTCTAGAAAACTAAAGGGTAGAATGTTGACCCTAATTTTAAGCCAAAATCTATCTCCTTTTAATTTTTACCCATTGGTAATAGTTCTGGACCTCTGCAAACATACACAAACAGAATGCTCTAGAATCTGAAGCCAGCCCTTCAAATATTTGAACAAAAGAATTGCATCGCTTTTAAATCTTTCTTCTTCCAGGCTACAAGTACTAAGTCCCTCCAGTCATTTCTCCTGTGACATAATTTTGAATCCTTTTGACCAATCACTGTCACTTTTTTTTCTGGCTGTGTTCTGAATTATCTCTGGGTTATTCTTAAAATGTATCAGTCATGTACCTTTGGATGATACCTGACCAGGGAAGGAAGGAGCAAGGCTATCATCTCCTTCTTGCTTGTGATTACTCACCTTTGGAGCACTCCAAACCTTCCATGGAAGTCGTATCTGAGTTCCCAAACTTTCTGGTCATCGATCAACCAAATGCTAGTCTCGAGTTAGACCTGCCTGAACTTTTCTGGGAATGCTAGTGTGGCCACTCCTGTGCAGCCAACCCTTCCCCACTCTTAGACAATCAGCCTTTGTCAGCTCCACAGGGGATACCTCACTCACTACCAGGGCCATGGGCCAGAGACAGGCCTCTGAACCAAGGTGGGCCAAGAGACCCCTGCTGGTCAGTAAGCTGGAGGAGCCTAGCTGGAAGGTCGTGGAGACATGGAAGAAACTCTGGCTTTTGGGATGGTCAGGGGATAGTAGAGATGCCAATCTTCAGAAGACAAAAAGGAGGCTCCTGGAAGCAGAGAGAGGAGTCCAGAAGGCCCATGGAAGTAGAGTCAGAGAAATTAACCAATGTCTTGCCAGTTTCTACAAGTTCCCACTAAACCTCTTTCAACTAGTTTCCATGAAGCTCCTCTGTAATAAACCTTCTTTGAGGGCCCCTGGGTGGCTCAGTTGGTTAAGCATCTGACTCTTGTTTCAGCTCAGGTCATGATCTCAGGGTTGTGAGATGGAGTTTCTATCTCCCCCCTCACCTCTCTCAAAAATAAATAAATAAATTTATGATTCTTTGAATGAATTTTGGTTCTGGACAATCTTTTTTTTTTTTTTGGTTCTGGACAATCTTTAACCAAGACTTTAGACAAGTCTTTGATCCTCATTGGGCTTAATTTTCCTATGGATAAACTGAATTGCTCATATACATATGTATATTTACATATGATTTGACAAATATTTTTGACAAATATGATTTGACATCATATTATTTTTATTATTAATTTAACATATTATATATTATTAATTTAATATATTAATATATTCATATTAATATTTGACATCATATTATTCCCATTCTATACTTGTGTACTTGGGAGGGGTTAAAAAGAAAAACCTAAGTTATAATTTTATAACTCCAAGTAAATTCCATCTCATATATTGGATGATGTTTGGGTCTTTGATTATTCAGTTATAAAGGGGAAGAAGCTTGAGAGCAGTGGGCTCCCACAACTTCATCGAAATCTTGATAGTGATTGTCTTTCACACCTATAAATAAAATTTCAAATCCAGAAATTTCATTTATAGGTGGCTTAGAAACTTATTCATTCATTCATTCATTCATTCATTCATTCGATAAGTCCATCAAAAGTTGGTTGTAGACTGAGGGCATGTTTGTTCAGCATTAGCAGAAAAGCCACGTGAGCAGGAGGTGCACATACTTTACTGTGGTCTGTGAAGATGGCCACCTCCCCACCAGCTGCCCGCTGGACCCAGGAGGTAGGTTCCGGTGTCTCACACTGCCTGAAATACTCAGTCACAACCAATTATACAAGGGCAGACACACCACACGAAGAACTGGGGAAACTCAGATTAGTCAGGTTGTGATTTGTTAGCAACACGGGCCTAGAGATTTGGTGGGAAGGATGCACCAATTTTGGCTAAGATGAGCTTTGGCTTTTCTTCAGATTTTAATTATGCAGAGCTGTCCCCATCCCTCATTACCACAGATAAATTTAAACATCAGCTTAGCGTTCAGTTTGGTGACTGGGAGAGAGAACAAAGAAGAAATCTTTGAGGCAAGATGTGGGCTGTAGTTCTCTGAAGTTCATAAACACTTCAGAAAGCCAGGCAGACAGGAAGCACAGCGGGCTCTCTCAGCCACCGTGGTGAAAAGTAAAGGCAATGGGCACACGGGGTGTTTCTTGCACACACACTGTGCTCTGTGGGAAACACATACTTGTGGATATGAGGTTCAGGGAGGTCTGAGGAGAGGAGGGAAAGCAGAGAGAGAAGTGTCTGTGTCACTGTCACCCGCAGCCACCCGTGCAGAAGCCTTTGCAGCTGGCTCATACTAGGTAACTAATGCTCGTGGAAGCGAGCCATTGAGCCCAGGTCCTTGCATCTGGTCTTTGTCACCAGCCAGCACTGCACCAAGTCCCAAATCTAAAAGGTAGTCAATCATTCCTCGCCCCCAAGGACCTCCCCCACCACACCATCCTCTCTGCTTCCCCTGCTCAGCCAGTCCCCAGCCCCTCCGACCCCCTCCTGGGGGCATTCACTGATTGGTCACGTCTTTACTTGGAAAATGGGCATCATTTCATCTACCTCACTGGCTTGATGGGAGGCTGAAGTGCCATATGCGTGTTCAATGTGTGGTCGAGGCCCACCCCTAGGATCCATGCAATAAATGGCAGCTCTACCACACACTACAACCTCCCTTCCCTGCCGTCTCTTCCCCTCTCCTTATAAAATGCTCTTTCCCCTATTTTAGAAAAATCCTCAGTGCTCAGAGTCTCTAGCCCTTCTCTTCATTATTAAACTTCATAAAGGACTCATCTATACTTGCTGCCTCTTCTTCCTCCCATTCCAGAAGCCACCAGAGTCTGCCTTCTGCCCATCACTGCCGTACTCCTGTCCTCATCCTGCCTTGACTCCTGATTCTAGTCTCTCAAGTTCAAAATCTCAGTGTGAGTCCCAATGCCTTCCTCATTTTCTCTCCCTGTATTCACCAGGTGTCTGGATTTGGTGGGCCCTGTCACAGAAATGTCATCTTCCTCTGTGTCCTAGTTGCTTCAAAGCCAGCGTCCCCACTGTCTCTGACTAGGACCATCATGACTTGTCTCCCTGACCCAGTCTTGGGCTTTCTGATCCATACTTCACATCCTGCTCTGTTACACACCTTCAGTAACTCTTGATCATCCTGGGATAATGTCTAAATTCCTTAGCATGCATATGGGGACTTGTTAGTGGCCTCAGATTTCCTCACTATTGGCCAGGCCCATCACACATAAGCTGCACATGCCAATGTGTGTTAGAGCCCATGGGGCCACGTGCCCTCCCACCCTCCTTCTAGCAGGACCACCACAGACTTCTCATTGTTAAACGCTGAGTCCTGCTTTAAGACCCACATTGATGGTCACCACCTTTGTGAAGACATTCTCACCCTCCTCCTCAGGGGCCCACAGTGCTCTGCTCACACTCTGCCACTCACCCATGGATGTATCTGCCACCCCTAGAGTAGTAGGCTCCCAGTGGAGGTGATCAGGGGCCAGGCTCCTGCTGGGTGACCAAATACTGCATGATGCACAATTAAAAAAATAAGAGGAGAAATGCTTTGGGGACTTTGAGCCCAGAGTCTGAGAAAGCATATGAAGAAGTGAGTGGCATTCCAGAGAGGCATGAGGTAGCCCCACTCCTTTCTCTCTTTATGTTTCAAGATAGACTCTAGAGCTAGAGAAAGCCCAGAAGCTAAATAATGACATTATACTCTGGAATGGAGTTGTGGTTTTGACTGGAAGCTGCAGATGAGGTCTAAGTTTGGTTTGGCCAGTGCTCCTCAGCTCGCCAAAGAGGCAGGCCTCATGAAGAGTAACACATTGCTACCACCACTTGCAAGCGAGTGTCTGGTGTGCACTCACTGCCATGGCCATTCAGGTCAAGGCCACAGAGAGAGAATGTCACAATCAGTCTTAAGAGTTTAGCTAAGCAACAACAAGGGCTGGTAGAAGGAGGCCCAGGCCTAGGAAATAGCCTATTCACCTTTGCAGTCACTCCTCTGGTGGGCTGTGCCCTGGGGCCTTTGGTGGGGAGGGGGTGGGGGTGGTTGTTGTGGGGAAGTTTCCCAAGACAAACCCAGTCCAGAGATTTAAAAAATTCAGAACAATGAGGTCTGACCTGAAGGCCAGCTGGCAAAGCAGTGCATTGCCAAATAGCAAATGTGTGGCTTACAGCAAAGACCGAAGGAAAATACAGGATTTGGAAACTTTCATGGGAACAGTAATAAGAATAAAGTCCACTTTGCTTAGGGTGGTTCTGAAAGAAACAGGCCTGGCCACATGGAGCAGGACAGGTGGGCTGTAAGGGAGGAGCGTGCACCAGGACGGCTGCGAGGGAAGGAACACCACAGAAGCCTACGTGGTCCCATCAGGGATTCTAGGTGACACTTTTAACATGTGACAGTGGACACGGAGGTAGCGCCAGCAGAGGTTAATGGCTGACTCGAAGACATTATTTATTGTTGGTTTTTTTGTCCTCCCTCACGGTGGTTTATAGAAAGCACTTGTCAAGATTTCCAGGCCCTGCCATGTGCAAATGGCATAAAGCTGATACTCAGGGGAGCCCCTCTCTGAGGCTAGAAGACAGCATGGAAGCAAGAGGGAGCAGAGCATCAGCTGAGCCCCACCAAACCAGAATGGCAAGTGGTATCCTGGCTCCGACCAGACTGGAGAGGAAGGGCCAGAATGGCCCTGCAGGGGATTCCTGGGTGGCTCAGCAGTTGAGTGCCTGCCTTCAGCCCAGGGTGTGACCCTGGAGTCCCGGGATCAAGTCCCACATCAGGCTCCCTGCATGGAGCTTGCTTCTCCCTCTGCCTGTGTCTCTGCTTCTCTCTCTCGCTCTCTCTGTCTCTTATAAATAAATAAAATCTTAAAAGAAAAAAGAATGGCCAATAGCATTCTTCAAGGCGACCAAGCCTGGATTGGTTTAAAAATATCAGCAGTCCTGATGCCACATTGATGACACTTGGAAACATTTGCCAAGGGACTGATGTGTCCTATGATTTACACAAGGTGATAGTTGGTGATTTTATTAACAGAGATGGTGCAAATTCCAGGCCATTCTCTGTGTGTGGTAAAGCTAGGCTCTCCTTCACGATGTGGTGAGTCACTTTAAGGAGAGTGATGCAGAACGATTATTTCCTTTGGATCAGTTTATCCATCTACCATCTATCTGTTGTTGGACATGAGATTGGATCAGGCAAGGAGAGAAGGCATTTACATAGATGTGCATCAATAGGTGGAAGAAACAGAAGCTTTCTTGAATCTTAGAATATTTTCTTTTATTTGTTTGTGCATTTGTTCCTTCCATTGTTTCTTTCTGTATATTCTGAGACTCGAGGCCTTCTTTTGGATTTGGGAACTCAAAAGGATGAGTGACCATTTTATGACTTGGATTTTTGGTTCCCTGAGTCCGAACATACATATTAATATGCTGTGATATGACCAAATTAGTTTTGCACAGAGTTTACCAAGGCTTTCCATGAGCCAGGGAAACCAGAAGAAGGTTTTTGTGATAACTTATAAGCTGATCGTGAATAAGACCACTGAACACTATGCAGTTGCTTGGGCTAAAAATGTGTCTGTGTGAAGCCTAAGAAGTCAGTGAAATCCTCAGGACACAAACATCTTCAAAGGGATAAAGCTTATGCTGAAGAGGGTTAGGGGTTCAAGACACTCTTTCTCTTGGGTACCATCTTGTTAGCTTGGCCAAGTTTCTCCATGCTTGCACAGCCTCATGGTGCATAGCAAGTCACCCCTGGCAGCATCTCTGGAACATCTGGAGCCCACAGCAGCTGGGAGGGTGAGGAGGTAAGAATGAGTGGCCAAAAGGACAGGAAAGATTAAGAGAGGACAGGCTCTCAAAACGCATCTTGAAAAGATTGCTAGAACAAACCAATCCCTTAGAGGTTGGGTTTTCCATCAGTGTGAGGTGGATCCAAATAGTGCCCTTCAGAGAACTAATAATGGAGCACGAGCTGTACACACAACTCCTGTGCTTGTGCGGAACAGCTTAGAGGAGGATCTTAGGAAAAACCTCAGTGCAGGCTGATGCTGCAGTGCTGTCCACTGATCTCTCAGCCAAGAGCATTGGATGGGGCCAAGGCCAGGAGGACAGGCAACAGTATTGAGCTCATGGTACCAAAGGGACACAGCCTTAAGGACAGCAGTATTCCAATCACACGATAGCAGGAAAGGAAGCAAGAGATGGAGAAACCCATGTAAAGGCCCAGGATACTTCTTTGGAAAAACCTAACAGTGCCCTTGAGCATTGGCCAGGATTATACAAGGACTGTTCACACTTGGCTGAAGAGTTGACTCTAGGGAGAACTCATGGTCAAACACTCCCTGGATCTGTGCTCAAAGGAATGATGAACACTTCTGATTCTGGAGCTACTCTGGGGCCCAGCAGAGCTCCAAGTTTCCTTTGGTCCAAGTAAACAGAAGAAGGCCTCCCAAACTCCCGGCCCTAACATGCAGGAAGGTTGTTAGTCCATGACTTCATGTTGGCTGCTCCATGCTTCTCATGACATTCTGGACAGCACTTCTTGATATTTCAGGCAGTAGTCATCCCATCTGGGTTAAGAAAAGGTAACAGAGTTCAGTGATGGATTCAGGGCCCTGGAAGGAATTAAAAGATAGGCTTCATCAGAGTAACTAGCACTTTCCTGTTTCTAGGGCGTACAATTATGTCTGTGTTCAGTTTGGGGTTCAGTTTCCCCTACTGACTCAGCCCACAACAGCCCCTCCCTCCTTCTGTATTCCTATGGGACATGTGATGCCTTGAATTCTTCCTCAACATTTCCTGTATTTGACACACTCTTTCCATTTTAATGATCCTATAGTGTGCCTCAAATGGAATTCAAAAGCAAGTAAATAATGTCTTCGTCCTCAAGGAACTTAAAATCCAGTGGGAGAAACAGATACATACGTAATCAATCACATTACTCTGGAAGCAGAGGTGGGATATTTGGGTCTGGCCTGGCCAGCGGGGTTAACAAGAGTAGGAATGGACTAGACTGTTTCTCTGAGAGGCAATGTGTATGACTTTAAGCCTAAAGCCAGAGGTATAAGCCAGGTGAAGGATCATAGTGGGAAATTACATGGAAATCTAAAGCCAATGAAGCCAGAATGGCCAGAAATGGAAAAGCAAATGGGTAGCACAGGGCAGGAATCAGGAAGCAAAGAACTGAGAGCAAAGAAGAGGGGGATTGGTTCTTGCCTAAAATCGCTGTTGTTCACAGATTTGGGAAGAAGATTTGGATTGGATTGAAAGTTCAGAAGAGAAAGGTCATCACAGAGAGCAAGAAGGTTCAGGGAGGGACAAGAGACAGGTCAGGTGGCAGGGCAGCCAAGACAGAGGAAAAGTTTTCAGGATGGATGAAAAGCTGAGTGAGGTGGGGGTGGGGGGGAGAGCTGTCAGGCGACAGAACACAACTCTGTTCTCAGGGCTTGTGTGTGTGTGTGTGTGTGTGTGTGCGTGCGCATGCACACGAGTGCACGCACGAGTGAGGTGCAGACCATACTATCCTGCACTTAGGGGTACAGTTTTCTCTGCATGATTCAAGCATGAACATTTCCTGTCCCTTACCTAGTCATCCCTTTGCAGGCAAGGGCTGTGGCTTCCACTTCCTTCACCATCCCAGCAGCACCAGGTACAATAATGGAATAAGTCATGACTGCTCCTGGCTGGTTGCCTTTTTCTATCAGATCATCCAGGCAAGTCTCTGAGAAGCACCAAGTACAAGGTAATTTTCATCTTTTGAGAGCTAGACTGGGCCTTTAAATGTGACATGTATCAGTCTGGCACATTTTGTGTACATTAATTTAATATGAATAAGAAGGGGAGAAGAACCCAACTTACAATTGGCATATAGTAATAATTACTCAGGGACCAGAGAGAATATTAAAAGAAACAAAGATATTTTCCTTTTCTAGTTTTTTTAGTTAAGCTGCTATCTTCTCTAAAGTCAGGCTGAGCTGGAAGTTTCCAAGGTGGCAATGTGGTGCATTTGCTCTTTTGGCTCTTCTCTGGGTCTCTGTCTTAGTCATGACAGGACACACAGTACACTCCTCATCAACATGGGCTCGGTCAAGTTTGTGAGCTTTCACTAACCAAGCCCAGAGTAGGGCATGGGACTGGCTTCACCATCCAGCTGTGGTTAGATGTTTGGCACAGGCCTACAAATTCCCTCTGTACTGCCACCTGCCCGCAGTGCTTTCCTTCTTGGCCACTTACAGCATTTGAAGTTCACCCTATTCATTTTTAGTATTGAGTATAGTCCACTTAGCCTTGCCATGGTCTCACAACTTCTTACCACAGAGAAAGTTATTGATGTTCACTCACATCTTATCTCCCTCACACATCAAATCCTAAGTTGCTGGAAAGCAAGGCCTATGACTGGTTCAGCTTTATATTCCTATATAAGCAATTGGATTAGACATTGAATAAATATCTGTTCTTGAGGGAATAAACAGATCACCGTTTTCTATGCTCGTGCTTCTCTGAACTCAGCTTTCTCGACTATAGGATGAGGGAGCTGAAATAGACCCTGTACAGTCTTCCCAACTCAGAATGCCAAGCATTTTATGGGTCCTCCCTTACTGACTTTATTTATGAGTTTTCCCTACCTGACCTCATGTGCATTAGAGAGTCATTCCTGACACTTAACCAACATGTCAGCCCTGTGCAAGGACAAAGTGGGTTTAGAATTTAAAATCTAGGGACACTTGGGTGGCTCAGTGGTTGAGTGTCTGCCTTTTGCTCAGGTTGTGATCCCAGGGTCCTGGGATCAAGTCCTGCATCGGTCTCCCTGCAGGGAGTCTGCTTCTCTCTCTGCCTGTGTCTCTGCTTCTCTCTCTGTCTCTCATGAATAAATAAATAAAATATTTAAAAAAAAATTTTAAATCTAGACAGAGAGATGGGAATAACCCTAGGAAAATGGCGCCAAATATGGCAAGCTGCTTGCTTATACACTGATCTCTGAATTGTGTGACAGACCCTAGAGGTGAGGACAAATGGATAATCAATGCTGAGGTACAGGTGTGGGCAGTGTCCCCTTTGAAGCTCTCTGTCATCACTCAAACCACCCTGGCAGAGAGCACTTTAAGTTGTGTCTGCCCTTAGCTCCGAGAGAAAGCTAGGGAGTGGAATCAGTGATCAAGCCTCTTTCTCAACAGCAAACAGAAATAGGGAGGAGAACTGTTGTGTTTTGATGGGGGAAAATGCAAAACACTTGGCTCAGGGAGGATCTGGATACACGGTGGGGCATCAGGGAAGCCAGAAGAGCGTGAGTTGCCGAGAACATGGGGCCCTAGAAGAAGGGGGCGCAGGCAGGGCCAGTCACTGGGGAGAAAAGGTGAGGGAAAGGATATGATGGAGGGCCAACATTGTCTAGGGCTGATGGGCTCTGCTGAGGAGAAGGGTCATGAACAAGGCTGGACCAGCACTTACCTTACGTGGGAAGTATTTACCTTATGATGTGGGACCAAGAAGTGGGCCATGGCCCCTGAGTGTATGATGCGGACACATTTCCTGTGCCGCTGGCCAATGGGATGAATGGATATGTGCATGTCTGAGAGGGATCCATCTCCCCCCACCAACAGAACCGGAGCCAACCCTCTCTTCTTTTCCTCCTCTACCTCCCAAGAATGGACTTGAGTAAGCCCCAAGGAAATCATTCTGAGGTGGAATGGTGGGATTGCTGGCCCCATGGCTCCTGGTTCCCGGTAACTGAGCAAGTGCTCCTGCCCCTGTGAGTCTGGTAGCGTCGTTCCCGCAGGCTCCTCCTGGGCCTGGGAGCAAGATTGAAGTCCTGTACACCCCGGGAGGAAGCCCTGTGAGAACAGGTGAGAGGTTGGGAGGGGACTTTTCAGCTAGCAGGAAGATTTTCTCTTTGGAGCTTTGGCTCTTCACCATCAAGATGCCAGCCTTGAGAATTCTGTGGAAAATGCGCGAAGCTGTTGTCCAGGTTTTGCAGAGTTTAAACCTGCTGACTACTATGCCCAGGAACATGAAGTGGGGTCTGGCACTCAAGCTGCCAGCATCATGAGGTCTCTTCAAAGTGCTAAGCTGAGCCTATAACCCCTGGTCCCCCAACCCAAGTCCACAGTCTCGCTTTTAGGGGAGCATTTCTGTCTTTTGTGCTTCTTTGCTTGTCTGTTTTAATAACCCATCTGGGGTGCCCCTCTCACTCCTAAAAACCCTTCCTTAGCTGGTGAAGATTCCCTGCACACGAAATCCACAAGGCCATGAGCCAGAGCACAAGTTCCAGCTTTGCAGAAGGCCCAGGCCTCGGGGAAGGAGGGACAGTGGGAGACACAAAGAAGCAGAGGCAGTGGCTGACCCCTGGGCCCAGTCTGTCCTCTCCAGCGTGGGCCTGGGCAGGTAATAGTGGCACTAGGCCACTTGCAACATCAAGGAAGTACCCTTGATTCTTGGCCTGGGGCTTGCTTTGGATTTCCTCCAGAGGTTCAGCTTGAAGGCTCAAGGGTTAAAGACTACCTCCTTTCAACAGCAAGTCTAGTTTTCTTCAATTCTGAAAATATCTGGATTTGGGCCCAGGCCACAAACCATCTAAATGGAAATGACAAAGACTCATAATGAATCCGTCCATGCCACTCTGTCCTCATTGTGCCCACAGTCCAACGAGGAACTGGGAAGAGCTGAAGTGAACAAAGAAGAAAGGAGAACTAATTGTGCTAAGTGATGTGATGAAACAATGCTGGGAACCTCTTCTAGACACCTTCCTGAGGAGATGACATGAAAGCTGAAACCTGGAATATGGATGGTGAGGATTCCAGGGAAAAGGAGGGGAATAGCCTGTGCAAAGGGCCTGAGGTAAGAGGGAAGAGCTGCTAGCAAGCTGATGGTACTGGAAGACGAGGGTGGTGTGGAGTGAGTCAGGGGGGCACCATGGGATGCAAGGTGGGGCCTTCCTAGCTCACTGGGGAGTGCAGTGATGGCAGAGCCTGAAACAGGCTTAAGATGATTGATCTGGTCCTGTGGGGAGAGGAAGTCAAAGAGTACATAGAAGGAGCAGCCAAACGGGGGGGATGCGAGCCAGGGGAGTTTACCTGCTAGAGGACGGCCCACCGCAGTCTGGTGGATGCCCAGGAGGTTGCTGAGAGGCAACAACATGAACTCAAGTGAGGAATATGGTAACCGCACAGTGTTGCCTGGCAGAGGCACGCTCCCGGAGGGGAAGCGCAGCAGAGGGGAGGCAGGGAAGCAAGGGGAGGCCTGCGGGTTGAGGCCAGGGCATCTGGGCCTGTGGCCAAACTGAGGAAACAGCCTGGTCCTGTGGGCGGCAGGACCACATCATGTCCAACTGTTCCCGCATGGCCTCCTGAGTTGTCCACGGGGCCCTGACTCAGCTGTGGTCAGTGTCACTGGGCCCAAGGGCCCCGAGGCTGTCGGTGAGGGTCATCATCCCAACAGCAACAGAGACTAAACACAAGGGGCTAAAGCCAGTGCCATTTGCATGTGATCTGTAAGTGTCCCTGCACTGCTGCTAGGCGACCCCCCATCCAAGCAGGGGTTAAGGAGTGCGCAGGCTCGAGACTCCAGCCGCCTTCCATTAAGACCTCCTCCCACATTGGGCCTCTGCTTCTCCTCTGAAAGACTACCGCCCATCTCCACACAGTGGGAGCATCGGTGACTGTTTGTTTTTGCCATTACTACCACCCACTCAGCCCTGGCCACCCTGCTGGCCACCACTGCCCTGGCTGTGGGGTCCGCCTCAGCCCACACTGGGACGTCAGAGCCTATCTCCCCACCTGTCTTCCCAGTCACCTAGCTGCACCACATGAGTTGCATGCTGGTAAAAGTCGGCCCCAAGCAGTCTTCCCAGGGCCCAGGGAAGTGCACAGCAAAGTTCCAGCCATCAGCGTCCCTCCAAGAGGCAGGTTTGAGGAGCCCTGGGAGGGTCCTACTAGAAAGCACCAGAGTAGGCCTGGTGGTGAGCACCACCCCTGGTGACTTCATAAGCAAGCATGGCCTGGGACAATGTGAATCAAATATGCCCTCCCAGAGTGCAGGGACCTCTCATGTCATACAGGTGGTGGCCTCACCTCCCAGATGCTCCAGGACAGCTCTCATCTCAAATATCACATCCACTTGTGTTCCTACGAGTACACTCACATTCGTTAGACATCGTATTTCACTTTTTGGGTCAAAAAATGTCCACCATACCTCCTTCTATTTTATTTTTTGCCAAATTACAGCAGTATCGTGCACAGAAGAGGCAGATTATTATCTCCCAAGTGATTGATTAAGTAAATTATAGAAATACCTTTCAGGTGAATGATTGAAGACTTTTATTGAAAAGTAACTTTGCACTGTATTTGGTTCATGGTCACACCACGGCCCCAGCTCAGCTGTGGAGTGAGAACAATATGTGACAAAGGGCAAGATGTGGTTATTTACCTGGAAACCCAGTGACCATAGAGCTGGTCCAAGAACGGGTCCCTGAAACCAGGTCCTAGCACAACCAGTCCCCTGGGCTGGCATGAAGCACATGCCCAGCTTCATAGATTTTTCTCTTTCACTTTCCAAAGCTGATTTAAAGACTGACTCGTAGTTATGGTGAAAGAATCCTGGAAAGAATGAAGTCGAGATAATCTGTTTTTTTTTTTTAAGATTTTATTTATTTATTCAAAAGAGACACAGAGAGTGAGGCAGAGACTTAGGCAGAGGGAGAAGCAGGCTCCATGCAGGGAGCCCGATGTAGGACTCAATCCCAGGACCCCAGGATCACGACCTGAGCCAAAGGTAGACACGCAACCACTAAGCCACCCAGGTGCCCCCAGGATAATCCATTTTTAACAGTTGGTGCCAAAGTTCTATCCCTTTGCCTAGGTCTGGTTTCAGTGATATTAGAGTTTGGTTAATCATGAATGAATGATTTGTACAGTTTTGTAGGGAATGCAGCATGAGGGAAATATAAATGGAGAGAATGATACTGAAGGTTAAAACCCATAAAGTTACTGATAAGTCTTCTTAAGGCTTTTCCCCTGGATCTGCAGCTCATTAATAGTATCTCCTTTGACTGAAGTAGAATCTGTGGGTCAGCCTGGACCATCCCCATCCTCCATCCTCTATCCAATTTTCCATCAAATTCTACTGATTTGGCCACATTTCTTCCTAACCTCTCTACTCCTTTCTGTAAGACTGAGGACATCACACCTCTCACCTCACTAGGTGGAGGAAAGGATGAAATGCCTCCATAAAGTAGACAGCATACTTGGTGAATGTTAGCAGATACTATCAGGAAATGCCTGGTATCTGCCTCTGGATAATGAAAGACTGAGTCTTCCCAGCCCCAGAAAAGGTAAACTAATTCCTAGACTCTGAACTGCCCACCAGAGCTTCCAAATGAGCCATGGAGTGTTCTACAGGAAAGAAAAATGCAGAGAAACCAGTCTGTGCTGTTTGTTTGTTGGTTTGTTTTTGATAGGGGTGAAATGGGGATGCAGAACAGAGAGAGACCCAGCCAATGGGCTGGGGAAAGGACTAAGGATTTGCAACTTGAAAAGTAACAGAGGGGTGCCTGGTTGGCTTAGTTGGGGTGGTGAGTTGTAGCTGCACATTGGGGGTAGAGTTACTTTTAAAAAGGGAGCAGTGGGATGCCTGGGTGGCTCAGTGGTTGAGAATCTGCCTTTGGCTCAGGTTGTGATCCCAGGGTCCTAGGATCGAGTCCTGCATCAGACTCCCCATGGGGAGCCTGCTTCTCCCTCTGCCTATGTCTCTGCCTCTCTCTCTGTGTCTCTCATGAATAAATAAATAAAATCTTAAAAAAAAAAAAAAAAGGAGCAGACACTCCAGTCTTAGACCATTCAAGACCCAGGATAAGCAAATGGCTATGTGGATTCATGGGGATGCTGGATCCCCAAAGCCCTGGTCTTGGGGTTCAGTGGAAAGGCTTGCAGAAAGGGGAGATGACCATAAGGGACATCTCTGTGAACACAGCTCCTCAATGGGGAGAAGGGGAGGCTCCCACAGAGGCTGGCCATGGTAGACCCGGTGTTCTTCATGAGATCTAAGCCAGACCATTGACCGAGCTAGGCTTTTGAATCTACCTTTATAAGATGCTCAGTCATGATTAGTTTTCGAAAAATAAAGAAAGATAAAATTTCTTAAACTTCAATGCTGTGGAGAAATATATTACCTGCGGCGTGTGAGTGTTTTGATCAAAATAAAAATTCATTTAAAAAATCATGGAATTTGTCATAATTTTTTAGTCTATATGCATTTTCTCAGTGTACTAAAAGTGCTATTGCTACTGTGTGAGACGCTGAGAGAACTTTTTTTCCTCATAAAATATGGATCCTCATTCATGATCCAGCTGAGAACAGCTAACTTATGGGTAAATCACATGGCCCCAAATTTCACCCACGTCAGGGCTCTTGTTGGTCTCCCTGCCTCCTCTCCTGGCATCCCCTCTGTTCTTGAGAAGGCAATGCTCATGTGTTCATTCGTTCATTCATTCATTCATTCCACAATATTTTTTCTGTTCCTGGAGTTGACATTCTAGTTCCCGACAAATCGTGCTGCTTCACACCTGCACACTGTCCTTCCTCCCACCGAAATGTCGTATCTCTTCCCCTTTCTGTCTGCCAAGGTCCTACTCAAAATACAAACCATTTAGGCTTCAACCTTTGCAGGAAATTTTCACAGCTCTCCCAGAGAGTGGGGTCCCTGTACTGTGCTTCCTGCACATCCCCTGTAGCACGACCAGCTGGTACGGAAACAATCCTGAATCTCCCCTTAAAGTGTAAGGCTGCCTGTGCTTCATGCCTTGATGTATTTCCAGAACCCAGGCATACATACAACTTGCATACAGTGGGTCTCCTTAAACCAATAAAGACTTGCCTAAACATTGGCAAGAACCTGTCTCTTCTCCCAGAGCTATGACCATTGACCTGGCAGTTCTCAAGCCAGGATACACATAAAAATCATCTGGGGAGGGACGCCTGGGTGGCTCAGTGGTTGAGCATCTGCCTTTGGCTCAGGTCATGATCCCGGGGTCCTGGGATCAAGCCCTGCTTTGGGCTCCCTGCAAGGAGCCTGCTTTTCCCTCTGCCTGTGTCTCTGCCTCTCTCTCTGTGTCTCTCATGAATAAATAAAGTCTTTAAAAATAAATAAATAAAATAAAAATAAAATAAAATCATCTGGGGAGCTTTCTAAAAAGCACCATTTCCAGCTTTCCTCCCCAGAGAATCTGATCTAATCTTCAGAGTGGGGAAAAGGTGGGGGTTCGAGGGGTGCCCAGGCATACTAATTCTTTAAAAGCTCTCTAAGCAATTCCACCAGGCAGTCAGAGAGGGAAACAATTTCTTCAGAGGTATAGAAATAAAGGTCAAATGATCTGGTCCTTCAGGAATCTCCTGCCACTTTCACGGGCACATTTTGGCCATGAACCAGGTCATCAGGACAACATGGAATTTCATAGGCACCTTGTTACAGATCTCCATCTTGCAGCATCACTCTGGGGCCCGTCTCCTGCCTGTGTCCGGGTTAGCAGGGGCCAGAGCAAGGACAATGGTGCCCAGGGTTTAGGAGTAGAGAGGCTTCCCCGCTCCAAGGGGTAGGGATCCATGGTTGGTGGTGGGGAGTGAGTCTATGTTAGTCTTCTTATTGGGAGGAGCACTAGGGAGGTTGTCCCCCACATTTGCCATCTCAGTAAGTACTTTCAGAACCTTCCAAGATGTGTTGTGGACAGTTGCATCCATCTCAGAGCAGAGTGCCCCAAGAACTTCACTCTGAATCGTGTGGGATGAAAGCCCCATCCCTATAGCTGTCCTGTTTCTGTCCCCTTGACAGCTGCAGGTTAGGTACAGAGCATGTCTCTGCTGTGATTTCTCCCTTCACAGGGAATGAGTCAGGTCCTCTGAAGACAAGGTGTTAAAAGAAGAAAAGTGTGTATTCTCAATACATCTTCCCTAGGAAAGATGTGATGTGGGTGGGATAATCCATCACTGCTTAATTTGCATGGGTTTCTGCAGGATACAGACACAGAAATTAGATATTGGGCCTTCTGAGTAGACCATGAACCTATGTCAGACTCCATGGCCAGGGGAGAGAGCAGTACAACATCTTAAAAAGAGCAAGTAACAGAAAGTTTCTCAAGCCCACACTCTGACACACTCTGCTCTGCAGTGTAGACCCTACAGTGTCCTTGTACAACCACAAAGTAGGTTTTAATACACTTTTCCTAATATCTTGTCCTTACTTCCAAAAAACCCCTTTGAAAATCTAGTAAAGCATTAGCTGTTTTTAGGATTTTTGCTCTTCTATGATTTGACCTACATTTTTCCTGCACACTTGAAGTTGGTTTTCATATCGTGTACTGTTTAGCAGTAAACAATGGTATGTAACCTCAACAGAACACTTTATGCATTTGTAGGCCAATAATTCAGTCAATCTTCAATCCAGACTAAGCAGTATCACTTCCATCTGCATATGCTCCCTAAGTTATTGCAAAAAAACAAACAAACAAAAAACAAAAAAACAAAACAAAAAAAACCCACTTGTGTTCGTGAATGGGAAGTATAGACAGCACTCATCTAAAATCATAGTCACAGGCCAGCTTCTCACTTGAATAAAATTCAGGTGCCATTTAGTTCACAAAGATAATCTTATTTCAAGATATACAGCAAGTGCCTCTCTTCAGGAATCTCCCCCCAATTCCCCCTACCCCTGGCTACCCGCCCAGCCCCATGTCTTCCTTTCAGGCCCTTAAGCCCACAATGCTATATTGAGAAATGGTGAACCTAGAGTACAACATAATAGGAATAGCTGCTGTATTAGGAAAATGCACTGGGAATTTCTTGAAAACCAGAGGGAATATATTATGCATTTCTTTTATAATACCAAAAAAGGGTAGGCCATGCCTTTGAGTAAGGTCGCGAGGGTGTTTGATGCAGGGAACACTTCTGAGATGCTTCCCAGGCCCGCATTTGATTCTTTGGCCTAAATGCTCACTTCTAACTGGAGCGGGAGCAGCACTCCTGGAAAACTAAGCCATGTGGGGCCACTGCCAAGGTATAGGAAATGCCCAGCATGCACCTACACCTCTTCATTGAATCAACACTCAGCTTATCACCTGGGACAGCCCTACCATATGACAAAACACAGGTTTTGTAGATGACCTGTTAGATTTCCCTCTTTGTTCTCCTGGAGTGAGGTCTCTATCCTATGTTAGGCTGGTCATTTCATGTAGAATGGGGATAGTTGCACGTGCTCCTACACAGCAGTAAGAATAAAATGTGAAATATGAGTGGAGTATTAGAAATCTTCAGACAAGGAACATGGGCAAATTCGCAGTGTTAGCCACCTTAATGGCTGAGCAACACAGCAAGAGCACAGGGGAGAAAGGGTGCATTTGGGTGAGCTTATGGGTAGGCCTTTAAAGGTTTGGACTTAAGGCTTGGCTCTATGGGTGTGAATAAATATGCTGAAGGCATTGGGAGGAGCTGATTCTCTGGGTTCCTCATGTCTTGCCTCTAATTCAGCAAGAAGGAAGGATGAAAGAGCTTCCAGTCTCATAACTGTGAAGACTTTAAAAAACAGATCAACATGAAAAACCACATTTTTCTTTTCACACAACCCTAAAGCCAACAGCAAGGGACCCAATGATGGATTTAGCTGAATTGCATTTCTTACTCCAATGGATTAGCCAGGTAACAAAGAGCATTCAGAGGAACAGAATCCCAAGGCTCTACCCTCCAGTCTTTCCTTTGGCCACATGCCTCAAAGTGCTCTCGATTGTCACGGAAAGATAAGTGACAGAAGGTGGCTCCTAAAATGGGATCTGCAGGTGACTGTGCCTTTGAGGGTTCCATAGCCCACCCGACAAGAAAGGAAATCCAAGGGATACCAAACAATATAAGAAGTGCTACATGGGTGGGGGGGCACCTGAGTGGCTCAGTCGGTTAGGCATTTGCCACTGGCTCAGGTCATGATCTTGGGGTCCAAGGATTGAGTGCCGCATCAGATTACCTGCTCAGTGGGGAGTCTGCTTCTTCTTCTCCCTCTGCTTCTCCCCCTGACTCATGTGCTCTATCTCTCTCTTTAATAAATAAATAAACTCTTAAAAAAAAAAGAAAAAAGAAATGCTGATGGAAACAGTCCAAACGGGATAGGAAGCAGAAAGGAAAGGGTTATCAGGTCAGCTGGAGAGGGTCCGGAAAGATTCCCTGGAATGAAGCCACTGAGGTGAGTTTTAGAGAATCGGGAGAAACTAGCAGGTGACCAGGAAAGGTGGCAGGTGCAAAGCCCAGAGGCCCATGGGAAGTGTAAAAGTTCGTTAAGGCTGGAGCCCTGAGCTCAGGTGCCAGGCTCAGACTGTGTGCATATGGGTCTTGGATAAAAGTGACATGATGGCGGTGAGTAGATCATATATTTCTGAAAGATATGACAGGGGCGATATGGACATGATCAGGAGGCAGAGTGATGAGCAAAATAGCTACAGACACTCCCAGAATACAATAAGGATGATAAGGAGTTAAGAGTGGGTACAGGTTTCGGTGGGAAGATGATGACATAACCTACTGTAAAGGGGCTGCAGGTTATCCACGTGAAGATATCTAGTATGTTTTGGGGAACCATAATCCAAAGCTTTGTGAAGTGGTGTTTTCTAGAGATGAAAATCCAGGGTTCATTCAAATGTAGAGGTATGTGGGAGCGACAGTTAGGATAGGGGTGCTGAGGAAGCACATACAGCTGTAGGAGAGGAGGGGACCCAATGTCAGCTGGACTTGCAAGGTTCTATGAAAGGAAGAAAAGCAGAAGAGCATCATAGTATGGACACCAAGGAAGGGAGTTCCAGTGGTAGGTGACCACTGCTGGCGTCACCAAATATTTGGGGAGGACTGAATAAGATACATCCTGAAAAATGCCCTTTGAAATTTAGGCATTTAGGAGGTTCACAGTAACGTGAGCAAGAACAGTGACAATGGAACAGTCACAGGTAAGGGAAGAATCCAGTTTTCATTGAACTAACAAAGAACAGGAAGGGAATAAGTGTAGACATTAAGAAAGATACGTACAGATCTTCTTAGACTCACAATGGGGTTCCTTTCTGATAAACTCATCATAAGTTGAAAATATCCTGAGTGGAAAATGCATCGAATACACCTAATCTAACGAACATCAGAACTCAGGCCAGCATACCATAAAAGTGCTGAGGACACTCGCATGAGCCTACAGTTGGCCAAGAGGTCTAACACAAAGCCTCTTTGATAATAAACCATTGAATATCTGTGTGGTTGATTGAATACTGTACTTAACATGAGAAACAGAGTGACTTGTGCATGTGCCCAAGAGTGGGAAGTGTGTTCGTTGTTGAGCCTCAGACTTGCCAAGGAGCTGTGAACACTGCCCAGCTCAGGAAAAAAATCTAAATTCGAAGTACAGTTTCTACTGAATATGTATCACGTCCACACCATCGTAAAGCCAAAAAATTGTAAGTCAAAGCCCCATAGGTGGAGGAGTAGGGGGGTGTTGAGAAGGCCATGGGGACACTTAGCTCTTCTGTCTATACGTTATGCAACTCCAGTTGTGCAACGGGCATTCGCGCTCCCTCAGTGAGACAGGCAATCTTTTATAAACAACACTGGGGTTACAAACAGAAACAAAACAGTCCATGTGCCCAGAAAGCTTTCCATCTATGGTTCCAGAGAGACACCTGAGCATGGGCATCAAAATGCAAAATAGTACATTCTGGACAGAGCAGAGTCCTTGTCTGTGGGGAAAAGACACAATCCTTCTGCTCAAGGAGCTCACCATTTGGATTGCCCACAGGCAGATAACTACAACGTAGAAGAAGGGATGAGGCTTCAATAGAGGGGCGCTGTACTCTGGGCACCCATCCAGAAAGAAAGCAAATCAATTTTAAGCAGGGATTGAGAAAGATCTCCAAAAGAAGGCAACATGGGATTCAAACCTTGGACAATGGGCTAATGAGTTGGTAGAGATGATCGTTTCAGGCAGAGGATGGAATATTTTAGGGAGAAGTTTTATGGAGAAATCTCTGGAGACACTGTCTTAACATAAAGGAGTGAGCATAGAGTTCACATCTAGAACACAGTCAGGGGCGCCTGGGTGGCTCAGTAGGTTAAGTGTCTGACTCTTGGTATTAGCTCAGATCATGATCTCAGGGTTGAGCTCCAAGCTCAGTGGAGAGTCTGCATAAGATTCTCTCTTTCCCTCTGCTCCTCCCCCACTCGTGCCTACTCTCTCTCTCTCCCTCTCTCTCTAAAATAATAAATAAATCTTTACAGCATAAAATCAGACTTCTTGAAAAAGTTACTTGGATCTAGGCCCCATCACATCTTCTCCAATCACCCAGGTCCAAGCTCCAGGACTGCTCTTGGATAGAGGGCTGGCTGCACACAGTAGAGTCGATGCTAGCATTTGATCTGGCTAGGAGCCCATCCCCGTGGTTCCCCAGTGAGGGCAGTGGCACTAGCCTACCCTTCGTCTGAGCACACTCGTGTCTCTATTCTTGTGACCTCTCCACAGTGCTCCTCAGGCAATGATGTCACATTGGCATCCAGGAAAATAAAACAAACATGTTGGTCCACACTGGTTAGAAATAATTGAGCAAACCTGCAATAAACTCATGTGTCCCGGTCTTGTTTGTGGTCCTATCATGAAGATCACATATCCTCTCTCTTAAAAAGACCTCAAGTCTTGATTTAAATGTTCGTTTTAGAAAACACTGTATTGTGTTGAAGATACCATATAAAGATAGGGTGTCAGTATAAAATATAGGAATGTGGGGTTTAAACACATTGTATAATTTTCAAAAATCATATCCCAACTTTTAATTAAGGCAAGGGAGCTTAATTTAAACAAATACACGATTAAAGTTGACTACCAATGTGCCAATAGGACCATAATTTAAAAATATGATCCTCATTCTTTCCATTCGAGGCATCATCCTGGTCTGAATTTCTAGCCCTGTTCTCTCTGTACAAGAGGCTGAGTGAACTGAGATTTTGGCCTATATTACCAGCCACTTTTTTGGCAAACAAGAGGACAGAACACACAGCAATCAAATCAGCCTCAAAATTGGCCCCAAACATCAACTAGGCCTGGACACGATGGTGTGTTTTCAGGCACATATAAACTTGGCCTGCATTCTTCAGAGTGTGAGTCTGGCACCTCTCTAGATCAGTAAATAAGCTTTTTGAAAAGCCCAAACAAACCATAAGGAAATCCTGCATTTTGAAACAAAAGGTATAAAAGCTAAGTAAAGACCCGCACCACCATTGTCTGGTTTGCCAGGATGTGAGCTATTGCCTTGGGAGAAAGATAACAAGATGCCATGATTGCGGGCCAAGACTACAGGTCCCATGAAAACAAGACAAATAATAGAAGAAAGAAGTGCTCCGTGGGCTTTCAGCTGTGCCAGGAGAGGAAAAAATTGCAGGGAGCAGCTCCATCCTGAACTGGTTTGAGAAACAGAGGCATGAGGAATGGAAACAAGAAATAACATGAGGACTAAGTCAACGTTTTCAGGAAAAACATGAGGGCAAAAAGAGAGGGGAGGGAAAAGGCAGAATAATGTAATACCAGCCAAAGGAACTGAGGGGGTTAGGGTGTGTTTTTTAGAATGTGTTTGCTCCCCCCCACCCTTTTTTTTCCTTTTTGATTCAAGAGGAGGAGTGTGGAAAAAAGAAAGAGTAGGCCCACTTCTTGAATGGAGAGGAAGTTGAAAGGTAAATGACTCCATATTAGCTGATCTTTTGAACCACTTTTTGTTTTGTAATGATATCTCTCTCTTTTTTTTTTTAAGATTTTATTTTTGCATAATCTGTGCGTTCAACATGGGGACCGAACTCATGACTCGAAGATCAAGAGTTGCACATTCCACCCGACTGAGCCAGCCAGGAGCCCCTAAAAATTTATCTTTACCAAGAAAAAGAAAGATAAGGGGGAAGGGCAACTGAGAACTAATGAAGATGCTGCCGATAAGCTATTTTTTTTAAGATTTTATTTATTTGAGAGAGAGTGCACTAGAGAGAGAGAGAGAGAGAGAGAGTGTGCTTGCATGAGTGGGGGGAGGGGCAGAGGAAGAAGCAGACTCCCCGCCAAGCAGGGAGCCCAATGTGGTGCTTGATCCTAGGACCCTGAGATCAGGACCTGGGCCGAAGGCAGATGCTTAACTGACAGCTTACCCAGGCGTCCTTCTATTTGATAAACTATTGATAAGGGCATGTTAAGGGGGTTATTTGGAGAAATTGAAAATATGCAAATGAGAGGTTGAACTAACACACATCCCAGGGTATTTTATGGCACTAGCCAAAGGGTTTACAAGAGCACAAAGGCAGTTATTTTTGAATCTCATCCACTGGGATGTGCAGGGACACTGGGAACAGATGTCTTAATATTATATCACATTTCATGTTAATATCATGCAAGATAAATGCATTGCTTGTTCTCAGAATCAGACATGTTAGCCTGGGTCCCATCCTTCCCTCCTCTCTCAGTAGCAATGTGATAGGATTGACTAAGGCAAAAGATGTTTTAAATGCCTTTTGGTTTTAAATAGAAACAGAAATGTGTCTCCCAAAAAAAGGAAGGGAACTGAGGCATTTGGGGAAACCAAAGGAATTGCCGAAGATCAAAGACCAAGTCAAAGACGAAGTGATGACCCGTCTTCTAGAAGCCAGACATCTTCCAAAATAAGGAATAGCACTGAAGGTGATCTGGGTCTCGGGTGTTAATGCAGGAGTGCCTGTGGGGAGCTGGTGGGGAGAGCTCACATTTTAGCAGCAGCCGCCAGCGTGGGGAGCCACTATGGAAGCAAAGCTCGCCTGCCTTCATAGTGTGACCACTGCCTTAGCTGGCTCTCTCCTTCCATTCTCCTACCCTACGTATACTCGGCTGATGGCAGAGCTAAAATGATGAACACCAAATCATTCTTTCACCCCCTTCCCCAAAAGAATTTCAGCAGGACCCTCCCTAGGCTTCAGGACTTGCAGAGTGCATCTCTGCCTGTCCCCTTTACAGCGCCAGAGCTGCACGCTCAAGAGAGGGGTGGCAAGTGTTTTGCTGGTTTCTGCACGTAGACCAGACTGAGGGAGAGACATTAACCCCAGCCAGTGGTAAGGCTTGGAGGATTCCGACAGTGAGGAGGTGAAGCCGGTTAGTGGGCACCCCTGTGCACCTTATCAGGTCTCTCCCTGACCCACCCAGTGCTGAGCTGGCCGACAACAGATACAGGCCTGCACTACATCCTGGATTGGACTCTGGGGCCCCTGCCAGCTTCGGCCCCTCCAAGCCGGCAGGGCACCCTAAGCCTCCTGCTCACACCTGTTGCTCGTCCCCAGCCACCTGATCTGATGCGCTGGGCAGGGTCAGTGTTTTGATCCTGCCTGCTCAGGCGTGCGCACGGATCGATGACAGTCGGCAGAGAACAACCCGTGCCGAGGAAGAATGTCCTCTTCTGGGCTGACTCAGCTTGGGACAGGAAAGCAGGGGCATCTGGCCTTCGGTGAAGCCCTGGGTCGTCCCTTACGAAATATTAACTGAAAATGAATTTGCATTGGCCTGGCCCTAAGGTCGCTCAGGTGGGATTTGAAAGGCAGAGGCACTGTGTCAACAAAGAGAAGCGATAAGCTGTGTGCTGTTTCTCTGAGCTAATGCGTCCAACCGTGTACCACAGGGATCCGGTTTATATCTCTCTACAGATCGGTGTGTTTTTATGACAACCGTCTCCATAGCAACCAGGTGTCCAGACACTAAATGGATCTCAAGGATATTAAACCCAAGCCTGGTGCCGGAAGCCCACTCTGACCGCTGTTTCGCGGGAGCCACTTCTGATTGAGGGTTCAGGAGGCATGGGGGGGGGCGGGGCCCAGGGCCCAGCTCTGCATGGTGATGGGGTGAGGACCCTTTTCTTTATCATTTTTCCTAATGATCCAGAAGAAAGAGTGAACAGCAGGTAAACACCACTCTCATGGAACTAAATGGGGAAGTGTTGCAAACGCTGGAGAGGCCGGAGAAATTATGTCAGTGGCCGTGAAGAAATAGCCAAGAGAGAATTGTCCTGGAAAGGCCTGAGTTGGCACGTCTGGAGGCCAATATTCCAAAATGGGAAGGTGTATGAGACTTACAGTGCAGGAATTGAGGAAATCGGGGTGCAGGAGCTCAGAGCATAGGGTCCCAGCCTCTGGTTGAGCTGAAGCTGAGACCCCAGCAAGGGACTGGCTCCTCTCCATTTGTTGGGGTAAGTCCAGAGAGCCAACCCAGGGAAGAAGAGTGGGGAGGTGCCCAGGACACAGGAGGGGATGACAGCATCACCTCAACATCTTGTGGCGGCAGCTCCCTGTCGCCGGATCACATGGGGTTCTGCCCAGAGGTGAGTCTGGCCAATGCTGGGCCTCTGGTCCCAGCTGTTCCATACCTAGGGTTTCTCTTGTTCTGAATCGTTGCCCACGTGCTAACTGCACAAGGAGGATAGAATAATGATGTTCCAGGCAGAACCGGAAGGAAGGCACAGCAGATGAAAATGGAACAAAGAGATGTGTGGTTGGAACCCTGGGAAGAAGTTTCCCCAGTGACATCCAAATAGGCTGCAAATGGCCTTTAGCAGGGAACTCCCTGTCATAATCTAAACCAGAACCCAACGAGGCGGGGTGGATGGCTAAGAGCGAGCACATGGGTGCAAGGGAGGATGGCGGCGAGGCCACCACTTGGATCCCCCAGAACTAGGTGTGTCCCCACTGAAGAGAGCTGCCCTCTCCCAAAGGAAAGATCAAGGTTAAATCTGCAACTGTCAGTGTGTCTGGCAACAAAATAAAAGGAAACCACATTCTCCATGAATGAAGGAGGAAGCAGGAGGAAGGTAGTTGTTGGTTTTTTTTTTTTCTTTTTTCTTTTTTTAAAACATGAGTAAGATCCTCAATATGTTTGAGATTATTTAGCAAATTCTCTGAAAAAAGCCTCGGGTCACAAACCAACAGATCATGGATGTAGAAACCATATTCTTCCGATGTCCCTCCCCTCCTCAACCCCAAAGATAGCAGGGTGGGCGTCGTGGGGGTCTCTGTTTAGTTAACCATTAACAATTCATAAAAGTCCAGACCTCTGCACGATAAGTCCAGTCCTTGGAATGTTATTAGAAAATCCTATTTCTGGTCTGTTATGAAACAGAGGTTTTGATGTGCTGCCAGGTTTATGGGGAACTCTGGAAACAGAACACTTGCTGCTCTGAGGAGCTGAGGCCAGTGGGTGTTACATAAAGCTTTCCTAGCAACTCAGGTTTATCACAGAATGTGAGGCTGCAGTGGAAAAAAGCAAACGAGTTAATGCAAAACATGAGCCAACCCACTATCCCCATTTGCTCTGAGGCCAGCCAGCAAATTTGTGGGAGTGATTTTAACCCATGGGGCCCCGCAGGTCTGGGACTCTGCTTGGCTGCAGGTTCAGCCCAAAAATGCTTGGACGGCTCAGAGCCCAAAGGCACCTTCATGTAGAACTCACGGAAATGCAAAACAGCTCTGTTTTTTGTTTTGTTTTGTTTTGTTTTGTTTTGTTTTTGCCTCTGAACCAACTGCTGATTGAAATTCACACAAACACATCTTCTTTCGCCGTCCTGCACTGCTCTTGCTTTCTCTGGGCATCGCAGGAATAAAAGCGAGTAAGGTCACATCGTCAAATCCCTGCCAAGTAAAATGCATCTAATGGCGCGACTGTGTGTCTGAAGTAAATGGATAAGAATCTCATTTCTAAGCTCTTGGACCCCAAATTATGCAGATTAGGATCGAATCTTTCTTTGGATATGGTTGCCGACTTTTGTGGGGTTTCTAAAAAGCATAGGTCCAGTCAATAGTTGTACACCTCTCGGGCGTGGGAGGGTAGGGGTGGAAGGACATGTGGGCAGCAACCACACAGAATACCATTTGAACTGCAAATCAAGGCCAACAGTCTACTAGGATCTGCTCGCATATGACCAGTGTTACAGACAGGAGGAGATTGCTCAGCTGGGAGGGTGGGTCTGACATGTTGGGCTGGGTGGCGGTGGGGGTCACCTGTCAAGAAAGAAGCTGGTTGCATTGGAACTCAAATGGAGAGAGGAAAGGCAGTTGGAGGGGAGCAGGTTCCTCAGTGGACAGCACTCAATAAACCTGCCTGGGGACCTAGAGCCTCTCTCTGCGCCACCCCTGGACCAGGGTTCAATGCCTGCTTCCGGGACAATTGGGGACAGAAGAACTAATTACTTCATTTGGGAAGGAAAACACCCATTTCATAAAATCCCAGAGCTCCGTGTCCCTGTGAAGGCAGTCAGCACAGTGGGCAGATGATAATCTTTCCTTACATAAACCAGATCACCCCAAATCTAGAAGATCCATAACCGCCAGTCATTCTTGCAGAAGGTGAAAACAGCTTGTTTGCCTTAAAACAAAGAAACCCCAAGACCTCCTCATTGGCTTGGAAGTTGAAGTCGCTCAGTAGAAGGTGCATTTCTATTTTCGGTAGGCCTTGAGAAGTCACCAGAAATCCAGAAAAGAATTTGCCCCGAGATGTCTCTTAAAAGATTTAATAAAAGCACAAACAAAGACAGACGGAGGTCACTAAAAGCAGCAGCAGATCTGCCTGAGGAAGACGGTGGCGTCCAGCCACAGTCCCTTCACCATCTAATAATAAGGTATTATTATGCCCATTTGATGATAACGAGGAGGGGAACCCTCTGCAGAAGGCTTCGCCCCAGGATTCCTGCCCCGCCCGCAGGTGGGGGCGCCGGCCTGCAGGCCTCGGCCGCCGGCCAGTGTCTGGTCGAGCAAAGCTGTCTGCAGCCGGAATGGCCCGAGTGAGCCAATTGCAATTGAAATGAGATCAATACTACTCCTTTTTCTCTTGCTGGCTCCCGAGTGATTCATGAATCTGAAAACCAGTTCATGAATCAGAGTGAGGTGGGGAGGTGGTGGGGGGGTGGCTGGGGCGGGGGCGGGAGCACATTTGTGCTGTCAGGAACCTCAGTTTCTTTCGTGAACCCAGCCATGAGTTGCATAACGCTTGCCTGCCTGCGAGTTCTAACCGGTCTTTTCGGAAGTAGCTTTTGGCTTCCATTTGTTCCTTCTTTTCCTTCTCCAAAAGGGAAAGAAATGACACCGTGTGCCGATTGTGTGTTCCTCTGTGTCGGTGGGTAGCTTCACGCCCTTTGTGTAGCTGAGAATGTGTGTTCTTTGTATGTACGTGAGCACGAGTCCGTGTGTGCGTATGTATGTGTGCGCGCGTGTATAAATGGCTTTTGGATGCACGTTGTATGTGTGCCTGTGTGCTTGTGTGTGTTTGTGTGTGTGTGTGTGTGTGTGTGAGGGGGGGGGCGGAGAGAGAGAGAGAACAAGCAACGTGGGACCGGCCGCAGGCCCTTTAAACCTGAACAGGAGCCAAGTTGATTTCTCAGCGGAGCTTCATAAGGAAGCAGGAGATGGGGCAGTTGGAAACCACAGCCCTGTGAGTGCTGATTACAGCCTGCTAAGGAAAATGAGATTTTTATCTCACAGGAATTCAGTTATAAAAATAAAATACAACGTCTGGCTTGATTCAGCTAAATGTACAAGCACCGGGGCGTTTTTAATTTAACGGGGAAGTTGGACAAGAGAAATGACCTAAACCATTGCGTTTCAAGAAAGTCAGGGGAGAGGGGGCGGTTACAGGAAGGAAGTGGGAGTGGAGGTGTGTGTGTGTGTGTGTGTGTGTGTGTGTGTGTGTGTGAGAGAGAGAGAGAGAGAGAGAGAGAGAGAGAGAGAGATGGAGGGAGAGAGGGAGGGTGAGCAGGAGGGAGGTGGATAGAGAGAGAAAAACCACCCTGCTGGCAAATGGATGCAGCAGGGATGATGTCACTGAAACAGTTGGAGGAGAGCAGAGAAAAACAACTTCGGAGCTGTGCTAATCCTGTTTGCTGCCCTGAAGGGGAATGGAAGGCAGCCAAGGCAGGGAGTTCTGGGAAACCATATAAGGGTGCCAAACAAGCTTTGCCGCCAACATTAGGAACTGACAGCTTTGTTCTTTGTAAGTTGGCTGCCCGCCAGAGGCCTCATTTCAGCTCAGCGGCATGATTACCCTGGCGGGCAGCCAGCCCCGCGCTCAGAGCTCCTTTTCTTCTCCCCGAGCCTTTTTTTTTCCTCTTTCCCTTTGCCAAACGTGGAGCAGTTACCATGGCAGTGGAAAGTAAAGTTTAAAACACACACACACACACACACACACACACACACACACGCATGCACACACACGCACAACCAAGTAGAGAGGCACGCCTTGATCCAGATGTGCCACATGAGAAGACAGCAGAGGCAGGGAACCGATCCATCAAGCTTCGGAAGAAAACGCTGGAGCGCTCGCTTGCTGTCAAGCTCCGAGGTGATGCCGGGATACAAAGAGGACCGGACACAGACGGGGCCTCGGGCTGGCTGTTTACAGAGAGAGGGGGCTGGCTCCCAGGCCTTGTTTGCCTTCCCCCCTCCCCTTTCCTGAGGCATTGTGCAGTACGTAATGTGAAACGGAAAATGTCATGATTTCCACTGGGAATGCGTCCACAGTTTTGAGAAAGCTCCAGAAAGCTGGGTCGGTGAAACACTACAGAAAGCAGGAAGGAGGGGGAGGAGTGTGGACGGTCACGGTGCCCCCTCCCCCCCATCACCAAGGTAGAGCCTGGAGCCGGCGGTCAAGGCCAAAAGGGCCATCAGGGCTGCTGGATTTGAGCCAGGCTGTGACCCTGGGGCTCCAGGCCCTGCAGGGGCGCGGGGGGCCGTGCAGGAGCGCACCGGGGCTTTCGGGGCTCTCGGGGCAGTGGGAGCCTGCCAGGCCCGCCGGGTCCTGGAACCCAGGGGTGGGGGCAGGCCTTCCTGCCACTTGGCAGAGGGCGGTTGTTTCACTTTACGAGGGGACTCTGTAAAGAGTCCAGGCGACTATTTTTAATCGGGTTCATTTTTCACCTGCTTGGAAAGTGGAACATCTCCTGGGAGGTGACAAGTCGTGATCAAAGGCAAGTCTCCAGGCAGAGAGAGAGCTGGCAGGCTTCCGAGGTAAAGGTTACTTAGAAGTGGAGGCTGGGTTGCCCTTGTTCCCCACTGCAAAATCTGACACTCCTCACCCTCGGGGTTCAGCAAGATTCTCGGAAAGGCCTCTTCTGGTTCTAGAAGGTGTCGTGGCAGGGGCTGACTTGGCCGTTTCCTGGCGTCTTCAGTTGGAAACCGGAAAGGCCGAAGCAGGGGCCGCTGTCACAAGGCCTGTTAGGGCCTCCCCCTAAAAGCAGACGAGCCGACTGCTGCCTTCAGACGGCCCACGAGGGGCCCCCTGAGCGGGACCTCCTCTGCCTTGTGAGAGCGCGCACCCGCCTCCCGTGTCCAGGGGGGACAGCAGAGGTGCCAGCCAGGCAGGAAACAGCTCAAGGTCATGGAGGAAAAACTAAAACTTGGCAAGTAGGAGACAGATCCCAGAAGTCCCTGTTCCTGCTCCTCTCTGCTTCTATCACGGGCCCGACTGCCTTTCTCAGGAAGCATGGGGCTCGCTGGGACAGGTGAGGGGGAAGCCATGACCTCTTTGGGGATGTTCCCCAGGCAGAGCAGTGGCCCTCAGAGGGCGGTTACCCTCGCCCGTCCCTGTCGGGCCGAGTCCCGCGCCCTCGCTGCCTCCCTGGCCTCCCATGCCCTGGCTGTCACCGGAGCCGAGGACATGGCACGGAGAGGTGACATGAGGAGGTGGCTTCTTCCAAACAGCACCCACAGCCCTGTGGTCCCGAGAGAGTAGCGGAGCCCGGGAGGTGGGCTGCCGCAGAAGTGGCAGGCGGAGAAGACGGAGCAAATGAAAACTTGTTGCAAGGCAGAGCTGATCCAAAGACAAGCATTAGTTTCTTCAGACTTAGGAGACAGGGGTGGCCTGGGTCTCCAAGCGGAACCACAAAGCTATTGTCCCCTGTGCTCTACAGGTGACTCCCAGGCAGGGGCAAGTGGCTCTCTGGCCTCAGAGCAGGGGCAAGCTCCTGCAGCTCCCTTGAAGTGAGGAGGGCCTGGCCCTGTCCCCGGAGCTGACTGGAGTGCAGGGAACGCTCACCGGTGACTTTCCAGAAGCAACAGGGAGTCCAGTCCATTCGGCACAAGAGAGACCCGGAGTCACAGGATGTCTGAGCCCATGAAAGGCTGCAGATTCCCAACCCCGTTTGCCTTGTGTGTCTTCCCGGGTGCTGCCTGGAAGACCAGCCTATGGCCAGGATGTCTGAACCTGCCCTTCCCACTGTGGACAAGGGTGGAAATAGAATTCCCCCGGCCTCGTTTTCAGAGGGGCAGTGTTCCCTTCTCAGTCTAAGAGAAGGCCGAGTGGTGAGGAGTCTGTTCCCCCAGGGTGGGGGAAGCAGCGACCCCGGTCCCCCTCACCCAGCACCTCTGTGTAGCAGGTCACCTGGCCCCACAGGGGTGAATCTGTTTCCCCCAGGGGCTCCTCCTTTCTCAGAAGCCATAAATTTTACGTGGCATGAATGAAACAGCAGAAAAACCATTACCCTCGCTTACAGATTAATGTAAGTTTCCTATTAGGTTTGTCAGGCAGACAGAAGAGGAAGATCCTCGGGGATTTTTCTTTCCTGAGAAACCAAGGGAAAGCAAAAACAGATCTCTCTGTACGTGTGTGTGTGTGTCTATGTGTGTGACAGGGGAAATACCCAGCAGCAAAGGCCTAAAGTAAGAACAGTTTTTGCAAACAGGTTAGCTGCTCAAATTCTCCTGTGATCTTTTATTTCTGGTGCTGGTTATTCTCCCTCATTAAGAAGCTCGATTTAATTTCTTGAGCCACCTGCATGGTAAAAATAATGACATACAGACACGAAGCCGGCACGAAAAATCAATATACAGAGAGATTCCACCTTTGCCTTTGTTGCCTTTGGTCACCACAGCACTTTACAGCCATAAATGGAAAACATCTCAACTACTTCTCCTTGCACACAGACAAGGGAGACTCATCACTAGCCCCCCGTAGCTGAGAGACTTTGCCTGTTAGTGAAAGTCAAGGGTGAGAAATGCAGATAAGGCTCTAACGTGGATTTCATGGAGACAAGGCCTGACCGTTTACAGAGTGAAGGATTCAAGGATAATAATGTAACGAAAGAGTCTAACTTCAGATGTGGGGCCCCAAGGTGGTACTGTCGCTGTAATGAGTGCAGGACTCTTCCCCATTACCTGGGGCTCAAGCTGCAACCAGAGAGGGGCAATAAAGAGAGCCGTGGTAAGGCAGTGCCAGCCCCAGCTCCCCACACCACCAGGCGCACGCCCCTTGTCTCACCTTCCTTTCCTGCAAACTCTCCCTGGAGTCTGAGCATCCTAAGCTCCAGGGGTTCAGGACGGGTTGTTTGCCTGGAGAGGGAAAGATTGGGGCCATTTGCCTAAAAGTGTCTTCAGGACTCCACCCAGATGGGTTTGGTGAGTTTGAAGACCCATCAGGTCGGGGGAGATACTTGGAGTATCCATCCCCAAATTGATGTTTTGGAGCTTGCAGTATTAGCTGTGTCTTAAGAAGCCTGCCCTGACTGCTTCTAGCAGGAGGGGATTAGGAGAACTGCCATTTACCAAACTGGTTTTGAGGATTTTGAGAAGAGACTCAAGGGTTTGCCCGAACATTTGAATGTTCGTAATACGCTGTACTAAATCATGTCTCTTCCTGGTACAAATGGTCACAAGGTGGATCAGCTGACGCACGCATACCTGAATCTTTGGGTAGTCCTATTTAAAACTGTGCCACCTAGACACTTCTGGCGTTCGCCAACAGGTTCATTTTTCTAATCTCTGCAGCTTGCTACTAGTGCCACCAAACCTCCCACCGCAAGATGGAGAGAAGAGCTGCGCCACCTCTGTGTGTAAGGCCGCGTGCACGCACACTTAGCCCCTGTGTAAGGCCGTCCCCACATCCCAGCAGGCCGTGGGGATAGCTGCTGTCATTCTGCCCTCTCAGATAGGGACTGAGTAGCAGGAGTGCACCCAGGGCCCAAGTCTCTGTGGGCCTCCTGCTGGCCCTGAAGACCACCACGGAGGTAGGTCCCAATGAAAAGCCATGGAAGACACCACCTGGCTCCTTTCCCAAGGAAGCCAATCCAGAATGCCAGGGGAAATATCTCATGTGACCACAGGCTGGGCACAGATTCTTAGGCTGCTTCCTGGTCCTTTTATATTTACGCAAGAAGGCATCTGTTAAAACTAGGAATGTTCTTTCGGGCCACAGAGTGAGTCCTGGTGCATAAATCTGGGCTGACGTCACACACTGCGCTTCCATCCGCCTGTCTGTGATAAACATGGGACAGGACCGGAAGGGGGGGAAAAGGGATGTTTCCCTCACTTGTCTGCAGAGAGGGGCTGCAGGGCTCTAGAGGTGACCTGGCCACTAAGTGATCCTCCCTCAAGTGTGGGGCCTGCAGGCTTAGCTCTAGGGCTTGTGTGCTTTTCCCTCCAGCCTGGGGCTGGCTTCTCAAGGCCCTGCATGAACCGGGAGCCTGGTGGCCCTTTGCAAATCTCCTATGTCTCTGGTTGTCTCAGCTTCCGCACTTCGGTAGATGACGTCTCCAAAGCATTTGATGATTCCACCATCAAGGGAGAGCTACTGGGCAGAAGCTTAACAATCACCCGTGGCAATGCACAGCGGTGCCAAATGAGTAGGGCAGATCACAGAAGCCTGTCAGCATTTTGGGGAAGGAAAGCACTTATTAACTCTGCCAGTGAATGAGCTGGATTCTCGGAGTCTGTGCACCTAGACTGAGGGCTCCGTCTCCGTGGGTCCTACACGTGTCTGGAGATCTGATCCAGGTGCAAGAGTCCCTATGATGGGTTCCCTAAATGCTGGTGCTGTGACGGGCAGCCTCTGGGCACATCTTGCTTTTTCAGCCACGGTGTGAGCTCTTTGAGGGCCCAGGGTGCATTTCTGTTTTCCCCTGTGTCCTTGGAAAAACTGGCAGGACCCAGTGCCTTGTTGGAAGTCCCAAAAATCTCTTCTTGGAAGACTGAACAGAGAAGGGGTGAGGCTCTGAGAGGCACTGGGCTTAGATGCGCTATCTGGACTCTGGAACTTCAGGATAGCTTCTCAGACGATCAAGCTTAGCCTTAAAGGCAGCTGAAAATCAGGTAGTCTCAGGGCCACCGTGCATCCCACCCCCTACCCCCTGCCTCCGGGCAGCGGCAATCCAGCGGCTCGCCCAGCCCGCCGTCCACCATCCCATGGAGGTGAAGCCTTGCTAGCAGACCAGAAAGTGACCCATCCGGTTGTGCTGTTTAGTCATGGTCCAAATCTGGAGTATTTAACTCGCCTAACTGGGGCTTTTATTGCAGCAACCTGTACACTTATACTATTTTATGTGCAATGGCAGGGGAGGGACTGGTTTGGGTTTTTTTGTTTTTAAAGATAATTAGAAAAGTCTCTAATGTTCAGCCAGAATGTATCCTAGTGGTCCGTGTAGGTTTTTAGCCAAGTGATACTGTATGTAATCAGGAAAAGGTAGACGTGTATATCACCTACATCTCCCCGCAACTGCGTGAGATAACATAAAACTGCAGGAAGTACCGAGCAAAATGAATAAAAGCAGTCTATTCAACCCTGAGCATGCCCTCTCTCCCCTGCCTGCTCTAAAAACACCATTCCGAAGATTAGGATGGGTGACGCTGGGCCGGGCTCCTATTTCCCCAAGTCACAAATCACCTTAACTTCTATGTTGTAGCTGTTGGAGTTTAGGTGAGGTCCACGAAATGCTTCCAGCAGAAGTCATAGGCTGGCTTTGGCTGCAGGGATTTTGAACCTTGTGCACATTTATTGAACATTGCCTATGTGCAAAGTCACCTGGAGGGAAATGTGACCTTAGGGACAGTACAATCGAGTAGGGGTCAGGAAAAGTGATGGAGACAGCATCTTTGATTCTCTGGGAAAATTCTGATCTGTGAGTATGACCTGTGATTAGGATGGTGCCTTGCCTCCCGGTGAGGAGTTCTGCCCGGACTCACCAGGTGCAGTTGAGCAGGAACGTGGTCCTTGCCAAGGGCCCCCAGAGACATTTACTGCATGCTCCCCTGCACAACAGTCCATGGCAACCCTGCTCTGCTTGACAGCAAGGACAGACTCTGCCGTCCTGAGGCTCAGCTTCTCCAAGGCTGTAGAGGGGGTGAGGAAAGAATCTCCATGGCACATCCAAACCCAGAGATACTGGGCCCGACTCCCAGGGAAGAAGCTATAGCTATATTTTAGGCTATACTAGGGGCTACTGATGGAAATCAGTGGGTTGGCTAAGTGAACTCTGGGAACCGGATCCAACCTAAAGGTAGGGAAGTCCATCCTGCATTGTGGCCACCTGTGCACCAGACAGTGTGGGCTTTCGAGCCAAGGACTCACTGATCAGAGAGACACTTAGGGGTGTGTGTTCCCTCCAGGGCAGCCTTCTTTGCTGTGCCTTGCAGGGAACAGCAAGGGCAGGGGAAGCCCCAGGCTGGCCTCTCCTGGACATATGCAGTCCCTGGAGTAGATGGTCAGGAAAGCCCAGCATCTTTATCACGAGAGAGGCAATGGACTAGCACGGGATCCGTCAGCCTCTGGGAGGAAGGATCCACCAGCAGCAGCATTCCTTACCACGTGTGCACTTTACAATTTCCAAAACGCTGTCAGAGCTAGGAGCTCAGTGGAAGGCAGGGCACATTCTCCATGCACACTGCCCCTGGTTTCAAAACCAAGCCACCAGAAACCCAAAGAGAAAACAAAAGGAGCCACCAGGAAAAATCAAGGTATCCAGCGGTTTCACGAGACCCAGCTCTAACTACTGATCAAGCTGAAGACAAAAAGACCCTGCCAGGCAAATCCTCTGATGCCCTCACTGATCTGTCTTTCACTATCAGAAAGGAATGCAGTGAGGCCAGCAGGGGCAGGGAAAAAAGGAAAGGAACAAGAGTGACTCGGGAAAAACTAGTACCGTGTTTCCAGCGCTGAGTCATGTTTTACAGTGACCCAGGCCTGCGGCCTTAACTTGTGACAAATAATGAAAATCCACACACAGTTCTTTCTGGCATCATCACTTGTGAGTAAATGCAAGAACAGGCCTGTTTGTATATAGTCACATCGTCATGATTCATTAGAACTCCCCAAAAATATTTAGTTACCCAGCTGGTCCCTAGAGGCAACAATCACAAAGTTTGAAGAATAGTATTGTCAACGGTAATTTCAAATTTTATCTTATTTTATTTATTTATTTTTTAAGGATTTTATTTATTTATTTGTGAGAGACACACAGAGAGAGACAGAGACACAGGCAGAGGGAGAAGCAGGCTCTCCACGCGGAGCCTAACAATGGACTGTATCCAGGACCCTGGGATCATGACCTGAGCCAAAGGCAGCCGCTGGAACACCGAGCCACCCAGGTGCCCCTAATTTCAAATTTTAAATAGAAAAGCATTCTTGACATGACTCTTAAGATGGCAGTGGGTATTGGGACAGGGGAGACTCTGAGCCACCAGCCCTCCAGCCCTGTGCTGCTGGTGAGCAGGGAAGACAGGGGCCTTGTTGGGAGCAGTTCTGTCACAGTGCTGTCCTCTCCACCCTGGCTCGTCCCTACCTGCTGGGTTCCTGCATCTTTCTGGAAGTTCCTAATCTTCTAGGCAGCTTCTTCCATCTCCAGGTCCCCTTGTGGAAATCTGATATTTTCAAATGTGCCCTCAGGTATTTCATTGGATATGGAGGATGCAATCCTATCCCTATCCCACCTCCAAGCCACCAAGGATAACCTCCCTGGGAACCCAACCCACAGTTCTCAAATGGGGAGGCATCCTTCACTTGACAGGCCTCCACCTGGCCCTTCTCTTGACTTGGAGAGAGAGAGCAGAGATCACAAAGTGCCCACTCCCAGGGAGTTCCCAGACTAGCGGGTGGAGACCAGGAATAGATAAACAGCCACACATAAACTGAGAAATAGCACACAGTGATAACCACTCTTCAGAGGACTAAAGCAGGATGAAAAAACACCTGGGCAGGCAGCAAAGGCCTCTGGAGAGATGACCTTTAGTTCTGGATGGAGGAGGGAGCCAGCTCTGCAAGATCTGGGGAGCAGCATTCCTAGAGAAGGGAGCTGTTGGGTCAAGGCCTCAGGGCAGGAATGAGTCTACTGTCTGTAAAACAGAGCAAAGGTGACTTGGGAGGAAGGTAGGGAGCCTGCAGGACTTCCAATATACATTCTGGAGAGGATTAAAACCAATCGTTGGATTAGAGGGCCTCAAGGGCTGTAATGGGTTTGGTCTATAAGGTTTTGCCATCACTTTGGTGGTTGTGTGAAGAAGATGTGGGGGTGGGGGAGGCCAAGAGGAGGCAGAAGCCTGGTTCAGAGGTATGTTCTAGGTCCCAGCAAGAGAGAGAGCTCTGACAGTGGCCTCTACTGGGCTGTTACTGCCACAGGGGCTCTAGCACAACCCGTGGCAATGTTCCAATCTGTTCTGGGTATGGCATGCTGGGATTCTGGTCAACTGATCCAGGTGGTGCCCTCCCCCATGTGCCATCCTCCCGAGCTCTCCCACCGCAGAGCTTGATTAAATCCAACTAAAGAAGACCCCTATGTCATTTCTGGCTTTAAATGGCCTCACAGAAAAGATACACCTTGCCAGAAGCTTCTCTCGCTTGACCCAGCATAGCATGCACCACATGGTTATTTCTTGGCTTCCCAATCCTACCTGCCACTGGCCTGTCCAGCTCCCCATACAGAGCCTGGCTGCGTTCTGGCATCTAACCTTTGGCTCCATCTTCTGGCTTCTCATCCTGGCTTTCTCCCTCAGCCCAGTAGCTCCAGGGACAGAACATGCAGCAAGGATCCTCTTGTTTGACTTGGCCCAGCAGCGCCAACACGGGTCACCGTCCCTGAGGATGGATCTCACCCAGTCCTGGCCTCACTGCTGGGCAGCCCTGAAGGGGCTGAGGGCCAGTGGACTAGGCTCAGAGGTAAGACAGGAAAAAGGGAAAAGATTCGCCAGCCAGAGAGGGGGCAATAGAAGCATGAAACCCTTTCATACAGATTTCCAGAGGGGGAGATTCTAGAATGATTGTAAGAATAGTAATAAATATTGCCAATCACTGAGTGCCCACCCTGTGCTTGCTCCCAGAAGACATTTTGGATCCAATTTCTTATTTCACCTCAATTGTAAGGCATGGGGGTAGTCACAAATAAGGAAACAGGTTTGGACTGCCTTAGAAGCACACCAAGGCAGCACATCCAGCAGTGCGGAGGGACATCCCAACCCAGGTCCCTGTCTGCAAAGCCTGGGTCCTGGAGCACTGCTCCAGCGGATGGTGACCCCTGTGGCCTGGACACGTGGGTGGGCAACTGAGGGTCTTTGCTCCCTTCTCAGAAATTGAGCCAAGAGAAGGGTCCTGCGTGTTCATCTGTCCCGGTTTCTGTGTGCATGCTAATGGGCCCCCGAGTCCTTCTCGGGCGCATCTGTCCTCTCTCTGTTTTCCTCTGATTCTCAATAACTCAGACAAGACCTGAACTGCACACCTCTGGTTTCCCGTTCCACAGCACTGGGCTCTGGGCTCTGGGCTCTGTACCGAGGGAACACTCGATGAGTGTTATTGACTGGCTGACTCAGGCCCTGTCTGCCCACAAGAGCCATTTTGAGCAGCTTTGACTGAAATACGGATGGAGTCGGTTAAAGTCAAATAAGCAGTCTGGTCGATTCTCTCCTTCCTTCCCACCCCCATCCCCAACGCTGCCTGGAGACGGTAGGTTTTCTCCTTCTTGAAGGAGGACAAGAGGCAGCAGAGCACCCCCGCTCCCCTGAGAAAGGCAGCCAGCACTCTCTCCACCACTGGAGCTTGTCAGGCAGATCCCAATTCTCCAAAGGAGTGGGCTCTAGGCCTGTGATGGCCTTCTTCCCCTCTCCTGCCATCTTCACCTGGCAAACACTATGAGCACCTGCTCCTTGCCAGGCAGCAAGGAACAAACACAACCTGGCTCTCTGTGTCCCTTCTCTGTCATTCTGGGAATAGACAGGGAAGGAAGGTGATTCTTAAAATCAAAAGAAGAAGAAGAAGAAGAAGCCTGTGATCACCCAAGAACTTACTTATTTGATCCCTACACAGATACTTGAATAAAGCATAGACTTCATTAATAAAATAAGCTGGATACAAAACAAGTCAGGGGATATTCATTGGGTGGGATCTTCTAAACCCTGAAACCCTGATTTTTAGGACTTAATATTAAAAGGAAAAAGAAAAGAAAAAACACACATGTGTTTTGCTTGTGCACACTTGAAATGTCCCCGATGGGAACTAATGATATTGGTTGGCTCTCAGAAGGGGAATGGCTGTGTGGGGCAGAGGAGTGGGAGGGAGACTGTTCATAATAAATTCTTTGAAATATTTTAAATCGTGATCATATGAATAGACAGCTTATTTAAGAAATAAAGAGAGACACTATTTTAGAAAGCAAGAGCAGGCAAAGCAAAGCGACACAGAGATGAAATCATCCAAGCCCTAGGCTACCCCAGCAAATGAGTCTCCTAAAAAACATGCCATCACAATAATAACCTCGTCATATTCAGATTTTGGTGGCATTTACGCATAACTTTTTCTGTAGGGACCAACTCTTTCAGAGCTGCTGAATGCCTTTCTCATGCTCTGTAAGGCACAGACCAGAGGCATGGGTAGTTAATCTTAGGGGAAGGAAAATGGTAGAAAGGAGGTGAGTTGGATTGACCCCAAACCATTGTTTGTAACTTCACAGAACTCAGCAAAAACAGAGCAGGAGGTGGGAGCGAAGGGATAGAAACATTGCTTCTCCACTGGGCCCTCCCTGAGTCAACCTTGAATGAGCCCCATCCTTGACCCAGCCTATTTCATCACCCATTGCTTTGGGCCTGGGTTGGGAAGGGAGGAAGAGCATTTAGAAACAAGGAAGGAAAGAAAGAGAACCAGACTAGAGAGAAGACAAGGAAGCAGCGGGGTAAAGGGAAGGCTGTGGGCACTCAGACTCAGCGGTTGGGGCTGGAAGTGTTACATCTCACCTCACCTGTCCCCCTTCTGCCTGCCTGACCCCAAAGGAAGTCAAGGGAGCTTGTAAAATCCCGCAGGCAAATTCCCTAGTTCCTAGTTCCATAGCCTTTAAAGAAGAGCTTTTCTTGCAGCAAAGGTCAGATGCTGTGGTGGGTTCCCAGCCTTCCCCAGAGGAGGATCTACCTGCCCCTCTGAGGCAGCTCCTTCCACCCCTGGGTGAGGGAGTGCAACCAACGGAGAGAGGAAAGGAACTTTGCAGGAGGGGGGGACACCCTCCCAAAAGAAAGGCTCTTGTCCCCTTCTTCCAGAACCATCAGCTTAAGGGTGGGTGGCGTCACTCATGAGCTGCTTTCCACTTACAGATAAAAAGAGAGGGGAGAGAGGAGAGGAGAGGAGAGGGAGGGAGAGAAGCAGGCACAGATGTGAATTACCGGGTAATGCTGAGTGGCTCCCCTACTGAGCTTGTTGCCATGGCAACACACTCTGGTTATGGACCACTTTGGGAGGGGGTGCAAAGAATCACAGGGAAATTTCACGAAAACAGCAGTGTGAGTTTGGGCCTAGGCTTTCTGTATTTCTGGAAACGTTTTTTTGGTGTGTGTGCGGATGCATTTTTTTACCCCTCCCCCTGGTCCTCCCCCTGCATATTCAGCTGTCATGAAGCATGCCCAGAGCTCTCAGATCTTCCCCATCTTCTTTTCCATACTTACACCCTTCCATCGTTCAGAGTGCCTCTTCAAGCCTGTCTTCCCTAAATAAACCAGGAGGCTGTTGGATGTTTCCTCCAAACATGCTTTATTATACTTGCATTTTCAATATTGCTGTATTCAACCTTGCATCTATACTATGGATTTACTAAATTTCCTGGGTCTATCACATTTGTACCTGGTATGAGTTCTCGGAGCACATCTTTGTTCTGTGACTTTGTCCTACAGTGACTACTCCAGAGTGTGACAAGTCATGAGAAGGCAGAGCTCTGTTTCTGCAATGCCAAGAGCCCAATCAGGTGACTAGTCGGTGGGGGGGCAGGGGGCTTGGCAAGTGGCAACGAGAGGAGGGCAACATCACTGCAGTCACAGATTTCAGACATGAAGAGGCCTAAGGGAGAGCTGGTCAACCAACAGTGCTTGTTCAATTTCTTCTGGAATACCTCCACTTTCTGCAGGAGAGGACCTTTCAATTACTAAGCAAGTCCCTTCTCAAAAATGCAAAAAGTGCCAGCTATCTCATGGATGGGATTGGCCTATCATGTCACCAGGTCTTTCTACGATGTATTGAGCGCCCAATGGGTATAAGGTGACTTGCTATCATTTGATTCTCATATAAACCCCGTTGAAGAGAGTCTTATCATCTTCACTTTACAGATGGGAAAAGTGAACAAGTAGCAGAGCTGAGATTGGACCCCCATTGTGTCTGACTCTGAAAGCCACACTATTCTGCTGCCCCTTGCTGCCTCTTTGGAATATAATGATGATGAAGAAGCCAGTTGGAACCAGCTGGAGGAGGGAGGAGAAGGAGAAGGAGCCTGACTCTGTCTGCCAGCCACTGATCTGCTCTCAGCGCTGCAATTTAAGTTGTGGGGTTGGAGCTCAGTGTTGCTGAGAAAATTATTGGCATGGCAATTACATACCTTCTCACCACCTCCCTCTTACTAAACAGAGGAGCAACAGGGATGGGCAAGAGGGAAGCATGGCAGGTGCCAGAGACCATTCACTGAGTCCTTAGTTTATGGTCCGACTTGGGAAGGTAGGCTTTAGTGAAATATCCTTCGAGGTTATTGCCATGTTATAGCAGGTATGGGCATATACAACAGTAATAACAATTCCACCAAGTGTCATTTACTGTTTTTTGTAGTTATCAGGCACTATCTTAGATGCTTTATAGTCAGGACTTTATATAACTGGCTCGAAAGTTAAAGCGATTTGCTCAAGGTCCCATAGCTAGTAAGTGGCAGGACTTCAACCTGGTCCATGTGGTTGAAAACCCGTGCTCTTTTCAACACTGAGCACTGACTCCCTGAGTCATCAAATGGTTCGACCAATATTTGTTGAATACCTACCATAGCAGATACTGCTCCGGATGCTAGGGATACATCAGTAAATACAGATTCTGGCCCTCATGGGATGTGAGGGGGAGTGCTATGGGGAAAAAAATAAAAATAAAAAAAAAATCCCCTAAGCCAGAGTGAGAGAAGATTGCCCAGGAGACAGATGAGGCCGGTGATGCAGGCAAGTTCAATAAGCCTGGGAGGACCCAACCAGCAGGTGAGATCAGAGCCAGAGCTCGGGGAGGGACTTAGCCACAGCACTATCTGGGCAAGTGAGCAGCAGACAGAAAAAAACGATAGGACAAAGGCCCTATCTGTTCTGAGCAGGTGTAGTGCTACCTGCCTTATGTTTTCAAAGGATCGCTGGCTGGCATGTTGGGAGTACAGTGTTGGTGTCAAGGACAGAAGCAAGAACACCTACTAGAGGTCACTACTAGGACCCAGGGTGACATGGTGTTGGGCCAAGGTGAAGGTTCATGGAGCTGATGAGCAATGGTCAGATTCTGGATATATTTTGAGGAAAGAGGATTTTCTGACAGTTTAGATGTAGGGGATACGAAAACGAGAGAAGTCAGTATGACCTCAAGTTTTGGGGCTTGAACAGCTTGAAGGAGGATGTTCCCACCAGGGAGTTAAGAAAGCTGTGGGCGGAGCAGGAGTGGGTGGGAGGGGCCAAGGGGGCAGTGAGGAAAACAGTTTTAGACACGTTGAGTTGAAAATGTCTATTCACTTAGCAGAGATGTCCAGAAGGCCTTTGGGTATATTTTGAATGTGGGAAATATTTTAGAATATCTATAAATAAGTATGACTTTTAAGATTTCAGGTGTAAGCTTCATTCACCAAGGGAACAAAAAAAATGATATCAAAACTTCTTATTTTACATAAAACACTTCATGGATTAAGTGCCATAGTATTCAGTACAATAGAAATTCCTGACCTGGGTGGGCAGGAAAAAAGGAAGAAAGTCACCCAGAAGCAGAAGAGGAAGCTGGTCTAGGATTAGTCATTTCTGTTCCAGGTGATCAAGAGCTGGCTGACTATACTCAAAGAAACCTTATGTCCAAGGAATACAATGCATTTGAAATAAGTATTTTTATCTGAACAGAGGATTCAAATATCACATATAGCCCTGGAAATGAAAAGCCTGACTAACTCTACATTGAGTCAACAAAACTCTTGGGACCCAGTTGTTAACCTGAAGGTAACCAGTGGGCCAACAGGCACTCATTGGTGGATCTTTCTCTGAATCAAGAAACAATGGGAAGGGTCATCACTCTACCGGCTCCACACCAAATGTGCTTTAACGCGTCTCCAAATTTCTCGACTGATTGCTACAAGTCTCAGAAAAAGGACAGAGCTGTCACCCAAGGGTTGGAGCTCCTGCTTTAGAGAAGTCACCACCCGTGGTGCCTTACCATTTGAAGCCCTCACGGTCGCATGTACCTTTTTGATATCTCTACTTTTTGATGTGTGCAAAAGAAATTCATCAATTCAGATCTTGGGAAGTTACCAGCCAAGACTGTGATGTCACGAGTATACAATAATCACCAATAATTGAGAATCGGCAGCACTATCTCAATCTGCACAGCATTCAGAAAGTTCATATGAAATACCTCTCAGCAAGGCAGAGCTGAGACCTCAGTGTGATAAGCAAGATTTTAAGTCTTCCTGGAGAGAACTGGGTGCCTTGTCATGGAACCTGCTGTAGACATATTGACATTCTCATCTGTTTTTCTCCTGGGCTCTGGATTCCGTTTATAAAACCTCTCATCATTATCACCAGCAGGATCAGTGACTAAGGGGGTCTGGATGCATTGAGTTAAAGAATGCCTGGGCCTCTGTGGTCACTGGCAATGGTTTTTGGATGAAGAGGGACAAGGAAACTCCCCTAGTAGTTCGTCTTGGCCACCCTTCCGTACACATCACTGCACTAGCTCCACTGTACACAAGGGTGACGGCCTCTGTCTCTATGAGCCAACTTAGAATATGGAAGGGGGTTTGCAGGCTCCAAAGAACCAGGGGACACTACCAATAGAGGGCGATGGGTGCCAGACCACCCCCCCCACACACACACACCATTCTCCCTGACTATCAAATGTCCACTTACATTATCCCCATTACTGCTAGATGTGGAAGCCAATGAAAACTCTTCCATTTGAGAAACATTATGTATCCAGGCTTTCCATACTACAGTGATAACTGTTTGCATGCCCCTATCCTCCCCAGTCTGTGAGCCCCATAAATACAAGGATGAGGCTCTTCAGTTTTATATCCATAGCAGAAGGCCCTCAGCCCTGTGCACAGTGGGAGCCCAATAAACATCAACCAATTGGATGGGGAAACTAAGGCACAGGTCTTGTCCTGGGGTCATTATGAGACCACAAAATCTGGAAACAAGCTCAGAATTTTTCCATTTGCAGACCAGAGGGCAGATGAGAGCATGTGCTCCAAGCTCGACATGATCTACAAAGAATGTTTTCTAAGCTCATTTCTAAGAAGGGGGCCAAGGAGTGAGGCGTCTTTTTCCCCTGGAATCGGGCTTTTGTGCCTCTGCCCAAAGGAGTCGCGCTGCCGTCATGCAGAGTGCTGTTCCCGCGTCATCTGCTGGGAACATCACAAGAGGAGGCTGCTTCCCCTAGTCACCCCCCCCCCCCAGCTGCAGGATAAATGTCAGGGGGAGGGAAGCGCTGCTGCACTGGCAGACCACATTCTACTCATTCTGCTGAGGGTCATGCTTTGAAAATATCTCTAATTTTGTTTTCATAGCTTGTTAACCTTTTCCTTCCCAAAACAATGCCCGTGTTTGTTTTGGCTCCTTTCACGTACTGAGGACGGGTCTGAGTTGGTTGCACAAAAGCATTTTTCCCTTAATCTCATTACAAGGGCTCCTCAGTCTTGAATTCTTCCCAGGGCTCGCTTGCTGTGAAGTGATTTCCTCTTGGAATCGGTTTCTCTTTGTGAAGCTGGGAGAGCAAGTATGTTTGGTTTTTTAGGGAAACAGGGACAGAGAGAAAAGACAAAAGCAAAGAAAGCAAAAACAAGTGATCTGTGATAAACAGAGAAGCTCCAACAAAAAGTGGACCCAACCTCAGACTCCCGTGGCTTTGAGCAGTAATATTCACATTCGAATTTGTCCTAGGATGCCACACAGGGGTCATTCTTCGTACTGTTGTTTCTTCTCTACCTGAAGTTTATAAAATGTGTGATTAAGAGAGCCAAAGCTTTTGCAGCTGCTATTTCCCATGTGTTCAGAGTATCTGATTTCATCCTTTTTGCCCTTTGAATGTTGTGTGTCTGCCCGTTGGCCATGCTGGCTTGGTACTCACACACATGGCTTTTCCAACATGTTCCTTCTAAGTGTTGTGGACAAATTCACATTGGATTTTTACTCTTATGTCTTAATGTTCATCATCAGTTCTTGAGGAATTTTATGTTCAACTCTTGGGGTGGGGGTGAAATTTTCTATCCTTCTTCACTAAAATATTTCTTTTCCTTTCAATTGTGTCACAGATTGTACCTGCAAATACAAAAGTGAAACGAGGGCCAAAAGACTCTGGAAGATAAATGGGGGCCCTGGGGGAAACTTACACCAAAAACTAAACCAATCTGCAGTAGCCTGACTCCCTGAATGACCAAGGGAAAAAAAATCAGTCATGTTTTCCCTATCATGTGTTGTACAAACCCCTGTAGATTGTATGCACACTATTCTATATAACAGGAAAACATACCGTTGCCTTTCTCAGGCCCACACTTTACTTCTCACAGTAAATAGAAAAATGGGATGACTGCCCTTCGAGAGGCAGCAGAGCCAGTGGTTCTCAAGTGCACTCAGCTTTCTTTCTGGGACTGAGCCCTCACTCCTCTGGGCAAGTTTCTTCCTCATCAGAAGGGGCTGATAACAGCGCCTGCCACATGGGACACCAGGTAGCATTTCTTCTTCTCCCCTTATACATGAATCTGGATGTGAACTGAAAGACAAGAAATATAAAGCAGGGTCCCTGCTCTTCAGCAGCTTCCAAGCCCGTGAATCTCACAAATGAAAGAAGAGACTACAAGCAAATTCTTGACAGCATCTCCCATGTCCTCACACAGTTTCTCCCACTATCTCTTTATTGTATGTTCATGGAAAACGTGTGTGGGGAAGGCAAGGACTCCGGAAGCCAGAGTCCTGGCCCTGCAGCAGCTTATCAATCACCATTCATCTTGGAAGCTCACAGCCCCCCATGCCCATTTGCTGAAGGGGAGTGACTCACCGTGACACCAACAGCAATGCTGACAGTTAATTGAATTCCGGAGCTAACGTTTCTTCCTACCTATAGCAATTCTTCACAGCTCCCAGCTCAAGATTGCTCTAAGCAAGCTGCTGTGTTTATGAGAGAGAGAGAGATAGAGAGGGTGGGAGAGAGAGGGAGAGAGAGAGAGAAACAGAGGAAAAGAGAGGGCATCTTTCTCAAGTGATTGAAAGATCAGCATTTGTATGTAAGATTTCACTTTGCTTTGACTTTCAGGCTTAGAACTTATGCAAACTTGGTCCAGAAGCAAATGGACCAGACAGTTTTTATGGCTGAATATTGCAGTTAGCATCATCCTGTGAGGCACAGGGCAATGACAGACCAGCCTTAACCGGCAAGCAGCTGGCCCCTGTTTTGACAGTCTTTTATCTTCCCAGCAATGACCAAGGGCGGTTGTTATTTGCTGACTGCCTGGCTGCTGGTTAGGAGTATAGAAACTAATACATGTGTAGAGAATTTTTTTGAGCAAAGATTTATTTCTAGAGGCCCTTCACAACATGTGTATATTTCAAGAGGAGAGTGACTATGCAAGGTGAGGAAGACCAATATTTCTATTTGGAGCATTGAGTGTTAGGAAGTGGGCTTGATTGGTCTGATGCAAGTCAGGTTGCTCTGGATTATGGTGGAAGCAGGTACTTCCATAAATAACTAAATAAATAACTAAATAAATAAATGTCACAATAGATGATTCATTCAAACTGTTTAGCAAACCGCCTCAGAGATCATGTGCACACAAAAGCAGATAAAGTTTTTGGGAGATTACAAACGAGGCAGTAGGGTCTGAGAAAGGGACCCCCGCCCCCATATGGGAAGCCTCTCTGAATGGTTCTTCAGAAGCTCTGTTTGACGGCAGCGTTTTTTCATGGTTGGTCATGGACGCATTCTCTTTGGTTCCTGGTTATTCAGGATTTATCTGGGGCAAGATGACGACATAGGTGAGCTCGCCAGGGCCATCCCTTCTGGAAGCCCTTTTCGTTCCCAGGGAGGTCCTGGTTCACAGCTCACACCTGTCTGCTCTGTCTGTCTGGGACCCTGCCCAGGCTGAGAGCTCACCACTACAGGAGCAGGAAGCAGCTTTAGGCTGGGGGGAGCTAGTGGGCAGAGGTGAGGCCAGCGTGCGGGGACGGTCCATGTCTGGGGCTGCAAGTCCTGCACCCTTGCAAAATGACTTAGGGGTCCCTCCCAGCTCTGATGGTGGCCCTGAGGATTGGAGAAGGGCAAATGGCTACACTGGCAGAAAGCATGGCAACCCACATCTTTGACGCTCTGTTGTTACAGAAGAGACTTCTGACTCACACACGTTCATAATAAAGCTCTGCCTCAGACTTGTTCTAAACCCCTCTCAGATCACCTGCAGGCAGACAGTGTGCTGGGAAGGAGTTTGGGGAGGGCTTGAGACCAGCTGGTTTCGTTTGGTGACACTGGTCTTCTAGGCATTTCTATCCAGTAGAATCCTTCTTCCTTGCTCTCCAATAGCAGGTTGTAGAAGTTCATTCAAGAGATGTGGATCTGAGTCCTGGCTAGTTATCTGAAGTTTCTTCAGAAATGTTCATAACTCTTTGGGGTTTTGAGTTTTTTTCCCTGAAAATTCCAGACTAATTATAGTAATAATTCAACTAACAACAATACCTGACTTGCTGAGCTGTCAGGATTATGGCGAGGGTCTAGTGACATAATGAATATGAGATCTCTTGAAAAATATAAAGTCCTCAAAGTATCATGTAGTATTATTGAGAGTAATAACATCACCACATTTCAATCCCTTAGAAACAAACAACCCAACTCTATTTCTACGACTTGCACAAAAAAGGCTCTCTCTGACCTTTACACTCTGGGATGTTTGTACCTCACATGCTTTTCCCCCCTGCTGTGCATAAAGACCACAGTTACCAGAAATCAGGGCTGAACCCTGACTCTGACATTCCCCTTTGGCATGACCTTGTTAAATTCCTTATGTCTTTTAGCTTCAATCCTTCCCCTGTATCACTGATGTAATAATTCAGTGATGGTGGGGGTTTTGCCTTGTCAAGGGCAGCACCATGTAAGTGTTTGATGGGCTTGTAGTGTGTGTGACTTATGCCTGAGTTCCCTAGATTAGCATTCAAGGCCTTCTGCGATCTGAGCCTATCCTGTCTTCCCAGCCCCCAGTCACTCCCTCCATTTCTCACACTCTGCTCACACCTACCAAGCAGCCACTTCCACTCATGTCCAGTGTTGCTTCTGTGACTTCAGTCCCTTTCCTTCTGCCACTGGGAATCGTTCCCTTTGCTACCCTTGCATTTTCAGCACAGCCTCTGATGAACTAGGGAGTAGGTGCTGTAGATCCGTAGTCTGCTCACCCTCTGAGGCTGTGCATTTACTCCTCCTCCCAGAAGATTTCCCTGAATGGCTCCACAAAAGGCATTACTGTGCTCTCCATTTCCACGGATCCTCTTCTGAATTTCTTTAACACCACATTTTACTTTTGGTGCTATGTTTCAGATATTCATTGTCATGTCCTCTCTCTTCCCTAAAATATTGCTAAAAAACCAGATAAATGTATTGCCTTGGAATAATTGATTTATGTTTGTAGCTGCCTCCATAATTAGATTATAAGGCTCTAACAGGCAGGGACCACATCTTATGCACAAATATAATTCAACGAAGCAACACATTTGAGAATCCAATCCAACGTCGCTCTGGATAAGGTGCTTCTGGGTGGGGACAGAGTATGAGAGATACATCCCTGCTCTTAAGCTCACAATCTGGTTGGAAAGGCAAGAACGAAACAACGCATGGAGAAAACAACCCAAATGTCCCTTAGTAGGGGAAGAGGAGCTGAAAAAAAATTTCTATCCTTATGTGCCACACCACTCCTCAGCAATAGAAATTAACAAGCTACTGATACACGCAGCATTGATAAATCTCAAACAAATAAAACCACCAAAGCTACCCTGAGCAAAAGAATCCAGGCACAAAAGGTTACCATCTGATTCCATCCACAGGACATTCTGGAAGGGGAAAAATGGAGCTATGATAATAGAAGTCCGATCAGTGGCAGCTTGGACTGTCTGGGTGGGCAGTGAAGTGGTTGGCTGTGCAAAGGGCACGCGGGAGCCCTCTGAAGTGATAGGGGATGTTTTACTGCGTTGCAGCGGTGATTGCATTTGTATGGTATACACATTTGTCATCAAACTGTATATATTTCAATTCTGGGCATTTTATTGTAAGTAAATTATATTCTAATTAAGTTGACTTAAAAATGACTAGAGAACTAAATCATACTTTAAAATGTAAATAACAGGGTGCCTGGATGGCTCAGTCAGTTGAGCGGCAGACTCTTGGTTTCCACTCAGGTCATGATCTCAGGGTGGTGAAATCAAGCCCTGAGTCTGACTCTGGGGTCCACAGAGAGTCTGCTTGAGATTCTCTCTCCCTCTCCTTCTGCCCCTCCTTGCTCTACTTTCAGGCTGTCTCATAAATAAATAAATAAATAAATAAATAAATAAATAAATAAATAGTAAATAATAATTCAAGACAACAATGGAAGGGCTATAGCAAGTCCTGATTAATAGTGAACTTCATAATGGCTTTGAGGGTTGTGAGGACAGCATCATCCCTTCAGGCCAAGGCAGTCCTTAAAGAAGGGATCAGAGAAGAATCTGGAGAATAAAGGAAGGAGGAGTGTATGCCAGGTGGGGGTATCTTATGCTCCTCCTGTATTGAACACAGTGCTCACTGCAGACCTAGAACCCCAAAAGGCACTTAAATAATTTTTTTAATAAATTGAGGAGCGCAAAAGAACGCCTTCTTTCATTTGCTGTTTGGGAAATGTAGACACATGCCAAGCAAAGGCCACTTGGGCACGTGGCTGTGTGGGCACTTTGTGTCTCTGCTTCTCAGCCCTAGCTGTTCCCGCTGCCTGGAATTCCCAGCCTCCCACCCCTATGTCTGGAAAATCCTGTTCATTTCTCAAGACTCAGCTCCTCTTCCTTGGAGTCTTTAAGGGCCACCCCTGTTGTCCCTCTGGGCAGGGTTCTTTCTCCTCAGACCAGGCCGCCATGGCCATGGATTCACTCACCTTCCCGATCTTCTCCCTTTGCACCCGATTAGTGGCCCAGGTGAGTCTGGAGCAATTCTTAATTAGGTGCTTGACAAGTAAGCAGAGTCATTTTTAAAATGCGTGCAAAGGCAATGCCATGTATTCCAGTCTTAGCTAGGGGCCAGTCTGGTTTCATTTTCATTCTAACTCTGTTGCTTGGTAAGATACTCAGCCCCTCCAACTGTTCACCTATGCAGGGTGGCTGCATCCTGTGTATTCCTTTTTTTTTTTTTTTAAGATTTTTATTGGTTCATGAGAGACACACAGAGAGAGAGAGAGACAGAGACACAGGCAGAGGGAGAAGTAGGCTCCCTGGCAGACCCCGATACGGGACTTGATTTGAGGACCCCGGGATGACGACCTGAGCCAAAGGCAGACACTCAACCACTGAGCCACCCAGGTATCCCATCAGCCTGGGTATTCCTGACCCTCAGCAGGCCCAGTGACCTGCAAGAGCAGTTCTCTAGAAGGTTCCTTGAGTGCACCGTATCATGACTTCAGAGGGATGGGAACCATCTGTTGGCATGCAAGTTTGCAAGTAGTAAACTGCATGCAGTAAATTGCCCCTAGGTCCATCCTCCTGCCACTCAGCCCCGGCAGCCTCAGGGAGGGATACCAAAAAAGGGCTATTGCTCCTGGACTCAGAGGATGTTTAAAATGGTAGAAGAATCCAAAAGGATTGTCTGGGCCAACAGATGGGGAGACTGAGTTTCAAAAGGTAAAATGATAGTCTTACTACGGGGATCTTAAACAACGAACAGAGAAGCGAAAGAAACCTTTTTGTCCTCCTCTCAACTCAGGAGGTGGTGAGGGAAAAAATAAATCAATCATAGTCACCTGGAACAGGACCCATCCATAAGGAAAGACATGCTATTTTCAGGTTTCTAAAAGGATATTAGTAACAGTCAGGGGGTAGGAGGAGCCCACATAAGCACTGCACTTGATAGAGGCCCTTTGAAAGCAGATAAAGGTGTGTTTTTCTGCCTTGTGGCCTTGAGCCTTTTCACTCTGCGTTGTCCAGCTGGGTTGGAAGATTGAGGTCTGGGAGTGTGATTGTCTATTTGTTCCAACTGATACTGGTGTTGTTTGCTTTGAACAATGTGACTTTGTTCCTTTGCTGGATATGGCCAGCAGCGTATCTGTTGCTTAGGAAAGAAACAAACACAGAACTTGCTAAAAGTAAGACAATGTTTTATATGTTTTAGATTGGCACAAGGGCTGCAGTGCCGGCCAACACAGTTTAGTGTAGCTCTCAAGACAGAGATTCCCTCTCCAGGTGGCAGGGAGGGAGTGGCCGGATGATCCCTCTTCAGTGCCACCCTGAGGCATATGCAACTGGCCCTGGGTTGTTTCCAAGAAGGTGGCTAAGAATGATTTATCAGAAGCCAACAAAGAGAGCCTCATATTATTGAAAGATCATTTGCATTTGCTTCCTCCGCAAGAAGAACCATTAGCTGCATTGGGAAGGGCAAGAAGAGAAGCCCTGTAAGCTGAGAACCCTGGCTGAAGTGAGCCACAACCATAATAAATATACCTAGTGTGCAGGGCACTATGCTGAGCACTGCCTCTGCATTACCTGGTTAAAGCATCCCATAACTTCACTGGACAGGTTCAGGGGTGGGCCAGAAGGCAGCTCACAGAGCCCCCTCCCACCACTCTGTTCCCAGCTCCATGTTCAGGGACTCAGTGTATGCTAGCTTACAATCAGCCACGATGGAAGTATTTACACCATGGACAGTGGCGAACGCTATTACAATCAGAATTTTTTTCTCTTTTTTTGAGAACTAGTGGTTCAACATTTATGAGCACACCACTGGGTAAATACAAGAATATCCCCACTTTGCAGATGAGAAATTGAGGTCTTAAGTAACTTACAGGAGGGGTCACACCAGCTTCAAATTCAAGTCATCTGAAGACCAAGCTCTCTGCTGGCAATGCCTGCAGCATGGGTTTGGTTTCTAGGTGAACAGTTAGAAGGGGTTAAGGATTTTGGAGATGAGGGGTACAAAAAGGAATGTTTGCAGCTAAATTCTTAGAAAGGATGAAGGGAAGTGATTCTGTCGGATAGGTCACCTGCCACAGGTATACAGGACTCAAACAATGGGATTTTGCTCAGAGACATCCTGGCTGCCCCAGGAGCTACTGGGGCTAAAGACAAATGAGACCTTTCTGAGATGAGGGGGAGAGCAGGAGGTGGGGCAGGGCAGGAAACCCAGGGGATTCCTGGTGAGCAGACCCACAGAACCTGCTCTGAAGGGCCACCGCCCCCCAACCAGGCTGCTCTGGGGAAGGGGGGAGGATGGGGATAAAGTGACTATGGCCTGGCTCCAGCACTCCGCCTTCCTCAACCTCTGGCTTTTTTCGTTTTCTCTTGGGGACAAGAAACTAATACTCCATTCCAACAACACTCGAGGTGCCCCAGGCATTCCTCAGGTTGCCAAGCTCTCCGAAGCAAGGAGGTGAAGGCGTGGTGTGTCAGCAGTGACCACGAACCTGGTTTGCAAACCTCAGACCTTTGTGACTAGCTGAGGCAGGGCTGGGGACAGGCAGGTGGTCAGGAAAGTTTACCACCGATGGTCAAGAGCCTTCTTCTAGGTGTGACTTCTGGGTCATGCACACGGACTTGTCACACGTGTCCGAAGATTGCCATCAGGGAAAGTGAGGGACATTAAGAGAACCTGTGTGTTCTGGGGGGGAGAAACAGGAATGGAGCAGACGTCCAGGGGTTCTTCAGCATTACTGACCAGCTGAGGAGGAGGAGTTGCCTTACCCACCTCTGTCTCCCCCATCTCCTTCCTCCTGCTGCAAACAGGGTCCCCAATCTTCTTTCTGGTTTGATCACAACCCAAGGATGGAGAGTGGCTGCCCGAGAGAACTGGCAAGCTTCTATTACTTCTCAGCCACAGAGACCCCCAAATCATCTCTAGGGCCATCTTGGACAACCACAGTACATGGGTCTGATATTTGCTTTCCTTTCAAAACTCAGCTCTGGAAAATCCAGATTTGGGTCACTTTTTTCCAATAAAGCCAGTAACAAGTACAAAATGCTAAAGAAACACTGTTTAGCACCATTTTGCCCTTACTTGTGTAAATCACAACAGTCATGGGTGCCATTATAAATTGCTTCTTGTTGTGCATCAATGAACTTTACAAGATAATGGAGACAGAGTAGTGATGTGGTTGGAGCATATTCCCCTCCTTTCTTAACTTTCTAAATCTTTCCTGGCTTTGTAGAATCGCTCCCTAGCACAGTAGTAAATGATATATGAAATGAAGTATTGCTTGCCCCCAGCTAAGCATTAGAGTTGCCATCCTTGTGCCGACATTTATTATTTGGAGTCATGTTCGGGTCGACTACAGTCAGTAAAGCCCATCAATGTAAAAAAAAAAAAAAATTAAACCAAGAAGGAAGGTGAGAGGGACAAGAGAGATTTGTGTAATAAGAAAAATAGACTGGACCTATGATATCAAAAGATCGTGTTGACTGACTTTCCACTAATGTTGTGGGATGATCCAAACACAGAGGAGAGGCCTTCTACCACCGCCATGCTGCACACTCATCTCTTCCTTATTGAAGGAGTTATGTGTGTTGTGTTCCATGGGGCTTCCCCAACAATAGTTGTCATCCTCATGGTGATTCCCGACCCTTTCAACTATCCCAAGTTATAAGAATGTGATGGCTAAAACCCAAACTGACAGAAGAAAACAAAAAGAGAGTTTTGGAAGTAGTTCTCACTATTTCCCTGAGAAAAACAGCTTGTCAATCAACAAACATCCAATACTGTGCATGATTCTACAACTAACATAAGAAATTTGCAGAATGATTCTTGACTTTATGACATTCATAATCTGCGAGGGGTAGCACAGGAAAAGGCTCAGACATGTTCTTTTAGCACTTGTTGTCCGGGATCACATAATTAGCTTCTAATATGTCCATTCTCGAATTATCCATATACAAAATTTAGCCATCTTTATTTCAGCACATAATGCCATCATCTCTCATTCCCTAATTATTACTGAGAAGACTTCAGGATCTATTGTCTGAGTCCAAATCTCAGCTTTGCTTCTTACTGGATGTATAACCTGAAAAAACCAACTTCACCTCTCTGAGCTCTAGCTTCCTTTTTGTGGAAGCAAATTATAGCATATCGCGTGTTTGCAAAAGACACTTGTTCTGTATGTTCCTTCACATGTCTGAGCCTTCTCCTGTGCTACCCCTTACAGATTATGAACGTCATAAAGTCAGGAATCATTCTGCAAATTTTTTGTGTCAGTTGTAGAATCAAGCACAGTATTGGATGTTTGTTGATTGACGAGCTGTCTTTTTCAGGGAAATAGTGAGAACTACTTCCAAAACTCTCTTTTTGTTTTCTTCTGTCAGTTTGGGTTTTAGCCAGCACATTCTTATAAGCCAAACAATTACTAGAGTTACTAGAAGCAACACAAAACATGCTCCCAAGTTCAATAAGCAAAAGCAATAGATCTAAATGACAAGCTCCATGTACCAAAGGAGGCCACACATTCATCTTTCTGGGTGATCAATTTTGGGCAGATGTGGTATCACTTTTCTTGTAAAACAAGCAGTGATTTTGTGTTCCATATAATGGATGTATTCTATTTCTACATTTTGAATCAACATGGGTTTTACCTGAGTTTACTAATAATAGTTATATTTATTGAGTGCTTACTATGCTGTAGTGTGCTGATAAATTGGCTCTTGGGGAGAAAAAAAAATAATCCCTGCTTTGTAGCATTTGCAGATTTCCATGGAGGAAACACTCTTGCCGTGGCCATCTTCAAGCTACCAACGTGACATTATGGAAAAGACGGTCAGCTCTCGTCCGCCAGTAGGAGGCTCCTCTCCTACCACCACTCCAACTCTGGCTGGTGCTATGTGTGTATTAACAATAATTCTCACAGGTCCACAAGGAAGATATTATTGTTCCCATCTTACCAGTAAAATATGCTTGGAAAATCCTTTGCCCCAAATCACGTAGCTAGGAAGAGGTGAGTTGAAACCAAGGTCTACTCCCAATCCATAGTCTGTGTGGCACACCACATCTCCTTGTCATACCACTGTGTATTGACAGATGGATGTGGGGATCCCACATCACAAATTCTGGCAGGGTGGAGTAGGAAGGATCGCATCCACCCAAAGACCCAAAGGTCCAAGAACTCCAAACCCAACCTTGAGAGACAGGAGCTTTCTTATGACCTACAAGATGGATGCCTATTGAGTTAATTGGGGCAGTTGGTGCTTTGTTTAGCTCTTGCACTTTTCCATGTGATGTCGTCAACCTGGCCGCAGGGGACCAATGAAGCGGCCAGGGGCACCATGTGTTATCAGTATGTCTAGAGAAGGGTGAGGAAGGAAGCCCTCCTCATAGAAGGGGTCAGAAGGGACATGATCATTCCTGCCCTTCCAACAGGTGCTGGCCAACAAAGTGTGTCAGCTTTTCAGGGGTCTTGTGCGACCAGAAAGGACATTGTCAGCACATCTCAAAGGTCTCAGGTAGTCAGTCCTGCAGTGTACGGATCTTTCTTGTGGTGACTCCAAGGTTGATCAACTTCTCCCTGTCCTTAAAACTGGGAGCAGTAGCCCTCGTCTCTCTATAACCTTGGGGAATTAATGAATTAATGTCTGTGAAGGCTGCACATCCTTTAGATGACAGGAGGCATACAGACACAGAGAGCTTTTATTTTCCTCCTGTGACTTGGTCTTTGAGACATCACACCTTTCTCTCATAAGACCCAGATGTAAGCAAAGCAAACAAAATAATTGCTTCCCACACTTGCTGCCGTTTTATGAGCCCTGTGTTAATAAATAATGATAATGACAAAAGTAATAATAACTTGTGGTTAGATAACACCTTTCTTCTGAGGAGCTCACTGCACTTTACAGAAACAAGAAAAGTTGTTGATAGACAATTTATAGGGGAAAAATTGACTCCTGTTTTAAGGAGTTCATCTGTGGGAGATAATGTGGACTGTGATTTTTGCAAATCAACTGGCAAATACAATCTCTGTTTCTGGTCCGAACCTGGAATAAAAATGCCAAATAGAAGGAAGCAGAGGGACCTGGGGAGAGTAAAGAGATCAAGAGGGCTTCTCTCCCCAGTCATTAACCTGAACACAGTCTAGACACAGTCTGGGACAGTTTTGACCCTAAGTGATCCTGTGACAAAAGGCTGCTCAGAGGCATGGATATTAATATGAGAGGACAACTGTCTGCTTTCTAGACCGTCCTTGGGCTTCTCTCTGTGTTCAGGTAAAGCCCATTGGATCATCTCAGCAGACGCTGGGAAGAAGGGTGAAGCTGGAAGTCCACCCCAGAACCTGTCTCCTAAACGAACCCCAGCCCCCACCCTGCCTTTTGAATACTTCCGTCCCCTCACTTCCCTATGCCTCAGAAGGCATAATGCCTGATAATGCCCATCCCAGATCCTCGAGCTGTGCACAACCAGGGGACGGGAGAGAGGAGAAGGGGAGAAACTGAGTTCGCATGTGCCGGGTGTATTCCAGGTATTATCCCATTCGATTCTCATCAAAAACTGGATGATAGAGACGTGTCATCCCCATGTTCACAAGAGGAAATCAAGGCTCAGAGAAGTTAAATCATCTGTCAAAGGCCACACAACTATGAAGAGGCAGAAGCAGCATATAAATCCAGGGCAGTCTGCTCTTTCCAGTCCAGTAAGAAGTCTGGGAGGGGAGCTGATAGTAGACTGGTGCTGCTGGCACCAGAGAGCCCTGCCCTAAACATTAGTCAGGCCCAGAGGTTGAGAATCTGCCCCAAACCTGGGTGCCTGAGGACCAACCTGCCAGCAGCATCATGCAGAATGGACTGCAGGTGGGACACAGACTGGGAGCAGGGAAGTGGCATGATGTCTCTGGGCAAGAGATAAGGGAGCTAGCATCACATGGACAGGCAGGGAGGGAGGCTGGGTCTGGGGGACCACTGTAGAGAAAGAACTTTGAGGACAGATTGTCTGTGGGGTAAAAGACAAAGGTCAAAGTTGATCCAGGGCAGTAGTCTTAATCTTCATTGAGTCAAAAACCCCTTTGACATTCACATGAAGGCAGTGGGCCCCTCCCCTAGAAAATGCACGTGGCCAACTCACAAACACTGACGTCATTTCAAAGGGATGGCTCGTTCCAGGTTAGTGATCCTTGTTCTGGGAAGGAGCCTAATGGAGTGGGAACATCAGTACTGTGTATTTTTGGCTTGGAGGGCTTTCAAGACAATTGTGCACTTATTTTCAGAGAAGAGAGGAAAGCTCTCTTAAATAGAAATTTAAAATCTTATTTATTTTTAATATAAGGGAGGAGTCGCTTTCCTTTTTCTGTTTTATCTTCTGCAAATCTGACAGCAGGAGAGTCATGAACACCACAAAAACCCCTTCACAGATCCGCAGATTCCTCTAGGTTTGGAGACACCTAGACAGAAAAAGGACACAAATCCAAGTTACTGAAGGTAGAACATTTGGGGACAAAGGGCAAAAAGGAGGGGGATCGGGGTGGGTCTAAAGACATTCCAGAAAAGCTGATGTCTCAAACTCTCCAGGAAACATGAAGCTTTAATATAGCCAAGTGTGCATCCAGGATACCGAGAGTATTTGCAGATCAGGACAGTTACATAAGAAAATACCACTTAAATACACAAGAAAGATACAGGATGGGGCAGAGCTTGGTTGGGAAGAAGGTGCACTTGGGTGTCTCTGGCAAGTCCCCTTCTATCCTTCCCACAAAGATGAAGTAAATTAAGGGAAGCTAAGGCCAATAGGAGAAGAAGGCAAGGAAGACGCTTGGTAGCAGCTTCCATCTACATAGAGGAGAATCAAAAAGTCCTCAGGTCCAAATTGGAGCCCACTTTGCTTCCACCAGTTCCATTTTGTGAGAGTAGCCAAACCCCACTGACCCCTCGGGGTACGAAAATCTAGGGATGGAGTAGAGCCACCACACTGGGGTGTGTTGTAATGTGCCCGGAGCCCAGCCTTGCGACTCACACACATCGGTTTCTCCCGATGCTTCCCATGGCATTTTCTGCCCAAACATTGGCTGATCCATCAGCTTCCTTCTCAAGCATGTGATCCAGGTAGATGGGTCTTCGTGAGATGAAGCTGGGTGGGGACCGCCAGGTGAGTCTGGTCATTGGTTCTGTACACCTATTCCTGCTCTGTGCTCCATGTAGGGGTGTGTGTGTGTGTGTGTGTGTGTGTGTGTGTGTGTGTGTTTAAGGGAGAGAGAGAACAGGGTGTGGAGCACGCATGTGTGCAAACCACCAGAGCAGGGGGCAAGGGCCATAGGCTTCCTTCACTAAAACCAAGAGTTCCAAGAGGCGTCTGGGTGGCTCAGTGGCTGAGAGTCTGCCTTCGGCTCAGGGTGTGATCCTGGAGCCCTGGGATCGAGTCCCACATCGGGGTCCCCGCAGGGAGCCTGCTTCTCCCTCTGCCTATGTCTCTGTCTCTCTCTGTGTCTCTCATGAATAAATAAATAAATCTTTAAAAAAAAGTTCCCATTTATAAGCAGGTGCTCACTGTTTATATAGGCCATAGGATGGGTGGCGGGGGGGGGGGCGGGGCAGCTACATGTGAGCTATCTGATGCAGGTGACAATGGCTTAAGGCATTACTTCCCAGACCTTCTTGAAGCCTCCAAAGACTTTGAAGCTCCAAACAAATGGATCTCGCTGAAATCTGAGGCACCGTCTTGCGCCAGGGAGTATAACACTCTTTTGTAGGAAGGGGACAGCCGAGTTCCAGAAGAGCTTGCCTAAAATCTCTCTGTACCCCAGGATTTTAGATGGTACCACTTAAGTACTGTTTCCTCTTGGAGCCAGCCCTGCTGGCTTCCCCAAACCAGCTCTTCCCCTGCCACCACCCCCATATGCTATATGTGGAGACTGGCCAAGGACAGGGCACACATTTGAGCAAAAAAAACCTCCCAAACTGGAGCTGCTTTTCTAGAAACTTCTATTGTTGTGATGCTTCTTAGATCATGGCTGTTTAACTGGGACATACTAAAAATAATAAAAGCCAGTGGACACTGAGCATTTAATATGTGCCAGATTTGGTGCTAAGTGTTTTACATACATTACCTCATTTGTCCTTAAAACAGCCCTATGAGTGAGATACTATTATTATCCCCATTTCATGGTTGAGAAAAATCGAAGCTAGGAGTTCAGGAATTTGCCCGAAAGTCACACAGTCATGACAGAGCCGGGGCTTACCTGAGTCTGTCCGATCCGAGAGCTTCCTCTTGTACCCTCTCTGTGATACACAACAATATTCTTTTCTGGAAAGTTCCAAACCTCTTGCATTCAATCCTAGGTACCAGTAGCAGAAAAGCCTGGAAGACACAGAGGCAGGGAAACACATAGGCAACAGAAGATTGGTGGCATCAGTAGAGGGTCAAAAATCTCAAAACTCCTCATACTTGGTCACTCACACGTAGCCTGACCATGAGCAGGCACGTCCCAGCAGCCCTCCTCTCTAGAAGGGCTGGGATTCGATGACTCTCCTCAGGCCTGAGTATATGGCCCCTCTGAAATGTTTCCAGTAAATGCTTACAGCCACATTCTCTCCCTTCCATTCTTCCCATTGGCCTCTTCACGTCCCTCCCCTTTGTGACGCTTCAAGGACAGGGCTTTGCTGTGTGACCTTGACAAACCGTACCATTCTGCATCTACTTCTTCGTTTGGTTTGTAAAATGAGCAGAGTAATTCCTACCCCCTTAGAGTGGTTGTGTGAATTAACTGTGGTACAAATAATAATAATAATAAGTGTGATGTGTCTGGCACGTAGCAGGTGATCAGAAAATGTGGGTGTTCTACTCTTTCTCTTTCCTTCTCTCTCCACTTTATATTCTCCTCCCCTTCTCTGGACAGTGGACCACAATGGCAATTTTCGACCCCCTGGATCTTCCAATCACTTCTGTGATGTCATGAGTCAAGGTCAGTGGACACAAACCATGACCACCATCTGGCACCTTCTCTTTGTAAGTAATGCATCTTGCTATCTGGGTGCTAAACTTGGTCTAGCTGCATGACGTAAACAGGTAAAAATTCGAAACTATCTTCTAAAATAATTTTATATTTTGAATTGGAAAGTAGCTTCCAAGAGCACATCTTTCTCAGATGCCACTGGGAAGGGAGGTGAAGCAAATCAGCACAGTGCAAGGAACTGCCTCAAAAGTAGCAGTTTCCCAGGTGCCTGGGTAGCTCGGTTGGTGGACTCCTGATTTCAACTCAGGTCATGATCTCAGGGTCGTGAGATCAAGCCCCATGTGGGGCTCTGCACTGACTGTGGAGCCTGCTTGGGATTCTCTCTCTTTCTCTGCCCACCTCCTAAAAAAAACGTCGCAGTCCCCATTTCTGGAAAGGTTTCATCCAGTTGCACCGCACGGCTCTTCCCTCATCCCCACTGCATCCTTGGGAACCGCATGCTTGGGGGACAAGTGGGCTCTCAGCCCCCCACCTCCACTCCCATTCCCTGGCACTTTGCGACCTCCTCATGGGTGACAGCAAGTTCCATGTCACAAAGACGGCCATCCGGGTACTTGGCTGTTCCTTGGTAGACTGCGCAGACCCATGGGAACGGGCCTTCCCGCCTGGACCGTGAGAAGCAGGAGGAGGCTGAGAGCCCCGGACGGGGGAGCCGGTGGGGCCTTGCAGGCGGCCAGGCCGGGAGGGTTCTGGAGGGCCGGAAGGAGACTTGGGGACAAGAGCTCTGCCTGCGGGGTGGTGGCCGGGGTGGTGGCATCTCTCTGGTTTTCCAGGCCACGCCCTGGAATCGTCGGCGGATTCTTTCTGACGTTAGGCTGAACTTGCAGACCTTGACGGCGGCGTTGGGGGCACTCCAAGAGCAGGGCTCTAAGTATTTCCCGCAAACCACATTCCACAGAGCCCTGGACTTGGCAGAGTCACCTCGGGAGCCCCTGAGGGGGCGTGGTTCACCCTTCACTTCTGAGAACCCTCCTCATCTCCAAGGACAGCAGATCCTCTTTCATCTGCTTTAGGTATTGGAGTTCCTCGTTGGATTTCATGTCAGGAAGAGCTCGGCCACCAGGAAAAGCTTGAAAGCCTTTGCCTAGATGGTGTCCAAGGTCACTGACCTCAATATGAAGGTGACCCGGGGCACCCTGGCTCTTCCTGGGAACCCAGTCAGCCCCAGGGAAGCGCCCCAGGCTTATGCGGCTCAGAGAGGCTGCCCTCCCAGCCCCGACAAGTAGGATGGCAGCTCATAGCACAGCCGAGCTGAAAGCTGTGATTTTCATTTTTAAAAGCTTAAGAAAAAATGCACAGGGGCCAAATGTACAGGAACTTCTGCTAAGGACCTGCTATGTTAACTGCAGATCGTCTTCTCATGAGCCCTGAAAATGGATCCTGGGAGCACATGACAAAAACCCCATACATCTAACCATAAGTTGGTGTTCTAAGAGTGTCCCCCACTCCCCTGCAAGGATGCTCCCCACCACTATTCTTGGGTTCTTGCTTGGGTGGCTAAGGAGTCAGGCTATGGAGGGGTCAGGGGTGACCCACTTTGGTCCTGGGTTTTTTTAAAGATTTTATTTATTTATTTGAGAGAGAGAGAGCGAGCTATGGGTCAAGATAGCTCAAGCAGGAAGGAAAGGGAGAAGCAGGCTCCCTGCTCGATTCCAGGGCCTGAGGATCATGACCTGAGCCAAAGGCAGACACTTAACTGAGCCACCCAGGTGCCCCTTGGTCTTAATTTACCAAGGATGAGGTACAGAAGTTCACCCAGGACAAAGCCAGGCCTAAGAGAAGGATATTCTCTAGGCTCAGATTAGGAATCCCAGACCCAGGGAGAGACAGTTCCAGGACACTACAGCTCCGGATGGTATCCCAGGGTCATTGGGTCCCTGGGTCCTCCTTCCTGGGGTTCCGCCCTGAGTCCAGTCCGAAGCCGCATGTGTTAGCATAATCGGAAACACAGTCCCTGCCAGCTCTTTGCCAGGCTGGACAGAGCAGCATTCACAGATCACTGCCCTGAAGAAGTTGATGAAAGGCAACTACGCCACAAGCAAACTCCCTGTCACTCCCCAGGGCCTGCAGTGCTCCAGGACTCCCAGAGATTGACACCCTAGCTGCTCAGACCCCCAACATGCTCTCTTTCTTTCCGCCTCATCCATGTCACTCTTTTGAAGCTCTGCTCCTATTCCATGACCACTTAGATCTTAATAGCCTTCTCTCGCATGTCCCCTCCTTCCTTCCAAATGAGAAGCAGGTATAAATGCTGGGCCTGCATTTGTCAAAACCAACAGGAAGGTGGGATACATGTCTGGGAGGGCTGATGAGAGAGAGGGAGAGGGGGAGGGAGAGACGGATGACACTCTAGGGCTGGAGCTTACATACTCTAAGGGAGGGGGGAGAAGAGGTGTGCCGGGTTTATAAGGTAGTGGAGAGGTGGGCTGGGGTCCCCGCACATCCCCCAGGCCAGGGCACTGTGGGGCCAGGGCTCAGAGGCTCCTCACAGCTGGAGTACAGTCACTCACTACCTTCACCTGACAGCACCAACTTGGGGCTATTTCTCCCCTTTCCCGTTACTCCTGGATGGCAAATATAGGTGGATATATTGTACTATGCGAGCACTCAAGGCGTGTGCATGTGAGCATGTATGTGTGTGTACCCTTACAATCAAAACGTATCCTCTGTCGTTAAAACAAGTAAAATAAAAACAGTATTAATTATGTTTTGGATTGATTCACAGAGATCTGGGAGCATAATTTCAATAAAAACTAGACTTGTGACTCCAATGCTTCATTCTTATTTGAATTTTAACATAATTTTTCAACCGTTCCGCCAGACCAGCATTTGGCCAGATTGACAGCTTTCGAAAGCTAAAATCTTTCCAATCTTCTCCCTACTTATAGAGGCTTGGGATGCTGGGGCTCAGGCTTGATGGCCTCCCGACATGCGTGCTCCTCCCTCATCATTTTCTGTGGCTTCCTGCCTCACAGCCAGCCCCCACAAGGGCGAGATGCTCCTGAACATGGCAGCAGATCTGCCTTTGAGTCCATGTGTATGGGGTGCTGCTTGCTTCTTGCCTCTTTCAGTGTGCTCCGGGTCCCGTGACCCCATTCACAGAGCTCTAGGCCAAGTCCATTCTGTTCTTCCACCCTCACTGCTCACCAGACCTTCCTGGGGCAGGCAAGGGGCTGTTGCCTGGGACAATGACAGTGACTCCCTCTTATCCTCACTTGTAAGCCCCTTCTGAAGACCTAGGAAAGATCCAACTATCCCTGGAAACTGCCCGGGGTAGGGACACGGGAAACTCTGCTTGTTAATGGATTGACCCAAGAATCCCAAATTCTGTAACCCCTGTGACAACCAAACCATCAGGTACCCCTTGACTTCCTCATTGTTGGGAAATAAAGTTTGTAGCATATATACATCTAGATCTCCTCATCTAGACATATAGAAAATATAGGTTTACCTGTTACGGAGCTCACACACATACATGTACTTTACATATATATATTAAGCAACAGAGACCTCCCCCATCCCCCCCCACACACACACAACCACCATCCCCTAAGGGCTCCATAGCCCCACATGTGTCAATCATCACTGGCTCCCAAATGCCCCCCTTGCCTCCATACGTCAGCTGTGTGCATTCATAATTGTATTTGCTGCAACCCCGGATATATTCCTGACAGGAGAATGCTTTCCTTTTGACTAGGTGTCAGCAAAACCAGAATTTTCTCCATATGATTTTACACATCTGATAACTGAAAGAACTCTCTGCAGTCCAGATTCTGGCTTCACACATTGCAAATTCTGCTTCTGCTGTGCTATCGATCTGGTTCTGGATGCGGATGCCGCAGGATCTACATACACTGGGTATGCGCCCAGGCCCTGCACCTCCACATGGCAATGCCACAGGAGCCAGCACAGGGCCTGTAGGGGTATTCGTGGGAGCCATTTCTATACCAGAACAGTGAGTAATACCTTAATGTATGCTGAGGAGACTGCAAACTGCATAAATATCTTACTAAAGCCAAATTGTCTCCCCAACTCACTGTTCCCTTAGCCAGATCCGCAAGATGCTCAAAACCACTTCAACACCCTAAGAAACTAATGAAGCACGTGGAGGGAAAGTTAAGGTGGAAAAAAAAGACAAAAACCTTAACCTACTTACCCTGCTTTTGCCAATTTTGCAAAACATACACCCAAGTGACCTGATAGCTCCAGCGCCTCCAAGTCCGCAGAAGGGATGTTGCACGTGTGGGGGGTCCTGACCCTTCAAATTTATTAACCTCACAGTCAAGCCACCACCACAAGTAGGACTTGGCCGCCTTTGATACAAGGGATGAAGGAAATCAAGTGTTCCCACTGCAAGGCAGAGCTTGAGCAAAGACGTGGAAAGCTCAGGATTGTGAGTGTTGAGCAGGAAAAAGCTCATTTGGCAGGAGAGTTGTGGGCAAGATATGAGGCAGAGGAGGGAGATCTAAAAGGCAGGCCAAGCGCAAAGCACAGAGGTGGCAAATGTGGGAGTAGGACGTCATAACGTCAACTATATAGCAGGAAGGTTTGACTCGCGCACCCAAGGCCGAGGGCAGGGACTGTCCCTCTCAGTGCCTGGGTTGGGGTGGGTGGATGGGAGACAGGGAGGCCAGCCCAGGAGCATCGGCTGCTCTGTTCTGTATTTCAGAATTCTCTGGGACAGGAACAGAAGGGTGTTGGGCAGAAACACACGCTCACCGACTCGCCAGCTCTGAGGCAGTGCCCACTCCTCTTCCTGCCCTGCCCTGGTTCCCCATTACATGTGACATGAGCTCTTCTCTCTGAATCCTGACCGCTCGGATCTGTCCTCACTCTGCGGGTCCCCATCTCTGGAATTGCACTCTGCACCTCCTCATGGTCCTCCCAGGGCACTGAGTCTCAGGAACACGGTCCTGCCCTGACCTCGCCTCCGCGGGGTACCATTTCTGCCAACCTTCTGAGACCAGGAGGCAAGAGGAGGCTGTGGCTTCTTTCAGTTGTAGCAACTGAGTATATTGGCAACCAACTGTGCAGATGGCAAGGAGGGGGGATGGCTCAAAGAGGATGCCAGTGCACACAGGTGGAAGGAAGAATGTGCGTTTAGCTGAAGGAGCAGCACATGGTGTGGGAATCAATGCACTTCATCGTGAATGTGTCCCATTAGAGGAGAGTAGCATCTCCTATTTGCCAGCCAGCAGCTTCGTTTTAGAGCTTTATGTTCTTGAGCTTTGATCATGGAGAAGTTGGGGTGTCTCCTTTAGGTTTTGGCGCTGCTCCCCTGTCCCGCCACCTACACTTTCTTCCCAGGTGATCTGACATGTGCTCTGGTTTTAACACCAGGTTTACACAGAGGCCTGGGCCTCTGCTATCAACTATATACTCATTAACAGGGGCTGGCACTGGCAGGGCACCCGCTATCGTTGGGTATTCTTTGTGGCCAGCGCCCATTCCGACTGGCTGGTATCCCTGTCCACAGTGAATTTTTTTTTATTGCGGAAAATGCATATAACTTAAAATTGACCATTTTAACCATTTTTAACAGTACATTTTGGTGCCATTAAGGATATTCACATTGCTGGGCAACCATCACCATCAGGTTTCTCTAGAACTTTTTCATATTCCCAAGCTGAAACTACATCCATGAAATGTAAATTCCCCATTCCCTCTTCACCGGCCCCTGGCAACCACCATTCTACTTCCTGTCTCTATGAATTTGCCTATTCTAGGTCCCTCACATAAGTGGAATCATACAGTATTTGTCTTCTTGTGACCGGCTTATTTCGCTTAGCATCACATTGATTCTACCATGATGCAGCATGGGCCAGAATTTCCTTCCTTCTTAAGATTGAATAATATCCCATTATATATACGTACCACATTTTGTTGAACCATTCACCTATTTTTTTAAGATTTTATTTATTTATTCATGAGAGGGACAGAGAGTGAGAGGCAGAGACACAGGCAGAGGGAGAAGCAGGCTCCCTGTGGGGAGCCCGATGCGGGACTTGATCCCGGGTCCCGGGATCACGCTCTGAGCTAGAGATAGACACTCAACTGCTGAGCCACCCAGGCATCCCGATCCATTCATCTATTGATGGACACTTGGGTGTTTCCATCCCTTGGCTGTTGTGAATAGTACTGGTATGAACATGGTTGTACAAACATCTCTTTGAGTCCCTGCTTTCCGATCTTTGGGGCATATGCTTAGAAGTAGAGTTGCTAGATCATATGATAATTCTGTGTTTGACTTTTTGAGAAACTGTTGAATATTTTTAATATCACACTTGTTATAAAATAGATACAATTGCTACTCAACATCTCCACTTGGGTGTCTAGTCAGCATCTCAAAGTCAAGATCCCCGAAACCAAAATCTTAATTTGCCCCAGTGCTCCCCACTTCTATGGATGGACTCACCACACAGGCAAGGCTAAAACCCTTGGCATCACCAGTGGTTCTCACTTTCTCTCACTCCCCACATCTAACCTTCCAGAAGATCCTAGAAGCTCTACTCTCAAAATAGAGCTGGGACCAAATCCCTTCTGGCAAGGGATCCCACTGCCATCATTGGACCCCATGCATCATTACCCTGACTGTGCAACAGCCTCCTAAAACATCTCCACTTTTTGTCCTTCCACCATCTAGCTTCACGCAGTTGCTATGGGCATTCGTTCAGAATGTCAACTAGATGACTTCACTCCTCTAATCAAAGCTTCCAATGGCTTCTCATCATAATTAGAGAAAGAGTCCCACAAAAGTCCCAAGTCATGACCATGATGAGACGACCCATTCCATGGCCTCCCGTCCTACCCCTCTGGCTCACATCTGGCCCCACTGGCCTTGACTCTTCTTCAAACATCCACTGGGTCCTGCCTTGGGGCCTTTACCCTGCAAGGTGCTTCTCACAAATCATCAGACTAAATCAAGAGGGATCACCCAACAATCATGTCTAAGACAGATGCTCCAGCCTGCAGTCTGCTGATTCTGCTTCCCTTCTGCTCACACACTCAGGACTCCCCAACTTACATTATCTGATTGTTTAGTGGCTGGATGTCTAGAAGGAGCTGTCGTTCTTCTAGAGTATAATTAGGGCAGCGAGAGGTCAGACGGCTGTAACCCCAGGGCATGGAATAGTATTGGCCACCGAGCTTAGAACTCCGCGTGACAAAGGCCCTTCCCATCATGAGGCTCACGGGCACATCTTTTTCTCCAGGCTGGTTCAGATCTGTGGACACAGGGAGAAGAGAAAGTGCTGAAATCCACTGCTGAGACACATGGGCAGATTCAGTCAGTGCTTTGGGATTCTGGGCGTCTGTGTCTAGTGACTCTGAACTTGTGGGGTCAGAGCCAGCCCTGTCAGCAGAGGGGGGAGAGCACATAGAGGTGACTTTAAGTGCCTTAGGAAGGCCTCAGGTGCACAAACAGCTTCATCACTAACTAACCTACTGTCACAGCTTAAGTTTTGCCATTAGTAATTATTTTATTTGCTTACACAAACCTTAAATCCATTTGACTCATGAGAAACCCAGGCATTCAGTCATCCAGCCTGTGTAGCAGGGCTGGAGCTCTGTCTGAGCTCTGCCCCCTGACCTCCCCCTGAATGTGATTATTCTGAAACAGCTCTGCACAGCTCTGTCCTAATACGATGTATTCTTCATAATGCTCAGTTTTCAAGCTATGGAATGAAGGGAATGGATGCTTAAGGAGGGACAGAGGGTCATGTCTGGAGAGACAGAATCAAGGACGGCCTCCAAATTGCTACCTGGCTGCTTTGGGCCTAAATAATCTTTGTTCTGAGGGCCAGCACTTTGGTGTAAACCTGGCATTGGGAAGTGCTATGGCCTGATGACAAATAGCCCTAACTGAGAAGCACTTGGAGCATTTTGGAAAGAAATGGTTGCATTGAAGAGGGCCAGTTCTTGGTCATGTAGTGGCACCTCGGTTTATTCTTCCAGAAGCTCATCTCCCCTATTCTAGTCACCTGGCCTTTCAAAGTGGTCATTTGGTTCAGCTCTATATAGACTATGTTGCTCAAACAAGTGTGCTTTTGAGAGTAGAAGGCAGAGTATTTAGTTATGCTAGAATAATGGCAGGGGCGGGATTGTCCAGGCCAACAGGAGGCCAAGTCCCCTAGTCATCTCTTCTGACCATGAGGGATTGAGTCATGATCTAGCATTTTAATGTACCAAATAAGAAGAGTCCCCAGCCTCTCCTGCAGGGTTCAGCCTCGCCATGGGCACTGGCCTCCTGGCCTCCCCTGTTCTGCCCATGACCCTGGGTCTAACCCTTGCATTTTCCCTAGAGGCCTAAGTTCTCCCCTGGGTCTCTAGCATCACCTATCAGCATAGGAAAGCCTGTTTCACCTACTCTTTCCTGACCACCATTGGTTTTCCTGGGTGCTCCCCTTCATGAGGACCTTTTGGGGGGTTGTGTATACTCACTAGTCCTGAAAAATGGCTTGACAGTCTGGCGGTGGAGCCTGTCTTTTCTGTCTTTTCTGGTGTTGCTCTAAGTCCTTGGCCACAGTCTTTGAACAAACCTCTTCAGGAGGGAACTACTTACACTGATCTGTTTAAAATTGGTTCCCACACCCTAAGGAGTTGCTGAGCGCACTGGGGCTGCTGAATACAACTTGGCTAAGATCAAAGTTAGAACTTGCTGAGGCTTTATGTCTGCAACTACCCAGAAATCCTTTTTGTGTTCCCCGGTGATCAGCAGAGATGGTGAGCAAGTAAGTGTTCAAGGAGCAGCAAGCCCCAAGGAACACCTTCCGCAGCTCGTTTTCTACAGCCTCTGTCAATGGACCGATCCCACCGCAGCCCAGCACATAGTAGGTGCTCAGTAAACATCTCCAGAGCTATTGCCCAATCATCTCCATGGGCCTGGATTTGTTGGGTCAATGCTGTGGTCTGGGGCTTCACAGAAAATTCTGCAACATCAGCGCTCTTAGAGAAAGAGCTTAGTGGAAAAAATGATCAAATCCAGTCCCCTCATTGGTTTCAGGTAAGAAAGCCAGGTGAGGGCCCCAAGAGGTGAAGTGACCTGTCCAATCTCACTAATGTCAGAGGCAATACTAGGCTTGGGCCTCCCGACTGCTCCTCTGTCCACACCACGTGGCCACAGGCCAGCTGGCTCTCTGACACCATGACTCACCTGATGTCTCAGAACTGTGATCCAGAGGCTCAGGCTCAGCACCAGACACCCCAGCTCTGGCCTGTAACCTTGGCACCATGGTTGTCCATACTCCTTCATGGCTCCCTGCCCAGCAAAATTACTCTCTGCCTCCTCTTGGTGTGATTCATCCCCCTGGCCCACTGACACCCTGTCCCTTTCCCCACTGGATTCCTGTTGGCTTGAGATGTACCTGCCTTCCTGCCCATTTTACCAGGAATGATATCTTTTTCATTTTCCTTCCTCTAATGCTTCAATGATACCTACCACTCATATATTATGTGAATGAACAACTTGCTGTGTGACCATAGGCCAATTGTTCACCATCTCTGGGCTTTCTCTTGGATCTAAAAAATAAATATGATGCTGCTAACCTGGCACATAGCATGGCCATGCTCTGATATGTATGTTATTGTGCAAATATCTTGGAAATACAGAACCTGACTATGGTCCTCAACAGTAAATGCCTTGTGCTGAGAGCATTTCTTGGAGTTCTTGAAAGGGGACTTTTCTATCTAAGATGAAAGAAACAGAGGGTGGCTCTGAGCCGTCCTAAGCTATGTATACTCTGTGTCTGAGCACCCAGCCTGGAGCCCAGCGTCGGCTTCAGGGAGGGGTGGGGGAAGGAAGGAACTTGTGTAGGTCTAGGGGTGAAGACGTCATGTGTAGACACTCCTCTCTGAGGGGCCCCCAAGTGCTCCTTCTCAGAGTCTGTCCAGGCTACCTGCCCCCAGTGCTGGCTGGCGAGGGCCACAGCCTTCTTCCTCAGCTGGGCTCCCATTGCTGCAGATGGAGCTGGGAGTTGCTTTTAATTAGAGACACTCTTTTCCTGTTTTCCATTGGCGGCTGCTTTCTGAGTTTCCTGCACACCCTCTGTTGCTTCCCGAAAGCATTTTTTTTTTTTTTTTTAAAGAATCCAAACTGTTTGGAGTAAGAAAAGAGAAAGCTATCATTATGTGAGCTGCATGGTGGCTTCTGCTGGCTTCCCGGTCATTTGGAGGTGGTCAAAAAGATGACTCTAGTGTCCAGGCATGGCCTGGGGAGCTTAGTACCACCTTCTCCTTCCCAGGCCACCAGCTCTGTTTGCCCATATTGAGTACCTGCTATGTGCCAGGCCTACAGATAAACCAACATGGTCTCAACCAGAAGCTCTTAGGTCTAGAAACTTGACTAATTGCACTCATGCCACGACAGAGGTATAGACAGTGCTCCCCTCGGCACAGAGCAGGGCCAAAGAGAAAGCAACAAGAGAATATCTGGCCCAGTGGGTTGTCTTCCCTAGGGCCTCACAGGGAAAACACAGCCCCACCAGGCTCTGATCTGGATTAGAACCTGCCCCCTCACATAGCTGGTGGAGGCCACATTCACTTAGCACACAAGGGATTCTGGGAGAGCTACCAGATTTAGCAAACAAAAATACAGTGTGCCCAGTTAAATGTGGGCTTCAAACAAGCGGTACATAATTGTTCAGCATAAATATGTCCTAAATATTTCATGGGACATACTTATCTTAACATAGTATTTAGGGCCTATTTGCACTGAAAATGATTCATTGTTGATCTGAAATTCACATTTAACTGGGCATCCTGTGTTTTATCTGGCAACTCTTTTCCCAGGTCAACAGAGAGTCCCAGACCATAAACCAAAGAAGTCCACTCTATCCGGCAGTGGGTTACATGGGATGCATCACACTTGGGGGAAGAGCAGCAAAACCAGGAGAAAGAAAGGGACAAGTGGCCTCCATGTATCAGCAGGATGAAAAAAAACAGGGTTCTAATCACAGAAGCATCCACATTGTAGGTACCGAGGCTTGTTTGAAACCATCAATATCCAAGGGGAAAGTGACAGAGATGATCGCAGGCCGGGCCTGCTGCTCACCAGGAGGAGGAGGAGGAGGAGGAGGAGAAGGAGGAGGAGGAAGGATGGTGGCTACTTACGAGAATGCAAGCCTTAGTCCAGTAATTCCCAGCCATTTTGCTACTGCTGTTCCTATCATGGTCTATTTTGATGCGTAATCCAGCCCAACCCGAAATATGTGTCCTATGGCTGACATCGTTAACTTTCCCTTAGCGCAAGTGTGATTCTGTTTGAGAATGGTTTCTGAATATAGAGAACTCTCTGACATCAAAAGAGTAAGATCAGAATGTCTGCTGAGCGTGGAGCCTGCCGCGGGGCTCCAACCCACGACTCTGAGATCATGACCTGAGCTGACAGTGAGAGTTGGACGCTTGATCGACTGAGCTGCCCCTAAAGGTTGTCAAAAAAAAAATGTTTAAATTAAAAACAAGGGATCCCTGGGTGGCGCAGCGGTTTGGCGCCTGCCATTGGCCCAGGGCGCGATTCTGGAGACCCGGGATCGAATCCCACATCGGGCTCCCGGTGCATGGAGCCTGCTTCTCCCTCTGACTATGTCTCTGCCTCTCTCTCTCTCTCTGTGACTATCATAAATAAATAAAAATAAAATAAAAATAAAAAAATAATAAATTAAAAAAAAATTGCTGAGACTTTCTGAAAAGAAAAAAAAAAAATGTCTGCCAGGGCAACCAGAAAGTTCTAGAAGATCACTGAAGGAGATCTGGGAATGGGAAGTGAGATGAGGAGGGCAAAGCCTCAACCCTCCGGAGTTCCTTCCTGGGGTAAGAGGCCAAGTGGAGTCTAGAAGAAGAGAAGCAACCCCCAAACCAGCCCTGGCTGGGCTGGGAGTGGTCCGTATGGAGGAGAGAGGCCCCAGGCCCCAGGCAGTGCCGACACATCCCTGCTTCTCAGGAGGAAGAAGGTGCAGCCTGCTCTTACCTCTAATGTGCTTTCTGGACTGTGAGGAGCTCTCCCACGGTTTCTTCTGTGTGTTTTATTGTTGTTGTTTTTATAGAGGGGAGTGGGGGAGGGCCAGAGGGAGAGAGAGAGTCTCAAGCAGGCTCCACATCCCGCAAGGAGCCCAATGGGGGACTCGATCCCATGACCCTGATATCATAAACCGCAGCCGAAACCAAGAGTCGGCCGTTCCACCACTGAGCCGCCCGGGCGCCCCTGCCCCCGGGGGTTTCCTCTATGTAAACGATCATCAACAGTGCCCTGGGCCTACACATTGCACAGACCAGGCCTGATATTTTAAACCCTTTCCGTTCACGGAGCATTTTATGCTTGGCTTTGTTCTGCTCTCCAATTTCCTACTTCACCAGCGGGGCTCTGAAGAGTCGCACGTGGTCGATAGGGAAGTGCCGTCTGAGCAGCTCTAAGAGGCCATCCCCTCTTTGCACATCTCTAGTTTCGGGCGAGGAGATCAATTATAGGCTTTTACATAAGAAGGCTAATGCGTTTTCAAAGCAGGCAGATCGCCCTCCCATGTTTTGACAGTTTGGCTTTAGTTGAAATATAATTAAACTTTTCTAAGACAAGGGCTTTGAAACTCCATCTACACACTGTTTACATGTCTTTTTTCTTTTTTTCTTTTTTTTTTTTTTTTTTTGCTTGAGAGTTGGGTTCTTACTTGCTGCAGTACAATTAATTCGCCCTTCACTTTCTGCACTCAAAACAAACACTGGTTTTCAGCGTTGAGCTTTTATACTCTGCATAGCTGAGAGTGGAAAAAATAACATCTGAAACAGGATGGGCTTTTGATGCTACCTCCTTATGACAGACACGTTTGAAAACCACCGCTGGTGAGTCACTCACATTCTGTGCATACCCTCTCCAAGGAGCAGGAAGTGTGGGTATTTGAAACCCTTAGGCCATGAGAAGTTTTCAGATGCGTTTTAAGGATTGGCCAGCAACCCCTCCCAAGCACGAGCCTGCAGTGGCCTTGCTAAGTGTGGACCAGCCTTCCGCCAGCCTCTCTTCCTTTGTTCTCCTTGCCCTGGTTTTGCTTTTCTGCTAGCAAGCCAGGTCTGTTAAGTACAGAGCTAGCGAATTTATAAAACCAACAAAAACATTAAAAAAAAAAAATCGGCAATGACAACAATCAGAGCCTGGCGGTTGGTAGGGCGGGTGGGGGCAGGCAGATGGTGCAACAAGATGTCCCCAGGCGGCTCGCTGGGGACCCAGCCTTGTGGCTCTGTGGCCAAAAAGAAATAAAGAAGTCGGGTCCCAGCCAGTGCTTTCACTTCTAACCCGACTCATCAGCTGTGGGTAATGAGTCCCCACGCCTCTGCTTCACTATCTCCAAAGGCCAGAAGAACAAGAAAGGGGATGGGGTAGGGGTGGGGGGCTGGGGGGATACAACTGAACTAAACTGAAAGGACTTTAGATGAGAGATTTAAAAAAGAAAGAAAACAAGAACTTGGTGGAAATGAGCCAGATGTTGCCATGAAAGAAGTTCTTAAATCCTAACCTTGTTTGGGGAAAGGAAGGAGTCCCAGGGAAGGATGAGTTTCTGAGGATGATGAGCCCCCAGAGGGAGACCTTGGCGTCCCCCATGTGGATGGAAGTCTTTCCAGAACATCAGCGTCTGATATCACCAGAGGGAGTGATCTGGAGGGTGGTGGATTCACGGGACCATCCACTTTGCGCTTACGCTTGTGTTGCTACTGATGGTTGTCTGAAAGCGAAGGAATCGTGTGGGAGGCAGAAGCCCAGCCTTGAGCACTGGTGGTGGTCCAGGAACGTGGGAAGAATCCCGAACCCACTGGAGCTGTGTCCGCCACAGGAGCAGCCCGAATGCTGCAGGCCACGAAGGCCAGCTGCCTCCCAATCCTAAGAGAACCTAAAGTCTTCATTGATGAAAAACATCCCTGGAGTCTTAACCAGCAGCTCCGGGAGAGGTGAGATGGCTGGTGGCGTCATGCAGTCCTGGACAAGCTGATGGAGAAACGCACACTCCTCGGGTTAGCACAGTGCGGGCTCGTGGGGTGTCCAAGCACAGCACGGGCAGTTCTGAGCACCTGGGATCAGTCACCAAGGCAGCACGTGGGACACACAAGGAATAGCTTGGTGTGTCCTCTCCCCGCTGCAGCTGAAACAAATCACCATGTATTTAGCGGCTTAAATAACATACATCCGTCATCTTACAAGTCCTGTAGGATAGAGGTCTGACTCGGGGCTCACTGGGCTAGATTTGAGGGGGGATGGCAGGGCTGGGTTCCTCCTCAGAGCTCTAGGGAGAACCTGTGTCCTCCCCTCCCATCTTTTTGAGGTCACCTACATGCCGTGGCTCGTGGCCTCCTTACTCCTTGCTGCACTTTTCTTCTATGGCCATGCCTCCTCTGGCTCTCTCCTCTTCTGCCCCCCTCCCCTGGTAAGGACCCTTGTGGGGTCCCCCCCACTGGGTCCACCTGGAGAATCCAAGACAGCCTCCCACTCCTAAAGTCAGCTGGTTTACAGCCTGAATTCCTTCCCCAACCTTCATTCCCCTTAGCCATGTAGTGTAACACATTCCCAGGTCCTGGGGAAGGATGTGGCCAGCTCTGGGGGCCATTACTCGGTGAGAAACCGTGGTATCCTTTATCGGTGATTCTCACGGGGCATGAGATCATTTCTTGTTTGTAATAACATAATACAAATAACACACACTTAGCATGTGCCAGCCACTGCTTTAAGCGCCTGTGCTTTTAATCTTCCTGACAGCTCCACGAGGCAGGTGCCGTTAGTCTCCCCACTGTATAAATGATGAGAAAGTACAACACCCATGGCTGGTAAAGGGTCCAGATAGGGCCAGCACCCAGCCCTCTGGCCCAGACTCCAGGGGGTTTTCTCTGAAGAGATACACATAAGGGCATTACCTTCTTGGCTCCTTGCTCCCCGTAAGTCCTCTTGCAGAGAGAGGGGGCTCCCTCTGTTGTGTCAAAGGCCCTTACACAGCACGGGAAGGTTAGTTATAAAGTTATGTTCATCCTACTGCCCTTGACACTGTCCAAGTCCTGACTACACGGAGCTGAGTTTCCAGCTGAGAGTTTGGAGGAGCCAGAAACATACCCAGCCTTGTGCACTCTGCTTCCACCAGGAGATACAAGGCCCAGGAAGAGCTGATGCATGGAAATCGCTTTGCTGCCATTTTCCATGAATGGAGAGGGCCTCCGCATGGGAGAGGAAGCAGAGTGTCATAAAATGAAGTGTGTGCCACCCTTCAGGGCTCCCTGGGGTCATTTGGTTGATGGGGACAGAGCATGGTCACACAGGGGAAGTTGGCTGCCATCTGTGTGCCCCCATCAACGGTGGAACCCCACAGAGACAGCAGGTTGGCCTCTGCAGAGGGAAGCCCCCACCCCCCACCTATGGCTTGCATGACTTTCCCACAATAACAGAGGGGAGGCAGAGCCAGAAATTCAGACCAGACGTGGCCTCCTAGAGCCCCTTGATTGTTTTAGAACTCATTGCCTCCTTGGTCCAACATGCAATGGCCTGGCCCCTGTTGGCAAGATCAACGGTAAACTGGAGAGAACGGGGAGCCAACTCAAAGCTCCTCGGGGCCCCAGGGAAGCAGGACAGAGGGAACCTCAACCGCCAAGTTCCGCAAATTTCACAAGTTTATTACAAACCCCAGAAGTGTTGTTTGGTTGCTTAAAAACGATTTAATTTTTGCAATCTCCCAGAGAGAGGGTGCCTCACTTTAAAACGGGTGTTGAAAAACAGTGGCTCTGGGGGAATGAAGGGTGTCTCTTCTCCAGGGAAGGGGGCAAGTAGGCAGAGAGAAGCACCCCCGTGTTGAAGCTGTAGGAAACTCGGAGTTCTGACACCTGGGGCACAAGGCGTCTGCTCCCATGGTGGAGCCAACCCTCCCATTATGTAACCAGAATGGTCACCTTCTCCAGGTTTGCCTAGGATTCTGTGTGATTCTCATCGGAACATTGCACACCATGAGTGGAGAGGAGGCCTCTTGTCGTGGTGGAGAGAGGGCTGAGCTCTGACATCAGATGGGCCTGGGTCTGAATCCCAGCGCCGCCTCTTCCTCCCTTCATACCTCCGACAGTTCCCTTAGCTGACAGCTGCCCAGTCGAAGGGATACAACACCTACCCTGCACCCCTGGGGGGCTAGGCTGAGACAGCTGTGCTGGGAGGCGCGTGACAGCACAGGAGCTCGTGCTCTCTGGGGCCTGGACGGTGGTGGTCGCCACTATTGCTGTTTCTTTGCATACTGCCAGCAGGATGGCCTTCCTACCGCAGAGGTCATCCACAGGTCAGGGCCGTTTTGACCTCTCACTCTGCTCCTGCCATTGTGACGCCTCCAGGGGCTATGGGCCCTAGCTGAGTGAAGCGCTGCGCAGGCAGCTCTGTGCAGGCCTAGGAGGGGGCACAAGGTGGCTTGGGCTCAGGGAGCTGGTCCCCAGGCCTGCGGGTATAGACAGACAGCATAGCTGCACCTGCAGCAGGTCTCCCCAGGTGCCCAAGGTAGGGGCGCCCACTCCATGATAGGAAGGTTGGCATTTGCGTTTTGTGAGCCGGGAACGGATGCTGGCCGCTGCCACCACGGGCACCCTGGGGGACATGTGCCAGGGGCGTTCCTTTCCAGCCACCTCGTTTGGATGAAATGCACACGGCACATAACCTGGCCCCATATTTTGTAGTTTAACATCAGCTCGCGGTGTTGACTGAGTTGCTTTCAACGTATTTCAATGGCTTTGGCTGCCTAACATCATTTGAATCACCGTGGCCTGAATTGCTGTGGCTCGCCGAGTGGCGAGCTGCGTGCAGGGACCCGGCAACACTGGCTGCTACACAGCGGCCACAGGTGGGAAGTCCGTGAGCTCTCGGTGTCCCACGGGATACTGAGTCACTTCCTACCTGGAGCCCTGACTTCTCAGCCAGGCAGCAGGTGGGATGGCTGGAGGGGAGTGTGATTTGGGGCTACAGTAAATCACAAGCGCTGGCACCCGCTCCCCACAAGCCGACTGCCAAGTGCACGTGACTGCGAGATGGCTGTTTGCTAAATGCCTGTCCACCAGCCCCAGTTACGATACCGTGTTCACCCCTGCGGTGGGCAAACTTGAGAGATATTGCTCAGTGCCAGGGAGGGGAAAAGGCACAGGGCACACCTGTTGCCGGGGAATCAGCCTGGCTGGCTACTGAGAAGGGGACAAGTACAAATGTCAGCCAGCGGTTGTCAAAGTAGTCTCTACAGGAAAGAGAAGCCAAGAGACAGCAGCATGAGCAGTACGGGGCTGGGCATGGTCTCAAAGGCTGTACGTGTCTTAACCCATTTGCTCCTCGTGGCAATCGCGTTTACCATGGGGAAACGGAGGCAGGTCAAAGAACACACCCCAGGTTATAAAGCTAGCAGGTGCTGCAGGTGCTGGGATTTGTACACTGGGTCTGACTTTTGACTCCAGCGTCCATATGCTTCACCTTGACAGTGAGTCAGCCAAATACACGAACTTTCTTTTCCTTTCTATCTTGCATATAAAGAGGCACCTGAAGATGTCAAAACCCTCCCTTGGGCAGAGGGAAGGAGCACATGGTCAGCAGCATGAGGTGAATGAGCCAGGGCAGGTTTTTAAAGGCACTTCCCACCCAGAAGATACCTTCTTGTCCCCAAGCTTGAGAGGACCTGGAGAGACTGTCTCACTGCCACCAAAGTGCATCTCACAACCAGTGAAGCACAGCCACCCCCTCCCGTTCCCCAAAACACTGCCCCCAATGCCATTATGCAAGTGCCTATTTCAGTGGCCTGTGGAAGTCACTTTCGCGGTCATGGTTTTCAACTGCAAATAAAAGAGGAAACCACTTCAGGAAGAAGCCGACGCTGCGTTCAGGTGCGCAGGAGAGCCTGCTACAGATGAGGGGGGACTGCAGGCAGAGGATGGCCTGGGGGCTGGCCGGGCCAGGAGCAAGGACAGGAAGCCAGTGCTGAGGGACACGACTCTAGAAGTTGAACCTCGCTCTAAAGACAAGGGCGCTTCCTAGGAGCTGGTCTCTGACCCCTGGCCCCTGGCCCCTGGGGCAGTTCTGAGGGCTTGTTTCAGGCCCTCTCAATGGGTTTCCTCCAACACACAGCAGGGCTGCAATAGTCATCCCCTTAGTGAGTGACATTCGGTCCCAGCTATAACTAGGTGGGCCAGGGTTTATGCACACCAGATATCCAGGAACATTCCCTGCAATTCCCTCCAGCCTCTGGGGCCTGTTCACAGCCTCTTGGATCTGCTGTGCATCTTGACTACAGCAAGGGCACGTCACGGGTGGGTCCTTGTGGGCCCAACAACACTTGGGGCTGACTCCCAGGTAGATGAGGCAGCCCGGAAGGAGCTGACAGCAGAAGTCTCACCGTGAGACGGGGGGCTCATCACTCATCTTCAGGAAAGGAGGGTAGTAATCCCTACCCTGCAGAATTGTATGGATGTAACAGGAGATGCTTGTTCCTTTCCACTGAATATTTGAGCTCCCACTGTATGTAGAGCCCGAGGTGGTAGGACTTTAAAATCATTGGCTGGAAGGAGGAGGGGTGCTTATTTCAAGGAGCAGAGCCCCTGAGGTGAAGGGTAAGTAGGGGCACCTGCCCACACAGCAAGGGGGCAGGAATTGGGTGTCTCCCACATTTTTGTGGTGCCAGGTGGTTTCTGCCAATGGGGCCACTGCTTCCCTGGCCTTCAGGCACCTTCCTCTGGTCAGCGCCTGAGGTGACGGACTGCACCCTATCCCTGGGAGCAGCCTCTGAGCCAGCCTGGGCAGGACCAGCGTGCAAGCAGGAGAGGAACACTGCCCCAGCCAGCGTGCAGCCTGATTGTGCTCCTGCCCCAGGAGCCACAGCCATATCCATATGCCTTATGCTCCTCAGGTGGTGCTCCAGGTAGCTATTGACCCAAGACAGCCTCGGTGGAAAAGGATCAGGCCTGGGGAACTACCTGCTTGCCCAAACACCACCTCAGAGACCACCACCTTCTCAGTTCCCCCATCCCTGGACTGATGGGCTTTCTAGGACTTTGGGAATTCAGAAGCTGCTAGAGACAATGACTGACCCCACACGCCATCTCCTTCATCCCAACCTTGGTCAGCCCCATCAAGTGGTGGCCAGGGAAGCATCTTCAAGTGGCCCGGCATGTGGCTCACAGAAGAGGCCACCTCTTCCCTAGAGATTATGCCCACACCTGGAGGTAGAGGCTGGGCCTGCAGGAGATGGCCACATGCCTGCCAAAGAGCATCAAGCTAAGCTCCTAAGCACCAGGTCTTGGGCTAAGGCAGCTTTCCAGGAGAGTGAAGCTAACTAGGCTCCCCAAAGGTCACATTAGCCCTTTGCCCTTTTAAGGAGAACACTCCAGATCTGATGCAGAGAGTGCCAGGCATGAAATCACCTGATCTGAGCCTCTCCTCTCCCAGACTTACTGGCCCTGTGACTTTGGGCAAAGCCATTCACCCCCTGGGGTCTCCAATTCCTCATCTATAAAATGGGCAATAATAATGGTTGCAGATCAAAGCCAACCCCTGGGTATAAAAATGCTTTGTGATAGTAAGAAGATCTAGGAGCGTAAAATAGTGGTAGTATTGGTATAGCCTTCCCAAGGACATGAGGGGGGCAGGTAAAAGGTACTTACACCTATTCATTTATATTTCTGAATTCCGGAATCTTAGCTTGTTTTTGCATTTCCCAGCTAGCCCATGACAAGCTCTTCACTTGTGAACGTTCAGTCAGAAAGCAAATTCCTGTCTAGAATACAAGACCATGGCCGACCTCAGCCCTAGGTCCCTTTCACACTTCCAGGGTGGAGGCTGGAGTGGTAGATTTTGTGTCTGGGCAACCACAGTAAACACCCCTGGTCTCTACATTCAGGGGCTAAAGAAAATTAGCCAGAACCCCAAATGAACTGAACCTTGGCCAGTGGATGTTTCAAAGTAGATTGAAGTTCTCATCTACATCGTGAGTGCTGTGCATCTTCATGTCAGTGATGCTTACCCACTGGGATGGACAATGCATCAGTGAATCCTGAGAAGTGTGGCGCATTTAATGGGCTGCTGACCTTGGGCAGGCTGGTGAAATATTGGAATCTATGGTGCCAGGCTCCGTTAGGGGAAGTCTACACTGATTGATTGGCTCTTCTGGGTAAAGTTTTTTTAAAAAGCAAAAGTCTTCTTGGTAGGAATCTAAGAGAACCAGTTGTGTTGGGAAGAACATGGCCTTTAAAGCCAAATGAATTGTGATGTAGTGTGGACTCTGGGATGCCTATGTAGACAGGGCTTGGGCAGCCATCTCTCTGAAAGGGAGGTGGCGGGGAACATACAAAGATTCATGTTGTCCCTTGCATATCCTTACTCAGATTGTGTACGTATTTGGGGAAGTGAATGTTGCGGGGAAGGGAGCTGCTGGAGATGACACCTGCAGGGAAAGCCTCCCAACCCACCCTTCCATGAGGCCACTGTCTTGGATCAAATTCAGAAACTACTATTTCCCATCTATGTGACCTTGAACAAGTAACTCAGCCTCTCTGAGACTGTTTTCTCACTTGTAAAATGGGAATGATTCCACTCTGGCAGGGTTTTTGAGGGGGATTATCGGAGATAACATATGGGAAAGGGTTTAGCATAATGCAGGCACACAATAGACACTCAACATAAGCACGATTCTTCCATTGCTTGTCCCCAGATGTCTTAGGATCTTAATGAAGTATCCAGATGGGTCCTGAGATCTGGAAAGTTAAAAAAAAAAAAGAAAAAAGAAGAAGAAGAAGAAGAAGAAGAAGAAGAAGAAGAAGAAGAAGAAGAAGAAGGAGAAGGAGAAGGAGAAGGAGAAGGAGAAGGAGAAGGAGAAGGAGAAGGAGAAGGAGAAGGAGAAGGAGAAGGAGAAGGAGAAGAAGAAGAAGTTAGATTTTGTAGGGGTTTGCCTTTGGATTTTGTTGCTCAACAAGTATGTTCCAAGAGGAGGCCACATGTGCCCTCCACACTGTAAGCCCAGAATGCCAAGCAGCTGGCCTACTTGAAAGCAAACCTTTCACAGACTGAGCTACACAGGCAGCGCCAGGCCCATGGATGAAAAAGTCTCCAGAGTGAATGAATTAGACCAGTGGTTTCCCTAATGTCTAGAGGCAGCAGAATCTTCCTACAATAGAAGCTTCTGCTTTTTTTCTGAGTTTTGGGGGGTTGTGGGTTTTTTTTTCCCTCCTTCTCTCACAGAACTCCTAGAGTCTGGGCAAGACAGGATGATGGAGGATTAAGTTATAAGCATGTCCTCAGTACCAAGTTCTCTATAAGGAACCTCCAGAGGCTCCTCACAGAAGTTTTCGGGGTGGCAGGGAGCTATGGAATTTGCTAGCAGCCAAATAATGAGCTCATTCATTCATTCATTAAAGCATTCATTCAAAGGGCATTTACCTTCTTAGAGATATTAAGATAATACCAACACAGTCCCAGTCCCCACAATCGAATGACTTCCTGGGTTAGGAAGGGAAACTTGCCAAGTTATCTGCCTTGAGACCTAAGCCAATGGACTGCCCATGGGCACATACCTGCCCATGGTACATGCTTGCAGGGAGCCAGCCCCCCTCTGAGAATGCAGGTCCCCAACTTCTGCTCTACCCCACCCTTGGTGGCATGCAGTGTCAGCCTGAATCTTGGGAAGTGCCTTTCCTGCCCGTGAATTACAGCCTCCCACAGATTGGGAGTAAGGGGAATAAGCCATTTAAACAAAACTACTTTTGGAATACAGATGAGTTCGAAATCTAGAAGAAAGGGTCCTTGGCAAGCGATGTTTGGGATTTGGCAGATCCCGCTGCTCATGTTGTTTGATGCTTCCATAAACCAGCTGCTTCCACTGTTCCCTGAACATCAGCTCCGGAGGGAGCAAGTCGGCCCAGGGCTCTCTGGGCAACAACAGTTGCCTGAATAACATGTAAGCCCTTCTGGAGCTCCTGTCCAATCAGCACTCAGCAGACGGACCCCAGGGGAATGCAGCACCCATCCAGAGAGTTCATTCCCTTCCTCTCCATGGTTTCCCTAACAACAGACCATACACACATGTGCGCACATGCCCACGTACACGCACACACACACACATACACACGGGCAATAATCAGTTCAACTAAGCATGTTTCCCAGAAATCAACACAATCCACCCCTCCCCAGGAGCAGAGCTGTCTCCTTACTGGGATCTCTGGAAGCCCCTGCCTCTAAGCACCACTGAAGGACATGGCACAAGCAGCTAATCCTGGGACCTTCTCTTCTCTTACCAAGGGACATTTTTCACCAGTCTCCTCCCCAGCCTGTTTTCTCCCATGTAGATGGTACTTGGCTTCATCAGAGAAGCCCCAGCCAGAAGGATACTTGGCCTTATCTTCCCCAGTCCCGGGGTTCCTTCCAGCCTACCCCTCTCATCACCACCCCAGTTCATAACCAGCTCACAGGGAAACCCAACCAACACCTTACCTTTGACAGGCTCTGATATAACAGCTAGAGTTGTGAACCCCCTGGGACTTGGGTTCCATTCACCAAAATGAGATCAGAGGGGTCTGGGTAAGAGTTTGTCAAGCTACGTGAGGCCAAGCCAAGGCCCCATAAGGAAGCAGGCTTTGCATAACTACAGGGCCTCTGGAAGCTTCCAGAGGTCTGGGTCAGAAAGAGAAAAGTCAGCCTTCCCTTTACGGCTTGCTAACAACCCGTGCTGTGTGGTCCTAAAGCCTCAGGATTGGGGTAAGGAGGCCTCAGGCCAAAATTTCAGGCTCAGATCTACAGGCCCAAATGGGTAGGCTTTCATTATGGTGGAAAATGCAAAGTTCAGCGGGTGGTTTTTGTTTGCTTTTGTTTTTAGAATATAGATAGGATTTAACACAGTTGTCTTGAGGGTTTGGAATAGAAAAGCATACCTAGCATAGTTCTTGGCCCCCGGTAGGCACTCACTGTATGGTAGCTATTAATTTCCCCCGTCTCGACCTGGGGCAGGGTCCTGCCCTGCCGGGTGTGGCCTGACTCCGTGGACTGGGGGCTGCTGGGGCCGCTGGCCGTGCCCCCTCCACCTGTAAGTGGGTCGTGTCTTACTTAGCTGTCTTATCCTCAGCAGAAGAAGTCAGATGAGAGTGTTCATTGAGGACTGGGTGAGTCAAAACTACTGCTCTTTTCTGGTGTGCTCTGTGAGAGTGTAAGGCAATCCCCACGTACCATGGGGATTCGATGTCACCGAGAGCTCCAGCGCTTTGTGGCCGGCGCATTCATTGCAGACAAAGCATAATGAGCAGCATCTCACGTTACTTAATCACATGGCGCCCCAGCGCAGCCCTGGGCACTGCTGTGGTGTGCTCCATCTGAAGCTCAAAGGGCTTAAAGAAAACCCTTTCTTTATTCGGGAGGTATTATTATCCGGGTTTTACAGAGAGAGAGAGATAGGGAGAGGTGAGCTGACCTGCTTTAAGACCACACAGTAAGAAGGGGCTGGGCCACAGATGGGGCCCCCCCAGCAGTTGAATGATGTAGCTCCTTGGCAGGAAGAAGACAAACAAAAGCTGCCCTCCCGGGAGGAGCCTGAACTTAGCAACAGAGCCCAGTGTAGATGAGACTAGAAAGCTCTGGCTTCAGGAAAAGGTGTGCAAAGGATACCTTTACCCTGGAAGAAGGGGGATGGCCAGGAGAGAACATCCGGACGCCGGAACTCAGGGTCGGGGGACATGTCCTCAGCCTCTAGCAGACGCCCACAGCCTGCTTCAGGATTGGCCCCCAGAGAGGACACGTTATGACCCTGCTTCCATATGACCTTGTTTTTAGCAATAATGGTAACTACGGCGATATTAATAATGGATTGAAAAGAAAAGCAGATAGCGATTTTTTTTCTTTTTCTCACCCTTCTATAGATGGTCATGCTTGTCAAAGAAAACCCACAAAAAAATACAATAAAGAGTACAGTACCATATCATATATAATGGATTTGAACTTCTAATTCCATTAATTACATTTTATTTAGTACATTGATGAACGTTTTTAGGGAAAAGGAAAAACGCGTACACTTACATGTTGGTGTATTGCAATAATGAATAATATTTATAGTTTCTGTCTTTGATATTTAATTTCTTTCCATTCTGTATGACTTTGTAAAATTAATCTCATATTTTTGTGCTCGGTGGCCAGCACAGCCAGGTTTGTCCGTCTACCCTTATTCCTGGTTAATTAGAGAACACTGCTTATTAATTTTGATTTTGAAATATGTTTTCCATAGAAAGCCATATCTAGTTATGAATGATCTTGAATGACAGAATATGTAGGGCAAAGATTCATGCAAATCTAATTTCACAATAAATTCTATAAATTATAATTCTGCTCACATCTTTGTTTCTCCAGGATCCGTTCTGTTGTTGGTCAAATGTCTCCAGAGAGGAAAATTTTTAAATAAATAAAAACTCCAAGTGTTTGCATAGATTGACAAAATTGAAGTAACTTCAATGTCATGTAAAGTCACAGAGAGAGACAGAATAACACGTTAAAATATATAAAAATAAAGAAAATTCAGAACTAAGGAAAAGAGAAATAAGTAGAAGTCTACCCAGGGAGCAAAAGTCACATCCAGTCTCTACCCATAGATATAGCTGCCAGAGGTAACCTATAAATATTGCTCTACACTCTGAGCTTCCTGGCAGCCAAAAGGAAAAGAAAGATGTGCCCAGTCAGGGCATTCACAAGAACAGAAAGGAAGCCACTGTGGGAAAAAGCCTTAAGAATGGGTCCTTGTGAACCCCACAGAATATTCCCCTCAGGGGCCCTCACGTCTACCGAGGGAGATAAAGAATTACAGGACAGTGTGATTCTGCTTTTGCATCCTCTAGAGTTTGAAATTGGTGTCAGACCTTGGAAGGATGAACTTGGGAAAGAGGCAGCAGAGGTCCCAGAGGCCCTGTAAACAACCATTGGAAAGTAAGTGATCCAAAAAGACTAATTTTATTAAGAAATTAGGAAAATTGTGTTTGGCACATTTTAAAACTGAGGTTTGATAAATGACAATGCTTTACCTGAAGGACTAGATCGAGAATAACGTGGAAGGTAAAGCAGAGAGTTGAGTAGCAAGGATGGCTTAACATTGCCTTTGAACCCTATGTTTGGTCTTCTCTGAGCCTTGGCTCTGGGGTCTGAGCACGCACAGACCTGGGTCTGAATTCTGGCTCCAGGGCATCTTCCCTGAAGGCAATGGCAGATTGGTTCATCTTGGACACCCTCCTGGCAAGAATGTTGGGTAATGTGGACAAGATATGATATTTTTTAAAAAATCTAGTGGAAGTCATCAAAAAACTACCAATGTGATGAGAAACTAAAAAGCTAAGATCCCAGAAACAAGGAGTGAGCAGAGAATGAGTGTCATCCATGTTTCTCCTTGGCATTTGGCACTTCCCAAGCAGTGGCTGAGAAGCTGAGCAGAATTTCCAGGAGTCTTGGGCAGCTGAGATGGCAAAAAGAGAACTCAGGACCCAGCAAAGAAGAAGGAGCAGGTTAGACACCTCTGGCTTACAGTTGAGACTCCCCCACAGGGGTGATCCAGAAAGAGAATTAGCTGGCGGCAGAAATCCTGAATCATTTTTAAAGAGCTCAGTGCTTGACTGGATTAATGTTATGTAAAATGAAGCAATACATTTCTAAACAACCCGTGAGTCAACATAGAAATCACAGTGGAAATTAGGAAATATTTTAATGAAAAGATAATAAAACTGTAACATATCAAAACTTATGAGATGCAGCCAAAGCATGCTTAAGAGAAATTTATAGCCTTAAATGCATCATTAGAAAAGAAGAAAGGATCAAGAAACAATGAACCAAGTTTCCATCTTAAGATTTTTAGTAAAAGAATAACAAATTAAACTTTGAGATAATACAATAATGGAAACAATAAACAGCTGGACTTAATGAAGGAGAAAATAATACAACAAAGAAAACAGACAAAGCCAAAAATTATCTTTTGAAAAAACTAATAAAATTGATAAGCTCCTGACAAGGCTGATATCTTTTAGAAAGGATGAGGCACAAATAATTAATATCAGGAATGAAAAAAAGGCATATCAATATAGCCTACAGCTATTAAATAAGAGGCTGTTGTGAACCAATTTATAGTCTTTAATCTATTAAATAAATTAAATCCATAATGAAAAATCATTCCACAAGGAAAAATTCCTGACTTCACCAGTGAATTCTTCCAAATACTAATTAATCTTATACAAACTATTCCAAAGAACAGAAAATGAGTGATCTGTGAACTCATTTTTGAGAGCTATACTACCTGAATATCAAAATATGCCTGGGAGAGAAAATTACAGGCAATTTCTTTCTCCTAAACATGAAGGCTAATCCTAAACAAAACATTATCAAACTGGATTCAACAAACAAAATGGGTTTTATTCTAAGAATATGAGATTGTCTCAATGTTCCAAAATCAGTTGATAGAATTTACCACAGTAGCAGAATGAAGAAGAAAATCAAGATCAACTCAACAGAATCAGAAAAAGTGCTTGGTCAAATTACAACCCTAGTGAGGGCAGCCCGGGTGGCTCAGTGGTTTAGTGCCGCCTTCAGCCCAGGGTGTGATCCTGGAGACCCGAGACTGAGTCCCATGTCAGGCTCCCTGCATGGAGCCTGCTTCTCCCTCTGCCTGTGCCTCTGCTTCCCTCTCTCCTCTCTGTGTCTCTCATGAATAAATAAATAAAATATTTTTTAAATAAATAAATAAATAAACCCCTAGTGATAATAAAAAGAAAAAAGAACTTTTAGGAAAGTAGGAAGAGCGGGGAAATATCTTAATATAATGGAGTATCTATAAAATCACCTCTAGTGTATATCATACTTAATGTCCAAACAGTGATACTTTCCCCTCAATATTGGGAATTAAAGTAGGAGGCTCCCTTTCTCTACTTCTTGTCATCATTATACTTATGGTCCTAGACTTTGCAATAAGGTAAGACAAAGAAATAAAATTTGAAGAATTGGAATGAAAGACTAAAACTGACATTATTCACAGACTATGTAATTGAATACATAGAAAGTATAAAATATTTTGTAGAAAAACTATCAGAATTAATGAGGAAATCAGGCAAGCTTGTTGGATAAAAACAGTACACAAGAGTCAATCACATATAACAGGAAAAAAGGCGAATCCCCAAAGAAAATATTGATAAATTGGACTATATTAAAACTTGAATCTTCATCTCATCAAAGGAAACTATTAAAAATGAGAAGGGATGCCACAGAGAAGAAGATATTTGCAATCCATATAACTGACAAAGGATTCATATCCAGATGCTATAAAGAACCACTACATCACCAAGGAAAACAGACAACCCAATAGAAAAATAGGCAAAGAACCCAAACAAGCCAATAGATATCCAAGTGACCAATAACATTTAAAAGAGTGTCCAGTTTCGTGAATCATCAGGGAATTGCAAACTAAAATACATTGACCAGAATGGTAAACATTTTTAAAAGTCCAACAATATTAAGTGTTGGTGAGGATATGGATCCTCCCAGACTCTCATAACTATCTGTTAGGAGTATGAACTGGTACAACCACTTTGCAAAACTATGTAGCAGTATCTACTAAAACAAAGCATGCATATCCTATAATCCAGCAATTCCATTCCTCAGTATATATCCCACAGAAATGTATATACCGCACAAGACATATATGGGAATGTTCCAAGCACCATTATTTGCAACAGGCTCAAATGAAAAGCTGCCCAAGTGACAAGCAGTCCATGAATATATAAATAAGTTATGGCAAATTCATACTATGGACATTTTTACAGCATTAGAAATGAGAAAACTTCTTGCACCCTTAACAATATTAGTTCAACTTTACATACATAATACTGAGCAGAGAAAAGGCCAGATAAAAAAAATACAGCGTGTATGATTCCATTTCTATACAATTCACAAACAAGAAATCAATCTTTGGTGAGAAAAATGCTTACCATGGAGAGGAGGTGATTATTGGAGAGGACATGGGGAGATTTTTCTCATGCTGGTATACTCTAGCTCTTGATTTGGGCAATGTGTTCACACTTGTGGTAATCCCCTAAGTAACACACTATGCATTTCTCTTTATGCAGATTGTATTTCAATGTTAAAGAGTTTCTTTACTAGCTGTGTGGCAGTAGCAAGTGCCTTAACTACGTTGAGATTCTGTTCTCATCTGTAAAATCAGTATAATAGTAACTACCCCCAAGAGATTGCTCTAAAACACAAACAGAGCAGCCCGGGTGGCTCAGCAGTTTAGCGCCGCCTTCGGCCCAGGGCATGATCCTGGAGACTCCAGGATTAAGTTCCACACTGGGCTCCCTACATGGAGCCTGAGCCTGCTTCTCCCTCTGCCTGTGTTTCTGCCTCTCTCTCTCTCTCTCTCTCTCTCTCTGTGTGTGTCTCTCATGAATAAATAAATAAAATCTTAAAAACACATACACACATACAAACAAAGGGATATAAGTGAAGAGGACAATACAGGAGTGGCTGAATAAATGATACCTGCATTGTTATCACTGTCAGGATTTCAGCTACTTCATTGTCTCCTTCCGAGGTTATCTGGGCTGGGCTGCTATAACAGCAGCCAGTTCCCTTCACAGGCACACAGACTGGCAGCAAACCTAGGATTTTCAAGGCCTTCTGGGATATCACCCCCAAAATGTTTGCGGGCCCCAGGTTCTCACACCTATGCTGGGATCAGCTGCTTGGACGTGTGATCAGGATGGGGCTGGAAATGAAGCTTCTGTCATCCCAGATGACTGCAGGCCTCTGGCCTCTGCATGGGAGTCAGCGCCAAGGCTTCAGGAGGCCCCAGGATGGGGGAAATGTGGTCATTTGATCCGGAGCAAGTCCGCAAAGTGTAGATTTTAGTGAAAGATGGAGGGAGTGCAGACGGCAGCCCTTGCAGTCTGTCAACTCCTGGGAAGGCAGAAGGGAGATCATCCAAGGAAAACCAACCTGGGACTTTGGGTGACAGGGGAGATCATAAGGAATGGCTCATTGGAGCACCTCAGTAATAATGTGTACATTGTGATGGCATCCAGAGGAGCACACAGACTCCATTCATCCTGCATTTGAACAGGCATCTGCAGACTCAGCTCTTTTCTGGAAGTCATGGGAAATCATTAAATGCAGGCTACAGCTGCTTTTGCCAATTCTTTTTTTTTTTTTTTTTTTAAAGGTTCATGTTTTCATTCCTGCCTTTTTGACCCAGAGCCCCTCCCTTGGACTTCACTTGTCAAGCTACTTCTTCACCTTGAGAGGCACCATTCTCAAATGCAGAACTTGCCCACACCTTTCCTGATTATAACAAAATCACCTAGAGGCCTGATAAAAATACAGATTTCTGGACATCAACCTAGAAATGCCTAATAGAATCTTTAAGGAAGGGAGTGTCCAGGAAACTATAATTTTAAAAAGAGCCCCAGGTAACTCTGATAATCATTCAAATTGGGAGACTCACACTCCAATTCCTTCAAATTCCCAGGAACTTTCTCTGGCAACTCTTCTCATTTGGGATCACTTCTCTCTCTCTCTCTCTCTCTTTTTTTTAAACCAACTCTCTCTTTTTCTATGAAATAGTCTCTCCTGATGGTAGTTCCAAGCTCTTCCCTTCTATTTAGATCTAGAGCCTCAGACTTAGGAGCTGTGGCCCCTACTTGCATTCCCATGGTGCTTTGCACTCCTACACTGGGGAAATCTGGCTAAACAATGTATTAGAACTCAAACTAAAGTTGATTTCTTTTGAGGATTTTAGGATGGTTGGCAACAACATGAGGTAACTCAAAGCCATCCTACGAAATCATTGCAAACTTCCAAAACAGCATTTTGGGAGCTACCAACACTACTACTAATCTTTCTCTAAAACATTGCAATATACCAGGTGTGCATACTTTTCCTGTTCAGTATTTCTCACTAAGCATTTCTCCAGGGTCTACTGCTCAGATTTTAAGAGTCAAACTATCTGAGTCTTAACCTAAGTTTTTATATCAATGAGCTATGGGAGATATCTTTGACCTAATTGGGTTTCTTCATCACTAACATGCACAGGTGAGAATGGTTTACCTGCTTTCCAGAGTCTTTATCATCAAGTGGGACCAAGGGTCTCAGCCTATGGACCACAAAGATCTAATTGAATAAATGAATGAGTGGGAGAGTGAGTGAATAGTGCTAGGTTAAGAAAGTTTTATTAAGAATAATTAAGAACAAATGTTGTATCTTTAAAAACAATAATAAATCCCATAAGGTATGAGGCTGAGATCCTCTGAAGTGGTGCCTAATTTAGAGATGGAGTCCTGCCAGGAGAACGCTCTTCTCTGGCGGTGTCTGTGCTGACCCTCTGTGCAATCTGCTGGCTGCCCAAAAAGACACGTTGGCAATCTTCACTTGGGTTTCAACTTCTTTTGTCTCCCAGCACATTATTGCATTGGGACCGTCAGGGAGCAGAATTTGGTGACAGCTTTTGGGTTTGATTTGCCAATGAGAACATTTGGCCGGGTATGAGGCTCCCATGGTGTAGCTGGCCCACGGCCTTGAATTTCTTCCGGTTTCAATGGGCCCGCTGCATTACCTAAATGGCCTCTTGCAAATGGTGTCTCACAAATGAAAAAATGTGTGTGTGTGTGTGTGTGTGCGCACGTATGCACAAGTAGGGAAGATGGTCCTCGGAACATCAAACCTCATAGACGCCTGGCCTTTAAAATGTTGTTAAATCATCTGCAAACATGCCTTGAGCATGCATTATTTGCAAAGCACTGTTCCAGATGTGATGAGAAATGTGCAAGATATGGGACCTTCCATGGCCTTCAGAAGTTTACAGTCTAAGGTAGGTGGATAAAACATATATACATGGATAATCAACCCTATTCCATTTGTGTCACGTTTCTTGGTTGCATGCCTTAGAAACCAATTCTGGATAATTTAAGCAGGAAATGGAATCATTGGCAAGGCTAAAGGACCAGGCTTAGTAAATGGGGTATAAGCCAAGAGAGCCAGGAGATAGAAGCGACCTTATGCCATTAATGGGCACAGCCATGATAGCTGGGCTGCTATCAATTTTAATCTCATCATCTCTGCATCATTAGTTCATTCACTGAGTAAATAATTTAGTAAGAGGCTGGCAGTGTTCTAGACCTGGGGATTCAAGCGTGAACCAATAGAGACAAAGATCTGCCCACATGGAGCTTACATCCTAGTTGAGTCATCTTCTCACTCTCTCAGGCTTGGCCAAGCTCTGTCATACACTGTTGCTTTGGCTTCTCTGTGCCCCACAATGGCTTCCTTCAACCCAGAAGAGGATGCAGATACAACCATTTTCTACTATGCCTTAAGTTGCAATCCAAATCTAGATAGTGAACGTAGAGGGATTCAGGAGAGGTCAAGCTCTCCTCCAGGTGGGATAGCATAGTGTGGCCATGCATCTAGAATGGGCCTTGGGGGAGTTTGTCATTTTGTGGGGAAGGAGTGTGCTTAAGGGACCAATTGGGAATGTGTACTCCAAGCTCACTGCATTAGAAGAAATTCATAGAATGTAACTGTAAAAAAGATCTAGAACAAAGTGCCTATCTTGAAGGACTGGAAGGGGGAGTGTTTTGCCAACAGCTGCTTGAGGTCATGGGTTTCATAAAGCAGTTTCAAGTAGATGTGAAAAAACCATTTATATGAGACCACCTTTCAACCCAGAAGTAACTGGCGTGAGCCCCGTTGGATGCAGAGGGCATGTTGGAGCTAAACAACCATCATGGCACTGACAGTAACAGTGGAGATTCTGGACCTTGAGAGCAGAAATTACCCTGCAAAAGGATTCCTTGCTCTTCAATGAGAAAGGGATGTAATACCATCAAAAAGAGGGAGTTTGCAAAAGGCAGGAGCCAAAAAGTTTAATTACATCTTTGTGTCAATTTGTTCTTCTGTAAAATGAGGTACTAGACACTTCCCTGCTAAAAGCAAATGGATGGGGATGATAAATTGAGATAAGAGAAGTATAATGGAAAAGGCCTAGGATATGAAAAGACATGGGAACTGGTATTGCATCCATTATTTACTAGCTGTGTGACCTTGGGCAAGTCACTTAATTTTTCTGAGTCTGGTTGCTCATCAATAAAATGAAGATAGCCATTCTTGACAGGTGTGTAAAGAACAAATGAGATAATGTATGTAAAAGTCCTTTACAAATTATAAAGGGCGCTGCCAGGATAAGGAGGTACACTTATCATCCTGTAATAAATGCATATGGCTATTATTAGTAAACTACAATGAAAGGTTTTGAAGATGTTCATTAAATAACTGATTCCTACTGTTCCCTTCCCTTCATTACACATCAGCTGCTGGCCTGCTGAGACCCTGCCTGCCTCCAAAATAAGCCAGTGGCCAGAGTGCCCTGGAACCCTTGGAGCCACACACTTCCCGGGCCAGCATGGTGGTGATAAATCTTGTGTATTGACCCAGGAAAAAGCCCTAACAACAAAGCCCAATTTATTATCTTAATAAATCACAAATTGTTCCTGCAGCAAATTCCTGAGACTATGCAAAGCATTACAGTCCCTGGGATGAAAAAGGGAGGGCCTAAGTGAACCAGAGCTGAACTGCTTGCCCATCAGGCACAGGCAAACTTAGAGTACACCCAGCTGACCACATGAAACAGTCCTATGAAATGCAGATGTTTGGTAAGATTGAGCTGTTTTCCCCCATAATCTAAAAGCCTTCCATGCTGCTACTAACATATAGACTCCTTTCTCCCTGGACTGGCTCAGTGGGTTAGAGAGGCAGTTTCAGAGTGCTTGGGTAACAGTGCAATATGGTGGGTTCATCTTACAACATTAGCCATTCTCTTCCACTCCTACAAAGTACTGCCTGCATAGCCCATATTTAATGTTTAAATTAAAGTGAATTAAAATTAATTTTGTTTGGGGAATTCCACAGCTCTCTCTTGTGATAAGTGGAAACACCCTGGGGTGATATAAAATTGAAGCTGGGAATTGCAGTGTTAGAGTGCTGTGCTAATGAGGTGAAGGTCAGGGGTTCAATCCCTATGTGAAGGGAGCAGTTAATTTCACTCTGCCTCATGGCCTCAGATTCCACCCTTAACCCTGGCCATCTGCCTCAAAGATGAGCCACTGGTCACCAGCAGGACAAAGTGAGATAGAAGGGCCAGATCCATGCAAATCCATCAATGCTGTAGGAAGACAACCCAAGGCATGACCTGTGGGTAATGTGCCAGGATTTTTAATTTTGCAGATGAGAGCACTATTCATTATTACTTTATGTCAGAGTAAACACACAAAAATATGGATGGGTCCAATGAATCAGATGTCCTATGGTCCATGATCTCTGTGGCATGACTCTTAGCTCCCAAGCCAACTTAATAAATGCAACATGTATATGATAGTTACACAGATGATCTTTGTTTACCTTTAAGAGAGAGAGAAGTGGTGTGGGTATCTACAAAAAAAATACAAATATCACCCCTATTTAGTTTGGAATAAATGATATAATTTAGGGACAACAGATTGCCCTTCCTAATTATGTTTTTCTTTAGCTAATAGTAGTATTAGCTTGCATTCCCTGAGCATGCTGACTGATGGCAGAAAAGAGAGCCCAAATGCCCAGCTGGATGAAGAAAGGGAGGAAGCCCAGGATTAAGCATTTGTCAGGGATAATCCGCAAAACAGAGACAATCCATCTCCTTAAATCAAAAGCTAGTTGTATCCTCCTAATTATTGACTTACCATTATCCTTGTTGGAAAATAGAATTTCAGGTCATCTAGATTTCCCTAATTCTTTCTCATATACTTTCTCTGTCAGGTTCTATTCATTCCCAGAGGCCAGTCTAAGTACCACCTCTGGCCAGGTTGCTACTAGCCTTTTCTACTTTGGATCTTCTGCAGATTTACAATATATGCTCAATAGCAGAATAGAAAATCATGTCTCCTTAATGCTTGAGGGCAAGGGTCAAGTTTCAAGCTCCTAGATCTCACAGGCCTAGCATAGCATACAGTGTGTGCTCAATCAATAACACACCCATTGAGGGATTGATTTCACTAAGGAATTTGGAATAGTGAAAGAATTATTGCCCTTTCCCAAGTTTTCCCATTCATTAGAAAAAAACTCTCAGAAAAATAGAAATGGAGAACTTCTTCAACTTGCTATAAAGCCCTAGAGGGATCCCTGGGTGGCGCAGCGGTTTGGCGCCTGCCTTTGGCCCAGGGCGCGATCCTGGAGACCCGGGATCGAATCCCACGTCAGGCTCACGGTGCATGGAGCCTGCTTCTCCCTCTGCCTGTGTCTCTGCCTCTCTCTCTCTCTCTCTCTCTGTGACTATCATAAATAAATAAAAATTAAAAAAATAAAAAAAAAGATTTAAAAAAGCCCTAGAGCTAACAAAACAATTATTTTAACAGTAAAAGAAAAAGGAAAGAATATCCACTCTCACCACTCCAATTCAATATTATACTGGAAGTTCCAGTCAGCAAAAAAATAAAAACACATAGTTTGGAAAGAAAGAAATAAAACTTTTCCTATTTGCAGATGGCATGATTGCATAGAGTCAATCCCAAATAATAATAATAAAAAAAAAGAATCACCTAGAATTAATAACTGAGTCCAGCAAGGTTGCAAGAACAGAGATACACATACAAGCTACATTGTATTTAACATACCAGAAATGAACAAGTGGACACAACATTTTAAATGCAATACTATTTACACTTGAAAAAAATTACTTAGGTGTAAATCAGACAAAAGATGTATAGTACTTTTATGCTTAAAATGCTGATGAAAGACGATCTGAATAAATGAAGAGACATACCATATTCATGGACTGGAAGACTTAGCATAAGAAAACTGTCTTCTCAAATAGATATATAGTTTAATACAGTTCCTATCAAAATCTCAGCAACATTTTTTTAAATTATAGACAATATTATTATAAAGTTTATATGAATGGCAAAGAACCTAGAATAGCTAAAACAATTTTGACAAAGAAAGAGGGGACACCTGGGTGGCTTAGCAATTGAGCATCTGCCTTTGGCCAGGCATGATCCCACAGTCCTGGGATCAAGTCCCTCATTGGGCTCCCCAAAGGGAGACTGCTCCTCCCTCTGCCTGCGTCTCTGCCTCTCTCTGTCTCTCATGAATAGATAAGTGGGGTCTTGAAAGAAAGAAAGAAAGAAAGAAAGAAAGAAAGAAAGAAAGAAAGAAAGAAAGGAAGGAAGGAAGGAAGGAAGGAAGGAAGAAAGAAAGAAAGAAAGAAAGAAAGAAAGAAAGAAAGAAAGAAAGAAAGAAAGAAAGAAAAAGAATGAGGTGGAAGGAACCAGTCTACCCAATTTCAAAACTGATTATATAGCTATAGTAATCAAGGCTATGTGACATTAGTGAAGGGATGGGTACATAGGCCAATAGAACAGAATGGAGAATCCAGAACTGTAGCTATACAAATATGTTGATTTTAGTTAAAAGTGCAAAAGCAATTCAGTGGAGGAAAGATCGCTTTTTTAACAGAAATTGCAGAGCCATTGACATCCATAGGCCAAAACAAAACAAAAGAAACTTAATCTAAAGTCTCACACCTTAAACCAATATTAATTCAAAATGGGTCATGGATTTATATGTAAAACTATAAAACTTAAAGTGGGGAAGAGGATAAAATATTTGAGATTTAGGGCTAAGCAAAGAGTTCTTAGACTTAATACCAAAAACATATTCTAATAAAGGAAAAATCAATAAGTTGGACTTTATTAAATGAAAAACTTTTACTCTTTGAAATTTCCTGTTAACAGGATGAAAATATAAACTACAACTGGTAAAAAAAGTATTTGCAATCCATCCATCTGATAAAGACTAATATCTAGAATTGACAAAGAATTCTCAAAACCGAACAGGAAAAAAATCCAGTTAGATCATGTTTTTTCAAAAGCATTTAACTGAAGAGAATATACAGATGGCAAATAAGCTCATGGAAAGATTTTCAAAATCATTAGCATTAGGAAAATACAAATTAAAATCACAATGAGATACTGCTACACATCTATCAGAAAGGCTAAAATAACCAATAGTGACAACATCCAATGCTGGTGAGGATGTAGAGAAACAGAATCACTCATTGTTAATGGGAATTTAAAATAGTAGTCACTCTGGAAAACAGCTTAATAGTTTCTTATAAAACTAAACATGTAGCTACCGTATGACCCAACATGTGCTTATTTCTGTGGGATAAATAAAAATTTATGTTCACACAAAAATATGCACATGAATGTTGATAGCAGCTTTATTTGTAATAATCCCAAACTGTTAACAACCCAGAAGTCTTTTAACAGGTGGATGGTTAAACGAATTGTGGTACATCTATATCATGGAACACCATGCATCAAAAGGAAACAAACTACTGATACATGCAAAAACATAGATGAATCTCCAGATAGTTATGTTAAGTGAAAAAAAAAGCCACAGTTACATGCTGTATGATTCCATTTAGATAAAATTCTTAAAATTACAAAATTATAGAAAGGGAGAGCAAGTCACCAGCAGTTAGGAATTAAGGATGGGGGATGGGTATGTGTGGCTATAAAAGACCAATACAAGAGACTTTTGTAGTGATGAGAATGTTCCATATTTTGAATGTATCAATGTCAGTACCCTGGTTGTGACATTGTACAGTAGTTTGAGAGATGTTATGATTGGAGGGAAACTGAATAAAAAGTAGACAAATCTCTCTAAATTATTTCTTATGACTGTACGTGAACTTTTCAGAACAAGAAGTTCAAATAAAAAATCATTACCACTTGTCTGCCAATGCTGAAGGGAGGTATTATACACCCAAGGATTCTGATCTGTTTGGAGCACCATGATCTGGGCTTACTCTAACCTTCATAATATGTTGCCTGTTGTACTCCTTGGATCGAAACAGTATACACATAGGAGTAGGGGAGGCTGTGACGGGAATTGTACCAAAGTGGCAATACATCATGTGGTAGGATTTGCTGTCATGGGGTTCTGTGTAGTTATAGCAGCCATGAGGTGTAGAATTAGAACAAGAAGCTACCATATGATACCAAGAATCAGCAGAGAGATCAAAGGACAGGGTTAGGGGATAAATCCACAAACAAGAAAATAATAATCAGAAATCTGAAAGTATTTTTTACCAAATATAAGGACTGGGAACCGCACTGGAGGCCCAAGACCATGGCTTTACCAAGCAACAAGGGAAGAGTTAAGACTATGTTAGGCAAGAAAAGCTATTCACTCATTCATCTCCTTCATTTAACAAATATTTAGTGAGAAATTCCCACACACCAGACATCAAGGCAAGTGACCAGGTCTGTCTCCTGGTCACAAGTACATTATATAATAAAGAAAAAAAGAAGAGCAAGAGTACTTGGGATCACATTGGAAGAACACTCATTCCAGTGTTGGGTAATCAGATAATACAAGGAAGTGACATGGAAGCTGAGACCCAATGGATAAGTGTGAGATGGAGGGATAGTAGGATTCATGCAGGGGAAGCAGGATCACATAGCTCTGAGATAAGAAGTTACAAAACTATCACCCTTAAACCAAGTTATTAAGTTATTCTGTAGAGGCTGGAAAATTAACTCGCCAATTCAGGAATCAGGGCATTATGACTAGTGTCTATGGACTATCCTAGTCAGGAGTAAAGTCCAAGACAGGAAGACACTGCAAAGCAGGCAATTGGCGAACACTCTCATTCAGTGGATCGAACACAATTGTAGGCCAAATAGGCCAGAACTCTGGATCATTGTTCCCTGGGAGAGTCACAGGTCTGAAAAATCTACAAGGCCCTGGTGGTTTCTTCTATCCTCAGAGCTCCAGGTGTAGCTGATGGACCTCCTGCCTCTGCTGGCACTCTATCAAATGGAGCTCACATATGAGTGAAGACATTATCTCCATGGAGCTGGGAAGTCATGTGAATCCTTAGATAACTTTCTATTTATTCAACAGATGGGAAGATTACATCGTCTAACCTAATTTGAGGCTTACATTCCCAAAGGGTCCTTCAGCTGGACAGGGACTCTCTTTCTCTGAATTTTCATTTCCTTAGAACATTCCATACTTGGCCCATGACAGAGACCATAGTAGTCCAAGTGAGCAATGGATCAAGAGCCACTCACTCTTTGGAAAGCAGAGGTCAAGATGCCAGAGTAAAACAGTAGCTCATTCATACTTTCAACAAATATTTATTGACTATATACCATGTGTCCAGTTCTCTGTAACAGTGACTCAATGGTGAGCAAACCATGTTCTCTGTCTCATGTAACCCACAATCCACTAAGTCAAAGAGCCTGGAGAATTCATTTCCTAGAATGTAGGTTCATCAGTCCTAACAGACCTCAAAACAATAGGGCTTAAGAAAGATAGAACTTTATTTCTCTCTCATATTTCAGTTTGAGGGTAAGGAGTCCAGAGCTCATGTCAAGACCCAAGTGTCTTCCATCTTGTTGCTCTGCCATCTTGAGTATATTGCCCTTGTCCATTTAGTCCAATTGGCTCACCACTAGATCCACGTTCTGAGAGTAGCAAGAAGAAAGGTAGAAGAATAATGGGCACAAACCTCTCTCCTTAAAGGCTCAGAAATTGCACACACCATGTTAGCACAAACTCTATTTAAGAAGTTAGTCACATGACCCTGCTGCAAGGGATACTAAGAAAAATAGTCTCTAATGGCCACACGCCTAGCCACACTTTGAATTGTTGTTGAGGAGGGCAGGAGTGGATATGGAGACAAGTGGTCATCTCTAATTAAGCAGGGAGGTAAGTAGTAAGAGGACACAGCTCTCCAAGACAAAGCACATGAGTGGTCCAAAGCAGAGCAGAAAACGAAGAACCTACAGATGCACAGGAAATAGTTCCTGTGAAAGGAGGGGTTATATCAAAAGACAAAGAGAACACATTGACTCTTAGTCAAGCCTTTAGAATATCTAAGAACTCCATCTATATTTCCTTCTGAGACGACATCACCCCACACAACAGTACAGGAGGGAAAGTGATGAGATGAGGATGGGGTGACGTCAGAGGCAGGATGAAATAAACTCCTCAAGGGCTGACCCTTCTAGTTCCAGAACTGCCCATTATGAAAAATTGATCAGAAATAGTGGTGCTGCCCACTGGTAGTGTCAACTCGTTGCCTTACCAGCAGTTCTAATGGTCATCACGATGCTAGTTATGGTGACAATGTTGATACTGGATGAACTCTATGTCTCTCTGGAGTAGTGGTGAATTCGCTTAGCATCCTTGGCTAAAAGGTGCAGTGAAGTAGAAACCTTAACTGGAATGATGCTGGTAAAGAAGGGAGAAAGTCACATTTGTGGACACTGTCCACAGCAAACTTAAGCCCTTCTCTGGAAATCAGGAGCTGGACCTATAGCAGTCAGTCTGACTGTGGACAAGACCAGACTCCCAAAACATGCTCACCTGACCTCACTCGGTCCCCAGTGGATTTCAGATTTATCTTGCTTTTTACATTTTCATATAAGAAGCACAGCAATAGTCAAGAACAGCTCCCAGTTACTGTGTCCTACTATGTGCCGAGCACTGTGCTCAGTACTCATTAGCATTTCCTGTGGGTTTTCTGCTTTACAAAATGCTTTCACAACATCCTCATTGGTCCTTCCTCTGTAGGGTAAGCATATTGAGGATCAGCTATTCCCATTTAATAGATGAGGGAAATGTGATTGGTGATTTACTTAAGATCATGTGGTGAACCCATAGCCAAGCCTGAACAGATCCCCTCCTCTCCCTCTGTCACTTCCACTGGATCAGTCTCTTGTTCTTGCCAGTTTATTTTGGGATTTCCTCTCCAGTACCATTTGGTCCGCTACTACACAGTGATTTTCTAATGTAGGTCAAATCCCAGAGCAGGTATATTCCACTCATCATCTATAAACTCTAATTTATAAAACAGAGAAATTAGAGGGTGACAATTTTCTTTAAAAAAGGGTGATTTGCAATAGCAATAGGGCAATTATATCATATACTCTAGAATGATTCCTTTTCCGTTCTGCTTTCAGAAATGCACCTGCTGTCGGAAGGAAGCACACCAATCAGAGAACTTGAAGGCAGCACTATGGCACCGAGTGGTTTAGTGAAGTCAAATGTTAAGTACACTGTGCTTTGGGACTTGGGATTTTTTCTGCTAACAGTTTTTGGCATCTGTCATCAGTCAAATACTAAGGGAGTGAACAGTGCACAGTAGTTTTGGGGCTGCATGGGGCTGGGCTCAATCTCAGTTCTCATTTTACATTATGTGATCTGCTAGCAACATTTGGTCCGGTTGATTTCTCCATCCTTCTTTCTCCTCTGCCCCCTCTCCTCCTTCCCCTCCACCTTTTTCTCCTCCTCCCCTTGGCTGCGGGGCCTACCTGCCTGCCTTTCTGTTTGATCTTTCCCACTTCCTTTGCTGGTCCCTCCTCCCCACCTCCCCGCCACAAGTGCCTCAGAACTCAGTCTTTGAATCTCTTCTTTTCTACATTCCCGGTCTCCATCAATGAGCTCACCCAGCATCAGGATTTCAAATGCCTTACTTACACAGTGATATAAGTAAGTGTCTTACCTCCAGCCCCTATTTCTCCCCACCACTCCAGGCTCAGAGATCCAACCATCTGCTTGGCATCTCCACTTGAATGTCTGACTGGCATCTCCAATGTAACACATCCAAAACAGAGCTCTTGCATTTTGCTCCCAAGTATTCTCTCCCCTAGATCCCATTTCAAGGAATGGAAATCTCATTTTGCCAGTTGCTCAGGACATCTCCTTCTCTAACACCTCGCATCAAATCTATCAGCAAATCCCATTGACTCTAATTGCACCACCCCCCTACAGCCATGATGCGAGCCATCATCTCCCTGGCCTGGAGTGTTTCCCCATCCTCCTGATCAATCTCCCTGGTCTACCCAGGTCCCCTCAGTCTGTCCTCAACCCAGCAGCCAGAAGGATGCTGTTAAAACCCCAACTGGATCATGTTGCTGCTCTGCTCGAAAACCTCCATGGCTCCTGTCTCCGTGGGAGTACAATAGGATCCTCAGGACAATTTACAGGGCCCTTTGTGGCCTATGCCTTTGCACACCCTCACTCTGACTTCACCTCATCTCACCTTGCTGTTTCTGGAACATGCTGGGCACATTCATGCCTCTGGACCTTGGAATTCACTTCTCTCTCTGCCTGGGCCCCTCCTCCCAGAGCTCTCTGCTGCTTCTCGAACCTCCTTCAGGTTTGTAGTCATATATTACCATTTGGGTGAGGGCTTCCTTGCCCCCTACACACACACACACACACACACACACACAAATTGCAGCAACCCCTAGCAGTCCCTACCAGCCCTTCCCCTTCTCTATCTTATTTTTCTCCTTATACTTATCAACCTCCAACATATCATATATTTTGTTAATTCTCTTAATTACCATTTTATTTCCCTCCACTAGGACCAAAGGTCCAGGAAAGCAGGAATTTCTGTCTGGTCTTTATGGCCATTCTCTCAGCACCCAGAGTGGTACTTGGGTCTTGCCATATAGTAGGCACACAATAAATATTGGCTGAGTAAGTGAATTGAACGAATGGCTGTGCCACTTTTTAGCCTTAAGCAGGATGCCCGATCTCACTGAGTGTTCATTTCTACATCTGTGAAATGAAGATGATAATGCCAACCCTACAATGTCCTTATAAGGATTAGAAATAGTATGTGCAAAAAGCCTGGCATGCAGTAATTCACCTGTACTGCTGTTACTATTTTAGAGGAAAATGGAGCTGCTTGAAACACACAATCCTATATAATCCAGTCGATGAACATTTTCCAGTAGATCTCAAAACCTGCTTGACCTGGTTGATCCTCAGCTTGGTTACCATTACCACGGTAATCTCCCTGCCAGGGGAGAGGAGTCCCAGCTAGTATGGAGCCCCTATCACTACTCTGTTCAACAACTTCATTGTTGTACCTCCATCATGCCATCGACAGTATTTCTTGAAACGTACAGTATCTCAGAAGCTAAAAATCCAGAGAAAAATAAGATTTTGCCCCTCTCCTCATGGAGCTCATTGTCCTTCAGGAGATGAGCAAATGGACAACTGATGTCAGAGAGCGTGGTAAGCTCTAGGAAGTACTAGGGCCAGTCTATGGCCTGCCCAACATCCCCTATTCCATCTCCATCTCACACCCTCACACACACAGAATATGTTCAAGGTTCCAAACAATCATAAATGAAACAAAACAAAGACTGAACATACGCTGTCATGTCCCAGTGGCAGACAATCCTACAGTACAGTAATCCTACAGCAGTAGCCACAGCAGCAATACCACAAACTCTTGAGAATTCTTCTAGATGCCGAGAGCTGAGTGTCTCAGCTCATCAGGGCTTCATCACAATGGCCACAGCCTTGCACTGAGGTAAGTTAGTCTAGAAAAGAACGATGGTCCACAAAGAAAGAGATTGTATGTGCCTCTCTGGGCCAATCCAAAAACCTAAGGGAGCTTAAATGAAGGCCAGGGAAGGTCCTGGTTAGCCTAGCTCCAGGGGAAAGGAGCCTAGCTCCTGGTTTCCCCTAGCTGAATGGGGAAAGTGCCATGCATTCTGGCTCTTTTTGGACACAACTCTCTTCCCCTCTTCACAGAACTTCCTGCCTAGTTCCACAGAAAAGTTGTTTAGGATGATGGGGGAGTACAGGTTGGGGGGCAGGTGCCCACCCCCACATTCCTTGGTTCTGCTCCAAAGCAGGCCCCCACCCCTTCACTTCTCAGCTGCCATTTTGCCTGTGGGGCCAAGGTCTTTCCTCAAATGGGTGCCTAGGGTGGGGGTGGGGGTCAGGGGGGAATGATTCACCCAAAAGATATGGGAGGGCCTTCAGTAGGAGGGCACTTGGCTCCCCTGTAAACGCTTGAGCAAGGAGTGCTGTCATGAGGCCATAGCCGAGGGCTAACCCTTCTCTGTTCGGGAAAGTCTCTGTTTGATGAAGGTGTTTTCCTCATTGTTGCTGAGGTACCAGCAGTTCCTACAAGATTCCACTTGATAAGGCAGGACTGGAAGTGTGGGGTGGGAAGGGAAACACAGGGATTCTGGTTGGCAGGTGGCAAGTGGCAGCCTGCACAAGATTTTGGTGCCCCAGGCCCTCTGGCTGCCATGCGTGAGTGGCTTTCCTCCCAGAGCAGGTCTCAATGAGCACATCCAGAGAACGTGTGTCTGGCCCCATGACAAATCCTCCTCCTCAGTAGGGGAACAGAGAGCTCTGTGCGGTCAGCAGAGCCCAGCTTAACCTCAGAAGCTTCTCCAGGTGCTCCCTAAAATGACTGGCCATTCTGAGATGCACGGCCTCTGGAACCCGAACCCAGGGCGCCCAGTTACACCTGGGGCCAGGTCTGCCTTCACCAGCACTGAGCTCCCTTCCGCACCAGGAAATGCACCTCCAGAAAATGTTTGGGGGGCCCTTGTAGGCTGGGGGCCAGGAGCTGTCGCGCAGATCCAGCATCCACACAGTGGTAAGAGTCCGGGTTTGGGTTGCACGTAGACAGCACTCGGCTCTCAGCAGCTGCTGGGGATGGGATGAGTGACTGCACTTCCCTGAGACTCATCTGAAAGCACAGGGGTGCTGACAGCGAGGTGACAGTGCTGTGGCGAGAACGAAGGAGTGGGGCTGTGTCCAGCTGTTCACATAGTGGCGGGCACTGGGAAAGTGCTGGAGAAACCGTGGCCGCCACCCTCACTGGTGTGAGGACACAGCGAGGCGGCATGAGGCTAGTCCCCAACCACCCAGAGCCCTGAAGTGCGGAGAACCTTCGCCCTTGCTGCTCCTGTCCAGAATGTGCTTTGCGACTTCTTCAGCCTCCCAAACTCCAGCATCTTCAAGGTCTCCCCTGGGTTCCCCAGAATTCCACAGGCAGAGCTGGTGGCGCCTCACTTCTAGTGCAGCACAGAGCTCTAGCTCTGCATTCGGGCCTCTGCCTCTGCCTCTGCCTCTGCCTCTGCCTCTGCCATGTGCCTCCATCCCTTGGGCTCTAGGGCCTCTGAGTCTTTCAGCGTTGCCTCCCCGGGTCCTACCCCTTCCCTGGCCCGGAGGCGCCCAACTCCACCCCGAGCGTCAGCTCCGCCTCGGGAGACGCCAGCAGCCCCAGGAGCCAGGCGAGCAGCCTCGGACGTGGCTCCTCAGCGGAGGGCGCAGGAGGCTGATGGGGGCAGAACGAAGATGAAGATCCGCCTCAGGGCCAGGCTGAACCCGCACCACACTTTTTCTGTCACCACGCGACAACCTCAGACCAGGCCAGAAAAACGGTGGGCATCGTGAGAGCTCAAACCAGGCCACCTCCTTGTCCAGGGAACGTTTGTGTCTTCGAGAGCGGAACCAAGAGAAGGGACGTCTTGTCCTCATTCCAGCTGTGCATCTCCCCATGGCTCTGCCTGCCCCCGAGGCTCAGCTAGGTCCCCGTTCTCCTCTGTCATCACTCCCTGGACTTCTAATGCCATAGCACCCACTGTAGGACCCGGTTATGCTTCGCTGTGTGAAGTGTCTGTTTAGTGCCCAGCTCTCCTCCGCTCCCATAGGTAGGGACTGGCGGCGATCGAAGAGGCTCGGGTACTACGCGGTCTATAATAAGCTCTCAGTGTACTCACGTCTTCCACATGCAACATCCTATTCTAGATGTTAATCAACAGAAACAATAGACAAATGGATACTTCGTTAAATTAATACAAGACAGGGAACTGGGCTGTGTGACTGCATTAGCTTCCTGTTGCTGCTGTGACAAATTCCTACAAACTTCGTGGCTTAAGTCAAGATAAATGTATTTATCAGAAGTGAAAAATCAGTCTTGCTGGGGTAGGATCGAGGCATCAGCAAGGCAGGTTCCTTCTGGAGGCTCTGAGGGGAGAATCCACTTCCTTGCATTTTCAGTTTCTGAAGGCTGACCCCATTCCGGGCTATTTGTCCCTCTCTCCATCTTCCAAGCCCCTCTGTCTCTAAACTCTGCACATGACCCGTGGTCATGTCTCCTTGGATTCTGAACTCCCTCTTATAAGGACCCTCGTGATGACATTGGGCTCACTTGGATAATCCAGGATAATTGCCTCATTTCAAAATCCTTAACTTAATCGCATCTGCAAAGTCCCTTTCACCATGTCAAGTGACATATTCTCAGGTTCCAGGGATTAGGACGTAGACATGTCGTGAGGGGCCATTATTTAACCTGCCACAGGGACGTGTATAACATGTATTTGGAAATCTTTGAAGGAAGGAGTCTTCCTAAATTCCAGCAGGCTGTCACTCCAAACCTCAAAATGCTTTTGTAAATTGTGTATCCCATACTTGGAAGTCCCGTCATACTCAAGCTAGAGGTGATGCTTTCTCACCAGCTCTGCATGTTTGTGAAATGTGCATGTGATATGACTACCCACAGAGGAGCAAGAGGACCCCTCCTGCATGGGTTGAATTGTGTCCCCCAGAGAGGTGGAAGTCCTTACCCCACTACCTATGAATGAGATCTTATGTGGCAATGGGGTCTTTGCAGATGTGAGCAAGTTAAGATGAGCTGCTCCTGCTGGAGTAGGGTGGGGCCCTAAACCCAGGGACTGGGATCTTTATGAAGCAGTGAGATTTGGACACAGAGACTGGGACAGAGGGACAAATGCCATGTGACGGTGAAGGCAGAGATTGGACAGGTGGAGCGACAAGCCAAGGAATGTGGAGATCTCCAGCCACCTCTATAAGCTGAAAGAGACAAGGAAAGATTCCCCCCTAGAGCTTATGCAAGGAGCGTGGCTCTGTAACACTGATTTCAGATTGCTGGGCTCCAGAACTGTCAGAGAAGGTGTTTCCACTGTTTTAAGCCACACGGTGTGTGGTCATTTGTTACGGCAGCTGTGGAAACGGAACGCACCCCTTCCCCAGCCCTCCCTTAGGGCCCAATAAGTACTCCCCGAAGACCCTGCTAGAACAACTGCAAATCACTTCTACCCCCCAGACTATGGCCCATTTCTTCACTGCCCATATACTGGGCAGCAAGGAAAGGCTCTGCAGTTAGGAATGAACCACTGACTGCCCCTCAGCAGACTCAAAGTCATCACTTCAAGTTCATTTTTTTTTTTCTTGTTTCTTGGAAAGCACCTCTCAGGACCATTTCAAGAAAAACAAATTGTGAGTTATGCTTCGGATCTGTCTAACGTGAATCATCAGTGCTAGTTCCAATAACAAACCAGAGGCTGGTTGGAGCTTTAGGACAAGACTGGAGTGTCTGGGAGTGTGCATGGCTTGAGCAGGGCTCCTGCACCCCCATCGTCCTACACACCCCCTCTTCACTGGCCTCCTTCCTAGGTTTCTGCCCAAATGGACACAGAACTGCATAGTCAGCAAGCAAGAATTTTCAAGCAGTATTGCTGTAAGGTTTACGTTTGCAAATTTGACGGGAACATTTTGAACTCAGATGGTTCCTTTCACCCAGAAATCCCACACTGTTTGGTTCTCTCCAGTTCTGTGTGCAAAGCCTCTTGCTAGCCCTTCAGAGGTTCCATCAGGTGAACAAGAACTCTCCTTCTAAGAAGAATGCACCCAAGTTGAGACCTAAAGGAAATAGAGGAGCCATGGGTTGACTCAGGAAATAGTCCCGGAAGCAGGAAGAGTGTATGCAAAGGTCCTGAGGCAGCATAAAGATTGGCCAGTGTTTAAGAAACTGAAAGAAGACCAGTGTGGCAAGAGTGATGTGAGCATGCAGGAGCATGGAGCAAGAGGGGCTGGAGAAGGGGGCAGGGGCCAGGTCATGCACAGCTTTGCTCTAAGTACAATGGGAAGCTATTGAAGGGTTTTGATGAGGCCCAGAGAGGGATGACATAATAAATTTTCCTTCTCCTTTTTGCCCTCCTCCTTCTCTTCTTCCTCTTTTCCCCTCCCCCTCCCCTTCCCCCTCCTCCACCTCCTCATCCCCTCTCTTCCTCCTCTTCCTCCTCTTTCTCTTCCTCTTCTTCTCCTACTCCTCCTTCCTCTCCTCCTTCTTCTCCTCCTCTTTCTTCTTCTCCTCCTCTTCCTCTTCTCCTCTGCCTCTTCTTCCCCTTCTCCTCCTCCCCCTCCTCCTCCTCCTCTTGCCCTCATCACTTTTTCTGCTGTGCTGAGGGTAACTAGAAGTGGGCAAGAATGCAGGAAAGGGGACATCTTAGGGGAGATGGCACAGGGCCCTGCACTTGGGCAGTGGCCCCAGTAAGCAGCAGAGAGCACAGTCAGGTGTGGGCCAGCGATGGATTGATAGCATTTGCTGTGTCCCGGGCAGAGTGGCACATCCAGCACACCAGCTAGTAGGTGACCCTGGGTAAGCTGTCCTGAGCCGGCTGTCAGAGTCCCACCCAAGCCTCACTGTCATTCATCAGGTCGGATAGCTCTACTATTCTAGAGTTCCAGTCTGGTACAGGACGCATCAGGAATATTTATGTCCCACAGAATAGACACTAGCTCTTCAGATGAGATGGACTCCTTGTACACAATAGAGCCACCTTCCATTGTTTTAATTGGCACTAAAAATCTTGCCTGAGAGTAGCTCCCCGCCCTGAGCAGGGTCCTACCTCCAAATCAGTGGTGAGCTGCTGAACCAGCTAATTGGTGAGGGAAAATGAATCCCTGGTTTGTAGATTTACCAATTTCTGTGGTGCAAATACTCTTACTGGGGCCACTTTCATGCTATCAACAGTTAAGGGACTCATAGGATGCCTGAATAGTTGACAGTTGGTTCTGGCCAGCCTGCAGCAGCTGGCTCTGTGCAATACTGCATGACTCCTGGTCCAGAAGACTCCACCAAGCAATCTCCTCTGCTCTCAGCATGCATGGCTACCCAGACCAGAAGCAGAGTTTCCAGGAAACATGGTGACATGCAGTCCATGCAGGCCAGGGAACACCCAGTAACTCCTCTCATGCTCAAGTGTGTCTGTATAAGTTCGCTACAAAACCACACCTGTTACTCAAGGTGACGTCTTTCCACTGACAGTGAAGAGATTGGCCTAGGAGAACATCCCCCATGGGTAAGTTTAGGGCAGTACACAGAGTCAGGAAATCTGGGTGCTGGCTCTGGCTCTACTGCCAGTTGGCTAAACAACTCCAGACAAGTCACTTAACCTAGGTGAGTCTCAGCCTCCATGACTGCAAAATGAGAGGTAGAAGATGTCTGTGGACTCCACATTGCCAGGTTTCCTGGAGAATCTGCTCCTGACCCAGGCATCTGGGGCCTGAGAGGCTGGAGAAGATTGATAAGCACAACCTTCTGGGCCAGTGGCCATGAGTATTGACTAGAGCTGGCTCCTACAGGTGTCCCTTCCCCCTTGACATGTACTCTGGGACCCAGGGAAGGGCTATGGGGACGGGAAGGGAGAAAAGATAGCCAGCTTAGGGAAGGATAGCCAGGTTTGGTGACCAGGTGAGCCTGGGAAATGGAGACAAGTAAGCACTCTAAGGTGGCTCTCAAGGTTGAGCCAGCAAAATAGTTTCCCGTGTAGACTGTGTGAGCACCTTTTGGATTTCTCTGGACAGTGAAACTGTCAATGACTGTCAGAGGCGATGAAGAACTTCCTAGAATGTCTTCCAGTACCCCTCCTATGAGATAGACCAACACGGCTCTGTGACCTCTGTGACCTCCAGGTCACTGGACCTGTCTGCCCCCACAGATGACTCCCCACCCCCCCCCATTCCTTTCTCCTCCCCAAGTGCACCCTGAGCGCTCCCTCCACAACCTGCACACCCACTGTCCTCTTTCCTCTACAACCTGTGTCCTCTGCCTTCAAAACCACAGAAGTGAAAGCCAGTAAAGGTCAGAGGAGGGGACTGAAGGTGTTTAAACACCTAGGGGGCAAGGACTGAGCTTTCCCCTTCCTTCCTTGCTCTCAAACTCGTCTATGTATACTGGGAAGACTGGCTGTTGACACATGAAATATTAAGGCCACCTTGTTTATGCTCTTGGCACCTTATGTGGCTGAATGCGCCTTTTCAAAAATCAAGATGTTCTGGGCTTTTTAAATAAGAAAATATCCCCAAACAGAAAGGAGTAGTGAGGGTAACCATATAAAAACAACTTAAACTGAAAAAAAATAGCACACTCCCACCCAGTCCCAAAGAGAACCTTGGTTTCCAGGAGATGTTAACAAAGTGTCAAGCTCCTAGCAGTGGGTGGGACGGGACACTAACCCTCTGTCCAAATAAGCAAACATCCTCCCTGAACCCAGAATCCTTGTCCCACATGCCTGGTTCCAATTTGCTTCCTGTTTTTGGCCCTCCCAGAAATACATCTTACGGCTCTTTTTACTTGCAGCTCCTCACCTTGAAAAGCACAGATTTGCAAGTGTGAGTAGCTTAGCAGGGAGACTAATCCAGCAGGCATTCAAGACACTCAGGCGCGAAGAAATTCATCTCCTCGGAAAATTTCCATCGCTAGCACTTTTTTAAAAAGTTTCCAAGATAAATGAGTTTTTACTTATAAGACTAAGGGCTCCATTATTTTTCACTTTGCTGCTTCCAAGGAGCCAAGAAAATTGGTCATGCACCTGTCCAGCTGATCCAACCTCAAAAATCTTCTGACCTTAATGAAAAGGGCCCGATTTTTCCTCCCCTTTAATGAATGTTGCTTCTCTTCTTCCCGGCAGCATTCAGCGTGTGGGGCGGACAGGCCCGGTGGCCAGGTCATGCAAATGGGCAGGAACACCTGATTCTCCAGGATTCCTCTTACTGCCTTCAATCCAGGGGTCCCCCGCTCTGGAGGGCTTGGGAAGGGGAGCAGATGACTCAGCACCCATCTCCAGGGGGCCAAACAACAAGTACATTCTGATGTGGATTTGAATGTTTATATAGGTATGTGTGCGTATGTGCGTGTGCGTGTGTTAAAAGGCCAAAATCTTAGAGACTGCTTGAAGGTGTCATAAAAGCTAATTCAGGTGGGAAACTCCCTGGAAAAGAATTCTCCTGCTCTACAGATGCCTCCATCCTGTCTTTCAGAACCTGGGAGAGCATAGCGAGGATTTGGGTTGTGGCCTACAGGCAGAATTTGCAATTTCCCAAAGAATAAATCACAGCCCCCCAGGCTAGAACAGGCAGGTGCTATGAAATCTGTCTGATAGGTCAACTTCAAGGTGATCTGCCTGCCACATCTTCCCTCTGCTCAGCTAATCTCCCAGCACACCTTTGGTGCCTGGTAAAGGTAAATCATTATGACTAAGTGTATGAAGCAGGAGGGTCTTTGCACACCTGTAATTACTACCCGACAAGTCTCTGCACAACCTGGGAGTTTCCCAGAGGTACAGCGGGGCTGTTTCTGGAAATGGGAAGTCAAGGTGGGTCCTCCAGGCAACATCTGGCTGCAGGTACCAGAATTCAAACTTACAGAACTGGATGTATGTTTTGTTACATGGCTGGAAGACTCAGCGTCGAAGTTCCCAGGCTTGTAAGCTGTGATAAACCTGACTGAGATGCTCACCTCTACCTGTAAATATCTCAAAATAAATAATGCATAATTCCCTTAAAGCAGCACTGTCCCACAGAAATATAATGTAAGCCACAGAAGTCATTTTAAATTTTCTGGTACCTATGTTAAAAAAAAAAAAAAAAAAAAGGAACAAGCCAGGGACACCTGGGTGGCTCAGTAGTTGAACATCTGCCTTTGGCTCAGGCCTTGATCACGGGGTCCTGGGATCGAGTCCCGCATTGGGCTCCATGCAAGGAGCCTGCTTCTCCCTCTGCCTGTGTCTCTGCCTCTCTCGTGAATAAGTAAGTAAGTAAGTAAATAAATAAATAAATATCTTTTTAAAAAAAGGAACAAGACTAATTTGAAATGATGTAACTCTATCGACAAAACATAAAAATATTTAATATAAATATTTAAAAATCATTTGTGAGATATTTTTATCCTTTTTTTATTCCTTTTTTTTTTGTTTAAATCCAAGGGCATGTTATATTTATGTCACATCTGAATTTGGGCTAGCCACATATCAAGTTCAAATAGCCAGCCACAAGGGACACATGTACTGTGTCACACAATAGTCTCACACGGTGATATTTCTACCTTACAAAATTTTGACTTCCTGTGAATGTTTCATATAGAAAAAAGAAATTGTGATCACATGACATTTTATTTGATTTAAAGTCCTAGTGCTCAGGATGCCCAGGTGGCTCTGTGGTTGACTGTCTGCCATGGGCTCAGGTCATGATCCCAGGTCCTGGGATGGAGTCCCACATCCGGCTGCCTGCAGGGAGCCTGCTTCTCCCTCTGCCTGTGTCTCTGCCTCTCTCTGTGAGTCTCTTGTAAATAAATAAACAAAGTCTTTCTAAAAAATAAATATATAAATAAAATCCTAGTGCTCTTAATAAAATAAGAATTGTGAAGCTTCTTTTGACTAGTACCAAGTAGGTCTGAAGCCCAGACTTGGTGAGCACTTTCTTTCAAGTGCTGATAATTGCAGTCAAATCATCATGACTTAAGCTAATCATTGTGTGTCTCTTGCAATAGTGAAATAAATAAAACCAGGTTCCAACTGCGTGATCCCTTAGGGCTGTTCACCCGCGTTTGGTTGAGTACATGTGCTGTCTGCCTGGGACCCTGGGCACGGAGACTGCGCTCAAGGAGGTGAGAGTCTGCAGGGATATAAGACTCTGGGTCTGGATCCTTTTTTTTTTTTTTTTTTAATTTTTATTTATTTATGATAGTCACAGAGAGAGAGAGAGAGGCAGAGACATAGGCAGAGGGAGAAGCAGGCTCCATGCACCAGGAGCCCGATATGGGATTCGATCCCGGGTCTCCAGGATCGCGCCCTGGGCCAAAGGCAGGCGCTAAACCGCTGCACCACCCAGGGATCCCTGGGTCTGGATCCTAAAGCGTGACTTAGAAGTTCTGCCAGGAGGAAGGCAGGAAGGAGGAGGACAGGAAGGTAGGAGGAGATACTGAGCCTGGAGCCACCCTGCAGTCAGGAAAGTGCAGGACTAGGAAGCACAGACAGAGCAGTTTGTAGAAGGGACAGTCTAGAGCCTCGCTGTCTCACTGCAACACAGCACAAGCCACACGTGACAATTTATAGTAGTTACCTTAAACACTAAAAAGAAATGGGTATGTGAATTTTAATAACATTTTATCTAACCACTTTATAGAAATTATTGTTTCCACACGTGTCATATTCTACCTTAAAAAAAAAAGAGTTTATTTTTTATTCATGAGAGAGAGAGAGAGAGAGAGGCAGACACACAGGCAGAGGAAGAAGCAGGCCCCATGCAGGGAGCCGGATGTGGGACTCGATCCCAGGACCCCGGGATGACGCCCTGAGCTGAAGGCAGACGCTCAACCACTGAGCCCCCGGGTGGCCTCTACCTTCTTTGTTAGGTAAGCCCCAATGCTCTGGCCTAATGTAACTGACAGCCCCTCCCGGTTTGGAGCAGCCCTTTGTCGGCGCCCGCGCCACTGGCGGCTGGTGGTACCTTCTGTGGCTGCGCCCCCTGCGCGTGGGTGTGTGTGTAAGGAATACGAGCTTCTGCTGCGAGTTTTGGGTCCACAAGGGAAGTCAGGGCAGCTTCAAAGGAGGGAGCTGGGGCTGAGAGGGAGTTGAAGTCACGCGTGTTTTCCGGGAGGGCGAGCCTCGGCCGGGCGCTGTCACTGGTGCGGCCTGCGAGCAGCGAGCTCCTCTCCCACGTTCCCGGGCGGCTGTGCAAAGAGCGTAGAGGCGAAACCGAGCGCCCAGGAACGTTTGCTACATTTTGCCAAGTGCCTGGACACCGGATCACAAGGGTGACCCAGAAAACAGCCAGTGCACCTGTGGGGGCGGCTTGGCCGGGAGCCGGCCGCCGAGGTCACCCGAGGTCACTGCCAGGCCGCGGAGCGAGCGCCGGGGCTGCCTAATGTGGAAATGCTTGGATGCGGAGCGGCGCGGCGCGGGCGGGGCGGGGGCCGGGGGGCGGGGGGCGGGGGCCGGGGGCCGGGGGGCGGGGGGCGGCGGGGCGGGGCCCAGCACAGGCCGCGCAGGGCCGGGAGCGCAGCGCCTGACTAAGCAGACGGGGCTGGGCGCCGGGGGGCGCCGCTGGGAGCCCCTGGGAGCCCCTGGGAGCCCCTGGGAGCTTGCCAAGACCCCGCTACATCTTTCCTAATAAGTCTGGCCCGGCCCGTGTCCTCTCGCTGCAGCTCGGCCTCTCCCTCGCCCTGATTTAAGAAGAGGGGGTGGGGTGCCGAGGAGAGGGAGAGCAGCCAAGCCGGCGAGAACTTGGAGCATGGCCCTCCTTTCCCCTGGCCTCCCCTCTCTGCAGCAGATCGGCTTTGTGAATGAAGGGAGCGTTTTCTCCAAGGTGGCTCTCTAACCCTTGGGCACGCGGGGCACGCTCCAGATGTTAAGCTGGGCTCAGCTGCTTCAGCCCGTGGGTTGGGGGTGGGCCTCCCCACATCCTTCTTCCTCCTCCTCTCCTCCAGTTCCTGCCTACCCCAGCCCGGGAAGGGCGCCACCCACCTAATTTCAGAAGGAGGTCACCCCCACCCCCACCCCCACCCCCAGCCAGTGGGTCTGGCTGGCGGATCCTGGGGACCCGAGCTGCGGCGGGGAGGTGCTTCCTAGCGGCTGTCTCAACCCCACACAAGGGAGGGCAGGGTTACAACACGTGTGTGTTTGGGTCAGGAGCACTTTTGAACTATGGCTCCAAGAAGGAACAGCCTGTACAGCCACTCTGGGTCTCCCAGCAACAAGGAATGTGCAATAGATTAGTCCTGGCTTGCAAAACAGTTTTTTTTTTTTTTTAAAGAGGTGCAGCCTGGTCTCTTTATAGGGTCCTGGAGCAAGGGTGGCTGGATTGAAAGCACCCTGACGGCCTGGACAGCAGAACACCAGCGTCACTCCCACTCTGGGCCTTGTGACCTTGGCTAACAGCCCTAGTAACACCATCGCAGTCTGGGTTCTGCCAACCTCTAGACCGGGGTTGGTCTGAAGGTCAGCTCCCAGGGGACAAGGGCTCTCCCGCCTTTGGGAGAAGGTTACAAAGAATCATTTTCCTGCCCAAGGGCTTGTAGATGATTAACATGTTTCTGTTAACCAGAGAGTTAATAGTTATTCAAGCGCTCTTTGATAATGAGGGTGGAGGGGAGAAAATGAATGTGTTAGCCATTAATCGAGGGAAATGTCATAAAAGTTAGGATGGAAAACACAAAGTCTGGGAGAAGAATTCACAGGCAACCCTGGTGGGAAGGAGGAGGACAGAGAGCAGAGTGAGGCCATAAAGTTCATGCATACTTAGAGCGGGGCTCTTTCTTTTTTTTCTTTTCTTTTCCTTGTTTCATTGCTCCAAAGAAGCAGAGTAGAGGCTAACAAAATAACAAGCACAGGCACATTACAAATAAAGCTGGGTTTATTGGCTTTGCTGCTCCAGCCTCCCACAGCTGAGGCCTTCCCCTGTGTGATTTCTTCTTCAAGTCCCTTCGGGAGGAAGGAGCGGAACCCAGGCTCTCGTGCTGGAAGAAAGTAAGGGTGTCCAGGAGGCCCAGGCTGAAAGGGGCCATTGGCCAGTGCCGTGGTCCCTGACCCAAATCACCCCACTGGGCCCTAGAGTGACCTCACCTGGAGGAGAGGCTGCCCATTCCCTGCCCTGGAGATGAGCAGCAGTAGCCTCAGCTTCTTGCAGCGAGGTCCCAGCATCCATGAATGCTTTCACAGCCAGCTTGCCTGGGAATCGGGAAGACATAGGGACAAAATTCTGCTTTGCACAGACAGCTTCCAGGCACCGCTGACAGCGGGGTGACTCTGTGAGGGATGAAGAGGAGCTTTAGAGATATGGTGTTCTTCTGGGACCACCATGCAGAATGGACCCTTCTCTCTGTGCAAAGCTAGCATAAGGTGCTTGCATGATAAAAGCCAGATCCTGCCCTCAAAGGGCTTATAGTCCATTAAGGTGAGAAAATCTTTGGCAAGTCTTGGAAGAGCAGGACACACTGCTATGCTGCAGAACAAATTCAAAGAGAGGAGCCCCCCCCCCCCTTTATTGCTAGGCTGGTCCTGGAGCTCATGGAGCTGCATTGAGCTGAGCTCTGAGGCTGGATGAGGCTTTGACAGGGAAAAAATGGGAGAGACAGAAGAATGGCAGGACATTTTTAGGGAAGAGATCTAACTGGAGCAGAGAGGCGAGAAGAAAAGAGATGATGTTTTAAAGTGAAGTTGAGGCCTCATCTGTGAGAAAGCTCGCATGCTCCACTCCATCTACCTTGCTCACTGGAACGTTGGAGAAGGGTATGGAATCACCAAAGTGGACATGGTGAGGGAGGCAAGGCTGAAAGATGAGAACAAGCGGGTCAGCTGGGAGGCCACCAGGGTGGCCCAGACCATGATCGAGGGGCCTGGAAGGCAGATGCATTCGGTGTCAGGTGATGGCTGGGAAGTCAGAAAGGAGAGAGCGCACAGGTTTCCAAGACAGCAAGTGATGGAGGGTGCCAGCTGGGAATTGGGACTATGTCATCTCGGGGACTCAGGCTGGGGAGGGGAGCCCAAGGCTTCTGCCTTCTGTCCCCTTGAAGGGAAAGGATCAAAGAGTGAAGATCACAGACCTTTGGGAGCAACAGGGGCAGGGGGGACGCCAGCCAGGAGATCTTGAGAGTGTGATGGTGGTGTCAGGAGCACGGGGGCCAGGCCATCTGCCAGGAGTGTGGCAGGGAAGGGAGAGGGCTCACAGGTCAGGAAAAAACTTCCACAACTCCTGGGAAGGAGTCAAGTCACAAGAGGGGCCAAGGACAGCAGCTGTGGACCTATGGGCCCAGTGGGCCAGATTATCTGGCTCTTTCTAGCATCCCAGAAGTCCAGACAGCCCAGAGTAAAAGCCATTTATTTACTTCACTTCTTGAAGGGTTGACTGTGGGCCGAGGGCTATTCTAGGAAGTGCAGGGAACTGGCGAGTCAGAGATAATGTTCCCTGTCCTTGCTGAGCTCATGGCAGACCCGAGACAACAAAACAGGTGGCTGCCATCTCGGTTCTGCGCGTCAGACTGACCCCTGGAGACTTGCAGCATGACAGACTCCTGCCAACTGCCCAACAACCCGCCACCCATGCCACCAAAGGAACCTCTTAGGACAGGGCACGAGCAAGTGTGTTTTTTGCAGGCTGATTCGAATGTGCAGCCAGACTTGAGCATCCCTACAGCATAGCATCATCATGAGTCCAACTGCCTCGATTTCTGTTCCTGCCCCTTACAAAGTATATGTGTGTGGCCACTCTTGACTCCATTTCCTCATCTGCAAAATGGGATAATAACAGCATCTTTTTCATAGGGTTATAGTGACAATTGAACATAATCATTCATATAAAACCTTGAAAAGCAGCCTAACACAGAGCAAGTGCTTAGTACATGTTGGCTGTCAGCTAGATGGCAATGCTGCGGTGATGGTTGTGGGTGACACAGTGCTGGGGAAACTCAGATGGGGAATCTGCCCAAGGCCTGACAGTCAGGAAAGACTTTCTGGGGAAGGTGACTTTTGGGCTGAGACACTCCGAGAGTAAGAGGTTAGCCAAGCCAGAGTGGATGAGGGTGAGATGGGGAAGGGGGTCACATTTCAGGCAGAGGGAACAGCATGTACAGAGTTTCCAGGAAGCAAAGCCAAAAGCACAGAAGGGACAGGAAGTAGTTTGGTGAGACCAGAGTCCAGGGAGAGGCCGGACTGCAGAGGGAGCGGGAGGAGGACGGGGACCAGCAACATGTGAATTTTATCCTGAGGCCGCCAGGGAGCATCTGCATGGTTTGAGCAGGAGAATGATCTATGTTTTAGAAGCATCTCTCTTGCCGCAGTTTGAATGTGGAGTTAGAAGGGAAAAGCCTAGAGAATGAGGCGAGCTTGGGGGGCGGGGGGGGAGGTTGACATGATCCCAGTGAGGGAGACCAGTGGCCTGGACCCTGAAAAACCACAGAAGACAGTGGGGGGGACAAAAATGGGCAAACTGAGATGTCCCTGGACAGCTGATTGGACGTAGGAATGAGAGAGACAAGCTGACCAAGGTTGATGCCCAGGCTGGGCATCCTGATGGCAGTACCATCACGGTGAGAAAGGGAACATGGAAGAAGAGCAAGTATGGGGGGTGCCTGGGTGGCTCAGTAGATTGAGTGACTGACTTCTGATTTCTGCTCTGGTCATGCATGATCTCAAGGTCATGAGTTCAAGCCCCGCATCGTGTTCTACACTCAGCAGAGTTTACTTGAGATTCTCTCTCTCCCCTCTCTTTCTGCTCCCCTCCACTTGCTCTCTTTCTTTCTCTCTCAAATAAATAGAGAAATCCTACAAAAAAAAATTTTGGAGAGGGAATGATGAATTCAGTCTCAATGTGTTGAGTTTTCAGTGCTCATGAGATGTCCTGGTGGAACTGAGTGTCCCGGTGGGCAGTTGGACATCAGGGTTTGAAGCTCAGGAAATATGACTGGTTGCAGATATGTTTTGGAACAATTAGAGCCAAGGCAGGATGATGTTCAGCAAAGAATCAGGAGATGTGGGAAGGCGTTCCATGTGTTCAAGGAGCACTATTAAATGGACTGAACATCATCTAGAGTGGAGAGTGAGGTGAACAAGGTCAGAAAGAGTTTCTGGCAAGTGGTGGCAGTGATGGAAGTCTGTAGTCAGAGAGGGAGTCCTCTGAGTCCAGAATTTTTGAAGTGAGACGATTCTGAGTGACCAAGACGTAGCCACCTGTATGACCAAGAAAGGGCAGGAGGAAAGTGAGTGGTTGAACTATGATTGGCACTAAGCCTGCCCAGGACACCCAGAGAGGAAGAGTGTCCTAGATATGGCCCTCACTGGGGGTATGATGTGGTGGCCCCAGAGGATGACAGCAAGGACAAAGATTGTGTGATAATCATGGATGATCAAGACACTTTGGACAGTGGTGGCATGATACTGTGGAGGCCCCACTGAAGAGAGAGCCACCCTCCTCCCCTCCCAGACACTTAGAAAGACATGGACAAAGATATGAAAGCCTTTGGACCCAACCCCTCCATACACTTCCTGCAGGAGCACTGACCAGGAGCGCTGACTTCAGGAGGCATATCCCAAGAGCATGTGACAGTGGACTCATCTCCTGGTGTGGACAAAGAGAGATGGCTTCTCTCCTGAGCTCTGTGTTTCTGACTTGCTCCATGAATGAAAGCCTTAGATTTTCCATCTGTTAAATTGGATAGTAATTCTTGACATCAGCTTGCCTTACTTGGACGGTATGAATATAAATTTTTTCCCAAGTGCTCCGGGTTCACAGTAAAAGGAACTAACTAGACATAAGTGCACTCACCACTGTTTTTTTGTGGACACCTATCAATTTAAGTGCTAATAATAATAAATTTTTCTATCTTTGCTGAGAGATTAAAAGAGCACGAATCCCACAAGACCTTGGTTCTAGAATTCTCTGCTATGTAAAATCTCATTGAAGAAAAAGGTCTAAGGGTATACGCAGGGCAGATGGAAAGAACTATCTCTGGAATTGTTTGTTTTTTAAAATCCCTTTCCCTGAACCATCTAGACTAGAAGAATTCAGCACAGAAGAATGAAAATGAAGATGAGTAATGTTTTGGGACCATGTATAGACAGAGGTAGATTCCACATTCATGCACTCATTCACTTATTCATTTATTCAATAAAAATTTACAGAGCATTTATCATGGGCTCTCTACAAAGCATCCAACCACCAAGCCCAAGGTTTGGTCACCACTGTTTGACTCCAGAACCAGCTGTCCCTGACTTAGATCTCCCACAGAATCAGGTTGTTTGCCTGGCACCCTCAGACTTGCTCACATTTTGCTCTCATTCCCCATGGTCCATGGGGCAAGGTGGCTGCCAGGTAAAAAGAAGTTGTTTTCTGGTGTGTGTGTGTGTGTGTGTGTGTGTGTGTGTGTATGTGTAAGAAAGAAAGCAGAGAGACAGAGATGGAGAGACCAACGGAGGGAAATAGAATAGAGTCACCAAAGACCACTGCTCTGGTATCGTAAGATGGGATTTCCTAGGGTGAGGTGTACAGTGAGCCTGTCCAGGTAAAATTTCCCATCTCCCTAAAGAGTATATAAGTGTCTCAAGCATAAGGATCTGAATTCCCTTGTCTTAGGAAGGGCTGTTTACACAGTAGGGGTTTATTGAATGGCAATTGAATAAATGATTGACTCAGTGAATTTGAGGAATAGATCATTCACTTTAAGCTCCTGCTGACGTAGACAGATGCCGAAGAGTCTTCCCTGTTCTTGTGCAATATGGCGGCCTATAGTTCCTTACCTTGACCAAAAGTGAAAGGCACAGAAGAACAGCTGCAAAAATGCCGTCCTTGAAGAGCCAATCCCTGTAAATCAATCCTAAACTTTGACTCAACTAAAGGGGCAGCCACTCGTCCTGGTTTGTAAAACTGAGTAGAGGAAGAACCCAAACAGAAATAACTCTTGGGTCCTGTGCCGCACCTCTTTCTGCTCAGGAGCTCAGAGAGGCTCGGGACCACCAGAGCATTCTGAACCTCTCAGGCTACCAGCTTCTGTGGCCAACGTGGGAAACCAGTGTTCCCTGGGACTCCTCACTTGAGCATAGCCAACACATCTGTTCACCTTTAAGACCATTTTATGACCAGATCCACCCAACCACACAATGAGATGCCTCCCAAAACAGGGAGGGTGGGCCCCATATTTGCCTACAAAGTCTATGCCACCGCATGCCCAAGGCATTGTAAGAGGGATTCCCACCCTGGGTCAGTTACACCAGTCTGAAGCTTCTTTCATCTTCTGGGTTGGGGTCATGGGGCCTCTGGAAAGAATGTGGTGAGTCATAGACTGACCCCACAAGAAAGAACAATAGGTTGAAAAACACAATTGATTTGGTGTTTGGAGCCATCCTAACAGATCCAACGTGTGCAAGCTAATCCAATTCATGGGTCATTTGGACAGCTAAAAAAAATCGACCGTGGCACAGTTTCAGTGGCAGTGTATAGTAATGGCCTCAATTAGGCAGAGACGGCTGGTATTCTTGTTCTGCTTGTCTCCACCCTCATCCTCCTGAGCACTTTATGCATTGACTGAAATGTGCAGTTGGTACATGATGTGTGTGAAAGGCGCTTGCATAAAAGTGATTTTATGGCCCTGGCTTGGGTTTGTAAGCCAAGCAAACAGAAAAATCTCAGGAATAAAAGGAGCAATAAAATAATCACGTAACTCTTTGAACTCCCACTAAATACCACTTTTATTTCAAGGTGCTCGGTGTGTTTTGCAAACAAGTTTAGAACTGTCATTGTATCCCCCTTTTATCAGGGAAACTGAGTCACAGCGCAGTGAGGGCTTGAGAGCGCAAGTTTTGTTTCAAGAGAGAACTTTGGGAGACACCTCTGAGTTGGGCCAATGGGAGAGCACCCTCTGACCACGTCTTTGTTCTGAGCTTCAGTGTTTAGATTCTTATCCATAAGTGTCAATTTTACCCACAGAGCCTGACATAGCTGAACTCCAGTGGGTGGTTCATTGATTCTGGAGTTAACAATAGCAGTTTTCATGCTTATTGTACATCAGACACCTGCTCCCCCGCAACTTGCCACTGTCCTGTGAGGTGGGGATTGCTAGTTTCATGTGTAAATGGGATGATGAGGCATGAGGCTATTGGTACATTTGCAAAGGACTCACTACTGAAGGGGGCAGTGCTGGGGTCTAAGCTCAGAGCCTACCACTATGAGGACCAGGGACACTGACTTTCAAGAAAGAGGACCAGGGCAGCATTTTTGTTCAGAGTCAGAAATGCTAATGCATTACTCTAGTCTTGGAGGAATATTTCAGAATATGGAGAAGGCTGGGACAGAACTAGATAGGTTTCCCTCAGAGTCCAAGGAAACAGTTTGGGAGACAAACAGCTAATGAGCAAAACCACAAGGTGAGCCAGACAAGCATTTCTAAAATTATACAGGTATAAAGCACTCAAAAACAAAGTCATGGGCAGCCCAGGTGACTCAGCGGTTTAGCGCCGCCTGCAGCCCAGGGTGCGATCCTGGAGACCCGGGATCGAGTCCCACGTCGGGCTCCCTGCATGGAGCCTGCTTCTCCCTCTGCCTGTCTCTCTCTCTCTCTCTCTCTCTCTGTGTGTGTGTGTGTCTCTCATGAATAAATAAATAAAATCTTAAAAAAAAAGTCATGAAAGATTGTTAAAATGTTGGGGAAAATTCTAAAATACACATTGTTCTTGTTTTCTGTTTGGTGTGGGGTTTTCTACCATTTAAAATTGTCCCATTGAATGTATTTTAATTGTCCAACAGAGGGACAACTCAGCAGTTACAAATTTAGATACCACTGGCCCAAGCACCAGCCACTCTGGATTGTGTGGTCCTCAGTCACCTGCTGGGCACAACTATAGCCCCTAGTGTCTCCCCATGGGACTCCAGCTAGCTGAGCACCAACTCATTTCCCTCTCCTCTGGACACACTAGCCTCCATTTCCCAGACTCCCTTGTGGTCGAGTAAAGCCATGTGACTGGTTGGTTCTGGCCAATGGACTGTGGCTTCCAACAAATGCTCTTTTAATGTTCCTGGGCAATTCGCCACTGTCTTTCATTACTGTCAATCTCCTGGGTGTAAACAGCTAGGGTGACTGGTCTTGGAAGCCATGCACTGAGGATGGCAGAGCTTCCATCAGCCTGGAGCCTTAAGGAATGGGTGGAACAGAACTCCTTCCCCGAATCCTGCTACTGATCAAACGCAGTTGATTTGGTGTTTAGAGCCATCCTAACAAATAGACCCAACATATGCAAACTAATCCAATTCATGGGGTAGAAGCTGGTCATTTGGATGACTTAAAAAAAAAAATCGAACTCAGAACAGTTTCAACCACAGTTATAATATGTTATAAAATGTCATAAAATGTTAAAGTAGCTAGCATAACCTTAAACCAATAGAGCAATTTAGAGATAAGAATCCACCCTCTCCAGGCTAAAAATGAAAGGTTCTATAACATCTCCCTGTGACAGAACAGAAAAAACTTGGGGCACAGGAAGAGCCCATTATTTTATTCCTTTGTTGAGTTACTGGCCTGTGATAACACCCAGCTTCTTCAGTTCCCCTCCTGCATACTGAAGGAAGATGACAAATTGATTTTGTCTTGAAGCCATCTCTTTGTGATTGTGAGTCACTACCTGCATTGAGAAGGATTCTGGGGCCAAGTCAGGAAAGAGTACAATGATCTAGAAGCATCCTCTGCCAAGCACATGGAAAAGGGAGTGGCTACATATGCTCTTGTGTGGGCCAATGGCTGCCCAATACCTGCCCATGGACGGATTCCTTCAGAATCATTCGGGATGCATGGTAGCAGCTCAATCTCCATGTTGTATCCCTCACCCTCCCAAGATTTGCTGAATTAAAACCTGGGTGTGGACCCTGGAAATCTGTATTTTTAAATAATATTTCCATGGAGTTGTGAGAGTTAACTTTGTAAGCCTCCCGTAGCATGCAGGCACCTACCCAATTCACTGTAGCCTAGTAGTAGACTCCCTGGCAAGTCACCTCACCTCTGTGCCTCAGTCATCTTACCTGTAAATTAGAGATAACAATAGCACCTTCCTCATAGGGTTAGTAGGAAGACCAAATGAGATTCTCCATAAGAAGCACTCAACAAATATTATCTTTTATTCTGTTACCTTCTTCTGTGAGTCTGTAAGAGGCATGTTGCCCACTGCCACTGGTATAGGTGAAAACACTGTTTCCTAAGATTTCCAGACTCCCTGGACAGCATCCTCATACCCCCAGTAGTGGGAAAGGCAAAAGCATGCAGGGCTCTGGGGCACACGTGTCCTTTTCTCCCCACTCTCCCCTGCTGCGGGCAGCCTTTCCCCAACTCCACATGCAAGCTGTGTCAGGACCCTGGTTGGGCGGCAACCTGCTGACAGGAGTCTAGAGGAAGACCGGAGATGAGTACACATTGAAGCTGGTCTAAGGCACCACCATTATGGTTAGAATGTCAGGGGCTGTGGTGCTGGTGATGACACTGGTCATGCTGATGGCAGTGAACTCTCACTCACAATGTGATGTGATAGCAATGTGCCAACCAACATCACTGATGTGGGTTCAGTGTTGTTGGAGAAGAATGAGCCAGATCATCCTCAAACACCAGCTCCTAAATTTTTGAGCCTTTTTTTCTGTTTCATGGCACATTTACTATCTGCTGTCTCACTGGTTTCTTAGAACCCATCTCTCAGTAATGTGAGGGAGAAAGGAAAAAAAAATACCTCTCTCATCCTGCAACTTATTCCTAGCCAGATACAAACAAAACTCTTGACTCTGGTGTACTTCAGGAAGGAATTTGTTGGAAGGAAAACTGCTAACTCACAAACAATCCAGAGGTTTCCAGAAATGAGCAGGAAGCCAAACGCACCCAAGACAACAGTTTTAACCACAGCCAAGGTCATAGACAACAGCAATCTGATGGTAGAGCTGCCTCCTTGGGACCCAGACCACCCTGCTGGCCCCACAGCACCACCACTGACAGGCATGGAATGCGGGGATCTCCACCCGCTGCCAGGCAAATCCCGCTCTCCTTCCCACTCACTTGAGTCCCAAGCAGCACTGCCAGCTGGCCAGGCTTAGGTCCTGTGCCCGCACCCTGGTGCCAGGGTTCTAGAAGAGTGCATAGTCAGCATTTTCTGTTGACCCTGGTGGTTGGGTTGGTGGAGCCTAAATATAAGTGGAATCAAAATGCCGGGCAGCCAAAAACCAGGAAATGTTTACTACACCCCTCAAATCTTGGCTATTTTCAGGCAGAAAAGCAGAAGACCAATGTCTGACTGTTCTACCTACTGATCCATCTGTGGGCCCTTATAAGCAGGCATCAAGAATCAGTGAGATGGCTGGAAGGACATAGGTGGCTGTTGGACACATGTTTTGATGGCTTTTTCAAAGCAGAGCTTTTGCCCCTGGACGGTGGTATTTCAGGAGCCAGGGGACCTCAGCCAGTCGTGGACAATGGGTTAACAGAAGACTGTGGCCCTGTGGGACCCTGAGAGGTCAGGAGCCTGGACGTGGCCAACCCCAGCACATTCTGTGGAACCGCTCACCAGATCAGGAGCCAGGGTGTCTGAGCTCTGGCCCTGCCCTGTCTTTGCTCCTGGCATAACTTTGAGCAGATCTTTCAACTTTTGTGACTCAGTTTACTCAACTGCCAAATGGAGATAATCACGTGGAGCTCAAAGGACTTTTGTAATACTCTAATGAGTGTTTATAAACCACTTTGTAGGAGTTTATAGTTATTTGAGCTGGGAAAGGAATTACAAATTATTCCGGAGTAAACAGTATTTAGACTCTGGATTTTCAACAGTCAACAGGTTTTCCTAGATATTTACAAGACCCGGAGCCTCCAGGATGCAAACTGGTTTCGTCGAAGCACTTCTCCTCCCCGAGCAGCATATTACATGCTTCGGGAGGGCCATTTATCTACGTCATGTGCATTTTGTGACAGATGAGCTAACAGAACAACTGGTTTCAGAATGGAAGCCAGATGCTCGTTTTGTGTTGTTTGTTTTGTTTCAGGGATTGGAGATGAAGAGGCAATGGATAATTCTCCCCAACTACATCCAACGTCCTACACACCTCCAAGGGAATTTGAAATGAATATGATATTATTAGATAATCCTTCACCAAAAAAAATATACATTTGTATCCCAGTAGAGTTTGGAATAGAAAAGGTAAAGTACCAATGTGCAGGGAGAAAAAGCATAAAGTACGGAAAGTCCCTGCACAAAGCTTTGTGCTTCTCTCTGCCCTTTACCTCCCTTGTTTGCACAACTTTGTGAGGGTAGATATTACTGTCTCCATTTTATCTCCATTTTACTTATGGAAACTACAGCTAAGGGGGTGAGCTGCCTCACAGGCAAGTCACACACAACCAGCCAGTGCATGACAGAGTTCATGTTCATGCCCACACACGCCATCTCTTCTTCTGTTTCGTTACTGTGGTTGCTGCACACCCTCATCACCCGTCACTGCATACACAATGGCTGTACGAATGTCCCAAACTTTGTCGTGTTCCCTGCCCAACAATCAATACCTTCAGCCACCAAGCCACAGAGGCAGGATGTGGAGGAGCAGGGGAAGAAACGGGGTGCTTGGGCAAAAGTTGGCGCTCTCTGGCTTTTCTGGAGTTGGCCAGAGGAGAAGGGGATAGGAAAAGAGATATTCTTGGGACTTTTCATATTGGTAGAAAAGCCAAATTCAGCTCTCGTTTTGCCCTCCACTCCAAAGATCAGCTTGATTCAGCAGAATCATGTGCAATCTGTTTCTCTGGTGAACATGAGTCAGGGCTTCCTACCCCCGGACCTACATGTAGAAGAAAGAATAGATGGGAAATAGGGACCTATCTTCTCAGAAGATAGTGTCCCTGTCCAGAAAGCATTTTCATATCTATGATTCCAATGAAGCCTAAAAGAGCGAGAAGTCTCTGAAAAGAAAGAGAAGACACTGACCAGAAGGATTGCAAGTCCAGGGTAGTTCCCACAAACCACCCAGCCTGGCTGTCACAACCCATCATGATCTGACAAGGAATTTCAGTTCCCATCATAAGGTTATCTGTTCAGATTCACTCGGCAAGCCTTTACTTGGAACCCCTACCTTATTCGAAGTATATAGTCTATAAAATGATGTGAAGGATGGTCCCTGGTCTCGAGAAGATGATAATCTCGAAGGGAGAAAGAAAAATGAAATCCACTCCAGAAAACTCCTTTAAAGGTGAGATGAATTACCTTAAAGGTGGTGCAGTCACTAAAGTGTCTGACTCTTGATCTCAGGGTTGTGAGATCAAGCCCCGAATCAGGCTCCATGCTGACTGCAGAGTCTGCTTAAGTTTCTCTCTCTATATGCCCCTCCCCACTGCACATGCGCTGTCTCTAATGTAAATAAATAAATCTTTTTTAAAAAAGGAAAAAAGGTAAGATGAATAAAGTACCCTGGAAGAACATTCCATTCTGCTCAGCTGAACCAGACTCTTCACAGCTCAAAACCTTATAAGTTCACAGCTCTGAGCCTTGGGTCTTGCCACCCTCCCTGCCTGGGGTGTCTTCCAGGCTCCCTTTGGTTTAAGTCTTCACACACACACACACACACACACACACCCTAGCTTATCACAGCACTGCCTCCTCCAACAAGCCTTCTGCATGACCCACACTCTCTCCTTTGAATTCTTATGACTTTTAGCTAGCATCTCCTTTATGACACCTCTTATTTTCCACTAATTTATCTTGTCTTAAGGCCCACATAGCACCACCCCCTTAAGGGCAGGGACTATATCTTACACAGGGTAGAAACTCAATAAATATTTGTGGGATTTAATTAGATCCTATTGAAAATCCTAACAAATAGAATAATGAGGGAACATAATTATATCTACTGGCATTAAGAGATTCCTATCACAGAGCACTGTTAACTTTAAAAGCTGGTAACCAATTAAGGAGTCAATCCCATTTACAATTGCACCCAAAAGCATAAGATACCTAGGAATAAACCTAACCAAAGAGGTAAAGGATCTATACCCTCAAAACTACAGAACACTTCTGAAAGACATTGAGGAAGACACAAAGAGATAGAAAAACATTCCATGCTCATGGATTGGAAGAATTAATATTGTGAAAATGTCAATGCTACCCAGGGCAATTTACACGTTTAATGCAATCCCTATCAAAATACCATGGGTTTCCTTCAGAGAGTTGGAACAAATAATATTAAGATTTGTGTGGAATCAGAAAAGGCCCCGAATAGCCTGGGGAATATTGAAAAAGAAAACCAGAGCCAGGGACATCACAATGCCGGATTTCAGGTTGTACTACAAAGCTGTGATCATCAAGACAGTGTGGTACAGGCACAAAAACAGACACATAGATCAATGGAACAGAATAGAGAACCCAGAAATGGGCCCTCAACTCTATGGTCAACTAATATTCGACAAAGCAGGAAAGACTATCCACTGGAAAGAAAGACAGTCTCTTCAATAAATGGTGCTGGGAAAATTGGACATCCACATGCAGAAGAATGAAACTAGACCATTCTCTTACACCAGACACAAAGATAAACTCAAAATGGATGAAAGATCTAAATGTGAGACAAGATTCCATCAAAATCCTAGAGGAGAACACAGACAACACCCTTTTTGAACTTGGTCACAGCAACTTCTTGCAAGATACATCTATGAAAGCAAGGGAAACAAAAGCAAAAATGAACTATTGGGACTTCATCAAGATAAGAAGCTTTTGCACAGCAAAGGATACAGTCAACAAAACTAAAAGACAACCTACAGAATGGGAGAAGATATATGCAAATGATCTATCAGATAAAGGGCTAGTATCCAAGATCTATAAAGAACCTATTAAACTCAACAGCAAAGAAACAAACAATCCATCATGAAATGGGCAGATCACATGAACAGAAATTTTACAGAGGAAGACATACACCATGGCCAACAAGCACATGAGAAAATGCTCTGCATCACTTGCCATCAGGGAAATACAAATCAAAACCTCAATGAGATACCACCTCACACCAGTGAGAATGGGGAAAATTAACAAGACAGGAAACAACAAATGTTGGGAGGATGTGGAGAAAGGGGAACCCTCTTGCACTGTTGGTGGGAATCTGAACTGGTGCAGCCACTCTGGAAAACTGTGTGGAGGTTCCTCAAAGAGTTAAAAATAAACCTGCCCTACGACCCAGCAATTGCACTGTTGGGGATTTACCCCAAAGATACAGATGCAGTGAAACGCCGGGACACCTGCACCCCGATGTTTCTAGCAGCAATGTCCACAATAGCCAAACTGTGGAAGGAGCCTCGGTGTCCATCGAAAGAAGAATGGATAAAGAAGATGTGGTTTATGTATACAATGGAATATTCCTCAGCCATTAGAAACGACAAATACTCACCATTTGCTTCGACGTGGATGGAACTGGAGGGTATTATGCTGAGTGGAGTAAGTCAATTGGAGAAGGACAAACATTATATGGTCTCATTCATTCGGGGAATATAAAAAATAGTGAAAGGGAATAAAGGGGAAAGGAGAGAAAATGAGTGGGAAATATCAGAGAGGGAGACAGAACATGAGAGACTCCTAACTCTGGGAAACGAAGTGGAAGGTAGTAGAAGGGGAGGTGGGCGGGGGGACGGGGTGACTGGGTGACAGGCACTGAGGGGGGCACTTGACGGGATGAGCACTGGCTGTTACGCTATATGCTGGCAAATCGAACTCCAAAAAAAAATTAATTAAACAAATAAAAAATAAAAATAAAAGCTGGTAACCGGCTAGAAAGTATGGTACAACACGCCATGTATGTACATACAGGTATGTATGGTTTTAATCGGGCCAGAAGCAGACTCCATCCCATATGGTTCCTATAAAGGAGCTTTTGTGAAGGGACCAATTCAAGAGCTGTGGACAGCAGGGGTATCCCCCAGCAAGAGGGATGGTGATACCGAGACCAGCAATGGTGGGAAGCCCTCATGACCCCATGAGCATGAAGAACAAGGAGGAGATAGTGTGTCCTGGTCCTGGCTAGGACTGGAGCCATGCAGGAGGGGCCAGAGGTCAGGCAGGACAGTTGACCTCTGGGAGGTCATGGCGAAGGAGCAGTGTACTGACTTCTGTTCCTGCCACAGGCTTCGTTCTGGCCAGTGCCTTCCCCACCATAACAGGAAGGGGAGTAGGGTGTGCATAGAAGCCTGCTATCTGCCATGATAGGTCAGTCTCCTGGGCACAGAGCATGGCAGAGAAAGGGTCTGGGGGCTCTGAGGAAACCTTGCCGAGTACACCCAGGGTGCTCTGGAGAGGTAGGTGTGCTCACAGAGACATGGAGGTGTGGTGATAAGGACAGTCAGCCTTTTCTTCACCTCGTTAATTAAATTTTTTTACAATGAGCATGTGTTGTTTCTATAATCAAGGCGGGGGTGGAAATAGGATTTTTCATTTAACACTCTGAGCTTCTATAAATCCATATGGGCAGTAAAAAGGAAAAAAAACTGAATAGGCACATTTAATAAATAGTGATCCAGACTTTAAAATCTCCTTAAAACTTTTTCAATCTCTAACTTGTCAAGTCAAAGTCATACTTAACTATTCATATACTCATCCATTCACTGATTTATTCACTCAACAAATATTTTTGAATATATCTTGTGCTGGACCCAGGAAAGAAGGCTCAGCAGACACAGCCTGCATGTACAAAGCCTAAAATCTGGCAGAGGAAATAGGCATGGAACCTGCAACTATATGACAGAAGGGAAGGGCCCCAGGTGACAGGCCAGAGGGTGCTGAGAGGCTCCACCCCACCAGGAGACATGTAGCAGTGTGGGACAAGCAACTTGGTGGCATCTTTCCTTGCCCTGAGAAAGGACATGGGGGGCTGCTTCCCACCATCACAGTAGATAATACCATTTTTTCCCTCTGAAAGGTCAGAGGCACAAAGTAAGTCAGCATCTCCATTTCTATTGGATTAGCTGTCCCAACAGACTGGGTTCACATGGCATGAAAATGAGTTTAGATAAAATCTCATTTTTTAAAAAATCTTTTTAAAAGATTTTTAAAAATTTGTTTGAGACCAAGAAAGTGGGACGGGGCAGAGGGAGAGGGAGAAGCAGACTCTTCACTAAGCAGGGAGCCTGACATGGGCCTCGATCCCAGGCCATGATCCCTGAGATCATGACCTGAGCCAAAGGCAGATACTTAACCAACTGAGCCACCCAGGTGCACCTAAAAGCTCATTTTAAAAATCACCAAATCGGGCAGCCCCGGTGGCTTAGCGGCTTAGCGCCTGCCTTTGGCCCAGGGCCTGATCCTGGAGACCCAGGATCAAGTCCCACGTCGGGATCCTTGCATGGAGCCTGCTTCTCCCTCTGCCTGTCTCTCTCTCTCTCTCTCTCTCTCTCTCTCTCTCTCTCTCTCTCGGTGTCTCTCATGAATAAATAAATAAAATCTTTAAAATAAAAAAAAATCACCAAATCAAGTGGGTGTTTCATAAACATGATGCCACAAACCCCACAAATGAGTGAGCTTTTCCCAGACCTCATTACATAGAAGTCTCTCCTAATTCCTGCTGTCCTCTTGCTGGGCTCCCCCATGCAGGATGCAGACGTCTGCCTTGCTGGGCCTGGGGTTTCAATGGTTTGTCACCATATTGACCTTGGTTCTCCTCTGTATTAACAGCTACTATATCTCTATATGGGAACCCCTTTGTACATGGCTTTGTAAACCCCCAAAATATGGCAGACTCTCACATGATAATGGTTGTGTGTTTAATTTTTTTTTAAGATTTTTATCCATTTATTCATGAGAGACACAGAGAGAGACACAGAGACATAGGCAGAGGGAGAAGCAGTTTCCCTGCCAGGAGCCCAAATCACGTGCCAGGGATCACGACCTGAACCAAAAGCTGAACACTCAACCACGGAGCCACCCAGGTGCCCCTAATATTTCTTGATTAAGAAAATACATAATGACAAAAGCTCATAAAGAATTCAGGTATCCCAGGACAGCCAGGTGGCTCAGTGGGTTAAACATCTGCCTTAGGCTCAGGTCATGATCCCAGAGTCCTGGGACTGAGCCCCATGTCAGGCTCCCTGCTCAGTGAGAAATCTGCTTCTTCCTCTTCCCCTGCCCCTCCCCCTGCTCATGCTTTTCTCTCTCTCTCTCTCTCTCTCTCTCTCTCAAATAAGTAAATCAAATATTTTTTAAAAATAATTCAGGTATGCTTACAAGCAAATATATATTTTATTAACCATAATCATCTACATATAATTTGACAAATAATAGCTCACACAAGTGGGAGGCAATAGTTAGCCTCTGCAGGTTTGGCCAGCACAGGTACCTCAAGTCCCTGCAATGACTCTGGCGGACCCCTTCCTCCAGGGACCTGAAGCTCACAGGTTAGAAACCTGAGAGTGACAGAAGTACCCTCACAGATCAACCCACCTCGGTTCCAGTCACCTGCAAAGAATCCTTTGGGGCCTTCTCCAAGGCAGAAGGGGAACTGGCAAATCCAACAGAGATTTAGACCTCCAAAAAATCTCTGGCTAATTAAAGAGGTAGAGAAATGCAGGAAAATGTGAGTGAGGCCTGGCTCTGCTACAGACTATGGGCCACTGTCTTTAAGCCCTCGTTTCTGTGTCTACAAAATGTATCCTCATCACCCTTACCTCCATCCCTGTTAACCATCCAAAAAACATCTGTGTAGCAACTTCCCCGAGTAATAGGATGAAGAGTGACTGAGTTTTCTTCTTTAATTCTATATTGTCCATATTTCTGACTACTGTTATGTACGGCTTGGTACTCAAAAAAGTATATGCTATATTCAAATGCTTTGTAAACCATTAAGTGCTTTCTCTATGACTGTTTCCTCATCTGTGAGGCAGGGATGAAAACAGCACAGAACTCCTAGGGCTGCTGTAGGAATGAATGTGTGAGTCCTGGTATTTCTGCAGAGGTCCTGCTGTGGAATCAGAATGGAAATCACTTACCACAGTGTCCGGCATGTAGAAAACATCCATGATTTTATTTTTTGGTTTGCTGATTGACTGATCGATCATTACTGCTGTTGGCACAGGAGCACAGAGATACTGCCCATGGATCACAGTCCACTCTCTCAACTTTGTTTGGACAGCTCCCCATGGGTCTGTCAGGGACCGTCCAGTCCATCTCCCAACCACAAGAAAGCGAAATCACAGGTTAGGCTCCTAACACCAACATAGTCAGGATATTGGCTTCACAGAGGCAAAAATGCAGCACTCTGAATAATCATTTTCAGAGTCAGGGTGCCGTTTGAGTCCTGGCAGCCTCAACCCAAACAAAGCTTGCCCTGTAGGCCTGCTCAAGGGGACCCGGCTTTTGTGACAAGTCGCTTTCCCTTTGCATGTGAAGAGGACATGAACCAACATTTGCTGGAAATATTCCAGGACTCTGGTAATGCTCCAGACTGTGCAAAGGGCTTTTTCCTCCTTTGTTTCATTTTAGCTAACAGCAGCTCCATGAGACAGGCGTGGTAGCATCCCATTTTTCAGATGAAGGACCTAAGGATTGGAAGGTATAAGGAATTTTCCCAGAGTCAAGCAGTTTGTAAGAGGCCACGCTGGGATTTTTAACCTTGGTCCAGTTAATTCAGCATCCTACACACCTTCGTCCTAATTCCACATACATACGTGGTGAGGTCACTCTAAATGCTGATCCTAATCTGCAAAGCCCCTTCCAGGCTTCACATGGAAGAGTCCACAAATCCTGAGGCATCAGGCATTTTGCTCCTTTCTTCTTCAGCATCTTTATCCTCTGAATGACAAAGACGAATGACCTGCCAAAACAGCAAATTTCTCTGGGGGTGCGGAGGCCCTGGGTCAGTATGAGACATTCTTTAGTCAAAAGGTAATGTGCATGAAAAGCTCCACTTAGTCTTCTCCAGTTAAGTCTTCTCCCCATTTAATTCCAAGAGCAAATTGAAGGAAGCACAGGTGCCCAAGACAGGCTTTTTCAGAAAGAAGGATGAGGGATTTATTTCAAATAAATGCTAGCCAATTGTGAACTTTAAAAAAGCTTTGAAGGATAGAAGTGGCTCAGTCGGTTAAGCATCTGTCTTCAAAAAAAAAAAAAAAAAAGCATCTGTCTTCAGCTCAGGTCATGATTTCAGAGTCCTGGGATCGAGCCCCACATCAGGCTCCCTGCTCAGCAAGGAGTTTGCTTCTCTCTCTCCCTCTGCCCCTCCCCCTGCTTGTGCATTCACGCACTCTCTCTCAAATAAATAAATAGAGTCTTTTAAAAAAAATCATTGAAGGATAAATGATAGGCATTGAGCCTATCATTCAGTATTTATAAATCTGTGATCAAACTCCACTCCACAATCACCCCGTCTTCCTCCTAACTGGGATCTACTGAGGTCAATTAAAATTCTCAAGCCAGTAATCCCTCAGAATTATGTGCTAGAAAAATAATAAACTCCTTTATCAGCAGAGATCGGAAATTTCCTAACTATACCAAACCACAAAATGTTAGTCCATTAAATGTTGCCCATTAGAGGTGACAATGGGAGTCAAGTGACTTCCCAGAGTCTTGTTGCTGGATTTCAGAGATGTTGGTGCCTAAAGAGAATTAAGCTAAGCAAACAATGCTTTCTGATGGCCACCTGTCCAAAAGTCTTGTAACACACAACTGTCAGGCACTTTGATAATTCAATTCAGGACGAATGAAAGTAACTATTCACTTTTTGCTAGAACCCTGCATTTCCTTAGATAATAGACTCTGTCATAATCAAGGCCATCAGAAGTAGGCTTGGAAGCCACAAGGAAGAACTGGGGAGAATGGCAGAGCCTTCCACTCACACCATGTGCATCCTCCCGAAGAGAGCAGACTGAACTGTCCACAGACCAGAGCAACATCTGGAAAGACAAGTATGAGCTGCTGTCCATCTCAAAGCCAACAAGATTCATTACTGATGTGCTTTGTCCAACCCATCAGCTTGGAGATGTTCTAAAAGATCAAGTCAACTGTAGGACAGCTGAGGTTTGGCCCTTTTGAAGGCTGTCCCAGAACATATTTGGACAACATGAGTTCTCAATTCCAAAAGTTAAAATTATTATAAGTCCATGGGGTGTCATGTACAGCCTACAGTACTACACTGTACTTCAAATTTGGAAGTTGTTAAGAGAGTAAATCTTAAATGTTCTCATCACAAGAAAAAAAATTCTGTAATTATGGGTGGTGACAGATGTGAATGAGGTTTTTTTGTGGTGATCATTTCACAATACATACAAATATTGAATCATTATGCTGTACACCTGAAACTAAAATAAGGTAAGATGTCAGTTATAGCTTAATATAAGAAAGGTAACTCTCTGTGATTTCTATGGTGAATAGGAGCTCAAATAATCCAAAGGGCAGATAATAATAGAGCAAAAGTTGTCTGACCTGAAAATGAAGTTATGATGTTTATACAGAAGCTTCAGCTTTCAAATTATGTGTTTATCCAGATGAACATGTAAATTGTCTCTTGGTACAAAGCATCCGATGCAGAATGGATGTGACCACATGCCTCCTGGGTGACAGTGAGACCCTTCCTCCAGATGAAAAATGGGCATCCTGGGTAAAGCACCAAGCGGGATATTACAGGGATAAATCCAGCTGTCTGATTAGTGAGATTTAGTTACCCAACTTGAGTTAGTGACTCACCAGGAAATCGATAGATGTTTGTTTGGAGCATGAACATGGATGAAACTTTGTCTTCTCTTTCCATCACTCCTCTTGGTTCTCTGTTTCAGTTGAGTAAACGCCCAGCCTGAGCCAGCAGCAGTCCTGTCAGCACCATCTGTGGCTCCTCTCAGTGGGGTTGGACAGCATCTTGCGCTGTCATGTGCGCAAACTCATGCGAACACCCAGACGCCCTGCCGGTGCTTGGTCACCCCAAGTGAGATCTCACATGGAGCCAAAGGGGAAAATGAGAGCCTCTTAAGGAAAAGTCTGTTGAACCCAAAATAAAAAATGCCTTTGGAGACCTAGACCTACATTGATACTTCAAGGTGTGGCCAGGGGAGGAGAGGAATGATTTGGGCAGACTGCTAGAATACTGGAGCTCACAAGTATGTTAGTAGGTAGGGGAAATGTTCCTGAATGTCATCCAGTAACGCAGCCCCTGCCTCATCCACCAAGCTGATAGGGATCAGCATCTCATGTAACTGAATGCAAAACTAACTGCCAGGATTCCAAACTCCCTACAAATTCCCAGGGATGCCAAGCATACATCCAAGCGCTTCACTGAATCCATCTAGAATAGTCTCTCCTCTGATGTTGAAACCAAAGAGAAAACCTGTTCCCAGACAGAGCAGGGGCTTTAGAAACTAGGTGACTATTCCCCGAGGAGACATTAAGGACATTTGCCTGCATGCAAAATAAATCGTGATCGAGAGGAATCAATTATGGACCATCTGCAGTTCATTAATATGATCTGTTGAAAAGGAGGCCAGATTCACCAAGTCAATCCGAAAATCTAAAAATAGAACTAATGTGAGCCTGGCCCAGTGCATGCAAAGCAATAAAAAGATGTCTACATCTGCTAGAGCTGGAGTCCCTGGGCGCTCCCTCACTCTTTACTACTTATCCTCAGTGGTAATTGGGAAGGGAGTCATTTATTCGCTTTCCAGAAAAAGCAAAAAATATTCCATGAGGATCACTGTGGCCAAAAATACCATGCTGTGCTGATGCAGGAGAATAAATGGACATTGTCTTCTTATTGTGCAAATCCTACGTGATTCAAAGATCTCGGAATGGTCTCCTCTTAAATTGTTCAAAGAGATACATCTCCTTTAAAGAGATGTGGGAGTTCCTTGGGCAGCAATTGCCAAAGCTTGGTGTGGCACTGAGGTATGAAGAGCGATTTTTTAAAGAGTTGATTTATCATGATGTGTTTATTCAAAAAAATATAACTGAACACATACCCAACCCAACTCTGAGACATTGCTCAGGATTAAGACAGACCTAAAATGGTTTGTAGGTTTAGAAGTGAAATTGTTCGGTATATAAATGTTAAATAAATTAGTAAAGGCTGTATGCAAAGATGGGAAAAAGGAAATCAGAAGGTGGCACATGGATGTGTGAAAACAATATCCTAGGGCCGAAGTCAGATGGGTTCCTGTGATGTGGATGAGTGACATGGTGCATAATCATTGAACGCAGAACCACTATCGCCCATCTGGGACTTGAGCACGGTTGCAAGAACCTCCTGGTTTCCTCACTACATTAAAAAGTCTTAATCCAAATGAATGGAGCAGCAGAAGAGGATTCCTTTTCTGATCTACCTTTCTCTGGGCCCAGATCTCTGAAGGTTGAACCAAGTGTGCCCAGTGCCCTGGAGGAGACAATAAAGATTGCTTTGCTATTTTGAGCCAGCTTGAGGTTACAGGCACAGGGAAGGAGTTCCTGCAGACTTCTGACAGTTTATTTCACCCCGCCCCCCATCCCACACTCCTCCCCCCACCCCTGTGACTTCATCCCTGAGAGAATAAGCAGGAGCTTTTAAACTACACTTGTTCAAGTCCTGGGATGTTGAGGGATGCCCTGGTAGGAGGCACGTGAATCCCAGAGGCACACATATGGGATTGTGATTTCAGGGGGCACCTGCAATTTGCTGGGGAGGTCAGCTTGGGGAGTTAGCCATCAACTCACATGGACAAAAGGAGAGTTTGATGCCTTTTTACTGACAAATAAAGCTCTTGCCTCTGGTTAAATAAAATAAACTGGGGCTCAGGCCATGATGGAATACTGTGTGGCTGTTAAAAGCAGCGAGTAGAGCAGACAAGGAAGCAGAAAAAGGAGTTGCGGAATAACATTTTAGCATGATTTGCTTTTGTGTAAAAAGAGAGGATTTAAATATACTTGCATATAAACACAGAGTATTTCTGGAAGGATTTGCCGAAAGTGTTAACGATGGTTGCTTACCCAACAATGGTAGGAGAAGAGGCACTAAGTGTGGGAAGGAGACTTTTAAGCTCCACTTTCTAGCTGTCTGTGTGTTGGCAATTTTTGCAGTGATCTATATTGCTTTGATAAACAAAAGTCTTTTGAGAGGTAGCAAACAATGGGAAAATATTCCAAAGCTTATGCCAATGCCCCAGGAATATTAGTCCATGGGACATATGTTAGAGTAAGCCATTCACTGGCACTTACAAAATGATCACAATACCTAATACATATTACCTAATAATCATTATGACATAGACTCACATTTACATAATAATCATGATACAGAATGCATATTGCATAACCGTCTTATGTATGAAACCTCTTTGCACAGAAGCACAGGATAGACAGGGAGCCCTTGCAGTAGTTGGGGCACACGTGAGCCTGAACCACCCTGGCTCCAGCAGATGAGACAGGCCCTCTCCCACTGGCTGTAATTGCAGCCCCAGGTGGAGGGCCCTGTCCACGTCAGGCTCCAGCTTAGCCACATCACGTATGTTAGCACTTGTCCTCATGGTGACTCTCAGATGTAGGTTCAATTTCTGTTTACAGATGAGGAAATTGAAGCTTTGGAAGTTTATCCCACTACTGTGACAGGGAAACTAACTGTCCATCAACACTGGCACCGTCCCGGCCATAGCACAGAATTCTCACTGGGATTACCTCTCCCTGTTCTCCAGTCAATGGAATGTGTCACTTCAGGCTAATGTAAGCTTAACTTTCTCTCACCTTCAGTGCAGAGATCTTCAAGGGCCTAGGAGACCGCAGAGCCACAAGCTGGAAGGAGCCTGGGTTCCTGCATCATCACCTGAGGACGGTCACCCATGAACCTGAACAGGACGTAACCATCAGTGTTAAGGCTCTGGTGCTGGAGGCTTTATTTGCTACTGCTGCTACCGTTCCCCTAAGTAATGCAACAAGCAAAAGGAAGTGCTAGAATGCCGTTAGATTTCAAAGAATAGAGGGGAGGGCCAGGGCACCAAGGCCATTCGCTTTCGAAGTACCCTCCCTTGCCACCATGCTGAAGTACTCCCAAACCATCCTATGTACTCAGTGTTCTGTGATGTCAGCCAGTCACCTGCTCAAAGTGGGGTCCAGGGACCCAAGCCAAGTGGACAAACAAAAGTGGTCAGTGCAGGTAGCACCCCAACCGTGCAACACCTCCCAGTGATCTTTCTCTACACGAAGGATGACCTGAGGGTGGGGATGACCTCCCAGACAGGCTGCCACAGCCAGCAGTACATCAGCAGTGTCATCAGGAATCATTACTCCAGGGAAGGCTCTGATCCCAGGTTCCCTTCCCATCACCTGCCTCAGCACCTGCTCTGCATCGGCTGACACAGAAAGCACTGCGCTTCCAGCCAGTCTGCCTCCAGGAGGCTGTGGGGCCTGGTCAGTGACAGCCTTCTTGACAACCCCTTCCCACACTGCCCCGATCCCTTAGTCCTTGTCTAGTCACAGGTGAAGGGGTGTGATGAGGCCCCAAGAATCTGAGGAGGTGGCTGTCTAGTCCAAAAGGGACTGGGGATGTGGCGGTCAGGATCAGAGCTCCAAAAATATTCTACATTTTTGAAGATGTCTTATCCCCAGCATGACGGGTGGCCCAGAAAGATCTGTTGTCCAGGGCGGGGCCTTGTACTGAGCTGTGGGGAGCTGGAAAGCCAACATCTTTGAGGAACATGGAATGCTGCTTCAATTATAGGCTTAGTCTTTGGCTTATTTGTCCAGACATGATCCCTGCAAGTACAAAAGCAACGTGCACTGATAACCATACAAATAAAAGGAAAGAAGAAAGAAGAACTGCGAGGATTCCTTGATGACATTTGTGGGCATCCAGACAGGAAGTATCAACCCCTGCTCTATTCATAAGCCCCTGCTCTGGCGGACCGCACGGCTTCCCTGCACCCTCTCTGAGAGCAGTGCGCTGGTGATGGACTTCACATCTGTGCAAGGCCCCAGAGGAGTCATGGAGAATCACGTCACCTTCCACTGCGTGACTTCCATGAAGACAGCATGGCTGGCTGGTGGTCAGAAAACAGAAGTGAGGCCCAAGCCCCAGAGACAAAGGAAGAACTGCCCACTCAAAACCAATCAGAGTCCGTTGGGGAATGAAACAGCATGCTTATGTGGTAAGCCTGTAGAGAGTCTATTTTCTAATGTTTTCCAAGACCTCAGCTTATTAGGGGTTTTGTTATTGTTGTTGTGCGTGTGTGTGTTTTTTTTAATAAAATCCTACGCAAGAAAATGTTACACAGAGGCCCTGTTATAACAATTGCTTCACAAGCGCAGCATCACATTCTCAGAGACAATATTAACATTTAACCATATTAGAGAACCAATAGATAACAAATATCCTGAAAATTCACGTAGTTAATTTCCTCTTTCAATGCTAAGTGTTTCACTGATACATCCAGAAGACTCCACAACATTTGTTAAGAACAAAGTGATGTTATTTTAGGAGAAAACAACTAATTTTTTTAAAAGAAGAAAAACATTTATTTTTCCTTTCTAGTTTTTTTTTAAGATTTTTTTTATTTATTCATGAGAGACACAGAGACACAGAGAGAGAGAGAGACAGAGACACAGGCAGAGGGAGAAGCAGGCTCCATGCAGGGAGCCCAACATGGGACTGGATCCCGGGTCTCCAGAATCACGCCTTGGGCTGAAGGCAGCGCTAAACAGCTGAGCTACTCAGGCTGCCCACCTTTCTAGTTTTTAAAAAATTTTTTAAATATTTTTAAAAGATTTTACTTATTTATTTAAGTGAGAAAGAGTGAGACCACAGAAGTAGGGGGGGAGCTACAGAGGGTGAGGGAGAAGCAGACTCCCTGCTGAGCAGGGAATCTGACATGGGGCTCCATCCCAGGACCCTGGAATCATGCAAGCCAAAGGCAGATGCTTATCCAACTGAGCCACCCAGGCTTCCCCCATTCTAGTTTCTTAAAGAACTAGGTAGTTGGGGATATTTCTTGATTAAGTAGCTTGCATGGATGCATTTAATAGTGGTATCATTTTCTGGTTTCTAGCAACATAATTTTCAGTATGTTGATTGACTAAATATCCTGACAATGGATATCTCCTCCAGTTTGTAGGAGATATTCACATTTTGTTCCAGGCTCTTTTGTAGGCACTGAGGATCCAGGACTGATCAGATCAGCCCTTGTAGAGCTTATATCCTGGTGGAATAAAGAAGTGAACCCCAAGAAACTGAGCCCCTTGTTCATGGCATGAAGCTGCCATGTTGACTCCTACTCAATAGACCAGACTTGCTGTAAGGTATAAAATTCAGGCTGCTGACTATCCAGGTGCCCCAGAAACACAGTGGGAAACCTGAACCAGCCATCCTCATGACTTCAGGCCTTTCCCTAACTCCAGTGAGACAAGCCAAAATGTTTCAGCTCCCAACATAGGGCAGATCTCAAATGTAACATGTGCTCAGAAGCAGTCGGTGAGATATTGACCCTTTGACGAGTGCCTGATGGTTTCCAGAGGAAAGATTTTAGACAGTCCGGTTCAGAGCACATGTCTGGAGAGGAGTCCCCAGGGCCTGGGCTTCTGGCAGGCATCTGAGCTGAGAGACTTACAGGGCTTGCTATGTGCTCACATGTGAAGCATTGTGAGACATGCAACCTGTGGAAGCCAGCAGGTCTTTCCACAGAGCCACCACACGCTATCCACCTGCAAGCTGCTAACTTCACCCCACCACCCCCTGAGAAGGGAGGCTAGGACATGTTTTCAGGCAGTGGCAACCTCTTAAGGCTATAATCATGTCAATCAACTTGATTTAACTAATATCACAACATTGTGATGGAGTCTTCAAGAAAAGATACTAAAATGGTCGTGTTATTGTAGAGCTGAGCCCATAATGGAAAGTTAACCGTCTTACTCTGGGCCAAGCCAAGTGATGAGTCAGTCAATGACAGGGTGGACATTTTCTCTTCAGTAAGTCGTATTTCCTTCGATTAAAAAGGTAATGGATAAACCAGACACAAAACGACAAATGCTGTAGGATTCCACTTATATGAGGTCCCTAGAGGCATTAAATTCATAGAGACAGAGAGTAGACCAGTGGCTACCAGGGGCTGAGGGAGAGAGGGGCGTGGGGATTTAGTGTTGAATAAAGCAGAGTTTCAGTTTGGGAAGATGAAAAAGTCCTGGAGATGGATGGGAATGAGGGCGGCACAACAGTGCAAATGTACTCAAAGCCACTAAAAAATGGGTAAGAAGGTAAATTTCTATTATGTATGTTTTATCACAATAAAAAAAAAAGTGGTAGGACTACTCATTCTGATTCTTTAATTAGATCATTTGAAGATTAATTGCATTCCATTTAGCATTTTCCTTCTGTATATGTGCTGGCCTTTCTACAAGGCATTAAACAGAGATTCTTAAGGACAGGGACTATTTATCATTTATCATTTGAGCCCCACAGCACCCGTTCAAAGCCCTAATACATAATGCCGGATGAGTGTTATTTGAAAGAAAAAAAACAAAGAGTGAACACAGGGACCCAGAATTGCCTCATCAGCAAAGGCCAGGCCCCTGCACTGTGTTTTCCCTAAAAGCATGTTCGCAGAATAGTAACCACAACAAAAACTGTGGACATTACTGAGTATTTTTCATTCAGAGTAATTAAGATTTCCAAACCAAAAAAAAAAAAAAAAAAAAAACAGCAACATTAAGTACACATCTGTAGTCATATTGAAAGTTTCCTGCCTACATTTCCCACAAAGCCCTCCTCACTCCACTCTAAGAAGAGGGAGGACTGATGAATGAATGAATAAATGAATGACTTTCCTTCCTGGTCCAGGGGGCTAGATTGTCCCCATCCAGATAGCAGAACCTTCCATGCAGAGAGCCTTATTCGCCCCTAGAGAGGTAAAGGAACCATCTAAAGTTTGTCTGGTGTCAATGTCCCTTTCCGGGGCAGCTCCTTCCTCTGGGTAAGACAGGAAGTGATCACCAGCTGCCCTCCCGCTGACTCAGCCATGAAACCTTTACAGTAATCTGACTTCATGGCTCTGGTGCTTCCCTGGGCAAAGAGTTTCTCATTTTCTGGTAAAGTAGATCTCTAAGGCGCGGGAAACTCAACAGGAAGGAACAACAGAAAGAGATGTTTGCATTATTCAAAACCAGAGAGCATGCATGGCACAGGGAAACCAAAATACCTTTTTCCTCGGTTCGCTTTTCAATGCTGAGCAACCCTCCCAGTGTCCTCAAATTCCTAAGATTCTTTTTTTTTTTGAAACATGTCACATTTTGGTACTAAATAAATCCAACCATTTGTGCACTCTAGTCATTTTTAGCAAAGCGTACATTAGCTGTTTTCTCTGCAGAACAAAACCAAAACCTCATCTAAATTAAAGCTGCATATGAAAATAAGGGAATCTTCTGGTTAGTGCAGCAGAATTGCCATGAGTTTGGCCAGGGTTCCTGGCCAACTTAGCCATTTTTTTTGGTGACATTAGGTACATTCACCCTATTGTGCAACCCTTACCACTATCCATCTCTAACAACTAGGGAGATCTCAAAATATGTAATCATAGTGAGAAAGCTTTTTCTGGGCTCAGAAATTCAGAATGACATTCAGAATGACATTCAGAATGACAGAAACTACCATTTGTGGCATTATCATGGAGGAGAATCTGAAAAACCTCCGGCCACAAAATACCTAGATATGCTGTACAAAAATAACAAACATGGTTTAAAAGCACAGCTGAGATCAGTAAAGGAAATCCCTGAGGGCAACTAGCAGGCTGAGCACCGGAGCAGGTGCTGACACTTTGGCTGCTGGTGCAGTGGGAGCTCTGGCAGGGAAAAAAAAAGTCACCTTGAGTTTCATAACCTCAGGCCACACTGCACACAGCCCTGGGGTTTAAACTGACACACCTGTATGGTCTGAGAACTCTCAGCCAATTAATTAACATGAAAACAGTCCCAATCTAGTAATACCACAGGGGCACTTGATGCAGCAAATGAGAAGTTTCTCTGTGGTGACAGATCCTTAACCCTGGCCACTCAAGATTCCCATCATGAATGTTCTTGGAAATAGAAGCTCACAATCAAAAACTACAAAATGCTTCAAGGGACATGAGCACAAAGAATCAGTCAACAGACACAGTAGACGGCATGGGTCATATCAAAAACATTGGATAATTAAACTATCAGAAGGGGCTAAAAATTTTGGTTAAGATAATTTAAAAATGTGAAAGGGAGAATCAAAATTATGAGCAAATAATCAGACTCTGCTAAAAAAAAAAAAAGACAAGGCCTATTTGAAAAAGGACCAAATATAAGTTCTAGAAATGAAATGTATATCATTAAAAACAGAAATCTAATGAGTGGGTTTTACAATAAGATTAGACAGCTAAAGAGAGACCTGTGACCCAGAAAATGGTTTGGAAGGAGATCACCTGGAGGACAGCACAAAAAGACAAAGTGATTTTCAAAGTGAAAGAGAAGTTAAAGACACGGAAGATAAACAAGAAGCTCTAATGTGCATCACACAGGAGCTCTGGAAAGACTGGAACAAGAGGCAATATTTTAAAGATAGGGGCTGAAAACTCTCTAGGATGAAAATCAGACCGAGGAAGCAAAATTGACTTGAAATAAGATACACAAAACCAGACACATTGTAAGGAAAAAGTGTGCCAAAGGGTGAAACCAAGGGTGGGGGTAGACTTTGACAGTAGACTTTTCAGTAGTGCCAATAGAAGCCAGTAGTCGGTGGAATCTTTTCAAAGCACTGAGAGATACAGGATGATCTTACCCCATTTACAAGCTAAAAATAGCAAAGGAACAAAGTCAGGCTAAGTCATAGATCACGCTTAGGGTTAGTCATAAAAAGTTCCTCTGTAGGAATGACAGACTTCATGGGAGTGTGATCTGTACAGTTGCAGAGTCCCCATTGGTGGCCCAATGTTCTGCTGTCACCAGCTTGAAATTCCTCATATCAAACAGGGAAGGACTCCTGCAGTTCTAGTTTCCACTGGACCCTACAAATTATACAGCTGCTCCTGTATGCAGGCCCTGAAGACTGCATACAGGATTGCACTCAGAAGCAAGCAGGAAACATCCTATCCAATGTGTGGTCAAGTTCATTAAAACAAAGCAAACATCATGAGAGAAAATCTAAGTCTTGTAGTTTGAAAGACAGAAAAAAAAAAGGATTTATGCAAATAGATTTGACAGTTTTTCAATTGCAAGCATTTAAGTCCTTTGTACATGGGGACAAAAGGGGAAACCAAGCTCTGTCAGTGATGGCATCAGAAAAGAGTATGATAAATCACCAATAAGCAAACACCTGTTAAGCCTGGTGACTTGCACAATGCACCCAGGAGCTGAACAAAAAAGAGTGGATAGAGGGATAGAGCCTATGGTGGTGGAAAGAAATATATCTTTCTCGAACACATCCATAGAAGCACTCCACAGCCTCACTGGTGAAGTCTAGATATTAGTCCAATCAGACACAGTAATCCTAATCAAAACAATCTAGAGGAAGTCTCTCCTCTGCTCCTTCAGATTGTAATAGGTAATGACGAGGAAAGGCTGCTTTAAAAATTGTCATGATGAATCTCATTATTTAATTCTTTCATTATCAGAAGATTCTGGTAATATCAGAAAGTGCTTTAAAAGGCAGGAAAATGTAGCAATACTGGTATGAAGCTACCTGATTCATTATTTTTTCAAAGGCTCAAGTTTAAAGCCTCAAATGATAGTGGGCTCTCTCCATTAAAATAGGTTTTCACTATTACCCTGACTTCTGAAGAAATGCAGAGTTAATTAAACCACATGCTTTGTATATTCAGCCATCTTGTTCCCTTAGACCAAAAAAAAAAAAAAAAAAAGTATCAAACCTCTAATAGAAAGTACCATTTTTGGACTAACAATTCAGAGTCACAAAATAGATAGCCTCGTAATGTCAGAATTAAAATGGAAACTCTTCTTCTGTAGTTTCTGAGGTTATGTGGGTGGGATGGAGAACGATGGTGAGCCACGGTGAAGTGGTAGATGGGAGAGAGACACACACATGCAGACAGACACGGAGACAGAGAGAGAATGATGGCTGCAAGTCTATACTGGGTCCTGGGGGCCATGTCTATAGTTTTTCATCTGGAGATAGTTTTTTGGGGAATGGCTTACGACAGTCCTTGTGGAGGCAGAAAGTGAAAATTTTCTAGGATATGAAACTACCAAGCACTGGTAAAGAACCTAATTGGATATAAATGCTGATCTTCAGCCAGCTGTCCTCCCACTGGAAGGGGGGAGTGCAGAGGGCCCTTTGGAAGCCTTTCACAAAAATTTAACTCTTTGCTGGTCCAAGACACTCCCTCCCAGATGGAATCTTTGTGGGGGTGGATGGGAGGGATGAGTCCAGAAGGAAGGCTCCCAACTGGCCGCTCCCAACTGGCCGCACCCAAGCATCCCAGAGTCCACACACATCTGTGTTTCTCCTTCCTTCTCATTCCTTCTGAGGAATGGCTCTCTTGACAGGTTTCTTTCCCTCCCAGGACAAGCTATGGGGGGAGGTGGGGATGTTCACACATAAGAGTTTAAACAGAGATGCCTGAGATCGGGACTTGCCTGAAGACACAAAGAATGGCCTTCTCACCACAGCTTCCGCCTAGATTTTTAAGCCGCCTCTTCCTTTAAAAATTCCTCCAGTTGGCTTTGATGGCCAAATGTCCACTCCTTCCTCTTTCAGCCTTTGCAGGCATCTTGAGTAAACAACGACACTATGATCCAGCATGTGCTTCTCTGTATGCTTTGGGGATGTACATTTTGTGGAAATAAAAAAGAGAGAACCTGTCCCTGCTGGTTTCCCATGCAAGGAAGTCGAAGGTTTGGCAGTGGTTTGCTTGTTGATTTCTAGCCCGATGGCCCTGATGAATCACACGGATGGGTCCTTTCATCAGGATGAGCACACCACCTTTGCTAGTCCAGTGAATCGGACCTGATTAAAATACAAGGTGAACACACAGCAAAAATGCTAAGAGGAAGAGAAAGAGAACATGACTGGGTACAATGGGCCATTAAGACAATGAAGACAAAGGGAAGGAGGAAGGAAGATTTTACTGGAGGTACAGTCTAGAAGGGTCTCTGTCTAACCCCCTTCTCCCCTACAGGTCCTGCTGTGAGGACAGCAAACCAAGGACTAAAGCATAGCTCAGAACAAGCAGCCAAAGTTTCCAAGTCAATATCTTTTAAAGATCTGATGCACAGTGCACAGAGGACATTTTTTCAGAACACGGTACAGGTATACAGGAGATATTTGAACACTTCCAGAACATTGCTCGTAGTACAGATCAAATAGCAAGTTCACCCTAACATTGATTCCTTATTTATATTTAGTATATTTATTGAATGTGCCTCTTGCATTACAGTCCATGGTCCTGTAAGAGGAATGATAGTTTGTTTGTTTTTTTTAAATGGGCAGTCCCTGCTCTTAGGACTCATTATCTGAAAATGCATGCCAATGCAAGAGGCAGAGTATTGCCTGCCTGCCATTAGACAGCTTTACTTGCATATATAAAGAACTAGAAAAATGTGGGAATGGTTAAGATGCAGGCCTCACCCAATGATCAAGTATACGCAATGGAAGAAGTATAAACCCCCCATCCCCTTGCCCCCAGTGAGGGCATCCATGAAGGGGGCATCCACTTTCCCCTTGCAGAGCCAAATGCAAAATGAAAATGCAGGTCCTTTTTTCCAAAGTTATTAAGAATTTCAAGACAGCAACAGCAGAGCATCAAGGGCCCTTCTGAGCATGGGGCTCTTCTGAGCATGGAGCCTGCAGGCACAGGATGCACACCCATGAAGCCAGGCTGGCCTGTGGGACCTCACAGAAGCCACTCGCCCAGGGAATTACCTGAGATGCTCCCCTAACTTCACTGGCCTCCCAGTCTGGCTCACCCCACCCCCTCCAAACGAGTTTCTCCAGGAATCACTTGTCCAACATGTCACCTGCCCACAAATCCTCATCTGAAGGTCCACTTCTGGGACCCTGATCCAAGACAGGGCCTTGGACATGCTACGTTGAAACTTCAGTTTCCTCCATCTGTAAAAGTGGGAGGAAAACAGTGTCTTGTTGAGTGCTGGAGAAGCATGTGAGATAATGCATGAAAAGTGCTTAGCACCATGTCGGGCATCACGCATGCTCCATGAACACTAACTAGCTAACAGCATTTTTACTATAATGACGAACAAAAGTAAGTGCCCTTGCCTTCACAAAGCAACTATGAGTATGTAGAATCCTGCCTGTTCCCTCTTTCCCCAGCTCTGAATCCCACACCTGAGCCTGTGGTTCAAGTTTGATCGCTAGGATTTGACAAAGACAGAGGCATCTGAAAATGGAAGCAAGAGAAGTCTCTTTGACAAAATAATTAGAACAGAGTGAATCCAACATAAGGGTGCTCACAGCCCTAGCTTCCTTGGCCAAAATGAATTATGTTTATGATGAGATTTCTTGACAAGATCCTTCTAGAATTGCAAAGTGTCATCAACCCCGTAAGTTCTGCTGAAGCAGAGATGAATGCATGGCCACCATGGATAGCAGAGGTGGTTGGAAGAGAACATTCAGTGATTAGCATTCTCTTTATTGTCACCCACACTCCTGTCAACATTACAACTTAAGCAGACATCTTATTTGAAATCCTACATTTTCCCACACAAGAATTTCCCAAAAGCCATGATTGGCCTTCCTCTCCAGCACCTTAGACTTCTCTAAGCCAAGGTGGGATACTGGGATTGAGCCATTATGTAAAGAACACCCACATACTATTTGTGCTTTAGAAAATTCTCCATTCCCTGGAGAGTATATCCCTAAAATACACATTCAATCACAAAACCCCAGTGAGAGCCGAGACTCCAACCAAATCAAGACATGCTTAACCACTTAAAGCCTAACAAACAAAAGCAGGCTTCAGGACAGCAGAACTTGGTTTGACTTTATCAAATGTGTATTGATTGACCGGATTGGTCCTTGCTCTATGTGAGGTATCTAAGGAAACCAGAATATCTAAGACCCAGCCCAGCCATCAAGAAGTTCATTGGTTCATCCAACCGAGTCAGGGAAGCCCAACTTTTCTCAGACTTGCAAAGACTTGATTTTTGGATGACCTGTATGTGTCAAGTGACATGTGAATAAGGAATCACTTCTGCCCTTTGCCCTTTGTTTCTTGACTCCTGAGACAACATGTAGAAATGCCTGGCTGAAGCACAGTCCTCCCTGAGTATCTTGTAGCACTGTCCCCTCCCTCCCACCCAGGCACCCCCCTCACTGTTGCTGTTCAGATCAAGAGAACAGTCTTGGCATCCGTGGTGACTTCCTGGTGTATAGCAGGCAATGACTGACTTAATAAATGAATGAATCCATCGGTTCATTGGCCAGTCAACCTACCAACCAACAAAGATACTTGGAGTGCATTTTTCCCAAAGAAACAGCATGGGGGGTTGCCTGCTTGCCCACACACAGCCCAGGTGTTGCTCACTGCCAGGTGAGTATCCTCAAGGCAGTCCCACACCCTGATTCTACCATTAACACAGCAGAGGTGCAGCTGGGAATAACTGGTCCATTCCAATGCTCCTGTTTAACATGTTCCTCTCAAACGAACTCTGGGAGCGTGCATTCACACATAGCAGACTTGCTTAAAATATGGGTCCCTACCTGACTTTTCCTGGCCAAGGCTTGAGCAGAAGGAAATGCTGTGTTTTGAATTGGCAAAGCTTCAAGCTTTCTGTGAAGGTATCCCTGAGGTTTAGCAAGGGGCCTAGAGAGACAGCCAGACTCGCTGAGTGACAAATCTGTTTCATGGAGCAGCCTTGTTCAGAGGAAAACTTTGGGTTTTATTTGACTCTCGCCTGGAATAAGGTCCAAGTGCTTATCACCATAATGTGGCACTGAGGCAACTGTCCCCAGTTTGGAAAAGCTATTTTTCCCCTTTGATTTGCTTGTAAAGGCTGTTGTTGTAGCTAATTGGGGTGGGTAAATTATAGCCAAGGCCATTTGTAGGCTCCTCTCACAGGGCACTCTCAGATACCAGCAGAGCCCGTCAGAGGCTCTCCTGTCCCTGGAAGTACTTTCAGCTACTCCCTTGTGTCCTTGCTTGTCCACCAGTCCTTACACCATTCCCATAGCAGCCTTTTCTGTGTCTCACCAGAGGACTGGGATAGGACGCCCTCACCATCCCTGCAGATGGGGGCACCATCTCCGCAGATGAAATGGGTAAGTGCCAACTCCTGGCCATGACACTTCAGAAAATGTTTCTCTGTGAATAGCAAATTAGAAATGCTATGCCTACCATTCAGAGCTGTTGCAAGAATCATCACGTGCAAATTTCCAGCCCAACTCCTGGCATGACGTAAGTGTTTTGTATTATACACTGGAAGTGGTGGCATGCGGTAGGATGGATGAGCCTTCCTGCTGGAAGGAGGGACCTTATCCTTTCCAACTTACCAACCATGAGCATGTAGAGATCCGAGCCCAGGACCAGGGTCAGAATTTCTGAATTCTCAGATTCAACTCCTTTCTCACATGCCATGAGGATCACATAAGAGGTATCTGCATTACAGAAATCCTACAGAAGATTCTACTGTTCTCAAACACCTTTGTTTATGTTCTGGCCACCTGTTTACAGAACTCATTTGCCACTGAAGAATTTCATTACCGAGGCTCAGAAATACAACTTTTCCCCCTTGCATTCGACAGGGTTCTCCAGAGGAATAGACCAACAGGGCATGTGCATAAAGAAAGTGATTTATTTTAGGGAGGGGGCTCACACAATTGCAGGCAAATCTGAAACCTGCAGGGCGGACTGACAAGCTGAAGACCCAGGGAAGAGTTACTTTTGCAGTCTCAAGCCTGGAGGCAGAAGTCCTTCTTCCTTGGGAGCCTCAGGTTTTCCTCCTAAGGCCTTCAACTGATTAGATGAGGCCCCCCAACATTATGATGGGTAATCTGTTTTCTTCAAAATCACTGACTTAAATGTTATTTATACCTAAAAAATATCTTCACAGTGACATCTAAACTAGTACTGGGGTACCATAGCCTACCCTGGCTCATACATAAAATTAGCCACTACATCCCTGTAGTATTTGTTTGTAATCCCTGTAGCTGAGTGAGGTTGATGTAGCTGTACAGAGGAATGAAGTGTAGGAGATGAGGTATAGAACCTTATAGGGCAAGACTTCTTTTAAAACATAAGCCCTTGGGATTCCTGGGTGGCTCAGTGGTTTGGCACCTGCCTTCAGCCCAGGGCGTGATCCTGGAGTCCCGGGATTGAGTCCCACATCGGGCTCCCTGCATGGAGCCTGCTTCTCCCTCTCCTGTGTCTCTGCCTCTCTCTCTCTCTTTCTCTCTCTCTCGGATAAATAAAATATTTAAAAATAAAAATAAAATAATAAAACGTAAGCCCTCATTGACTGTAAGGTACTAGAAAGGAAGAGCCATGCTGGATTGGATTCTCATCTCCACTGCCTGCCAAGCCCAGGGCACCTGAGAGATGTTTCATGAATAGTAAGTACATCCTAGACTCTAGATCCAAATGGCCTGGACCCCATTCCAGCTCTCCAATAGACTGGCTGTGTGATCTTGTTCTGGTTATTTAACCTCTCTGTGCCTCATTTTCTTATGTGAAAATAGGAATAATAAAGTGAGAACAATAATTGGTATAAGGATTAAATAAATTAGTATTTGTAAAATGCTTGCACCAATATCTAGGTGTTTGGGTTGGGTTTTTTTTTTTAAAGATTTATTTATTTATTTATTTATTTATTTATTTATTTATTTATGAGAGACACAGAGAGAAAGGCAGACACACAGGCAGAGGGAGAAGCAGTCTCCATGCAGGGAGCCTGATGTGCGACTTGATCCCAGGACTCCAGGATCAGGCCCTGGGCTGAAGGCGGCGCTAAACCGCTGAGCCACCTGAGCTGCCCCTAGGTATTTGTTAATAGAATACAACTCTTCTCCAGCTGTGGACCACAGATGATACATCATTGCTTATTTTGTTGCAATCCTCACCAGTTTGAGCCTATTCCCATCAAGCTTGATGGAAGGTCCTTGCATCCCCTAATCCACAACAAGAGTATAAGGGTGCAACACATGGCTGCTTGGTTCTGAGCACACCTGCTTGCTCACACACAGCCCAGGTGTTGGTCACAAAATGCTGCCATGCTGCTATGGAATTCTGCCCAGACACAAGATCCTCACAAGCTGTAACTGCTTCCAATCACTGGAGAGAGCAGAGCACAGTGTTTTCTAAAGATTTCCTTTATCTTTGCAAGGAATGTAGAATAAATGAGCTCCTCTCTGGATGGCCATTTTCCCTATCTCCAAAATTTGAATTTTCTGAAGGGTGGTGTTGGACCTAGCCTATTGAGCTTCTCCTATAGAGGCTGAATATTTAATTCAGCATGATTTTATTAGTAATGGTGGTGAGAATAATGGGGCTGGCTTCCCCCATCCACATTAGATTCAACCCAGCTTAGAAGCCAAAGGGGGTATCATCATGATAGTAATGATGATGAGGAGGATGATATTAAAAATGTTTTTATTTCTAGTATTCTAAAACACCTTTGAGTAGGATGATAACAGAGCACCAAGGACCCTTGGTTATTAGATGCAAAAGGAAATTCAAACTCTAAAAGTATACAATGAGCTCAAGTACCTTTAAAATTCCCTCAACTTGATTTGAGTGATTCCTGAGTTTCTAGTTCTTCCAAAGACACTGCTGAGTAACTGACACAGCTGGCTGGAGGACCCTTTGGTTGTGATGTGGAAGAAGAAGGGAGAGAGTGCCCACAACAATGTCTCCCTATTATACCCCTTGGGGAAAATGTCAGCTTTGCTCCACTGCTGGGCCCTCCAACACGGCGCTGGTTGTGGCAATGGGTTGGAGGACCAGACTGGGCTGGGCAGGTTATAGAATCACCTTTGCAACTGCCTTAGCTCTCTCTCAGTCTTGAGCTCCTCTGAGCTTTCAATTCCCAGTAACACCCTTCAGTGGGACCCCTCAGATCCACTAGGATCCAGTAGGAGCAAAAGTAGCAGGAGTGAGGTGGGGGCAGGGCAGGGAGTCAGGAGGTGCTGCCAATTCAACACCCCCAGGATGGGGGATAATGAGAAACAGAATGGACCTGTCCAGACAACACAGACTCTTTCACAGTAGAATTCATTCTTCAAACCAAAATGTAATGGGAGCAACATAGGTGAAGGCAGAGCTGTTTTCATTAAAGCAAGGGGAAGAGGGACTCCAGAGCTCCGCTCTTGTTCTCCTCCCTGGACCCAGCATCAGTCACTTACCAGCCAAATGGCCTTAGGCACGGTGATTGCCCCTCCAAGGCTTCATTCCTACCAGTAGAACAGAGAGGTTTCAGAGGACTTGTTTAGAGGATTACATAAAATGACATACAAATGGCACCAAGCATTATGCACAAGTACTTGCTAACAGCTCCTTTCCCTTCTCTCTTTTTTTAAGATTATTTATTCATTCATTCATTCACTCATTCATTCATGAGAGACACAGAGAGAGACACACACACACAGGCAGAGGGAGAAGCAGGCTCCCCACAGGAAGCCTGATGCAGGACTCAATCCCCGGATTGGGGATCACACCCAGAGCCTAAGGCAGATGCTCAACTGCTGAGACACCCAGGCACCCCTCCTCTCCCTTCTCTTACTTACGGTGGGTGAAAGTGAAGAAGCAGCTAAGCTTTGTTCCCTAAAAGGTTCCAGAGTCCCAGATGAATCTCTAAGCCCTTGGCCGGATAAACTATATGGGAGACTGCAGAGGCATTAGGGTGTTGGGGCTGGGCCTGCCCTAGACCGCAACCAAGATAGAGTGTAAGGTGGTAACTGTCCCTCACCAGGTCATTTCACAGGCCACCTGTTAATTCCACTGTCCTTCCATCTCCAAGGGAACAGGTGCGTGATGGAGCTCTATTCTATCCCCTGTGTTCTAAGGTCCTTCCGCTGATGGGCTCTGGTGAGTGGTTCTGAAAGCTAAGGATGCATCAGCGGCCAATGCCCCTGCAGTTCTTCTGTAGTCACCAGTTTTGTAGCAGGTAAGAACCTTGCATCTCACTGCAATCAGCCTTGGGCATTCTCCTTCTGTGCTTTGAGGCTTGAAGGAATATCGCCACATACGAGTTCATCACAAATTTATTTCCAGGTAACTGGTTCTGCTTTTACATCTTTTAAATCTTGGTCTAAAATGGAGTTCTGAAATTGGATTTCATTCCCCCAGTTCCACCTTACTGAAGGGAATTCAGTAAGTCTCAAGAGACACACTCTTTAGCATTCCCACCCCAATTATGGCTTTCCCCAAACCCATTTGTGGCTGCCTTCTTGTGATTGCTAAAACATCCATTTTGGATAATTTCCCAAATAACATTGTTATTCTTTAAATTAAAGGTTTTCTGGAAAAAGAAACTACAAACAATGAGTTCATTAATGTAGCTTGGTATACAACTAACATACTAAATAACAGAAAAATTGGATATCCTTCAAGAGTTGGCTTTTTTTTACAATAGCAACACAACAAAATATCTGCAAAAAACTTAATAATTTCTGCAAAATGTTTCAGAAAAAGACCTTTAATAAATGCTAAAGAAGAAGGGTGCCTGGAGGGTTCAGTTGGTTGTGTGTCCAACTCTTGATCTGGGCTTAGGTTTTGATCTCACGGTTGTGAGTTTGAGCCCTGCATTGGGCTCCGTGCTGGGTGTGGAGTCTGCTTTAAAAAAATGCAGGGGCATCTGGGTGGCTCAGTATATTAAGCATCTGCCTTTGGCTCAGGTCCCAGGGTCCTGGGATGGAGCCCCACATCAGGCTTCCTGCTCCAAGAGGAGTCTGCTTCTCCCTCTGCCTGCTGCTCCACCTGCTTGTGCTCTCTCTTTCTCGCTCTTGCTCTCTGTCAAATAAAAATAGTAATAATAATAATAATAATTATTATTATTATTATAATAAATAGTTTTTTAAAAAGCCAAAGGAGAGTAGAACCAATGGAAACACACTACGTTCAGGAAAATTCATTACCATGTCAATTCACAATCATGTCAATATCTTCATAATTAACATTATCGTGTCACTTATGTTAATATATAAACAATGTGATTTCAATGCAAATATCTGCTTTGTTTTAACTAAATAAGCAGATTTTAAAGTTCATATGGCAAATTAAGCAATCAAGAATACACAGGAAAAGAAAAAAGAGAACAAAAAAGGAAAAAAGGAAGGAGAAGGAACAACCACCTCCCATGTCGAAGCATGCCATAAAGTCTCAATAAGGAAAATAGCACTGTACCAGCTAATGGACAGACAGTCCAGTCAGTAGAACAAACTAGAAATAGACCCAGTTCTGGTCAGAAATTTAGTAAATTACAAAGATGACATGTCTAATCATTGAGCAATAGGCCAGTAAATGGTATCAACACAACTGAAAAAGAATTAAGCACACCATACCTTACCTCCTATTTTGACACAGCATCAACTCCAAATGGATGAAAGAGAGAAAGATTTTTAAAAAATGAAACCATAAAAGTACTAGAAGGAAACGTGGCAAATTCTTATAGAACCCTAAAGAACGGAGAGCCTTTCCTTTATCCAGAATCCATGAAAAAAAATTTTTTAAAGATTACAGTATCCTACCACCTAATTTTTTAAACTTAGACATACACAACATAAGCAAAATAAAAAACAACAATGTGGGGTAAATATTTGCAACTCTTACACAGAGAGCTGATCTTTTCTTGCCAGGAAAAGAGTTCCTAGAAATGATTAAGGAAAAAGATCAAGACAACAAGACAATTTTTGCTTAGATGGGCACAAGATACGCAGAGGCAGTTCATGGAAAAGGAAATGCAAAGTGGCTCTTAAATGAGTGGAATGATGCTGTCTCACTGTTATAAGAAGAATGCAGATTAAAATTGCAATGAGGGGCACCTGGGTGGCTCAGTCAGTTAAGCGACAACTCTTGATTTTGGCTCAGGTCATGATCTCAGGGTGGAGCCCCAGGTGGACTCCGTGTTCAGCAGGGAGTCGGCTTGAAAGATTCTTTCCCTCTGCCCCTCACCTCTCTCAGTGAGCTCTCTCACTCTCTCTTGCTCTTTCTCTAAAATAAGTAAGTAAGTAAACCTTTAAAAAAAAAAAAACTGCAATGAAATGTCCATGTGGCGAGGCTGTGGGGAAAGAGTTCCCTCCTCGGTTACCAGAGTCTGTGTATATTGTACAACCCCATCCAGAGCATCTAGAAAGCCCTGTAAATATCAAAAACACACTTCTTTTTGACCCAACCATCCTACTCACTGGAATTTATCCTACAGACATACCTGCACAAGCAGGAAATGTCCCGGGCTGGCACTGTTCATAGTAGCAAAAGATTGGAATCAACCCAAGGGTCCCTCGATAGGAAACTAGTTAAATAAATTTATGGCGTGTCCATAAATAAGACACTATAAAGCTGTAAAAATGAATGGAGACACTCTTTAGGCACTGATTTGAAAGGTCTCCAAGATATATAATTAAGCAAAGAGAAGAAATTCCAAGCTCGTTTGTGTAGAATGCTAACTTTCGGCAGCCTTGCCACCAGGGTATTCCGCTGGAGTTTCAATTTGCATTTCTCCTTCCTTAAGTGAGACTGAGGATCCCTCCATTCTTTCATGAGCCATTTTCATTTCCTTTTCTGTAAAGGCAGGAAAGAAAAAGAAAAAAACTACACGCGCACACACACACACACACACACACACACACACACAGAGGCACAATAAACATGCCCAAGAAATTGCTCTAAGCGTTCACTTGGATTGGGTTGATGGGAGCAGGGCTAGAAGACAAGCTTTTCACAGTTTTGATTTTTGAAGCGAGAAAATGAATTATCCATTCAAATATAAACGCAAACTAAATTAAATCTTTCCCTACCAATTCCTCAGGCTCCCGCTAAGCCTCTCATGTTCCCATCTGCCAAGTATTTTTCCCACCTCTAAATCTGACTTTGGAGGACGGGGCAAGGTCAAGGGTGAACAGGCAGCGGGGGTGCCCGCGAGACCCATACGGATCGCCCCATGTGAATGGACTCCTGCCCATTTGTAGAAGATGAAGTCAGCAGTGGGGCTATTTTTGCCACAAGGGGAACAGTGCCTGCTTTGGGAAGAAATGGGCCGCTGAGTTGGGGCATCCAGGCAAAGCAACTTCAACCATGGACAGCATGTTCCTGCCGCCAGCCAAAGAGAAGGCTCTCGATCCCAGAATATTTCCTCTCCAGCCTTCTGTGCTGCAGCTAGACCCAGACCTGACCTGACTTCCCCGTTGTGCGGAGAGCTTTGCCCGGATTACAAATGTGCAACGGCTCTCAAGCTTGGCTCAGGAATCTGCATTTCTCTTGGAGCACCCGGAATGGCAGCCTGTCACCCCCAGCTTTAAATATTTTCCCCGCCTGAGGGACCCCCGGCCACAGCTTTGTTTTACCTTCCTTTGCGGAAGAACAAGAGCCAGCCAAGGCTCTGCAAGATGAGCCAGCACATCTGACGCACACGGAAAGGAAAAAGCAAACTGGCATCTCTGACATTGCTGGTCCCCGCAGGCCTGAGCACTTGCAGCTCCCCCTTTGATTCCTCTGACTTTATGAGCTCAGAGCACAACAGGCTGGAAATTAGTAGAGCAGCTGCCCCAGGAAAGAATGTGCTCCTTCCCCCTTTGGAACTTCAAGGGAAAGCACTGAGGGGTGCGGGGGCGCAGGGAGAGGGGAGACGCCGTTTCTGCAGCTCCCACCAGCCTGACCGCTGCCGGGTGGACGAGCCCGGGGGGCCTGGGCACGAGCCTGGGGAGGCCCCATCCTCGGGCTCCTGGGGCAGGCTGCAGAGGCTGCATTTGCTCCGTGGCTAGCCCAGGGGACAGATTCGCCCCCGCCCACCCGGGGCTGCGGGACACGAGGACACTGGCCACCCGGCGCCGGCCGCCCTGGAGACAGAGGGCCGCAGGCTGGGAGCCTCGAGCGGTCCCTCACGTCCACGCCCACGTCCACGTCCACGACCACGTCCCCCACCCAGGCCTCGGCCAGGCCACTCGGTTTCCCTAATTAAAAACCGCACGGGAGGGAGGACTCGGGCCTGGTTCCCGAGCTCAGCGGCACAAAGAAGCTGCCGGGCTCGCTGGGGTGGGCACCGCGACGTCTTCCCCGCTCTCTGCCAAAGCGCCAGGGAACCAAGGACCCTCATTCGAGGCGAACGCGCCATTGCTCCCCGAGGGCAGCACCTTCCTCCTCCCAGCCCGAGGCCGCCCCACCTCTCGGAGTGTGGGCCACCCGCCCGGGAGGTCCTCGGCTGCTTCGCCATCTCAGCCATCTGGCTGGGGCCTGGCGACTCCGGGGCAGCCGTTCATCCCTCCCTGAGGGCTGTGGTGTCCCTAGCATCTGTGATGTCCTTCTTCGGGACATGTGGCTCTCAGAGTCCCTCCCGCCCATCGCGAGAGGGCACGGGAGGGCCCGTGGGTGATGTCCAGACTATGGTGTGTCTGTGGGTCTCCCTTGCAGAGTAGGAGTCCTCGGAGCTCCACCAGCCTCCCTCACTTGTCACCAGCCCCATGAGTCACCCCTACTCACTCCAACTTTCCCACGTCCCTCTGTAAGTGTGGGCCCCACAGTGCCATCCCCTCCGCGGTGTTCTGTGACCAGGGCAGAGGCTAGGAGAGCGTGGCTCCTCAGTCACCAGTTAGCTGGATGTGTGCCAAGCGCTGGGCCCCCCACGCTCGTCAAGTCGGGTTTCTAGTGGAGGATGTCTCTGCTAACTTGTGGACAAAATATGTCAGCCCCATCTTCTCCAGGTTGAAACTCAGAGTTCTTGGTCCCTGAAAAGTACCCGTGAGACCAGGCTCTCTGTGTGCCTGAGGTGGCCTCCTGCAGCCCGTGGAAGCACCGTGGGAAGTGAAACTTCACAAGGAGGAGGTGGGGAGAACTGAGGCCGGGGCTCTGGAAGCCCATCTGCTATCGTGTGCGTCCTCCTGCCAACCTGCTGGCTGACTTCACGGCCCCTCCATTCTGTCTGTCCACAGTCTGAGGCCTTTGAGAGTAAGCCCTCCAGCCCCCACCATGCGCCGCTGTGAAATGAGCTCCCGAGCCTGGACTCCTCCTCAGTGGCCCAAATAGCAGTAACACAAGGGACCAAATGCCGCTCTGCCGCCTGCACAACAACAGAAACAGCACAGGGAGAAAGAGGCAGATAGGCAACGGTCTTGGAAGAAAACACAGGAAAATGTAACCTGTGCCAGAGTCCAGACGGGCCCATAAGTCCATGTGTGCATACCATGGATGAGTTATCCGTTGCTGTGTAACAAATTAGCCTAAACTTAGCAGCTTAACACAGCAATGGCATTTCTTAAGTTACAATTTCTGTGGGTCAGAAATCCAGGAGTGACCTAGCTGATTGGTTCTGGTTAAGGGTCTCTCCTCAGATTGTCACTAAAACGTCAGCAGAGGCAACAGTCCTCTGAACGCTTCACCAGGACGGGAGGGTCTGCTTCTAAGACGGCTCCGTTGTCACACGCTGGCAAGTCATTGCTGGGAGGAGACCTAGTTCGTCACTACGGGGGAACTGTTGGTGGATCTGTCCACAAGTGTCCTCTTGTGGCAGCTGGCTTCCCAGAGGGACTTATCCAAGAGAACAAGGCAGAGAAGCTTCTGTGTCTTCTATGACCCAGCTTCAGGGGTCAGACTAGTTCATTCCCATAATATTCAGTGTGGGAGGCGACTCCTGAGGGCCTGACTGCCAGGAGGTGGAACTCTGGAAGGGTGGGGAGTCATTCAGAGGCTGTGTGAGGACTGCGATGGGCGAGCCAGACCAGCAGGAATAGTTTGACCCACCGTCAACATTTGTCTCCCCAAACACCTCTCTACAGCTCTACTCCCGTATCCCTTTGGTTTGTTTTTGTAACAGCACACCGGGTATCAAGTGTGTGTCAAAAGACACCCTAGCCTGTTCAGCAGAGGGCAGAGGGACTGCAACTCATTCAGGAATAATGCAGTGCATGCTCCATTCTGCAGTAGAGCCGCCACCACCACAAAGAGAGGGCACAGGCCGCATCCAGCCCGCCCTCACCCCCACCGCCACCAAGGGCCTGCAGGAGTGTGTGAGTTTAATACAGAGACACTGGCCAGTTGTCAGGGAGAGGGACAAGTTAGGATGCAATGCTGAGTGCTTTTGTATGTGCTGTCTTTCCACACACCCTCTGGACTTTGTCCTAAATTCTTGGAGCACAGGGGACATTGAAAGAAATGGCATAAGTGAAATTCAGGGTCGTAATCCTGAGAAGAGTGTTAAGAATTAGTTGTGTTCCGTAACTGAGTAGGAGCTGGTACTTTTAGGGGAGGGAGCTGCCCCTTATTCCCATCAGGTGGCATGGGACCGTGGAGGACATAACACTAGGAAGACAGCAGGAGAGACCTCCGTGTGGCAGTGGCAAATCTCAAGGTCCCTTCACCAGCATGACAGGAGCTCAACAGCACAGCAGAGGCCTGGACAGCAGAGCAAAGGACTCCTGAGTGGCAGCTGCTGTGCCAAACTCTCTACACGGCCAAGGAGAATCTTTGAGTCCTCTTGGGACCCTTACCTTCCAGGGGAAGAAGGTAGGGCTTAGGTTCCAGAACTTATGCGGATAGAACTTCTAGCCACAAGCTGCTATTAGAGGAAGGCCCTGTCACTCACTGAACATAGACCCCTCCACAGCCCGGGAGACTCAGGTTGCCGTGGCCACTGTCCAAACTGGTGTCAGATCCAGAAGCAGCAATAGAAAGCTGATCTGGAGCCGCCTCAGTTTCTCCATCTGCGGAGAGGAAGAAAGGGGAAAAATAGCAGCTGTTCTTCTGCTGGAGAAGCCAATGCCCCCATGGCCAGCAGGGTAGCTCACCTCGAATCTGACCACAACCACTTTTGTTAAACATCTCAAGGAAATACACAAAACTGTCCACACTACTCAAATCAAAACTTCTTTTTTTATTTTTTTTTATTTTATTCCACTTAAATTTTAAAAGAGTGTGCTGTGATGGAAAGAGTTTTGAGCCGAGAGTACAAGTGTCTGGTTCCAGTTCCAGCTCTGCCACTAACTGGCTGTGTGAACTTGGTCAAGTTTCCGAGCCTAGAATTTCTTGACCGCACAAACAGGATGATAACAGCTAGCTCACATGTTAAATATTTGCATAAATATCCTGCGATCTATATGTTTTTATGTCATTTTTAGTTATTCCTGTCACACTGGGCTTTTAGGAGGGCAGCGGTCACATGGCCTCCACACGAGGCGGGGCTGTAGGCCCAGTGAGTGCCATCTCAGGCCTGGCATCAGGGAGGTCTCAGCCCTCAGAGATTGGAGGAGCATAGGAAGTACTCGATGGCAATTCATGGGTTGAGGGGGCAGAAAGGGACCCAGGCACCATCAGTACAAATGCCCCTACCCCCTGTCACAGATGGGGAACCCAGGGCCAGACTGCTCAAAATTACATGACCACTAGGCCAAGCCTTCTCTTGAGCACTCTGTTTCCTCGTCTACGTTCCAGAAGGCAGCCCAGGGAGCCAATGAACAAGGTGCTGACCAGGTATGTGGGTACTTTCCCTGGGGAAGACAAGAGCTTCTCACTCTGGCACTTCATAAAAATTCTTAAGACTAAATCTTACTGGGACACCTGGGTGGCTCAGTGGTTGAATGTCTGTCTGTCTTAAGCTCAGGTCATGATCCTGGGATCCTGGGATCAAGCCCCACATTAGGCTTCCCACAGGGAGCCTGCTTCTCCCTCTGCTTATGTCTCTGTCTCTCTCTCTCTGTGTCTCTCATGAATAAATAAATAAAATCTTAAAAAAAAAAAAAAAAAAACTAAATCTCACTGTGGGTCTGCCCTGTACCCTGAGGCCTTCCCTCCCGTCAGTGCCTGTATCCCAGCACAGCTCCCAGGGGTGGCAGCTGCACCGATGCCCAGCGATGATCCCGCCCTTCTGCCCACTGTCAGCCACCCCGCTACACAGGGCAGCACCCCCCCAACCCCCTCCTGCGGGCTGTGCTGGTTCCCTCCCGGCTGCCATCCTGAGCCCACTCCGCTCCTCCTTTGTCAGCTTCCGACCCAGTGAAACCTTTCATCCACTTGCCTTCCATCCTCTATGCTTCCCCCTCTCTCTCCTCCCTCAAGAGCTGTCTCTGCAGATGATGCCCCCATCTATATGCCCAGCCCCCACATCGCTCCCCAGCTGCCCCATCTCCCTGGAACCCGAACACCAGCACGCCCTCTCCCTGCCAAGCCAGCTCCTCTTGCGCTGGTGAGGATACTTCCCTGTGAGTCACCTCCTCCAGCACCTCAAAGTCATCCTACACCCCTCCTTGACCCCACCCTCCCCGCCAACCCCACATCCAATTATTGCATGCTCCTGCGGGGGGCTTGCTTCCTAATGGATCTCATATATATTTCTTCCGTTCCATTCCCACTGTCAGTGAAGAGCCTCCAGAAATACTCCTTTCCCGTCACCTTCCCTCTTGGGAAGCTTCCAGATGTTCTCCACTTGCAGGTATATCATTCAGGTATATCAATCCGTGAGCCCACCATCCCGATGCATCAACAACCAATCCCAACCTGCGTTTCCACTTCCCTACTCCTCCTTGAACCCCTCACCTTAGCCCGACTACCTGTTCACTTGGGGTTTCAAACTGCTTCTTTTATTCCTTTCCCTAAAGGACTAATAACAGGAGCCCACATCTCCATGGCAAGTCCCATGTTTCGGGCACTGCTCTAACCACTTTCCACACACTCAGTCATGGAATTGTCACACCAACACTATGAGGCACAGAGAGGTTAAGTAAGTTGCCTGAGGCCACACAGCCAGGGAGCGGGTAGAGTCAGCGTTCAACCGAATGCCATCTCTGGCTCCAGGGTCACTGAACCAAGATGCCCATGTTGACAAACACACCTGTCTGTGCATAAGCGTTCCCTTACAGTTCAGTATTTTAACATTAACCAAGACCGGCACAGCATTATGGGGATTTTGAAGTGTAATTCCTGGAGGAAAGTTTTCCCACTGACCTCCAGGCCTGGGAGAGGATGATGAAGCAATAAGTCATCCTGCCATTAAAATTAAGTCCAATCACCCCTAATGGAATGTCACCTCTGAGATAGCCATTAACGCCACCTGGCTCACGCACTGACAGGGGGTCTGCATATATCACCATTACCTTGTCTAACAACCATTGTGTCCGAGGAGCGGGGAGACCTGAGAAGACACCAAGTGAACCCGGGACCCTCCCTGCAGGTGGCACCAGGCAGAAGGAAGCCTGTTGCTTCGGCACCGATGGAGGCGCCCACGTTTCCGTGTGGTGGAGGCCGGAGGGGCAGCCGAGAGACCTAGGCGGGACCCGCACGCAGAGCACTCACTGCCTTCCAGGGAATCAAGCTCCAGGAAGAGGTGGCCTTGCCGGGTCCCTGGGCAGGATGCCAGACCCTGCCATTCCCAGCCCCACCATCACAGCATCCTGGAGGGCCTAGGTCCCCACTAGGCCCCCCGGCCCTCGGGGAGCACTCACTCTGCATCAGACTGCGGTTCTCTAACAATTTTGGTACCAAGAGCCTTTGCATGCGTGATGAGATAAGGTGGTCATTTTTATCCCATTTTGCAGATGAGATGAACGAGATTCGGGGAGGGGAAGGGACTAGCTAGAAGAGAGTGGGGTGCAGGGAGAGAGCTGGTTGTCAGGCACCCGCACAGGCGTTGTTTCTGTAACGCCTGCACTTGGCCCTGTAAAGCAGATAGCGTGATGCCCATTAACAGAGGGGAAACCACAGACTTCACTGGGCCGAAAAAAACTGCACATCCAGCAAGTGGCTGAGTGGGACGTGGGCCTGCCCTCTTCCCCCGAGCGAGCGAGCATGGTGCCCTTCACGTGTCGTATTGTTGCTGCCACACCAGCCCCTCTCTCCCCAGGACCCCCATCTTCACTCGCCAGAGCTGGAAAGCCCAACCGCCCCAGTACCAGCCTGGTTTCCAGCTCTGCCCTCATTTGCTCCTGCTTGGCTTCGCTGGTCTCTGAAGGTTTCTCCCTGGGTCCACTCTGACCCTCAAAATGTGGCTCAGCAAACCCTGCCACGTGCGCAGTGCCCCCCACTGCTCGGCCTGGCCCACTCCCGCTGTACTGACCAGCCACCTCCCTGGCCCTTTGCCCGCCTGCCCTGCAGGTCCTGCCTGGCTCTCTCAGCCCAGCCTGACTCTGGGCCTTGGTCTGTCGTCCCCGGGCGGCAGGTCCACGGTCACCTCACAGCCCAGCGGATGAAATTACCGTCTCGCCTTCGATTTCTGGGCAAGTCAGCTTTGACACGAGCCTCGTTCTGCCCACGCTGGGGCTGGTTTGGCCCGTCTCAGCAGGTGGAGGCCTGCCCCTGCTTGATCCCCCAGGAAGCACCTTCAGCAACCTGTGGTATCACGGCATTCACAGACGTTTCCAGCTTTTAATTATTTTCTGGAGCCTTTGTCTCCAAAACCAGGTGTTTTTCCAGGTCTGGCTTCTCTAATGGATTTTTCCTGGACTGACCCCTTGAATCCTTCCTGTGAGGAAGGCACCACGATGCTCCCATGCACAATAGGAACGCTGAGGAAAAGGTGCAAAGAAACTCGTCCAGAGTGAGCAATCTGCTGGAGTCCGGGTTCAAACCCAGAGAGTCTGATCCCAGGGCTTAGTCTTGGCCATCACCTCACCATGTAATCATGGTGATCAGGGAAGAGTAGACTTCGGGGTCGGAATTCTAGTTTGCTCCTTATTCTGTGAAACTGGCAAGTTATTTAACCTGTCAGAATATTGGTTCCCTCACAGGTAAAAATTAGACTAATAGTGACCATATCAGGTAGGGCTTGTTAACGAGAATTACAGAGCACACTGTGTGGAAGTGTCTAGAACAGTGTCTGGTACGTGCTGGGTTGCTTCCCTCACTTCCTCTCAGAGAGTCTTCAAAGCGCCTGCTGCCATGGTGATCACTTCAGAGCCAAGTACCTCAGGGTCAAGGGGTTTTTTAAAAAGCTCATTGAACTGTTCTAGAAAAACACTTCTAAGTTTCCAGAGATTTTTTTTTTTTTTTAATCATCTGATGAGGAGAAGAGAAGAAAAATCTTGGTCTTCCTTGAGATTGTGGCTGGATTGACTGCATTTACTATCATTTCATGTATATGTAATAAAACACAGTGGTTTTCATATAATATATAAACCGTCAAATAATCCTATTTGGTCAGTAGTCTGGTATTTCTAGCTTGTCAGGAAGCCAACATGCAACAGTCTGTGTCGGCTTCAGGAAGAGAAACTTTTCCATTCTCTCTGAGATAAGGCTTGTTGTCCTTGGTTCCCGGTCCCAAAGAGGACTGTGGGGATGTTGGGGGGAGGCCGTAGGTGATTCCTCTCACGTGTAAACGAGGCCTGAGCTCCTTCCAGAAGGCAGCAACCACGTGCTCCCTGAACCGAGCACTCCTTGCACCGGGCCCAGCCCTCCTCTGATTGGCACAAATGAGAATTTCGGAGTTGCTTCACAGAGGGATGGGTCCTACGTGGGCACAGAACAAAGCCAGGAGCTGAGCTGCTTTTCAGAGAATCCGTGGCCATAATTCTAATTCTTCTTCCTTCCCTTGGGCCAATATTTAACCTCCCCAAGGCCTATTTTTTAAAAATCATTTGAAAAGTTTGAATGACACTATAAGTGTCTCTGAAAATGCAGGGTAAAAAAAGATGCAGAGTAAATACAACTTCCTTTTCCTTAGGTTATTCTGTATCCTTGGACTATATCTGCAATGTTCTTCCCTCTTCTTCCCCTTCCTCTTTTTCCAGCAAATTCCTATGTATCCTTTAAGGCCCAGCTGAGAAGCTGCCTCCTCCAGCAAGCCCTCCCATATTCCAGCAGTCTGATAATGGCTGTCCTTCTCTGTCTTCATAAGGCCCAGACTTCTTTCTATCAAGGCACTAATGACCTATTCCATTAAACAGTGAACTCCTAGCTGGTAAAATGGGCCTTGGTCACCTTTGGACTCCCAGAACCGAGGCAGGTAAGGCCTGGCACATGGTAGACTCTCAGAAAAAAAAAGCTTGCTGAACCAATGAATCATAAAGCTGAATTCCATAATCCAAGCCCTATTTTCTCATTCGCTCTCGATACGACATACAGATTATACCCTCTAGAAATAAACAAGTCAAAGGTTGTGAGATCAGGGAATTAGGTCAAAAAGCAAGGTGAGGGGCAGGAGGTGCCATCACCCAAATGCACCAGGCCCTCGGCTCTGGGCAACCTTACTTAAAATGACCCAGCCCCACGGAGAGAGAAGGATAACCTTTCTGTCCCTTGCCAAGCTGTAAAAAGTGATGGCAAGAAATCATGCCCTAATTTTCCTCCTCAGATCACACCAGCTTGTGGAATTTAAATACGAGAATGTTGATAAATCCCAGAACAAAGTTTGGAGGACGAAGTCAATGTCCAGCACCTGCCAGATTCTGGATCCCAAAATTGCAGAGTCATGCTGAGTCGTAAAGGTAATCCTGTCTGCCCTCTGCTCTGGGTACAAACCTCTCTGGATCCAACGGTCACTCCCAGGCGTGGGGGTTTCTAAGTCTCAAGACTGAAGTTTTAAGTGGCAAAGAGAAAAGTCGCTCTGATATGGTGACATGTGTGAGAATCAATGGCATGCTTATTATGCACAAAGCACCACGTTGGGCATGAGGGCACAGAGATGAAGCGCATACATCATGCCTGCTCTCAAAAAGCTCGTGCTGCGGAGAGTCTAAGGGCCAGGGCAGCAGTGGCATAATTGAGGGCACCTATAATAAAGGCTGTAAGACAAGCATAAATGGGAAGAGGAGGCAGAAGCCACGTGTGGGAGTTCTGCAGAACAATTGGCCCCATTCCTTCAAAAACTCCACCGAAGCAAATGGTAGACTTGATTCAAAAGAATCGACTGTTAGCAAAAAAAAAAAAAAAAAAAAAAAAAAAAAAAAAAATTGGGACAATTGGAATCTCAGTATGGATCGGGTATTGGATGATGGCAAGGAAAGGAACTGTTGGTAATTTCTAGACCCATAACCATATCATTATGTCTGAAAATGCCCATACTGCTTAGAGAGCAAAATCTAGTGTGCAGAAGTGAAATTACATGCCGCTATAAAAAATTCACAAAGACAGAGAGATGAAGTGAGTGTGGTAGAGTCTTGATTCCAGGTGACACACGGGTGGTGCCCATCGTACTCTGCTCTCCAGTTTGGGGAATGTTTGAAACGTTCATAATGCAGAAAGGTTAAAAATCAGGGTAGGGAAAAGGGAGCAGACAGCAGAAAAGGCATTTTCAGCGGAGTCTTGAAAGGTGAGCAGGATCTCATGGGTGGAAAAGGATAGGACCATTATTTGGGGATGGGGTGGAGGTGTGGGATCAGCCCAGCAGAGGCCCTGGGGCAGGAAGGGCCGGTGGTGGCTAGGTTGCCCTTATGCGGATCAGAGTTCCAAACATCGGCCCAGTGGGTAAAAAGGGGTGACTGGGTGATGGGCACTGAGGGGGGCACTTGACAGGATGAGCACCGGGTGTTATGCTATATGCTGGCAAATCAAACTCCAATAAAAAAATATACAAAAAAATAAAAATAATAAAAATAAAAAGGGCCACCTGCGTGTTGACCTGTTTCTCAAGGATGTGGTAAGTGCTGATCAACAAATAAGGCAAAAGACACGGAAAATGCTGCCCCTTGAATGCAGGCTGAGGGGGAGGGTGCCAGATGATTTTCCAAAACAACCTGTTTGTTCTTAACGGGTTGACCCTTGCCTCGAGGACAGTCCCTGGCACTCGTCACTGCTTACATAATGGCCCCTCCTGCTGGATCCAGGCTCCCTCTACAGAGACCACCAGCCCCGCGTGAGACTCACTGCCTTCTTGGGAATACAGTTCCCGTGGCCCCTCATTCTGTGGATTGGCCAGCATCTCTGGAGAGAGCAGATTGGAGGTGACCACATAAGAGCACACCTGTCCAGGAGTGCATCCACCTGCCTCTCCCCTCCACCTACCCTCTCCACCCCACTCAGCTCTTCCCACTCCCCACCTGGATCCCTCTGCTGGAGCAGGATAGGTTTTCAGGAACTGACACGATGTCCTCCCTCATCTCTAAGCCTGATCTGCTTCTGGCTTATCTGGTTCTGCTGAGATCATGGAAAAATGAACCCCAGTCATATCTACAGAGTGGCCTCAGTGTTCACCTCATGGGGTCATTCCATTTGACAGCCTGAGAGTGACTCAGAAACTGCCCTTGGTTCACTAGGGCCAGATGGGAGGTTCCTCTCTTGCAAGCTTATCTTCCCTTTGCAGCCCTGGTCTCTAACTGCCGTGGGTTGCAAAATCAAAGAAAAAATATTTACAATGAGAGTTGACCTAAAAAAGACTTAGATGGGGGTCAGCATACTTTCAGCTTGGCTTGACCTCCTCCTGACAAAGCCCTGGGGAGAGGGGGCACTGTGTGGTGAGAAGAGTGTGGGTTTCAGAGTCAGCCTGAGAACTGGGTTTGGATCCTACCTCCCCACCTACTCGTTTAGATGACAGAGCTAACCTCAGATTATATTTCCTATCCCGGAGGGTTTTGCAGACTACCTGAGATGCATGTGAGCTAGACGCTTGGCGTGGAGTAGCACACGTTGCCTCCTCCTCCCACTATGGACATCAGGTTCTCCATCTTTCAGATAAGGGAGTTGGAGGACGTGAGTATCAAGGCCAGTTTCGCTCCATCTTTCTGTCATTCCATGAAACCCCAGGAGCAGTGAGTCACTTTCCTTGGAGGGCCCTGTTGCTACTGCATCTGTCATCCAGCCTGTCCCCATGCCTTGGGCACAGCTGCTCCTGTAAAACTACAGAAACACAGGGACCTGAGTGGACCGTTAGCCTTCCATCCAGATAGGCTCTTGAGCTCCCCTTCTCCATCCAGAGAAGCTTCTCTGTTCCACAGCACAGTGGGTTTCTCCTTCCTAATTCCCCGCACTGCCTTGAAGGTCACTAATTGGGTAGAAATACGCTGTAAGAAACTCGGACCTTAGCCATGTTTCTGGTTAGGTAGCACGGATGGAACATTCCCTCAGACAGATGCTGGGAATCGAATCCACTCCCCACAGGCTGAGGGCTTTGGGCCCATCTATGATAATCTGCCCCAGGCCCCTTCGGATGGTTGGGTGGGGTTTCCCGATTATCCTGTGGACCCTGTGAAAGAGCTTTGGAAAGTGTAAAACCCCAGGAGAATGCACAGCAGCATTAGGATAACCCCAGTTTGGGTCTTCACACTGGACCTCCAGACAGGGCCCCTCTACCCGCAGGGTAACAACCGTTAGTCCCTTTCTCACGGCAACCTCCTGCTGGCCAGCCCCTCTTCAGGCAGAAATGGTGGGGCTCTTTCTCCCTGTGCACTAAGCCCTCGTGAAGTGGCCTGGTCATACTTCCATGGGAAATCCCATGGGCTAAGCTCCTCTACGAGCCGCTCACGACCTCCGAGGCTGACCACGTGTCTCCTTTACCCACATGGTCCCAGTTCATTCCTACTACCCAAAGTAATTACTAGTAGCACTTCCTTTCATTCTCAAAAACGGGTCCCTCCTTGTATGAGAAGGTGTACAGTCACCCTACCTCCAGGCCACGGGGCACCTCCGCACATCTGCCATCTCACCAAGCTGCATGACCTCAGCACCGAGACCATTGCAAGGTGGCTCCCTCGCTTTAGATATCATCTAACGTGGATGTGACCCTCTATTTCACTGTTGCCAAGGGGAACACAGCTGTCAATCTAACAGAAGAAGATCAGAAGGCACAGGGCCCAGGTGTGTCCACTGTCATCATTGAGGAGGGATTCCACTCTGTTGGGCACCCCTGGGAGAACCCCGTTCCTCCTTTTCCACAATTCTATTGCCCAACCCTTTATCTGAAGACATAGCTCCACCATATCAGCCCTGCTCACCTAGGGCTGCCCCTGGTGGTGGCTCCTAAGGCCTCGGAGTGGCTTCCCTCTGAGGAGAGGCACCTGGGAGCCAAGGTCGTCGTGTGCCAGGCAGATTGAAGCTCCTCATCCCTCAGGCTGATTGTCCTCCGCGGTTACCACAGCATGACAAGAGAAACTTGGTGGAAGTGTTAGGACGCCACAGAGAGTTGAACTGCCGATATTTGGACTTTTTTTTTTCTCTCCTCAGCCAGCACTTCTGTGGTTTTTCTCATTGGGCTGGAGAGGGAGCAAATGCCTTCTAGAACACCTCATGCTGGCAACAGTCTATAATTCTGTTCCTCCCACTGCTGGGTGCCTTGGAGGTACATCAAGGACGCAAGCACTGGTCCCATTTTACAGTTGGTGAAACCAAGTTCCAATAAAGGGAAGAGATGTTGGTCTTTCAGTTGACCTAGCCAATCAGGCATCCTTCTAGAAATAATCAAGCCTTTAGCCAAATTGTACACACACACATACACACACACACACTCACACTTCATACAAACTCTACCGCTCCCCAGGGGATTTCATTTGATTTCCCAGCTCTGGTTTTACTCATGATACTTTCCTACTTCCTGGCTATATATATATCAAGGTCAAACCTGCCTCAGTTTCACTCCACCAGCCAAAGAAGCAGTTGCTCCAAAGCAGACAGCAGGGAGTAGCCAACAAAGGAAGAGGCAACAGATTTGCTCCATCCATGACAGAGGCACAATTTGCTTTCTATTTGGCCTTTTGGATGCAGCTGCCAGAGTGTGCTATCCAGGGGACCAGGCCCATCACATGCTCCTGTCCCTCAAAGGCCAGGGCTGGGCAAGCAAGAGTCCGAAAATCACTCTCCTTTGAGATCCCACCTGCCACAGACTGGCTAAGGCAAACCCCTCATTGCCATCCATGGGCCCCCCTGTGAAAACCCACCATTGTGAGCAGCCCTTTCCTCTACTCTACAGAGTAGATTCTTCCTCCATTCCTCATGGACTTTGAATCAGTATTCCTTTTGTTATTGTTGCTGTTGTTTTTAATTCAGATACAACTCTAGCAGCAATATTATTACATAGCAGTGACATTAGCCAGTGCTTACTGGGTGCTTGCTATGTATCCAGTACCCTGCATTCATGATTCTATATAATCTTCTCAACAGACCTAGAGTATAGGTACTACCGGTAGTAGTACTGTTATCATTGTCACTATACCGATAAGGAGACCAGCCCAGAAGGTTGGGTCATGTGCCCAGAGTCACATGGCTACTAGGTGTGAACTGAGGTTAGCCAACTCTGTCCTAAACCTTACCCACTATCACATTATGCGCCTCCTCTCCCAGAACATCAGTGGTCCCCATGTAGCTCAAATGGAATATGACTACCAACAGGTTTTGACAGTTGCCATCTGACCTGAAAGGGGTGAGGGATGGGGATTCTGGATCAAGTAGATTCCAGAAATAGTCTATATCCATGGTTTTCAAACTGTTCAGTCTTAGGAACCTTTTAAAGCCCTCAAAAATTTCTATTATGGAAATCCCCAAAGGGCTTCCACTTACGTGGGTTATGTCTGTCAAATTTACTGTCTTAGAAATTGAAAAAACCTTAATTTATTTAAACTTAATTTAATTTACTATCTATTATTTTGCTTAAAAACAACAATAATAGGTACACCTGGGTGGCTTAGTGGTTGAGCGTTGGCCTTAGGTTCAGAATGTGATCCCAGGGTCCTGGGATCAAGTCCCACACTGGGCTCCCCGCAGGGAACCTGCTTCTCCCTCTGCCTATGTCTCTGCCTCTCTCTCTGGGTCTCTCATGAATAAATAAATAAAATCTTTTTTAAAAAATAACAAAAATAAACTTCTTACATGCTAACACAAATACCATACTTTTATGAAAGATGACCCTATAACAAATTAGTGGAAATAGTGGCATTATTTTACAGTTGTTGTGAATCTCTTAAGTGCCTAGCTTTAGGACCAAATTTTCATTTCTGCTTCTGAAATCACTATTTTGCCCAATCCTGAAGCCTGTGAGAAAATCCACCGCAAACTCCATGGGAGAGCAAGAGCAAGAAAGGCAAATGATGCCTTAATGTTGGTTTCAAAGAGCTTCGACTTCCCAGAGGCCACCCTAACAACTGGGTTTTTTTACTCTTGGCACGATGGGAAGCCATGGAAGGGGTGAAGCAGGGAACAACGTGTTCTGAGTTACATGTTAGGAAGTTCACGTGGGTGCAGAGGAGGGACAAGGGTGGAAGCAGAGGGACCAGCAAGGAGGCTCCCAGAATAGACAGGGCAGAGATGAGCATGGCCTGAGCCAGGAGGCTGGCAGAGACACCGCTGATTCCAGAGAATGCTGGATGCCTGGCTCCCCGGGCCCGAAGGGGAGACGTGCAGAAGGGAGGGAAGCCTTTAGTGCCACACTCAGAGAGGCCTGATGCTGGCAAAGGACTTGAGGGAAGTACCTCCTTGGATGCATGGCTGGCTGTGCCCTGCCAGGTCCTGAGCTATGCCCAAAGCATAGACATCAAATGGTGGGCTGGCCTCGGCCATAGAGATGGGCCCACCCTTCCCTGAGCAAGAAAAGGACAGGCAGGGCCTCAGTGGTCCACTCCATGCAGCATCCCAGAGCCCTGAAGAATGGTCAAGCTCATGCCCGTGCACACTCTGGATGCTGGAGTTGGCATGCCATGGGCGCCCAGAGGGCCCAAAGCAGGGAACCAGCATCTTCACAGACCCTGCACGGAGAAGCTGCTACTCCTGCCCAGAATACTAAAGTAACTCATGCTTACCCTGAACTGGGGCCTCCTGCTGCCCTGGGCTAGCATCCTAAGCTCTGTCTCCCAGGCCGCATCATGCTCCCCCAACGGTCTGTGCCTGTGAGAGTTGCCCATGGTGTGGTGGATTACATCATTGGCCCTGTTCCTCCCTCCCTATGCCTGTAGCCTTGCCATTGAGGAGTACCCTTCCCCACCCGTTGGCTTCAGGTTTGGCCATGTGACTTGTGTTGGCCATGGGTATATGGACAGAAAGGCCATTGTGCCAATTCCAGGCCTGGGTCTTGAGAGCTCTGTGTATTTCCACTTGTTCTTTCGTTGCTCTGTCATTATCAAAAGAAAAGCCTACTGACAGGTCATTGTGACCCCTCAGCCTGAGACCTGGGATGAACCACCATGGAATAAAATCAGCCCAACCAACCCTCACAGAGCCTACAGCCTGAAGTGGAACCAACCCAGTTAACCCACAAATCCATGAAGATAAATGGTCATTGTTAGATGCTACTGATATTTTTGCAATTATTTGTTACATAGTGCTAGCTGGCTAAGACACCTGTTTCCTTGCCTATATCTCTTTAAGACTATATATGCTATATGAAGGCTGGGACCACATTTATTTTTCGTCTTGTTTCCCAAAGTGTAGCACACCACAATTATTTAGTAAGTGCCTTTTGAACATATGGGGAAATGTACAGATGCACACCTAGACTATTCCAGGAACCAGGCAAGCCTTCCAGGAGACCTCTAACCCAAGGATGGTCACAAAAAAGACTAAAGAGAATATCCATTAGGTACCTCATGGACACACACACATCCACACACCCAGGGCTGGACCAGCGTGAGGCCAGCCGTCAAAACAGTCAATGGGCCAGGCAATGCCATTGGGATTGTACTTAGCTGTTCCTTGACTGAACTGGTGTTCTTGACTATGCTCTCAAGAGTCAGAGCCTCATGAGAGGCTCCCTTAAAGGCAATCCCTAATAATTGCTGGCCACTCTGTGCCCCAAATCACCCTCTCTGAGATAGGGGGCTTTGGGAAGAGACTCCACACCTATGTACCTGCCCCATGATGTTATGAACCACAAAGGTCATATATTGAAACCCTAATTCCCAGTGTGATGGTATTAGCAGATGGAGCCTTTGCAAGGTGTCTAGGTCATGAGGGTGGAGCCCTCCTGCATAAGATTAATGCCCCAAGACACAAGAGTTTGCTTCCTTTCTCTGCCATATGAAGACACAGCGAGAAGATGGCCATCTGTGAACCCAGAAACAGGTCCTCACCAGATACTGAATCTGCTGGTGCCTTGATCTTGGACTTCCCAACTTTCAGAACCATAAGAAATAATTATCTGTTGTTTTAAGCCACCCAGTCTATCATAATTTGTTATTGCAGCCCAAACTGAATGAGATGCATGGAATGGCAAATGTCCTAAGAGGATCCTATTAGCTATAAATAAAAGGAGATGAATAGACCAAGAGAGGCCCTCCTAAGAAGCAGAGGGAGACTGGAGCAGCTGGTTCAACATCCTGAGCTCCCCCAGACTCAACATTTCTGGACATGGGGCCATGTCCCATGGATGTGGGACATGGAGCCCCTGAAAAGGGACAGGCTAAGTGGGATGTAGAAGAGAAGGTGGAGCCTGCCCATGACCAACCGCCTTCACTGGCTCCATGGCACTGAGGACCCCAGGCCACCACGCAGGGAGCCCTCTCCTGAGGGTCAGCAGCCCAGACAGAGAGCAGGGTAGGTGGACTCTGATTGAAGTTAGGGATCCTTTCTCTTTCTCACTGCCTGTGACCTCTTGGATGTCCAGGAGCACAGAGGAGATGGAGGGCTCCAGCTTTACCGGGAATGTTCAATGTTATTACTGTTCCTGGAGATGTAGCCCCTTCTAGCCTGGGCCCTGAGGCAGCCAGGGAAGGCAGGGAGCCTTGGTGAGCCATGGAAGTTGTTAGACTGCTCCTCTGTGGGGAAAGCACCACGTCTAAATCTCCAGTGGACCTCAGCCGTGAGGCAATCTTGGCCAAAAAACCTCCACTATTTTTGGAAACTAGTTTAGGGGGAATGCTTATCACTTACTTCACTATCACCTGAAGAGTAACCCTAGATCTTTTAAAGGAGGCTCTGAAATAACCCTTGTCAGTTCCCTCTGGGTTCAGGACTGTACCTTTATTTTAAGCAAACAAACAGCAGCATGTTGAATCTAGATCTATGAAGATGGAGTTAATGGGGCTCAAGTTATGAACAAGTCCGGTGGTTTGGTGCCATGCAGCTGCCGGGAGTATTGGGAGGCGGGGGGCCCAAAACACCATCTCGCTGCCCAACACCAAGAACTGTCAGGCCAAGCTGCCCTGCTCACACAGACGCAGCAGAGAAACACAGACACCACCACACGCTGGATACAGAAAGTGGGGTCCCTCTGCATTCAGTATTCTGGAAAAAGGATGTCACCCACAGCCCTAGCTCCTCTGCAGATATGCTTTTGCTTTCAGCTTCCACCAATGACCCAGCATGACGAGGCTCCTAGGCATCGGGTTCTGTACGTTCACCAAGAACTCACAAAAATGCCCCTCATGCTGTGGTTATGCCCTGATTCTGAGTTTCAGAAGCTGGGAACCAAATGACATAATGGAAGGGTAAGATCCCAGCACTCATTATCTGTGAGCACAGCAGATGCTGCCCGGGTGAAGCCACCCACAGAAGACGTGTTAGGAAGGCTATCACCCACTGTGAGGGTGGCACACTCTGTCCTGCAGGGGCCGGCACAGTAAGTGGAAATGAAGAGGAGGTTGACATTTTGATTTAAAGTTCCAGGAATTTGCAGGTAACGTTTCAAGGGTGTTCGGGTACAAGAGGCAAAGGAAGAAGACTGAAGTTGGAGATGAACCCCTTTGCCTCCACCTCATCTTGGCCAGGACCTTCTCAGCTACAAATAACAGCAGAAGGCACTACTGAGAAAGGTGGGGGGTGGAGGGGGTTGCTTTTGAGAGGATTCCAAGCCTTGGGACCACTGGCTCGGCGTAATCACAAATAATTCACATGCAAGAACACGTCCCATGATGTATCTATTCCTTCAGACTTCCATTAACTGAAACAAATATTTATTAACAGTCCAATCTGGTCAGAAATAAATATTGAGAACCTGTGTGGGGCTTAGTCCAGGTCCTCAAAGAGCCTAAGACAAAGCAAACCCACATAAATGAGTGCAGAACAATCAGATACAGCAGGTTGAAAGAGCAAAGGTAAATCAGTGGCACACTGTCCAGGGGCCCCAAGGCAGGAGATTCACCCTCTCCGGGCTGCAATACATTCATCTCTCACTTAAGAAATCAAAGTCCTACCTCACCATAGTACGCCACGGTTCCAAATACCCCGAGCCAGCTGGTAGCAATAAAAGCCTTTGTGTCCAGGTAAGCAGGCCCCCACACACCCGTGACTTCCTGGGGCAGTGACACGCTGGTACCAAGAAGTGCTAACCACAGTCAGACCCCTAGTCTGGACTTGGGCATTTCTCTCTCTCCAGAGAGAGAGGAGGGCTCATGAGAGGGCACCCTGTAGCCCCAGGGGTAAGAGAAAGAGGTGGTGTTTGGGAGAATAGAGCAGAGATAGGAAAAGGCAGAAAGACAGCTAGGAAGAACTGGGCTCTGATCAAACCAGGAAATAACAACCAGAATCAGTTCACATCCCAGCGGAACCCTTGGCCAAACCCAAACCCTTGGCCTCCAATTACTGGAACAATGCCTTTTCTCTGGCCTGTGTTTTATTGGATAATGACAACAATACCTCAAGATAAAGCAAGGATTATTCACCCATTTTACAGATGGGAAACAGAGCACAGCAGCCCGGGAGCTGGCCCACAGCGGATGGTTGAATCACCCTTAGACTGCCTCACCATGGAGTTCAAGGGCCCCATTTTGAACTGAATCCCAAAATACAGATTTTTTTGGAGTCTAAAGACCTTCTAAAAACTACTGAACCAAGACATCAAAATACTTTCCAAACAGAGCTGTTCTTTCATCCATTTCTGGAACCTCTATAAAGAGGACCACCAGATAGCCCTTTGCCTGAGGGTAGGGGCAAGCCCCCAAGGTCAGCTGGGAGGAAAAAAAGCCCCTCATCAATCAGTACAAGGAGGCCAGCCCTCCACCAGCCTAGAATCCCTGCTGTTGGAATGTCTTTTTTTCAAACCCAGACTGTAAAATAAATTAGGTCTGCAGGAACGTTGAACTCCAAGATGGGATAAACACACACACACACACACACACACACACACACACACACACACACACTCAGCTGACACTTCCCTCGGGAACCACATACTCACAGAGGATGTATGGATGAACCTGTGTAGGGAGGACTCAGGATCATGGACTCGGGATCATAAGGAACTTCAGAGAGCCTCTAATCCAAACGACCCTTTCATTTGGAAAAAGAGAAAAGTGAGACCCAGGAAGGTCAAATGCCTTTCTCAAGGTCATAGAGCTAGTGTTCACATTCATTGCCAACTTGCCTCTCCAAACTCCAGCCCATGGCCTTCCCCTTTCTGGAGCTAAGAAAAGCCAACTCTCCTAACTGTCCGAGCCGTGCTCAGCGGGAGAGCTTGTCACTATGCTGCCATCAGCAGTGCACCAATACTGAGCCCTCCCAGGGGTCAGGGGCACCAGGGCTGCTGCCACATCCACCATACAGGTGGGTAAGGACTAAAGGGCTGGCGTGGGGAGCACGGGGAGAGGGGGTGCCAGGGAGGAAGCTCTCTGGGAAGTGAGTTGAGGCAGGAGCAGGGCAGAGGTGCGTGCGCCAGAGGAGGCTCAATATAATGAAGTGAGGAGCTGTGCCATCTGAACAGATGAACCAGCTGGGCACAAACAAGTGTGAGTACAGAATCCCAATTGCACAGATTTCAAGAACAGGCAAAACTAGTCTAAGATGGTCAAAGTCAGAGAAGTGACAGCCCTCGAGTGGGTAGTGGAGATTTCCTGGAAAGGAGTTTGAAGAAACTTGCTACGACAGTGAAAATCCTCTCTATCTCCATCTGGGAGGGGTTACACGGGTGCGTGCAAACATGGCTTATGGAGCTGTGCCATGACTGAGCTGTGTGTATTTGCACATTGTACTGTGTGTAAGTTGTGTCTCAAATAAAATCCACTGGAAAGATAAAGAATGGATCGAATAGGGCTATCTTGTCCCAAGGAGTACCAGACATGGGGTCTTTCACTGTTCAGTTGGGCCATTTGAAGGGGGATTTGAGTATTGGGAGGAAGGGTGGGCTGCACAGTTTTCAAGCACCTGTCGCCACATCCTCACGCAGTTCCTACTAACACCTGCCCAAACTGGGACTCTCAATGGGTTCCTGGGGACCGTGGGTTCTGCTACTGTCTTGAGTAGAAGGCTCCCTCCCCGTCCACACCACCCAAATCACACACACACACACACACACACACACACACACACACAGGCACAGTGACTCCAGGTGATGCTTCCAGAACCATCTCCTGCTGCTTGCTTGCCCAGCTCTTTCCCAAGTCTTCCCTAGGTCTAGCTGGCCCCAAGCCTCCTCTCAATGTTTCAGAATGCCCCTTGCTCTGTGGCCTTCCCTTGCCCCAGAGAGGGACCCACAGCATGAGCCAGCCCACCCTTACCCAAACAGCAGCACTCCTCCCCTAGAACTCGGGCCCTTAAGCCCCCGGCTCAAGTCAAAAGCCCCACACCTCCTGAGATCCCTCCAGGCTGGCCTGACACTTTCTCACGGCGATCCTCAGGTAGGTCATGCACTCAGTCCCCTATCTGCGGGACAAAACTCTCTGTGTAAACATGCTTACTCAAACACAGGATTACACGCCATTCACCCACCCCAAATTCTACATCCAAACCCATCGGTCAAATGTCCTTGTCCCAAAAAAGAATGCCACAAACCCATTGATCAATGTGGTGACATAAGTAAACATGGGTTCAAAAAACGTAGCTCCAAGGTTCCTCGGGCTGGGCACATGACTGTGATCAAGGATGCATCTGGGATGAAGCTGCAGTGGAAAGACTTGCAGAGAACACACCCGACGACAGCAATAAGTTAGGAATGGGGGAAATAACATTGAACACAATAATGGCAGTCCCTCCAGGAGGCTGTCACCTCCCAGGCTGCACAGCTGCTGCATCGGTCCTCACACTGACCTCGAGAGCAGAATGTAAAGGCCCACTCGCCAGACAGGAAAAGTGAGTTCACACAGCTGGAACAACCAGTGTTCAAGGAATTGGTGCTACTGTGGAGATCTGCATGAACACCCGCCCTCATGGACTCTGCAGTCTGCCAGGGGGACAGCGAAACAAGCAACCTAAAAGCAATGTGGCCAGTGTGGGAGTCCAGGTGCCAGGGGGGCTAAGGAAGACACCCTGGAGGAAGCGGCATATGAGCCGAGATGACCAGAGTGAGGATATTACAGGAGCCCTCACCAAGGAGATATGCACAGCCAGAGGGCTGAGGGGCTCGACAGCCCCCTGCCCACACCTCTAACACCACACACCCTTCTCACCACCAGGCCCGCTGCACCTCACTTGGAAAGCACTTCATGATTTTCACATCACTTTCACATATGTTTTTTCATTTGACTTTAAAACCAGGACAGGTGTTATTAACCCCATTTTACTCATGGATAAAAACGAGACATGAAATGACTCAGCAGGGCATATGATGAGTCAGCATCCAGGCAAGGTGAGCAGGTCCACAACAGGGTGCCCAGGGCCCAAAAGGGGCCATCTCACGTGCCAGAAATCTCACAAAGAGGAAAATCAATGATGTGGAGTTGGGGAAAACATCAACTTCTCTTAAATGCCCCCAGATTCCTCCTCCCTCCCTACTGCGGTGGTTTTCCACTGAAATCTGGGTCGCCTGCCGTTGCCCCTGGATTCCGAGAAAGCCCGAGAACCTTCTCAACAATGAGCAGCTCGCTTTTCCTCAAGACACCCGACGCCTGCACACAGAGCCACCAACACTTCAGGAAGAGCCAGTGACCTAGCCTAGAAACCCGTGACTCTCGGCGAGTGGAAGGGATCGCAGAGTCAGGATGCACACCAGACCTTTCCGCAGCTGCGTCAACATCAGCACAGGGAAGAACTGGAGGCCGCGCAGGAGGCTTTGGCCACAGATCCCAGGTACCTAAATCAGCCCAAGCTTTGGAAGGAAGCCACTTCACATGTTCACTTGAAAACAATGCTGCGAGATTTCTTTGTTTCCACTGAGATTTCCACTGAAGAACAGCTGTCAGCGACTCAGGAAGATGGTGCTTCGTTCCAAGTCTTTCTTCTTTGCAAGTGTTCTTCTATAAACATTCTATTGCTCTTTTCAGCAAGGGCAAAGCAAAGGCATATGCGCCGTTTCCGTGCACGTTCAAGTCTTTGTTTTGTGTCTGCATCTGAGAGGTCAGAGTTCCTATATGAAGGAGACAGAGTTCCGAAATAGACTTGTTGACAGAGGTGGTGATTTGAAGCTCCTTCTACTACCTTCTAGAAGCTTCCTTTGGTCTTTATCTTTACAAAAGTTTTAGTGGAATATATGGTGCTTACCAAGGGATTGGGAGGAAGGGGCAGAGTCTCAGTTTGGGGAGATAAAGAAGTTCGGGAGACAGATGGTGCCGAGGGCTGCACAGCAGCGTGAGCGTCCCCAGTGCCACTGAACTGCACACTTAAAAAAGGCTCGAATGGTAAAGTTTTTATTAAGTGTATTTTACCACAATAAAAATCATGCAAAAAAAGTGTCAATGTAAAAAAAAAAAACAAAAAAAAAAAAAAACTGTCACCATGCTGAAAAGAATCTAAAAGGTTTTACGAGTCTATTTTGCTCTTCTGCTCCATATTTAAGAATAGCCTATTTGAATGAATTTACCTAATTACTAACTCTGCCTTCAAAACACCTGCTTTGCTGAGCGCCCCAGGGAATAACACACACCCAGTTGTGGCAGTCCTGTGTGGGAGCCACGGCCTCCGCAGTGTGGCTCTGTTCCAGTGGCTTCCTCCTGCATGGAACTCTCTAGACAGATTCTCACCTGTCCCTTCATCTGGACAGCTACATCCACCCCACAGAGTTCAGGTGACCCGACTGTGAGATCACAGGGAGAAGTCAAGAACCACTTCCTCGAACCCTTTGCTCAGCTAGCCAGAGCTTTCCATGTTGTCAGTCAAGTGGGTCCAGACAGATGTTTCATAGGGGAAAGCAGGCACCTACGCGCGCCAGCATCCTGAGCGCCACAGTCGGCTGGCAGGCTGGACCATGGCTCAGGGCATACATCCCTCACCTGGGGCCCAGGAGTGTCCTGTGGGACTCACCAGAGGCCCACGTTGTGAGGGACAATGAAACAAGAAGCTCGAACATTACTAGAAGGACCTCTGTTTTCAACCTCTGAAAGCTTTTTCATCTTTCTTCCATTAAAATTTTGAAACAGTTCCTCCAAAGTTATTTTTCCATAGGACAAAATAGATTGTCTTTTCCAAGGCTTCACCCAGAGGCAAAACCCATAGTAGTAATAATAATAACAACAACAACAGTAATAATAATAGTTTATGGGTTGCCTACCGTGTACAGGCACTTTACTCTAGATCTCTTGCGATATCCCCAACAGCCCTGCAGGGGATCTTACCGCCATTGGAGAGATAAGGGAATTGAGGCTCAGAGTTGTTGAGTAACTTTCCTCAGGTCACACAGCTAGTGAGTGGCAGAACCAGAATCAAACCCAGATCTGCCTCATTGCAAAACCACACTGCGTCTGCAAAGGGAAGTGAAACCCTGAGGACTCACCCCGAGGCTGGTCCATTTATGATACCAAGTCTCTGGGTACTTGAAAAACTCTGAGTAGCTGTTGGAAACGTTCCATTCTCAGAACAGAAGCCATCCCAGACGGCCACCGCCTCGTGGCCCCTGGTGGAATGCCTGGCCCCTGGAAGACCCCAGGAATGACGGCGGGTCCCAGAACTCAGAGCCGAGCGCTATTTGTGTTAGCTGCTCGGATTGTGCCCCCATTCAATAATTCAGTGAGCAGGATAACAAACCACATGAAAGACATCAGCACATCCTCTGGAAGACTGCTTGACAGAACACAGCAACACCAAGGCATCAGGTTTCCCCTAAAATTAGAGCCGCCATACGGTACTAATAACGCTGTCTGGGCTCCGGCGAAGTACCGGTCTGGGCGCATTGGCAGCATCCATTCAAGAAGTGGGTCCCCGCAGCGCACCTGGGTGATCACAGGTCCATCCAGCCTCGGCCCGCCGGCCCTTCCCCTGGGAAGCAGAGCCAAGATGACAGCAAGTGACTCTGCTGGGCCGGAGAACAGACCAGCACGGGGCTGCTGGCTTCTGCTCCCCAGGAAGGAAGAAGAGCAGCCCTCCCGGCGCAAGGGGGTGGAGGAAAACAATGCCCGGAACGCTGCGCAGGGGCCCTGGTCTGTGCCGGCAGGAGGCTGGGCTCGAAGGTTCTGGAGCCCTCCTCTTGCATTCGGGCAGGCTTGTACCCAGCCCCAGGCCACAGGTATCTATCTGTACCAGCCTCCACGGTCCTGGCGTTTATAAACCCTCCCGAGCTACATCCAGGAGCAAGCAAGCAACAGCAGGCAAAAGGAATGACCACAAAAGACGTGGTTTTGAAAAACATTTCAAATTCAGAGGTTCTCCCGCTTGGGCATGCATCAGAATCCCCTGGAGGCCACGTGAGCACAGATTGCTGAGGCTGCCCCGGGGCTTCTGAGCCAGGAGTCCCGGCTGGGGCCCGGATCTGCATCTCCAGCAAGCTCCAGGAGATGCTGAGGCCTCTGTCCCAGGAGCCACAACTTTGAGAACCGCTGTTCTAATTATTTAAAGAGAATGATTTAAGGGCATGAGAACATCACTCTGAATAACAAGGATATTATTATCAAATGCCTCCCATGTGCCAGATACTTCACTGCCTTTGATATTTACAACACTCCTGCCAAGAAGGAATTAATATCCTCCTTTACAGACTAGAATGCTGGGGCTTGGGAGTTCAGGGACATGCCTAACATTGCACAGCTAACCACCACCACAGTCGAGATTTTAACTGAGGTCAGAGAGGCTGGAAGCTCTCCTTCTCTCCAGCTCCTTTCCCATCTCAGCTGGTGAGCCTGGGGCAGGCATCCGGTGGGCAGGAGGAGGCTACACGCAAAGCAGGGGCATGGTGCCAAGCGGTGGACGGTGATGTGCGCCGACAAAGCCACGTGCATGCAAGCCAATAGAAAACTCTGCTCCACCAGCCACAAATGAGCCAGCCCCTTTGGGGGTGTGAGGGTCCTGGGCACTTGGGGTCCATAAGGCACCAACAGAAGCCATGGACTCTGAGCTGGCCCAGCAGAGAAAGAACACCTGTTCTCAGAGAGAGACGGCACCTTCTATCTGAGTTATCTGGAAAGCCTCCCTCCTGGTGTGGGAAAGAGACTGGGGTCTGTGGTAGAGTGTGCTTGAGAGAAGGCCTTTCCCAACTCCAAGAAGGAAAAGCAACCAGCATTTACTAGCATCTACTATGAACCAGACTACTTCTCAGACCATTTTAGGGATAAAGAAACTGAAATTCAGAGAGGTTAAGTAACTTGCCCCAGGCTGCACAACAAGCAGAAACACTGGGAGCTGGGACTTAAACTCCCAGGCATCCTGGAAGACAGAGCTTGCACTCGCCCCTTGACTGAGCATACAGAATTTCAGGTGTAGAGTAGGCCCTAAAATCCTTCTAGTCTGGCTCCTTCATTAAATAATTGCATTAAAACTCATTAGATTTCCACCACACCGGTGCCCAGGGATAACCAGCCTAAACATGAGGCGCCACCCATTAAGAAACTCCAGAAAAGCTCTCTATGGAGTCTCTAGCCTGAATTTCCATTTTCGCCTCTTCCCCCAAAGGGCTGTCCCCTAACATGAGAGAGCATTTTAACACTCTGACTCTCTTCCCTGCCAATGGGGAATTAGGCAAGATAAAAGCTCCTACCTAATCCACGGGACTTTCAGGGAGATGTGGCCAGGCCACAGGCAAACGGTCCCCCTCCCTCTCTCCTTGTCTCTCTCCCACCCTCCCTCCCTTCTCTGCCTGTCTGCCTTCTAGCCAGGAGAGGGGGCCACAGTGGAATCTGAGCTGGGATCTCAGCTCTACAGAACTCATCACAGGAGAGAGACCCCCACACACAAAGTCACAAAACCCTGATTTGGGTAGAGCAACAATGTAGAATCACGCCTGCACCCCAATAGCCAACACAACTGTGCATTTGGTTGTCAGGTTCCCACCAGGTGATGGCTTATTCCCGGAGAGCAGGCTGCCAGGCCCTGCACACCCACCGGGCTCCAGATCAGTTTCTGCTTTGTTGTCTAAGCCACATATTTTCACAGATGGGTCTCGAAGTGGCACCCCCCACTCCAGGATATCATCTTTGGAAGGCCCTCACCAGAGAGGCCCTTGAGGGTGCATTGGGCTTGGCCCAGGGACCTCAACCAGTTCCTGGAGGAATACTCTAGCCAAGCAGCAGAAATCCAAACACCATTCAGCTTCGGCGCAGAGAGAGAGCCTCCCTACGTCCATCAGCCCACAACACAAGACATTGTCACACTTCCCTATACCAACCTGATCAGAATTCCTGCCCAATTAAACACCCAGCAACAGCAGGTAGAAGAAGAAGACTGATGCTCACTGTGGCTGCTATCTCCTATCGCTGAGCATTATGTCTTGCCTAGAGTGATAACAAGAGGTGGTACGTCTGGATGTAAATGCAGTCTAAGGCAGCATTTGGCTTGCGATACACCATTTACGACTCTCCATGCACCAACTTTCTGCTCTGTGATGCTCACAGCCCCGCAGCGCAGCCGTAGGGGCCCACCTTCCTTTGGCCTCAATCTGTCTGCTAGGCTCCCACTGATGCTAATGGGAGGAAAGCATGCAGGGCCCAGGGAGATTGAGCTCCAGCATGGGGTGCTGAACAAAGTCAAGCAACTGTCCACGGTGAAATATTGAAGTGAATCTACTGTTTCGCAGAGAAGATGTTTTTGGCGAAGGCAGTCTAAAAATAAAACCCAACCAAAACATCTGTGAAACCAGAGAAATGGGACATCCTTGAGAACAACTGCACTACAGCACAACCTAAATATATTCTGACTGTGTTGTTAGACATACCTAATTTCACTAAGCATAAAGCTCAATTTGTGGAGGAGAAAGATAAAAAGGGGGAATCATTACAGTCGTGAGTTTTCACTGTGAGAGTCTTGGAACCTTCTTGCAGTGTGAGACAGCCAAGTGATCAGAGGGACAGTGGCCAGCAGGGGTCTATGGGGCTGGTCATGGCATCCTGCCGCTCCTCTCCCTGGTGAGCCTCAGTGGTGTGGACACCCGCCCCAAGTGTCATGTGGGCCTTACCATCAACCGATGCATTTCCTTTTGAAAAGACTTTGCTTACATGCTCTTTCTCTAGGTGGGAATGTTGGTCTCGATCTGTCAGACCCTCACAAGCAAGGATTTCAAACGTCTTCTCCCTATCCTTTGCCCTATGTCCTTGGGGATTAGTGGGGGGTAGAGGGGTGGAAACCAGGGAGGCTGTGGGGACAACCATAATCTGCCAGGAGAGGACTCAGGAGTCTAGGTGAAGTTATCAGGTGGGGATGAACTGATGGAGTCCAGGACCTGGAGGAAAGAATATATAGTGAATGGGAAGTGAGGTCAGGAACACAGAGGTGAAGGCCAGGTCAGCCGTGCCCCAGACAGAGCCAATAGGAAGCCTCACCGAGCGGGTTCTAGGGCAGGGTGAGGGGCAGGCTGAGTGTGAAAAGAGGCCCTGGTGGTTTTAGATGTGCCTAGGCTGCCACCTTCTCATGATAGTCCCAGCTGACCAGTTAAGCCTGCGTCTCCAACCTGTCTTCTTTCTGCAGGACCTCTGGCTACAATGAAGGCCCCCAATACACGCCTTTGGCTGTGACTATAGTCCTGTTATTATTTCCCTGTATTTCAGTAGAATGTAACTTCTTTTTCACATACACACAGACTTTTCCAGTTCAGCTTTGAAATCAGCAACAAGACAGAAGAAAACACAGTACCATCACCGTAGCTGTGAATTTCACCCCAGAAGCATCATTGGGAGTCCGCACCAAGCACCCCCTTCTGACTGCTGGCCAGAGCTGGGCTAACCTGGGGATGAGGGCCTAAACTGAGGTGAGAGGGGCACCTGGGTGGCTCTGTTGGTCAAGTGTCTGACTCTCAGCTTCAGCTTAGGTCATGATCTCAGGGTCCTGGGACTGGGCCCCATACTAGGCTCCAAGATCTGAATGGAGTCTTCCTGGGGTTCTCTCTCTCCTTCTCATTCTGCCTGCATCTCATTCTCTCTCTCTCTCTCTCTCTCTCTCTCTCTCTCTCTCTCTTTAAACCAGGGTGAGAGCAGATATTCTGCTACAGTCAAGGAAACCCACAAAGTGCAGCCCTGCCTTGAGACAGCAGTGGGGCAGAAGTGTCCCAGGGAGACAGCATGCCTCTGCACAAGGCCTACACATACTGCAACTTCATGCAAACCACAAAAGGATCCTCTTATTCCCGGCCAGTTTTACAACCTCTACTTCACCTCCAATGACACGCTGTTCCAGGAAGCAACCAGAACAGAAATGAGCCATGTGGCAGGCTAGGCCTCTTGAAAGCACCCACCCTTCCACCCCAGGAAGTGGGCAGACAGAGCCACCAGAAGGTTAAGAAGAGTCACTGAAGTGGGAAATCCTTCCTGAGATCCTGCCCCGGGACCGATGGCTTAGACAGCTCCACAGTCATAAGAAAAATGTTGCTAATGCTCACATGGTCCCCTTAGCCACTGGGGATCCAGTACTCAGGGCTGGCAAAGCCTCACTCACTGCCCTAACATCCACTCCTGTGACCAACACAGCTTCTCTAAAGCTTCTCTGTATCTTTTGCCCTATGTCCTTGGGAAAAAAGAAAAACCCAGTGCCTCCATGTTCCATGCAAGTCTGTGGATTGCACTGGGATCCCCTATATGAGGCAGGATGGTATTTCAGAGTGCAGAGAGGATTTGACCAGCAGATGCATGCAAGAGAGATGAAAGACAAGCAAATTAATGTGTTGGCCCTTTCCCCTCAGACACTTCATTTCCCAGGAGCATTCCTCTTCCTTTTCCTTGCTTCAGTTCCTGGTCCTGGAGGTACTCAAGAATTAACATGGTATTTGCAACAATTGCATACAGCAGCTAAGCAACATGGCAAGATACTTCACAATTCCTGTTATTCTCAAATCAGTATCTATATAACATGTGTGAAGCATAATACAGATCATTTATGTAAGCCACTGGATGAGAGTTGAATGCTAAAAATATGAAGCATTGTCAACATGAATATTTAATGAGATTTAAGTTTTAGAAAATTAAACTTAAGTTTCAGTTTTCTTGGGGCACTTGGATGGGTCAGTCAGTTAAGCATCTGACTTCAGCTCGGGTCATGATCTCCAGGTCCTGAGATCAAGCCCCACTTTGGGCTCCCTGCTCAGCGGGGAGTCTGCTTCTCCCTCTCCCTCTGCCTGTCCCCCTGCTTATACTTGCCTCTCCAAATAAATAAATAAAATCTTTAAAAATAAAATAAAATTCAGCTTTCTTGAAATAATTTTGTTTTAACATTTTTACATTTATTAATTATAATCTGTATTTTCTCTTTCCCATTTTAAGTTTAATATTTTGTAAGAAAAAGTAACTCTCTTTGAAAATACATACAAAAATTAATTTTAGTATTTTTACATGTACTTCACACTTTTAATGAAATATACTCACATGCTGCATATTTTAAATACACTTACAGGGGCACCTGGGTGGCTCAGTCAGTTAAGCGTCTACCTTCAGCTCAGATCTTGATCCCAGGGTCCTGGGATAGAGCCCCGCATCAGGCTCCCTGCTTAATGAGGAGTCTGCTTCTCCCTCTCCTCCCTGCCCATGCTCTCTGTCTTGTGTGCTCTTTCTCACAAATAAATAAATAAAATCTTTAACAAGTAAATAAATACACTTACATTTTTTTAAAACCCTTTAGCTCACTGCTGTGGATAGAATAAACTTAGGTGAACGTATTCACATGATGACGGAATTCATGATCATGCTGAAATGAAGCCAAAAATTTAAGGAGATAAATATGAAAAAATTGCAGATTATATGCCTTCATTGGGGTGCCTGGGTGGCTCAGTTGCTTAAGCATCCAGCTCTTGGTTTTGGCTCAGGTCATGATCCTGGGTCCCCCCTTCAGGCTTCTTGGAGTCTGCTTGAGATTCTCTCTCCCTTCCCTCTCTCTACGCACACACGCTGTATTTCTAAAACAGATACATCTTTAAAAGAAATTATATACGTTCATGTTGTTAGTCATTCAAACACTTAAACACGTGCAATAATAATTAACTAAGCCATTTTTTATATCTGCCAACTTTTGGTCATGTAAAAATTATAGCTTTACACATTTTTCAATTTTGTCTTTAAGAATGTGTTTTTTTTTTTTTAAGTAAGATGACAGAGCACATTTTATTTAAACATTAATAGGTTTGATTGATATTCCTAAATACTGTGACACATGGTGGCCCCAATTGTACTCCTGCCCTGAGCTCTGCCAATGTCAGAGGCAAGCCCACGAGTTTGGAGAGAATGAGGCCACCCACACTTAGAAACATGGAAGACACTATCATACATTTCCCTTCAAATAACCACCTTAGGTAACTTCAAAATACTTCCAGCTTTTGTTCACAGGAATTTCTTTTGGCCTTTACAAATAGCCTTTCTTACTGTCTTACTGAATAAAGCAAATCCAGCACACAGCCCAGGGCCTGATGCAGAGATATCCCATACATATTTGTTGACTGAATGCGCTGTACGGACCACAGCTTGTGCTCCGGCTTCGACCCCTCTGTGCTGCCAGCACTTCATTCATTACATGTGGGAAGAGAACACGAAACCTCAGCAGAATATGAATGAAGACTGTGAATACCCCAAAAGGATTGTCAGCTTACATTTTCATTCACACATCACACCCACTGTATGTAAACTGTCACCGTCACCCACAGGTACAGTTGGTGCCATCTTTCCAGAGATGGGGGTCCCTACCATCTTATTATGATATCTCTCAGATGGCATGCATCACAGGGCATGGGAGCCATAGAGCCTTCCCTTCGTTTCAAGAAGAAAAAGAACTGCCACGTGTACAGCTCTGCTGTATCTCTGAGCACTTCACAAAGAGAGAATGTTAAGAGGCTGTGGGTGGCAGCAGAAAACAGCACGACAACCCAAGCCAGAGAAGAGTAGCTGAGCTTCACATCACAGGAGGATGCATTTTCAGCTAGCCACACATTGTCCACAGGTTGCTGATTGCTCACTCAAATTAATCTGGAAGCAATGGAACTATCAGGTATATTCACCAGGCAATGAAATAGATCAGACCAACTTTTTCTTATCTGCACAGAACAGATCCATTTCTCCTAAACAGCCAAGAACAACATTGTCTTGGCCCCAAGGCAGTGCTTCTTGAGATCTTTGCACAAAAGGGCACACATACAAAATAGTATTTGTGTGGCCCGCTGTAGTCAATGGGAGGCTGCCACTGAAAGCAGAAGGTGATTGGTTGGCTTAGGATCTGTGTTTGCACAGGCTCCTTCTTGATCCCTGAGGAGGTGGGCGGGTCACGACATATTGGCACCACTGAAATCCACCTGGCACGTGCCTCAGTCCAGAAAGTAGAGGGAAGGAGGTCCCTTACCATTCTAGGATGCAAGGCTCAGAGAGAGGAGGAGACAAAGAAGGAAGGACCTGCCCTGAATTGTGTGAGGTGCCACTGCCTTTCTGTACAGGTGCATGGCCAAACGCAGTGCTGTCCCTTGTGGGAAAACAGGATCCATGGTAGGAAGACATAAGAGAGGCCAGGAGAGGCTTTATTCCTGGCCTCCTCTTTTGACTTCCTTTACCCACCAGGAAGGCACTCCATGCCCTCCTGTAGGTTCTCAGATTTTCCGCAGAGCTCTGCAAATTCTTCCTTGACCAAAAGAATGAGGGTCCCCTGCCTGTTGGTGGCGCTTTCTCGCTGGGGCTCCTCCATCCTGAGACATGACCCCATGAGCACCTATATGTTTGGCCTTTCAACCCTGGAATAAAAGGAATTTTTATAGGAATCATAGTATCAGAAAGTAGGAAGCTATTGTAAAGAAAGAAAAAGATCGGATTAGTGAGGTGGGTGCTCCTAAATCCAAGCCAAGTCTTTGGAGTGGCCCCAAAGGTGACCAGTTACAACTGTTGATTAAATTGCTCTTCTGAGCAAATCTTGTGCAGATAAAATAAAAATAATGCCCAAAAAGCATTTTTACATCCTGATTAAAAGTCAGGCATGCAGTGCATCAGGCACCCAGAATGAATCATTTTTTAAAACCCCCCTCTCTCTGCCACCAAATTATTCATCTAAGAATCCCATAATAAACAGTAATAGCCATTACCCTCTTGATGAGTTTGTTAGCTTTAGAGTGAACAATTAACAATTTAAAAAGAGAAATAAATGCCGCTGTGAAAAATATTGCTTGGACTCAGTAAAATATTTCATGTGTGAACATTTGCACTCAGTGACGACAAACGTTACACTCTGCTTCACTGTGCTGAATTTTTAGCATAAATGAAATCTCCAAGCAGTCACATACAGAACAACAGAATTGAGGTAGCTCAAATATGTGTCTTTGCCCTTACGATCACTGTACTACCTTTCCTCTTTTTGAATTCAGCATTTCTTATTTGTCCCTTGAAAGACATTCTATTCATATATAAAACATACATACATACATACATACATGTCCCCTTTTCAAATATTTTTAAATGTTCTGCATATTTTACATCGTTGAACACCATATATTGGAGATTGTTTTTTGCATAGATCTACCTTTTTCTCATTCATAATTACATAATAATCCATTAAATTAATATACCATTTTTTGAGGGAGGGAGAGAGGGAGAGAGAATCTCAAGCTGAGACCTATGTGGGGCTTGATCTCATGACCCTGAGATCATGACCTGAGCCAAAATTAAGAGTCAGACACTCAACTGATTGAGCCACTCAGGCGCCCCTGGATATACCATTTTTAAAAAGAGGTTGCGCCTCAGGGGTTGGAGAGAGGGACAGCACTGTAAGTGAGCTTCAATGCTTCCAGATCATCGTGAATTTACTCCTGAAATAAACTACATAGCTGGGTAAACATGTGATAAGGAGGCCAACTGCCTAACTGAGAGTTCTCTAAGTTACCTTTCACAGAGAATACAATGATTTAGGAAAGGATAAGTAATAAAAGTTTGCCCAAAAGCTTATGGATATGTTATTAAAACTCAACAGCCACTGTGCCAATTGTTAAGAACTTAGAACAGCATTATTTTTTTTTGTGGGGAAGATTATTTTATCTGAGATTGTTTAGAATTGCCCACACACGGCGATCATAAAAAGTAGACTCGGTTTTGCCTTAATTTTATTTTCCATCTTAAATTCTCGGCAGATCATGTGCCCTGTTCAGCTTCCACCAGAAGAAGATGACTCTACCATCACCACCACCACCACCACTCCCCACTAGAGCACCATTGCGGATGGCCGCGTCACTGGTGTGCATTCTCCTTCTTGTCTAAAATACAAGCCCGAGCCCTGTATTTATGAAAACTGTCCAGTCAACTCCCTGTTTTGAACTGACGTCACTAAAATGGATGGTGGAGAGTTTTTCTATAACAAATCCCAACCTCCCCTCTCTTTCCTCCTCTCCAGCACCAGTCATTTAACATAAAGGTTACATATTCTAGGAGGCAGAAGAGAAAGTCTACAAGTTTCAGAGTCTTGCCCGGGTATCCAGCCCTGGAAGGCGTGCAGTGTGACCATTGTGCTAGGAGCTTCATGTTCCTCATCTCATGTAATTCTATGGACCCTGGGAAGTAGCTATAAAAATTATTAGCATCCCTGGTTTTTTAGATAAGAAAACTAGGGCGTAGAGAGGTGAAGTGAACTGGCCACAGCCTCACCGCCAATAATAGGCAGAATCCTGATTCATATCCAGCTGGTTGAGCTCTGAACCTTTAGCACTGGCTACTCAGGATGGAGGGAGAGCAGTAAATCCCTAACACTCGAGAATGATTATGTTCATCAGGTTTATTGGATTTTGTCCCCAGTAAGAAAGATTAGAGTAGCAAAGCAGCATGAAGTCTCTGGTAGGAAAGGCAGGATCCCAGCTCCCCGGTGCCACCAGGCATGAGGAATGAAGGCAGAAAGAAGTGGGAGGTGCTACGTGTCACTGTACCCTCATTGTTCAGAGGTGAACACATGAATGCATCCTTTACATAAACGTTGGTTGAGCACCTTGATCGTACCAGGTGCCACCTGAAACTTTCTCCTTCCATCCCATATGGGACCATCCAAGGAAAATATCACCTTGAGGAAACATTGAAGCACATGCAGCTCAGGCCAGCTCTTAAAGAACTAACATTCCATGCAGAAAACCAGCGGGGGGAGGGGAATCTGGCTGCTTCTACAAGCTAGGGAGACAAGAAGGAACTTCATCCAACTACAGACTTCCTCCTGGAGAATTTTAGTTTTCCATCAAGGATACACTTGGCCTTGGGGTTGGCCAGCCTCTTACTCACAGCGCTGGCCTGGTGATTTTGTGTCAGCATGTTGGTCCTGACCTAACACTTTTATTTGCTCAGCTGCTCTCACCCAAAAGCACAGCCATTTCCAGAAACACTGGAAGCTTCCCAAATACAAAGTCATAAGTTTCTAAGATTCTCTGGTGGATACAGCACTCAAATTTCCCAGACCATCACCATGACCACAACTTCCATTGTTCCCTGGACATCCATACATTCTGGTGACTCGAACCTTGAGCTTTGGGACTGTGGACATGTTCCCCCTCCTAAAATCAACTCCAAATCAGCCTTGAGCCACAGCCTCCTCCCACAATGCTCTTGGTGGGAATGGTCTACATCCTTGATGACCAGATCTGTTCGTGGAAAGTTCTGTAAAAAACTAGTGCCGTGACTGGATAAATGCAGGCCAAAATAACACTGTAGTCTGAGATACTAGAAAGCTGAGACCTTAAAGGAGTTCTTGGGGACTTTTTCTGCTTCCTCCTTAAATGATCTGTATGATGGTCCCATTTCTCCCAGTCTGGGCTGTTGAGGTATTTTGTGCCCCATCTACTCATAATTCCAGAGCTCCATGAAGGGGCTTCCATAAGAAAAAGGAAAAGCATCATCTTTTCCTTCCTTCCCTATGGGCAACTGCCTGTGTCTGCACCTCCCCACCCCACCCTGTGTGGTGGCTGCTCCCTCCCTGTTCCACCTGTCCGTTTCCACTGTTCGCAAAATCAGTCTTTCCTTGGCCAGATACCTTGGATGGAAACCACTTGTTTCTTCAATAACTCAAGAAAAAAGCCCTGCCTTCCCTGGTGGCCCTAGAGGCTGTCTGGTGAGCTTCCTGCCACCAGGAATTTGGCTCCTTTGAAGAGATTGCTCTGTGCCTACCAGACTGGTGCTTCCAAGTGGGCATCCTGAGAAAACTGAGTCTCAGAGAGTTGAAATGGCTCATCTAGGGTCACTCAGGCAGCAATGGTGAAAACACGGCCCCACATCACCATGTCTCTCAGCCAAGACTGTGTCCTTCCTTATTCATTATATCATTAGATATGCCCAGAGTTTGGCTTCAGTGACCCCCAGAGCTTTTTCCAAACACCCTCTTCTACTGATTTCATTTCTTCTTTAGTTTTGCCAGTGGTTCTTTCTCTTCCTGTCTTAATCATTCTACATCAAAGCCACTTGACAGTTACTAAGATTCGCTGAGTGCCCCCATATATCTCAGAGCCCTGTGTTGAGCAAGTTCTATGAAACCTCTAGAAAAAGACTCCTTGTTTCTGCTTCATGGCATTCCCCCCATGCCCTTCCAGTCCATCCAAACTGTCCCCACCTTTCTAGGTCTGGCTCAGGGTCCCTTAGATCTATGCTGCCTGCTATGGTAGCCACTCACCACTGGTGGCCACTGAGCACTTGAAATGTGGCTGGTTTGAATTGAGATGTGCTAAAAGTATAAAATATGCACCAGATTCCAAAGGCTTAGTATGAAAAAAAGAATGTAAAACATTCTTGGTAATAATCTTTATCCGTTCATCTGTGGACAAACATCTGGGTTTTTTCCATAGTTTGGCAATTGCGAACATTGCTGCTAAAAACATTGAGGTGCACATGCCCCTTCAGATCACAATGTTTTTATCCTTTGAGTAAATAGCTAGTAGTGCAATTTCTGGGTCATAGGGTAGCTTTATTGTCAACTTTTTGAGGAACTTCCATACTCTTTTCCAGAGTGACTGCACCAGCTTGCATTCTCACCAATAGTGGAAGAGGGTTCGCCTTTCTCTGCATCCTCACCCACATTTGTTGTTTCCTGACAAATTGACAATCAATTTTAGCCATTCTGACTAGCGTGAGGTGGTATCTCATTGTGGTTTTGATTTGTATTTCCCTGATGCCTAATGATGTTGAGCATTTTTTCATGTATCTGTTGGCCATTTGTATGTCTTCTTTGGAGAAATGTCTGTTCCTGTCTTCTGCCTATTTCTTGACAGGATTATTTGTTTTTTGGTGTTGAGTTTGGTAAGTTCTTTATAGATCTTGGATACTAGCCTTTATCTGATAATACATTTGCAAATATCTTCTCCCGTTCTGTAGGTTGTCTTTTGGTTTTATCAACTGTTTCCTTTGTTGTGCAAAAGCTTTTTATCTTGATGAGGTCCCAATAGTTCATTTTTGCTTTTGTTTCTCTTGACTTTGGAGACGTGTCTAGCAAGAAGTTGCTGCAGCTAAGGTCACAGCGGTTACTGCCTGTGTTCTCCTCTAGGATTTTGATGGATTCCTGTCTCACATTTAGGTATTTCATCCATTTTGAGTTTATCTTTATGGATGGTATAAGAGAATGGTCCAATTCCATTCTTCTACATGTGGCTGTCCAATTTCCCCAATACCATTTGTTGAAGAGACTATCTTTTTTCCATTGGATATTCTTTCCTGCTTTATCTAAGATTAGTTGACCACAGAGTTGAGGGTCCCTTTTGGGGGTCTCTATTCTCTTGCATTGATCTATGTGTCTGTTTTTGTGTCAGTACCAGACTGTCTTGATGATTACAACTGTGTAATACAGCTTGAAATTCAGAATTGCGATGCCACCAGATTTGGTTTGAATGTAGTTACTAGAAAATTCAAAATTACATACATGGATTATATTTCTATTGGGCAAAGATGCTTTAGAAAGAGAGAGTAGGGGTGCCTGGGTAGCCCAGTTGGTTAAGTATCTGCCTTCAGCTCAGGTCATGATCCCAGGGTCCTTGGATGGAGCCCCATATGAGGCTCCCTGCTCCCTCTACCTCTGTCACTCTCCCTGTTTGTGCTCTCTTGTTCTCTCTGTCAAATAAATAAATAAAATCTTTTCAAAAAGAGAGAGAGAGAGAGTATTTTTTAGCCCAGAGAAGCAGGGAATCATTCTCCATTCACCAAAAAATGTACTGAGCATTCATTAAATACATGAAGAACACAGGCCAAATGCTGTGCTGATTATGGGGGGCGGGGGGTTGTGTCTACATTTAATAAGACAGGTTCCTGTTCTCTGGGGTCTTGCATCATCAAGGACTATAAGTCATATAAATCACTGGGTTCCCAAACATCCAAAGGACAATTCTGAGGCAAAATCTCACACTTTGGGGATACAAAAGTAGAGGCATGTTGGGAATACCTCACAGAAGAAGACGAGTTTTGTGGATATCAGTTTCTGTTTTACTAATGAAAACCAAAATAACAATAGCTTGAGAAAGACACAAAGATAGAAAGAACTTCGGTTTTCCCTCTGATTATTGCGTGAACACTAATAATCCAGGACTGATGGGGCAGCTGCATCCTGTCAAGTACCTAGGCATCTTCCTTCCAGCTTGTTGCTCTGTCAAGATTCCAAGTCCTGACACCAAGTTCCCCATTCTCGCCAGCAAGAAGGGTAGAAGGAGCCAGTCCCAGGTCACACAGCTGCACTGAGCTTTAAAGTAGGCGGTGAATGTTTAACTTTTAGCCGTGAGTCCAGCTTATGCTTAGGGGTTCTATGACCACCAGAAACAGAAGAGAATGGATGTTGGAAAATTGCTCACATTCTCTGTCACAAAGGGATTATCTGAGCTGAACCCGGATGAGTGGATAGGATTTAGTATGGATAGTATGGATAGGATTTAGTATGTGGGGACAAGAGACACCAGGCTGCAAGAACCTCATCAACAAAAACCCCACAGTGTGAGAGCATCTGACAAGTTTGAAGGATGAGTAAAACATAAAGGAGATGCTCTGGCCTAAAAATGAGAATTAGAACTCTCTAGAATGAGCTCTGTACAGCCAGAAGCACAATATAGTCTCCTGGGTTATATTACTCAAGAGAAGCTGGATTTTCCCTTCAAGCTCCAAGAAAACTCATCACCTGAAAAGGGAGCAAAGCCAAAGTTGGGGAGCTACAGAGCAACAGAGATGCTGAGACTGAGAAAGCAAGGACCAAATAGGAAATACAGGACTAGAAGAAGGTCCCCAAGTGTGAGCACCAGCAAAGTCATCCCAACCAGGAAAGGCCTGAGAAGATATAAAGACCATGGATTTCCTATGTCACTGGCTCCCTAAGTTTGGTGAAGTCAGATGCAGAATCTCCCTGATGAACATGTCATTAATCACCTGTACAGGTAGCATGTACCTACCATATGTTTACAGTCTGTCTTCTCTCACTGGAATATGATATGGAGAAGGGTAAGACCTTTGTTGACTGCGGGACCCCAGCACATAGGACACAGCAGGTAATGCAGGTACTCAATAAGTATTTGTTAGATGAATGAATGAATATATTATCAGCACCTACAGGAAAACAACTTTGTAACATCAAAGAAGACATTTGAGAATGTGACGCTCTGGTGACAAGTTGCTGCAAAAAATGAGAGAAGTCACAGTAATAATAATAATAATTGCTGCTTAATAATTAACCATTGGCCAGTGTTCTTTCTTTGCCCCACGGCCCTCTGAGAAATGCATTATCACATTTCAAACAAAAACACTGAGACTCAGCAAAACTGTGGTTGTCCCTCAAACAAGGGCTTGAATTGTGGGGGTCCGCTTGTATGTGGATTTCTTACACTACAGAACTGTAAATGTATTTTCTTTTCCCTATGATTTTCTTTTTTTAAGATTTTATTTTAGGGGCACCTGGGTGGTTCAGTGGTTGAGCATCTGCCTTTGGCTCAGGTTATGATCCCAGGGTCCTGGGATCGAGTCCCACATTGGGCTCCCCACGGGGAGCCTGCTTCTCCCTCTGCCTATGTCTCTGCTTCTCTCTGTGTGTCTCTATTTTTTTTTAAGATTTTATTTTGGGGAGCCCTGGTGGCTCAGCGGTTTAGCACCGTCTTCAGCCCAGGGCATGATCCTGGAGACGCAGGATCGAGTCCCACATTGGGCTCCCTGCGTGGAGCCTGCTTCTCCCTCTGCCTGTATCTGTGCCTCTCTCTCAGTCTCTGTCTCTGAATAAATAAATAAAATCTTAAAAAAAAAGATTTTATTTTACTTTTTTAATAAGAGAGACAGAGACAGAGAGACAGAGCATACACAGGTGGGGGGCAGAGGGAGAAGGAGAAGCAGACTCCCCACTGAGCAGGGAGCTCAACACAGGGCTCAATCCTAAGATTCTGAGATCATGACTTGAGCTGAAGGCTGACACTTAACTGATTGAGCCACCCAGGTGCCCTTCCTTATGATTTTCTTAATAATATTTTCTTTTCTCTAGCTTACTTTATTGGAAGAATATAGTATGTAATACATATCGCATACAAAACAGGCGTTAATCAACTGTTCATGTCATTGGTAAGATTTCTGGCCAATAGTAGGCCATGAGTAGTGAATTTTGGGGGGAATCATAAATTATATGTAGATATTCAACTGCAAGGGGGGTCAGTGCCCCACCCCTTGTGTTGTTCAACAGTAAATGCCTTGCCTAAGGTCACTCAGGGAAGAAGAGGTAAGTCTAGGATTCAAACCTTCAGCTCTGGAACTACCATTCTACTTACCTGCTTCTTTTCTTCCATGACATTCTCGAGACTTCCAATCAACATCTCAACTACAGATAAACCCACATCAGAGGCTTCAATGTCCCCAATCCAGCTGATGTGAAAATCTTTTGGTCGGGTATTACATGACTCTCCTCAGGAAAAGAGAGCTGGCCTTGCCTGAGACCACGGTAGATATCAAGTATGTACTAGATATTTTCCATGCACTGTCCCCTGCCATCTTCACAACAACCCCATAAGTTCAGGACCATTACCTAGTTCTTTTTGGGGAGTTAGTAGAATTCTGAAATTACCTTCGCTTTTCCCCTGAGTGCCAAATCCCTGAACTGCTAAATGAGAATGGGGTAACCCTGGTATTTGGAGCTAGTGAGTAACTTTGCCAAAGTATGTTTGAGCAGCTGGAAAAAGTGCTAGGAGAGACACATGTACCAGCCAAGGAAAAACTCTTGTGGTTGGTAAATAATGCAGGGTCTTTATGGTGTGTTCCAGACAGAAAGAGATTTAGTTTCTCCTTATGCATTTTTCTTATTTAAAAAGAAATAAGTTTTAGCACTGAGTGCTTTAATCATAGCATCATGGTATATGTGCTATGCTGACATCTGGAAATATTTAGCAATGCTACAAACAAATAGTTAAGAAGTTCACCCAGAGCATCCAATACAAATTTGACTCTAACCCAGATTCCCAGCAGCACCTATCAAGAGTGAAGGAGCATGAAATTCCTGACTATATCACCTTCCTCCATACCAGACACAAACACGTTGGATCAGGTTCCTGGGCCTGGAAGAGACTGGGGGATCCTGCTATGTTTCCCACCAGCAGGGTCAGTGGAATCTGGCAGGCACAGGGCCACAGGACTAGATGAGACAGGGCAATAGCCCAGACAGGCTGGCAGGCACTCAGTCCAGGGTTCAAGGGCAAATGGGGAATGAATGGGGTGGAGGTCAGCAGAAGTCAGGCCTGGATGGGCAGCACTTGCACTAGATTCGAAGCATTAGTGCCAAGACCTAAATAGCCCTAAGTACCCTGCAGGAGCTCAGTGGCTGGAGCAATCTGAAGCAGGCCAGAGGCACAGTAAAATGCAGTGAGGACACTGGGTGGGAAGGCAGGGTCAGAGCCCTGCTTCCTCGTAGATGCTTATGAGGCTGTACAGACTCACCAACTTTAGTTCCAGATGGAGCTAGACATTGCCACACATGCACACACCCTTGCCACAACCTGGTAGGCCTTCCTTATTGGGCTGGACAAGCCCCTTCCCCTATATTTCCAAACCCAGTCCACTGGCACAGGCCCCTTTGCCTCCAGAGGCCCAGCTTCATCCTCAGTGTCATTCACTTGCTGCTTTAGTTCATCAAATGCACCTTGCCCACTATTTCTGTCGTCCGTGGGGGTTTCAGAGCCTTTGGGACACTCTTGTTGCCCCAGGATTGCCAAACTGTCTCACCAAAGAACACACTTACCCAAGGTCTGAAGCCCCTTCCTCTTCCAGGTCTGCCACCCCGCAGCCCCACCCCACATGGCCCTCCTTGGCACCTTTCACCTCTTTAGTTTCATAGAGAAAATGTTGTGAGACTATATTAAGTCCCCGGATATACATGTGCATGTCCCTTAACTACAGAAGTAAACTCATACTCCTTCCCCAAACTAACTTTCCTTTTTATTTATATTTATATGTATTTATTAATATATTATTTTAATATATATTTATTTTAATTTATATTTCTTCCTGACCCAGCATTTAGCATTGCTGTCTGCTCAAAGATTGAAACCCAAGGCCTCCCCACACTCCTTCTCCCCATATCCAAACAAATACCAAGTCCAATGATTTTTTTTATCCTAAAAACTTCTACAGTTGTGTTCTCCTACCTATCTGCCTCTCTAACCTCTCATATAATTATTTCAATAGTCTCTAATGCTTCCAGAACAGTCTTCCTAAAACATGAATTGGATCGTGAGCTTCTCCTCCTTGGAAGCCTTCACTGACTTCCCGTGAGAGATAGATGATCTTCTCTCCTGGGAAACAAAGACCCACCATCTCTCCGGCCCCTCTCTTCTCCTTCCTTCCCAGCTTTAATCTTCAAATCAAAGGGCTCTAACCAAGGTGTGTGAAAGGCTGCAGAGTTCATGTATCACTGAGATCACATGCAAAATGCCAGGCATATGCATGTTTTCTGGAGCGGTTGCCAATCATTTTCAAAGGGTTTCTCAAGAGTCCATGACTTGAACACAAGTTAAGAACTACTTCTTGAGGCACCTTGAAGGTGCAGTTGATTAAGCATCTGACTCTTGGTTTCAGCTCAGGTCATGAGATCAAGCCCTGCATCAGGCTCTGTGCTCAGGCCAGTCTGCTTGAGATTCTCTCCATCTGCCCCTCCCATTTGTGTTCTCTCTCTCTCCCTCCCTCCCTCCCTCTCTCTCTCTCTCTCTCTTTCTGAAATAAATGAATAAATCTTAAAAAAAAAAAGAACTTCTGCTCTTCATGTGGCATTCCTTCAGACACTTGCCTCTATTCATCTCACACATAGCTTTTCAGAAGTGTCCAAATATATTTGGCCATGACCTAGATGAGAAACCATTTATATGTAAAACAGAACCAAATCTTTGCCAAAAACTTCTTAAGCCTACTACATCATATACATGTTCATCTTTCCTATTTTTCTATTTTCTTTTTATTTTTTTATTGCTGATTGTGATCCCGTAAACTAATTTTACAGCCCACCCACCAGTGGATTCCAACCTGCAGTTTAAAATTTGGGTCTTGATACTGTATTGTCTTTGTGGCTCTCTATTATTTTTTGTCATGACTCCCACCTGGATTGTGAGCTCCTTGAGGGCAGAGATCATGATACACACATTTTCAATAATACCCATAGCACAGAGTAGGTGCCATTAGACATGTAGGTAATCTGCTGGAAGGAATGTGGGGAAGCCCTAAAACAAATGTTGCCAACTACTTTATGTATGGAGTTGTAAAAATACCTATTTATTTAATGGAAAAGAATTCTCTGGATTGTACCCAGGAGTAAAGTGTGGTCTCTGTGGTGTTGGTTTAGTACAATCACCCTCCACATGATTTTATCCCCTAAAAAAGGAGATACGTGAATTTATACAGTAGGAAGTACATTGGCCTATGAATAGCACAGCAGAACAATAAAGCCTAAACATTTTGAGGTCTCTCCCACTAGACATAGGAGAAAAAATGAATTATTAATGGAATTAAAATGCTGCTTTGTGTAAAACACAGAGGTAAGGAAGTAACTTTTTTTGTTATTAAATCTATCAACCAGTCTTTAAAATTTTGTCATTCTCTGCTATGCCAGGCTGAGGATTTTAAATACATGGTGCCTCCCCTCCAGAGTTTGACAAACCAGTAGATGTATGCAAACCAACAGACCAAAATGGTTATGGGTTCAACTGGTGTGGATATAAAGGGAAAAGTTCAGGAAGGGATATTTCATACTCTATAGGGTAAATTCTTCATTCTACCCCAGAGCTGATGTGCAGGTGTGGCCTTAGCATAAACATGAATGTCACAGGAAAACAAGGGCTGGATAAGCTGGAGGACCTTTGTCTACCACAGTAGCTGCTCCCAATGGCAAGAAGGCTGCTCTGGATGCTTTGTCTGCAGAGGGAGGAGATGCTCCTAAGTGAGATGTCTCTCTGCTTCACAACCTGCAAAGCTCCCGCCTGTGAGCTAGAGCACCTTCTCTTTCCTGCACAGAGTCCCCTTGGCAGCATTCACAGGTTAGGCTGCTCCCCATCTTGAGAATCCCACCCAACCCCCAAACTCCATCACACACAGACCCAGAGGCAAGTCACTCAACTGCTACATCATTCTCCTCATCTCCAAAGTGAGAAAACAATCCCTACCTTTCATGGTTGTCAGAGGAGGTGCTGAGATTTGGGACATTCAGGACCTAGGACACAGTACAAGCACTCTGTCAATGGCAGTTGCTGTTGCTTTGGGTTTTGTTCACTCCACTAATTGACTTACACCATACACAATCCTATGTGTGTCTCTCTGACCCGCCAAACAGTGTGAGGGCTTACAGGGAAACTGAGGCAGCCAAATAAATGAAGCTCAGCTCAATGGCACACACCTGTACACGCCAGAGCCACAGAATAGCAGCAGTAGCTGTAAGGGGGGTAGCCCAGTCCCCAAGATATAGGACATGGGGAAGTCAACTTGAATAAACAGCAGAAATTCAAGAGTAATTTGGCCGAGAAAATAGCCCACTCCCATTACCAGCAGCATTTGCTTCTCCCCTATGTCCCAGTCCCTTCCCACACTGACCACTCAGAGGCAAGGTGATTTACCCTCTGGACATAGCAAGGGGGAGTCCCTGGTTCACATCCTGCCAGCTGTGCTTTCCAGACACACATGTGCTTTCTACATTCTCAAGTCCATAAGCATGAGAACAAGAGGAAATGTCCAGGCTGGCATACTTCAGTAAAACAAAATAAATTCAGCTACAAGCAGTTACAGAACTGCTCTCTGGGGAGCAGTTCCCTGCCTCCAACACACTCCCATGAGACTCGTGCTTTTAAAAGGAGATTTAAAATTCCCACCCTATAATAAATACTCTTTCAATCACAAGGCAGCAAAAACCAGGGCCCTGCCATGAACACACAGCATGGTCCTCCCTGCTCACCACTGCCTTTAAACCCTGACAGATTTCTCTTAGGCTTGAGGTAGTTTTTTGTTTTTTAGATTTCTGTCCCAATGCATTGAAATGCAGACTATTCCCTGCACTTCAATATTTGCGTGGTGGACAACCTCATGCCACTCAACACAAATAATCCAATCACAACACACTGCAGCCAGCCTGCCCCACTCTTAGGAAAAGTTTACACATGACCCTGCACCGGAGCAAAGGGCCTGGGACCTTCTACTTGTTTCCCATCCTACATGTGAAAGAGGGAGTGAGAAGAAGACATGTGACCTCTCCCCAAACACAACGGTGGCAGAGATTGCTAGTGGCCCGACAAAAGACAAAACCATCTTTGTAGCCTTTTTACCTGGGCACATGGCTACCCAGAATAAGATCACAATCCAGGGTCTTCTGCAGCCAGCTGTGGCCATGTAAGTTCTAGAGAATGAAAAACAAGCAGAAGTGTCCTGTGTCCTGTGGCTGCACTTTTTTTTGGGGGGGGGGGGGTCTCTTCCTTGTCCCCTCTTTCTTCCTGCTTCCTGAGATGTGGGTGCCTCCATTTTGGACCAGGAGGAAGAGAGCCACTTCCTAGGGAAGGCAGGATGGTGAGTTGGTCGAGCCCAGGCACTAAGAATTCCATAGATCACTTCCCTTGGGATTCAGTTTATGTGAAAGAGAAATAAACTCCTATCTTGTTTAAGCCACAGTGATAGTAGATTTTCTGTACCTTGGAAGTGAATTCTGCCTTCATTCCAACAGTTCTTCTCAGGACAAAGTCACCACCGAAAATGCCAGGCAGATCTAACCCACTGTGGCCCATCTATAAGGCCACTCTTCACAGCAAGTTCCTAAAAGTGCAAGTCATCACCCAAGCCTCTTAGATGGTTTCCAGAACAGCAGAGCCACGAATTAGCCCCATGGTTCATCCACTATCTTCTAAGTGAGCGCTCTGCCCGGTGCTGGGCTGGATCTTGGAGGTACAGCTATAAACACGATAGACTGGGCCCTGTCCTCCCAGGGAGTGCTCCCAATCTCATGGGTAAAAGGAGCCAGAGAACAAGCAAAGTGATGAGGAGAAGAAAGCATGAAAGGACAGCATGGGCTGTGACAGGCTTGGTGTGGGAACTCAGCCCGGTGAGGGAGCACTTCCATTGACAAGGATGTCCATCGATCCTATGGTTGTCAGACTCATCTTCACAGAAGAGGTGAGTCTGCAGGGAGGAAAAATGGGTAGGACAGACCAAGGGAGAAATGTGCACAAGATCAGAAAGGCAGTGGGGAAGTAGCCACTGCTACATTTGGAGGGCTTGCTGAGGTCCCCTACCACCAGCCACCAGGTCACCTCCATGCCCCAGCCAATAGTGGGCTCCTGGCATCTCAGGCTCCCATGGCACCTGCACGTCCCAGGCCAAGCATGGGTGCAGCTCTGTGGTGAAGGTACTAACTTTTCCTGTAGGTATAGTGGGGATAGACATAAGCCACTGTGTCCCCATGGGGACCGCTTTGTTCTCTCCCGCTTTGTACCACTTCCTTCACCAAAGGCCTGCCCTGCTCATTGACAGAGACCCCAGGTTCAACACTCCATCAGAGAATAGCCCTCCCTAGACATCTTTCCAGCTCCCCCATGTTGTCCCAGCTCAGCACTTTCCTCCAATTCCCCTCTCCAATGACCTCTCTAGAACTTCACCTCCCCCACTTCTCCCATCCTGGAGTAGGGATCATCCTTCTAATCCATCCTGATTCCTTTGCTAACCATTCTGCTTCCCTTTCCAGATCCTGACCCAAATATCAATGCTGCGAAATTCAAAGAAAGTCTATAGAATCCTTGCAGATTCAAGGAGACATGAGACCAGACCAGGAAATGCAGTGAACGAGTCCGGACTGGATCGTGGATGGAGGGTGGGGAACATTATAAAAACACTATTGGGACGTTCGTTGGTGAGATGTGAGTATTGACTTCATGTTAGGTCATGGCATTGGATGAGATCATCATGTCATGGTTATAGAAGATAAAGTCCCTCCTAGGAGATATTTGCCGGAGTGTTTCAGGGTGAAAAGCCATGTTGTCTACAACATAATCCCAAAGAGTTCAGCAAAAGATATGAATAATATGTATTTGGAGAGAGAGAAAGCAAAATGTCAACTTATAAATCTGTACAAAAGGTATACAGATGTTCCTTGTACTATTCTTGCAACTTTCCCAAGGTAAGAATTTCTTTCAAAATACAAAGTTAAATAAAAACATCTGAAACATTAGAAAGGAAGAAGAAAAGAAGGAGCCCAGAGGCAGGCATGGATGTATTATCAAAAGAAGAGTTTGAGGGATGCTTGGGTGGTTCAGCGGTTGAGTGTCTGCCTTCAGCTCAGGTCGTGATCCCAGGGTCCTGGGATGGATTTTGCCATCGGCTCCCCACAAGGAGCCTGCTTCTCCTCCCTCTGCCTATGTCTCTGCCTCTCTGTCTCTCATTAATAAATAAATAAAAACTTTTAAAAAAAGAGTTTGAAATGCCTAAAAGGTCACCCGGAAGGGAGATGACCCTGGGAGACATGGTGTCTCCCGAGAAACCCTCAAGGCCGGGGACAGAGCCCCAAGGTTTCCCAGCTCGGGACCCCAGCCTCCTCATCTGATACCAGCCCCTCCCTAACTTTGCTGCGCTGCTATTTATAGAGCCACTGCTTTCCTACATAAGCCCTGAAATAGAAATGTTAAAAGAGCAGCTGGTGCCTCACGGGAACCTAATAAAACGTCTGTTTCCAAACAGTCCTGCTTCTGTCATAAATATTCTGTAGTTCCTGCTCCTTCGTTCTGTTTTAGCAGGCACATTAGCATAAAAACGGGACTCGGTTTATTAAGAATTTATCTCTCCCTGCTGTCTACCGTCCGCACAGGGCCACTGGGCCGTGGGCCGTGTGGGAGTCATGCCAGCCTCAAGCTCGAGGGCGAGGGGTGCTGGGCCAGTCCAGCGAGGACTCGGAGAAGGTGCTGCGTTCCCAGGCTCCAGCAACCGAACCCAGGAGCTGACGCATCCTCATGCGTGCACACGAGTGAATTCGCTCGCCACGTCCCTGGGGAAGGCTTGGTGGGCTCTGGGGAGGGCAGCCCCCACGGGCTGGCAGAGGCCTCAGATGGCCTGGACAGTCCGCTGGCCCCCAACGCTCTCGGGTCCCTTTGGCTTCCCAATTTCTTGTTGGATGATGTCTTAATTCGCGTGGGCTGCCATCACAAAATGCCACAGCCCATGTGGCTTAAATAGCAGACGTTTATTCCTCACAGCTCTGGAAGCTGGAGGTTCAAGATTGAGATGCTGGTCCCTTTTAGGTTCCTGGTGAGACCCCTCCTCCTGGCTTGCAGACAGCCACCTTCCTTCTCTCTATGTCCTCACACAGGGAAGGGGCGAGAAGGGCTGGGTCTCTCCGGTGTCTCTTCTTATAGGGACACCAATCCTATTGGATCAGGTCCCCACCCTTAGGACCCCGTTCATCTTAATTACCTCATGACAGCCCTGTTTCCAAATACAGTCACACTGAGGGTTGGGGCTTCAGTGGGTGAATTTCAGGGAGACACAATTCAGCCCATAACAGATGACAACACTGCTGTCACCAAGGCCCCCAAGCCCTCCTTTTGGTGAGAACCAAGGCTGCCAGCCCTCCTTTCAGCTCCCTTTGGGCCCTGGTCACCATCTCCCCTCTCTGCCAGCTCTCAGCCTGTGTCAGATCATGTGCCAGCGGCTGTGGTAAGGACTGAGGGCCAGACCAGAGGCACCGCATGAGGCAGGAGGTGGGGGTACAGACCACCAGGCAAGTCAGGACCCACTGGCGAGGCCCCAGCCCAGTTCCGACCCCCTGGACCCAGGGGTGGCCTCTCCCCGAAGCTGAGCATGAGAGGGCCACCAAGTGACCCCTGCGCTGGGCACCCAGGCACTCCCAAGGGCTCACCCGAGCACCACAGCCCTCACGTGTGAATGCCATCCAGCTTTTTTTTGTTCATTGTTGCATGCCTAACAATCGGGAATGTTTTACTTGGAACCGGTGTGCAATCCCATCATGCTGTACTTCCTTTGTACCGAACAAGTGTTATTTAATGGGGCAGTTTTGATTGTTTTGGAGATAGGCACATATTTGGAAAGAGGAGGGGTTTGTGTGCCTTGATTATATTGGCCCACTTCCTTTATTTTTTCTGGGAAATCCTTCTTCCCGTGTGTATAGATGGTGAGCCTCCCAGAACCGCACAGCACAGCACATGAGACCCTTGCCTGGGGCAGCATCGCAGCGCCCCATCCAGGCCTGCCACTCAGGGTCCTCCTGGGAGGCCACGGAGCAGGGGCGGGAGCTGAGTCAGTGGCGCCTCGTAAAGCTATAAAGTCACACTCAGGTAGAGCCGTCCCAGGGAGCGGGCCTGTCTGCTCCATGCTGGGGGACCGGGGGGGGGGGGGGGGGGGGGGGGGGGGGGGGGGGGGTGGTTGCGTGCAACATATCAAATTCCCAGTCAGTTCCAAAGGCCTGGTCGGGCAGGCCTGGGTCAGCACAAGCGTCTGGGGCCCCTTCCTTTCCCTCTGGGCTCCATTCCTTCAGATGCCCCCTCCCCTGCACCAGGAGGCTTTTCCTCTCTCACCAGTCAGCCTTCAATGGAAGAATGGCCATTGTTTCTTCTCAGGAAAGAGGCCTCCATCCCCGCCGTCCTTTCTGGCATCCTGTTCCTGGTTCCTGAGTCCCACTGCAGAGCAGCCTAGGCTCTCTGCCCACCTGAGTGTCGGCCTGCCCTCAGATTAGCCTCCCCTGCCCACCCTTATGCTCCTCCTCTCCCTGAGCCAGCTGGCCCTGGCCTCTCTCCCCCTCTCAGGGCTACCCGGCTCCCTGCGGGGAAGCCTCCTGCCTGGGCCCTGGCTCTACTTACCTGGGCAGCCCTGCCTTCCCCTTCTCCCCCTTCATGCTTTCTCCCTCATGGGACATACTTGCCTGGGACCTTGTATGAAAAGACACGCAGCCAACTCCCTCAACAGCATCCTTGGCACTTCTCAACGATACCGCAGGGGATGCAGACCACAGAGTGCTCGCTGACTCGCCAGGGACCACGGTGACTGCCTCCAAAGGAGACCTAGTCAGTGTCTTGTCTCACAGACTCATGTGGTCATCTGCTTGCTCACCAGCCCCTCTTCCTGAGAAGCCATTTCTTTCGGGTTGATTAACACCTAGGGACCCAAGGGACACGAGGCCCCATCCTGTCCCACCACCAGCCAGGTCCTGAGGTGCCAGGACAGTGGTGGCTGGCTTGGGAGCTGGCATCCAGAATCACTCCTATCTTTTCTCTTCACCATCTGGAAGCTCAAATATGATCACACCCCCTCCACAGGAATGTACATAAACGTTGGAGTAGAACCCAATACCTCCAAACAACTGGAGGATGACCCTGAGAATGCATCCTTGGCTTCTCTGACCATCCGGGCTTGTCCAATTTGTCTCCTGCCTTGGGGGCCACACCATGAGCGAGGTCAGGAGGAGCAGCTTGGACCACTGCTTCTTACACAGCACCCTTCCTAGTCTCTGCCTCTCTGACCCTCTCATCCTCACCGGAAGAGAGGAAAATGTGCTTCACAGCTTTTGCAGCTTCATTTTCCTGGGGTTACAAACTGTCCCAGGAAACCCACACCTTAGCCCACTTCAAAGAAAAATCAGTAGCGTTTCCATACCTGGCTAGGAAGAGCACCTGCTGGAGGGGGCGGCGCTCCCCTGCTCGGGGCCCCCGGGGACCCTGGCCGCCACCTTGCTCTCTAGGCCCAGCCTGTTTGGACTCACCCCTGAGCTGTTCTGCCTTCCACAGGACTCCACTCCACCCACTCCCCTGGTGGGTTCCGTTCCTGACAGCTGAAGCTCTTTCTCACTCAGCCTTAGTCCCTGTGGACTGCCACGGCTGCAGTCAGCACTCCTCCTGGCTCCTACCATCCATCCGGGACTCAGCCAGGTCCTGTCTGTGTCAGCTTCTCGGAGGGGCGGGTGGCCAGGGCAGTTCAAACCTCCCATGGCCGGGGAGAAGCCCCTGGCTCCTCCTGTCCTATGCCTTGAACAGAAACAGTCCCATTAGGCTGCACAGCTGTGCAGACCCTGGGTGATCCTGTCGTCATGAGGTCTCCCCCACAGTCTGTCCCCAGGACACAGCAACACTGGGTGAGCCAGGGAAACAAGTCAGTGGCTGTACAGAGTACGTGAGGTCACCCCAGACTTTCAGGGACAAGGTCAATTTGTATCCAGGGGCCACGTGTCCCTTCTGCCACCACTGGGGGTGTGTGCATGAGAAGTGCATGCCTACATGTATGTGCACACGCGTGTGTGCGCGCACACACCCACATACACGGGAGCCTGTGCTCCACTCATGCAGGTGCCTCGTGGCATGGTCTTTGCTTGTCTCAGTGCCCCCGGGAAGAGGGCAGGCCCAGAGGACCTCTGTTCACTCCTGTTCTTAAACCGATGTATGTCAGGGGCTTAAACCAGAAGCTGTCGATAGTGAGCCCACATCAATAAATCAGTGCTCATCATTGCTTTCATCCAACCTCTCAGGGCTGTTGTGAGGCTGAAAGGAGATGACGCATGGAACATGTTAGAACAGTGCCTGGCCCACCACGAGTGCTTACAAATGTGTGCTAGCTACAACTGTCATGCTTGACTTCAAGGTCTGTGGAGGTACAGATCCGAAGGGAAACACAACAATCCATGTGAGGTATTAGGTACCCCATGAGGTTCACGACTGTTATCAGGCTATGAGCAGCCGCTGAACTAGCAAGGGTGACCCAGAGGAGTTCAGAGGGACCTTGACCTCTGGATAAATGTCCTCATTTCACTGAGTTCCTGAATCCACCTTATTAGGTTAGTACATTCTCTTAAAGAGCAAGTTCCAAATTAGAATGACCAAGATCATGAACAATTGTCAAGTTTATTGATAAATTGTGTCCTCTGCATGCTAACCCTTAATCCCTCCAAGCCTTGAAAAGCTAATTGTTCAGCTCTTCCTCCAGACCTGGGCCCTTGGGAGCTCCTACTTCCCAAGTAAGGGTGTGGAGGTGGAGCCCAGAGTCCCGAGGGGACCCAGCCAGACCACAGGCAGCATCTACATAAGGCCAACTGTCTGCTTCAGACATCAGATGTCAGATCAACTCGAGCCAGAGGCGTTGGGACCAAGCCCCAGGTCAGAAACTACATTGGCTGGAATATTTCCTAGAAACAAAAGAGCTAACAGCCTGTCTGTGACATAAGAGTCACTGGGGAACAGCATGCAGACCCCCTGCTGTGTGTCAGAGGTTGTCACTGGATTGAGAGATGCTGATGAGATCTGGAGATACTGCTCGCAGGTGCTGGGCAGAGCTAGCAGGAGAGAAGCAAACTTCCACAGGTACAGGTTCCAAGAACCATGGGGCTCTGCCAGCAATATCCCAAGGCTGGAAGAGCAGGGAGTGATGGGAAGTGGCAGGAGGTAGAGGGGTGGGCTCCACAACTCAGAGCAGCTCAGCACTTGGCTGGTTTGGTTGTTCAGTTTCTCGGTAAGACTTACCTAAACAAAGGTTGCCCCTGCATTATATTTTACCAAAAATTATGTAATTCAGTATCCTAGGGTTACTTTCCTTTGGCTTTAAATTGTCTGTTTAGCTTAGTTTTCTGTGCTCCAGATGAGGACTTACCTACACTTTTCCTTCAAGACATCTACAACCTGTTACCTAGACTTCAATCATAAAGTCAAATTGGCAGACAAGTCACTGCCTCTGTGCTATCAGCAGAAAATCACTCAGAGCCATGCATTTGCAGAATGGTTTCCAAATGTAATCTGCGGCTTACAGACTGAGAGAACTCTAGAAAGCTGTTAAGTTGACTCCTTAGCTTGGAAGAAAGAGACCCCATGTGCCAGGAACTGTGCTGTTCCCAGGCAGAACAAGGCATTCTGAGACTTCCCAATCTTTATAGGGTTGATGACACAAAAGCACGTTGGCAACACAATGACCCTGTTTCTTTCATTCTTAAGGGAACAAGAGGGCTGGAGGGTCCAGTGTTGCCCCAGACCAAGAGTCACTGCTGGAAGGGAAAAACATCCTGAATCTAAGGGCTTCTGTTTCCTTCTCTTTAGGGTTCCCCCAGCTGGGCTCCCCTGCCACTGGAGCCCATCCTTGGCCACGGTAACTAATGACTATTCCAGCATGCATAGACAACCTCCATGAGAGGGCCTATGCCTGCTCTCCACTAGGAAACTTCCAGCATGGCCCATGACTGTCACAAATGCTGGTGCTTTCCAGTGCTTTCTCATTCCACCCAATCTCGTTCCCAGAGACAGCTCCTCCTTTCCCACCCCTGCCCCATGCTTCCAATCACCCGCTGCTTTGGATGTCTGATGACTCCAGCATGAATTTCTTCTCTAAGCCCCAAACCAGTTTCCCAGCTTTCTACTGGACAGTGAATTGTCAGCTCAACATGCTCCAAACTTAACTGTTCATCTTCCCCCACTGTCAGAGAATGGGACTCCCATTCACCTAGTCATCCAAACCAGCAATCCAAATATACTCATCATCTAGGTCCTGTAGATTCCACCTTGGTGAAGATTTTGTTTCCACCCCTGCCTCTCCAGCCCTACTGCATCTGCACTCTTTCCCCAGCCTCAGCACCTCTCATGTGACCTCACACATCCCTCCAAACCCTCTCTGGGCTTAATTTCTTTATCCAACCTCAGCAAAGCCCCCAGAGTACCCCTCTAGAACAGAAAGCCTAGGATTTTCCTTCTGGAAAAGTTTTAAATTATAGATTGGATTTGTTTAATCAACTAGTTTAGTTTAGACTTAACTTAGTTAACTTATTTAGTCTTAGACTAGTTGAGATTCACATTTTTTTCTTGTGTCCATTTTGACAAATTGTGTTTTCTAAGGATTTACCCATTTATCTAAATGTTCAAATGTAATGGCATTTTCATGAAGGTTGGCTCTGTTGTGATGTCTCCTTATCATGCTGGACAGTGATTAGGTTTACCTTATCTATTTTCCCCCCTTGCCCAATCTTGCTAGGGTTTATTTTTTTTAAATCAGTTTTATTTTTCTTTCCAAATAATCTAACTTCTGGTTTCGTTAAGATTTCCTATTTTGTATTTGTTGTATACTTCATTAAAATAATCATTTATCCTTTTTTTTCTTCTTTTTCCTTTCTTTGAGTTCAACTACTGGACTATAAGCTCCATAAGACAAATGTTATGTGTTGGTTGTTATATTTAAATGTTGTCTACAGCCTAGCATAGTGTCTGGCACATAGAAAATGCATAATAAATTTTTAGGGAGATGAGAAAAGGAAAGGAAAAAGGGGGAAAAGAGAAGGAGAAAAAGTCAGGGAGTTGAAAGAACAACAGAACTGGAATATAAATTGCCCACATATCTGGGGAATTAGTTGTAATATACCTGCATGTATCTGTATGTCTATTTCTGTGGGTGAGTGGGTATGCAGGTGTGGGTGTATGATATACCAGGGCCCTTTAGTTTAAGCATTCTCATATCAGGACTCCAAGTGCAGTTCATGGTATGAATCGTAAATATACCTTTTCCTTCCCTATGGAGTATTTCTCGGCACATAGCATGTATCAGGCCCCATGCCAGACACTAGAGAGGCAAACATAAGTAAGAATTTGTTCTTGCCCTTCAAAAGCTCAGAGGAAAAGCCTAGGCAGTAGACAAGTGGACTAGATCTGGCCAGCACCTGCTTTGTAAATAAAGTTTTGTTGGTACACAGCCATGCCATTCACCTGTGGCTACTTTCACACACAACAACCAAGTTGAGTAGTTGTGACAAAGACACATGGCCCTCAAAGCAGGGAATATCCAGCCCTTTGCAAAACATACCTGTGGCCCTCCCCAAGATAATAGACTCAGAAAGGTAGGCTGTGGCCTTGTCCATCATGCAGTGCCTAGCCCATGTATTCATGCTTGGCAAATGGGTTCTCAAAGCCCCAGGAGCTCTCTGGAGTCGGGCTGATCAGTGGGTACAGATCATCTCATTATCTAGTGAGTGTGCACCTTTACTTCCAAGCAAATTCAGTACAATCTCCAGTAGGTATTGATGACCTCTGTATCAACTCCTCAGCTCATCCTGGGATGAGCACCTTACCCAGAGGTCTCATTCGGTGCCCTCATGGCATGTGGCCCTAGATGAGCAGAACCTCTACTGAGGTTCCTATAGAAAAGTGAGGCTGGCTGTGTAGGGTCCACATCATGCTGCCGACTTCAGGCTCCACTGCCTTATCTTAAATCAAAAACTCCACCAGGAAAAAATGTCACCCATCAGCCAGGATCATGTTCACAATAGTCTCAGAACTGGTGCTAAAGACAACCTCAAAGACGTTCTGTTCTTCTGCTCTGGCACTTGGTGACCATCCAGGTGGACAGAAAGACAAAGGCTGGGAATAAGAGAGCCCCACCGACCAGTCCAGTAGTGGAGATGCACACACGCCTTTCCAAAGCCACACCAGCAAGCCAGGGCCTGGGCCACCTGACTCCTCTTCCCTGCAACCCTGTGGTTGGCTTTTCTCTAAAACGGAGCTCAGTCAGCTCTTACACAGGGCTTGCTGATTTTTATAGTTTTCCCTATAAGTGTGTGTGTGTGTGTGTGTGTGTGTGTGTGTATGCACTTAACTTTTTAAAAATGGTGGTTTAAAAAAAAAATAGGGCACCTGGGTGGCTCAGTTGGTTAAGTGTCTGTCTTAGGGCTCAGGTCATGATCTCAGGCTCCTGGGATGGAGCCTTACATGAAGTTCCTTGCTCAGCGGGGAGTCTGCTTCTCCCTCCCCCTAAGCGCCTCTCCCCACTCATGCTTGCACTCTCTCTCAAATAAATAAATAAATCTTTTTTAAAAAATAAAATATGTTCATCAGTAAGTCAAAGTGTCAGAATTGTCCGGATGAAAGTGGGTACCAACAGGAAAGCCAGAAGCGGCCTTTGAGTTTAAAATCAGAGAAGGAAACAGAATCTCTATTCAACACCAAAACGGCAGTAGATCTCTGACAGCTCAGCCCTGACAAAGCCAAATGTCATTTTCTCTATTCTAATTTATTGATTTCTGCTGGCTGTCGGAAGTGTTCAGGGGAGGAAGTGTGCTGAGTCCTCAGCTAATGCCTCTCATTGTTCTCCCAATTAGCGCCAGGGGGTGAGTTGGTAGTGGGGACCACAGCGGGGTGGGGACTGTGCTGTGTCTAAAAGTGGTGGTGGGGATGCACAAGAACTGTGGTCCTTGGAGCAAAAACATGTGCTTGCATTTCTCCTGCTGCAGCATTTTTTAAAAGTAGCCCCCCCCCACACACACACACACAAAAGGACATCATATCGTCCCCCACCTGTCCTGCTCACCTGTCCAGTCATCTTGAATCACCAGCCCCAAAACACAATCGTTGCCAGGGGCTACCCCCAAAATCACCATCCCCAGAGCGCTTGTTAAAAAGTCTGTGATCACAGAAATGGAAATTACCAGATCTTCATGGAACATCTCCACCCAGGTGTGGCTCCCTCCCGGGTGTCAGGAAGGCCCAGGTGCAGGTGGGGGAGACACCCCAAGGTCAAGGTCAGTCTACAACCCTGAGAGAAATACTGGGCCCTCCAGATGTAAAGATAGCTGCCTCTTAAGTGTCTTATTTTCCATTCTGCTACTTCAAGAGGGCTTTGGGGTTTCATTGTGCTGCGCTTCAAGAACACTCATTACAAAACCAAAACCAAAGTCACAGAACAATGAGAAATCACCAGCCCATTGCACAAAGTTGGAGTGCTGCGTATGACCACTTCAAGTATCAAGTATTTTTTAGAAGTGACCTCCTACCATGGGCCTCCGCAAGCTGCTCCTGTTTTTCTGGCTAGGTGCCTCCCCCGGCCAGAGGGGCTGCCTCTCAAGGGCTCACCTGGGCCAGGGTTGCCTCTGTGCTTATGGCCTCTGGGTAAGCACCCACAGCCCTGACCTTTCTGCTGTCCCCCAGATACCTGCCACCGGCTGCCCACTAGACACCACCACCCTGAAGTCCTCTGGACTCCCCTCGGGCCTCTCCATTCCCATTGCTGACTGATCAGCTTCCAGCCCCCTGCCTCCCACAGCAGAAAGCCTGTCGGCTCCCCTCTGGGTGGCTCCCAGCCGAGACTTTCTCCCTGTCACTCTCCCTGCCAGCCCCGTGCCAGGCGCAGTGTCGACGTGGGCCTTATCCCAGAAGGGCCTCCTTCTGCAGGCTGTCCTCCTCCCCAGCAAGCCTCCCACTGGACTTCCTCTCCAGCCAGGCCTTGAGGATACCCAACCCACCCAGACCACCCTGCCAGTCCTCTGCTCTGTGTTCTCTGGCACAGGCTCTGCTGCCACCGGAGGAGACATCGTTGCTGTCCCCACACGCTCTGTGACCATCCCCTCATGCCCATCATAACCCCACCCGGACATTTCTCTGCACCTCATCTACCCGCTCCACCCCTCCTCAAAGCCCAGGTCTTTACAGGTCAGACTCCCTGCTGTCACCCTCCCAGATGGGAGAAGAGTGACCTCCCCTCTTCCTGAAATCCCCTCGTGTGTATTGTCTGCACCATCTCTCACCTGGCCCTGTTCCTGTGGGACCATACTGTCTCACGAAGAGACGGCCATTCCTTTACTTCCCGGGTCCCATAAGGCTCCCGCCAGCTCACTTTAGAATTCAGCACAAGTTCCCTTTCCTCAAAATGCTGTCTCTCAGATGATTGTCACGGTGGACACAAGCCGTTGATGAAGACTGGGGTTTTCATCCACCCTCCCTCACCCCCCAGCTTCCAGTGGTGGGAACTTCCCACATCCTGGGCATTCCAAACCCAAGTTCTCATTCTTCTGGCTCTCAGGAAGGCTTGGTCTACCTCTAGCTGGAGCAACAGTCTGAAAGCCAAAGCTCTTCTGATTCGCGGACTCCAGGCTGTCTTAGGAACTAGATGCCTGTTAGAATTCCAGAGGATGGCTTCACACATCAAGAGCTGAGTGCTGCAGGGTGTGGGCTTCTGTGAGAACATGCAGGTGGGGAGGGGACAGATGGTGGAGGGTGGTGACAGACCATCAGCCCTTTACCTACCCGAGAGGAAGTTCTGGGTTAACAGGAGGCAAAAAGAGAGGCATCCACAAAAACACGGCTTAGACACTTGGGAAGTAGCTGGACGTGCTAAGCCTCTGCAGGACCTCTCCACTCAGGCCACACCAACAGGGCCAAGCAGTGGGAAACGTCCAAAACCTCAGATGAGTTTGGAAGGAACAAGAAGAGTTAGTATCTCCAAATATCATGCACCATATTACGCAGTTTTCTCTCATGGGGCTGTGTCTCCCTGACTAATTCATAAGTCGGCTCTGTGGGGCAAGATGGAGGCCCTTGTGTGCATAGACCTCACAGCCCTGTAGCCTGTGTGCGAGACCTCCACACTCACACGTGTGGGCTCCTAACAGGGCCAGGGGCTGTCCCATGGCCTTGGGGTTCAGGAGACCGCTGACTTAGTCTTTGGTGTGGGAGGCAGAACAGGAGGGGCTGCCATGATTCACAGGAGCTCAGGGAGCGAGCAGCTCCTTGGAGCCAGAGGGTCGGGATGGCTTTGTGGAAGAGTGAGGAGAGTGTGGTGTTCGATCATCCTCCACCTTCCCGTACCCAAGGGAACGGAGAGAGAGGAGTCCCAACAGGAGTGGCCAGGGCCTCCTCCCCAGCATCCAGCCTACAGCACCCACAGCAGGCAGGGGCCCAGCTCACTCTCACTCCTCGTTAAAGACAACTTGGTCCAGCCCTCTGAGCTCACCACGTGCTCCCCAGGAGGAGCATGGGGCCTACCTGGGTTGGCTGTCTGACCCATGAAAGGTGATTTCACCTCTCAGCCAGCTTCTTCACCCACAACATAGGAGAACAATGCTGCCTCCCTCTTGCAATGGTCGCGAAGATCAGATGAAGGGTTGGCTCCCTTTCTCGTTCTCTTTGAGAGGGGCTGGGGAACATGAAAGCCTAGGAGACCTCTAGGACTAAATCTGACAGCCCTGCTCCTCGGGGGCAGGGGCAGGGGCCCCTACAGACCCTCAGGACCCCAGGAGGTGATCCCTCTCCATAGTCTTGGGCTCCCACCCCACCCCCATCGATGAGCATCCATCCACATGGTTCAATGCAGCCACTCTGCCCTGTGGTCTTGGGATGGTGCTGCAACCCCTGGGCCCGCCCTGGCCCCTCTGCAGCCTCCTGTGCAAACACACAGTGCTCAGGTGCAACCCCAGGGATGTCCCAGCTCACACCCTCCACATCCATGGGGTGGAGGCCCACAAAGGAGTGACCCAGGGCCTGCAGCAGCCTGCTTACCCCATGCCCCCACAATGTGCCTCTGTTTAATCAGGTTCCACTGCCAGGGCTCCATCATAGGCTGAGAGCTTCCAGTGTCACCTGTCCTCAGAGTTAAGATGTTTACAACAGCAAGGTCAGGGGCTACGGGCATCCCAGCTCACCTGCTCTTATTTGGGGTGACTTTCACATCATCAGGGGACAAGTTTCCGGGATGATGACACATGCTGTGTTTGGCTTCTCTGGATGCCTAACCATCGGGTGTTGGATTTGGTTGGATTTTTGTTCCCTCACGAAGGTCTATACAACATACCAAAAGCCAGCCATCACTGGGATGAAGAGTTGGCTTGAGGAGGTCTAGCCTGGCTCATCAGCTTAGCTGGGAATTTTCCCTCAGTGTCTGGCCTACCAAGCAACTCTAGTGTCCCCTGCAGCTGCCTTGGGGAGTCAGGCCCCCAAATCCTAGGAAACGTGGGTTCTGCTCCTCAGCTGTCATAGGACCAACAGGTTTATAGAAAGGACCCTGACTCAGTCTCCCAGCTGGGCTTGCATGGACCATTCCTACCAACAGTAAAGTTGGTCAGACCAAGTTCCCCCACACAGACTGTGGGGTCTTCCTACGGGCACATTAGCCTTTCCAATATCACTAACAGTGGGATACCATTCCAAAAACCCAGAAAGGAATATGAGAGGAAGGAAAAAAAAAAAAAAAGTGGTCGGATCGCAATGGCTGGTTTATATGCCTCAATCTTTCTAGAAATCTCTATGCAATTGGAGGGAAGGGGTTCCATCTTCCTCACTGTTGTACCCCAACATCTTAGCACAGCCTGGGGAAAAGAGCCCAAGCCTTTAGAGGGCCTACTAGCCTATATGACTGCGCTGCAGAAAAATGCCCTTGTGCAAAGAAAAAGGTGCCCCTCTTTTCAGGCGGAGGCAGCCCTCTAGCACATCCAGCAGGAAATCACAATCAGGATTTCAGTGCTCATTCACATTCCACCTCCCATACTTCACACCCTTGGCTGAGCCAAGAACCTTTATTCAATGCACAAACTGCACATGTGTACATGGCATCCCTGAACATCGAGAGTGTTCAGAACAGGTCATTAAGTTGAATCCATGCAGTAAAGAGACATACTGTGGCTTCCCAAACCATTTGGCTTATAAATGCCAAATAAGTAGCCTATTTCAATATGAGTTTTCACTGACTGGACTTTAAAGAGTGAATCAAGCATTCTGGAACCCCCAACCCCAGACCAAATAGCCGGACCACTGTCATTGCTTCCTAGAGATCCTGAGACTCCTGCCCACCCAGCTTTAGCCAGAAGCTCCAACAATAGCCCTCCCCCAGCACACTTGAGGGCAGGAAAGAGCAGAAGTGCTCCCTTAGGGGAGCTCTCGGGGGAGCCCTCTTGCTGCTCCTGCCCCCTCCCCAGCCTCACTAAGGCTCCCACCTGAAGGAGCCCCCTCAGCCAGCACAGGGGCAGAGCTCTCCATCCATCTGCGTTCTTGCTCAGAGGTAGCTACCGCAGAGCCTCAGTCATGTGACTATTTGCTTAGGTCACTTTGCATGTTAGCCCATCACCCCTCTCCACAAGGCTCAGGAAGTGTGTGAGGGTGTGCTGGCCAGGACGGCTGTCACCGGTGAGGCTTAGGACTGGTCAGCCCACCGGTGAGGCTGCTCCTCCCGGCAGCCCCAGGGGGGGTACTCTCACTGGGGAGGACTGTCCCGCAGCTACAGGTAACCCCTAACCATGCAGCCCCGAGGAAGAAGGGACTCCTCTCCTCCGGAGCCACCAGAAGGCAGGGGCCACTGTACACCCAACTGCATTCCTTCAGCACTGCCCTAGCTCTGCGCAGAAGAGAACATGCCTGTGACATGCGGGGCACTATTCCTGTGCATTCGGGATCCAGGAATGAAACACCAGCTCCCAATATCCGCCTTTTCAGAGCTTGCACTCCCAGTCGCCTTGCTCTGTCTGGCCATGGGTGCCCAGAGCGTGCCAGACCAGCATGCTCTCTCCTGATTCTCCAGTTCACATTCTGCCTGACATTTATTATTCGGGATACACAGAGGTGGAGTCCAGCCTGGGAGATGATGACCCCCAATGAGAAGCCACTCCCACCGCACAGCACTAACCCCTCCAGATGTGGTTTTTCTTCTCTTAGCTTCCTCCACAACTCAGTCATCTTGATTTTCTCTTTTTTATTCCCCTGTTCTGTTTCCTCATTTTCTTTCTCCCATCCTCTGGAATCCCCTGCATACTCTTAAGGCTCCAGAAAGCATGGGAAAGAAGCTCCTGACCCTGGCAAAGCATGTCCATGTCTGAGACAGTTTCCAAGGGCAAGGGAGTTTGGGAGATGCCCTCTCGCTGCAGCCAGGTGCCCAGCAGAAGGCCCCGTTGGCACCATCCATGGGCGTATCCCACAGCTCCAAAGAAAAAGAGCTGGGACATGGCCCCCCAGACCTGGCTGACCCACCCGAAGAGCAAACCCTAATGAGAAAGGATGCCCATTGTGCATCAGCACCTTCCACCATGCTTTCTCCAAAGCAGCCCAGAGGCTGTGACAATCAATGGCCGTCCCCTAGGAGCACTCCAACTCTCACCCCACTGTCAGGAACTCAGGACCCAGGAGGATACAGTGCCCCTAGAGGACACGCCTTCTGGATCCCATTGATGAAGAATGAAGATGTTCACCCCTGGATTCAAAGCCAATAAGAATTAACAGTAGTGTCAGAACATTAGCCTCTCAGGGCAGACATTCTAAGCAATTTCCCCAAAGTATGCTGCTGACCACTTGAGACTATCCCACACTAAGTATATGTTTGTGTAAGCTGAGTTACAATCTTAGAAAAAGAAATCTGTTTTGGACAATGGCGAATGAAAAGTGCATGGTTTGCAAGGAGCAAAGTAACCATAGAGGGAAGAATGAGCCAGGGCATCTCCCACACACCCAGTGAGTGCAGACCAGCACTCACAGGCCAGGCTGAGCGAGGCCCACACAGCCCACCTGCAGATTTGCAAAGGTCTCTCAAAAGTGACCCAGGGGGTTGAATCATTTTTAAAAGCCAACAGCATTTGTGTCCATTTTTTAGTTTTTCAAGTCAACAAATTCATTATTTTATACTTCCCTCTTTGAGACAAATCTATTAAGCGACAGATGAATCTGCTTTTGCCTCAACCCTTCACTCCCACTGGCCCTCAGCTGATTTAACCATGTGCCATCTCTAATTGCTTTTGTTCCTTGTCATATATTGTTTATTTTCTACCCACAGTGGAGCACTACCAGTAGACAAGAAGCATGACAAACACTGATGATGAATTACAAGGAGCATATTAGCAAACAGCACAAAATGGTAATAATTTTGCAAATTTATCTCCTGATTATTTTCACCAAATCCAGATTTCTAGTACTTCAAAAATAAAAGTTGAAAAGAAAGTGTACCTGGGTGGCTTAGTCAGTTAAGCGACTGCCTTCAGCTTGGATCCAAGCCCCATGTCGGGCTCTCTGCTTAACAACGAGCCTGCTTCTCCCTCTCTCTCTGTGTTCTCTCTCTCTCTCAAATAAATAAATAAAATTTTAAAGAAAAAATTATATATATATAATTAGAAAAAATTATATACACACACATATATAATTATACCCAATTTGGTGGGTTTTGTTTTTAGAGAGGGAGGGGGAGGGCCAGAGAGAGAGAATCCCAAGCAGCCTCACACCCAGCAGGGAACCCAATGTGGAACTTGACTCCACAATCTCAAGACCATGACCTGAGCCAAAACCAAGAGTCAGATGCCCAACCAACTGAGCCACCCAGGTGCCCCTGGCTTTTTATTTATTGGTGAGGGGGAAAAAATAATATTTCAGAACAGCTTAAGTCTTGTGTCTTATCTTGTCAGTTAGAAATAAAATTTCAAAAATTAGAAATATATACCAGTTTATTTTTTTTATGATTTTATTTATTTATTCATGAGAGACAGAGAGAGAGAGAGGCAGAGGCAGAGACACAGGCAGAGGGAGAAGCAGGCTCCATGCAGGGAGCCCAACGTGGGACTCGATCCCAGGACTCCAGGATCACGCCCTGAGCCGAAGGCAGATGCTCAACCACTGAGCCACCCAGGGGTCCTTATATACCAATTTAAGTGCAAAATTAAGCATTGCCTATTTCCTGTTATAATGTTGTAAAATATATCATATATCATATATATAGAGAGAGGAACTAAAATCAAATCATAACATACCTTTTCCTATTCACTGTAATTCACATTTTTTCTCACATAAACAACTGGTATATGCCACAAAGTGAAAAAAGGACACATATCATGAGTATCATTTTAAAGATTACATAAAAATAAACTTTCAATGCAAAAACTATGAATACACTAACCTATAAAAGATATTTTATTCCAAATCACTTCCTTATCAAATACTACTCAAAAGGAAAAAAACATGTTTCCACTCACAGAAAGTTTTAAGAGATTGTCTATGAGTCAGAATATGGGCGAAAACTCTCATCAGGATCTCTTAGATCCAATTTTAATTTTTAAGTTTATTTTTTGAGCTGTTGCATCTATTTGTAAGGATTGATATTGCTTGACTTTTTTTCTTTATTAGAGGTCTTCCAAAGAAAAAAAAAAGTAATTTTTTTCTTAAAAGAATACGATTCATTCTATCTCCCAATTACTCCCTATGCATCCATTGGACCATTTTATACATCTAAGTTACATTTTGTGACCTTTGGGTTCTTAATTTTCCTATATTTTGAAACATGTTTGCTATTTCATCAATATTCTTCTGAACAAGAAGAATACAGTGACCTGGATTAGCAGGATGATGCAACAGTGAGATAAATCACCACAACTGCATCCTTCTTAACTGTCCTGACCAATTGGCAAATGTACAGCATCATCTTCAAGAGCGTATAAAAGAACACCAGAGATATCATCTTTGTAGCTTGCATTGAACACTATTGAAAATTCAGGATTTTTTGCTTTCTGTCGATAATGGCAAAGAGGAAAAAAAAAAAGGAAAGCTGTTCGCAATTCTTAGATGAATCAGAAGATGAAAGCAAAGACAGTAGGCTCTAGACTCTAATGACAATGATGACATTGATCATAAACGCGACATCTCAGGCCGTAAGTCTTCAGAGAACAAGATGTTCAACAAAATGTTCTCAAACTCAAAAGCTGATGGGTAAATAATATATTGCCATGGACCAAAAGAATGTGTAGTGTTCTTGTTCAGCCAGTCATCTCCCCAGGAAGACTTCATCTTGCAATATTTTATCCCAAGATCTTGGACCATTTTGTTTGCTCACAGGGTATTGGCAGTGTGCTTTCATCTTCTATGACATCTGTGACCTGGGAATACACTTGAGGGGATAAATGTTGAAGGCAGGTTGTACAAACAGAGGTGACTAAAAGGAAAAAGAGAAACTTGTTAAGATTGATCATCTTAAACCGAAAAAAAAAAAATTCCTCGCAATTCTGAAGTGAAGAAGATGGCCATCTCTTTATCATAATTACATGCTGTCAAAGGCTTCAAATTTTTTTCTCCTATTTTGACAGTGAAAATGCAAGAAGGAGAAGCAGAAGCAATGATAAGCTAGAACCTGTTAGAGATTATGTATGAAGCCTGAGTCAAAACTTACAAGACAGATGGTCCAGAGAGCGTCATGCATGATAGCCTATGGGCAGTTGGTTCCATTCAAAGGTGTTCCTCCCTTCCAGTGTTTACATATTCAAAATCAGGAAAATATGGAGCAAAAATTGGACATTTTATGTTCAATTCTCATTTCTAAATTTTTAGCAGGGTCATTTTTCACTCTCCTTTCACTCTTTTACAAATTATTTGTACAATGACTAGAAAAAGAATAATTTTTAAAGATTTTGTTGGATACAGATGGTAAGCAGGATATTTTTCCCAGTATGCTGAGGGCTGTGCAGACCATGCATCTCATGGTCTGATGTACTGGAGAAATGACAGATGAAACAGAGTCAAGTGAGTTTTTAACTGCAGGACTTCTCTGGACCTTTAACATGTAAGATCCAAAATTGGTCTGACCACAAAATTCCTTGGGGGAGGGGCCAGAATATTTCCATGGGACTAGTAGTCTATAGAAGAGAATTAAAAAAAAAATCTTCCCTAAACTGGTGAAGCCACTCTGAAAAACAGTATGGAGGTTCTTCAAAAAGCTAAAAATAGAACTCCCTACAACCCAGCAATTGCACTACTAGGTATTTATCCAAAGGATACAAACATAGCAATTTGAAGGGGCACATGCACCCCAACGTTTATAGCAGCAATGTCCTCAATAGCCAAACTATGGAAAGAGCCCAGATGTTCATCAACAGAAGAATGGATAAAGAAGCTGTGGTGTATATACACAATGGAATATTACTCAGCCATCAGAAAGAATGAAGTCTTGCCATTTGCAATGACATAGATGGAACTAAGCAAAACAAGTCAGTTAGAGAAAAACAATTATCATATGATTTCACTCATGTGTGGAATTTCAGAAACAAAACAGGGGAAAGAACATAGGGGAAGGGAAGGAAAAATAAAATAAGATAAAAACAGAGAAGGAAGCAAACCATAAGAGACTCTTAACTCTAGGAAACAAACTGAGGTTTGCTGAAGGGGGAGGAAGAAGGGGATGGGGTAATTGGGTGATGGGCATTAAGGAGGGCACTTGATGTAATGAGCACTGGGTGTTATATGCAACTGATGAATCACTAAATTCTACCCCTGAAACCAATAATACACTATAGGTTACCTAAATTGAATTTAAACTAAATTAAAAAAAAAAAAAGAAAAACTGCCCTAGAAGATGAAAGAACAGTAAACCAAACCATATTATTAGTTAGCTAAAGTTAAATTTATGGAGGCTTTCCTTCTTTCTTAGGGAAAAATTAAAGTGTCAGGAGCCTAGCTCCATGAGAGAAGCCCTATAAGAGGGCTGTGGCAAGACAAAAGGGAATGAGCTAGGAGCCCTAAGGATGTTTGAGACAGCCCTATCAAAAAGGGGACATGTGAACAGAGCTTTCCATACTTTCAAAGAGAGCCAAAGAGGAATTACTTTATTAGCTTTATTTTTTAAAGGAGAAGCAAGATTATTCTAGATACAGGGAATATAATCAGACCCTTGGTACTTAAAGGGTTTAACAAAAAAGCCCTCTGACCCCTATAGAATTCCTGAAAGGGTCCGGGAAGGGGACTGGGGGTACAGAAGAAAGGAAAGCAGTGCTTCCAGATCTTCAAGGAGGAGGGTGTATCTTTTTAAAAATATTTTTTGACACAGAATCCAGGGCTTCTACCACCTGGATGTTGCTGATGTGAGTTGAACAAACCCCCTCTGAGATTGGGATGCCTCCTGGCAAGAGTCCTGGAGCAGGAGCTGCAGCCCTCACCATTGGGTTTGAACTCAAGTTCTCCTACCCCCGACCCAGACCAGCCATGAGCTCCTTCCATCAGCCAGCAGCAGCCCATGCACACACTCTGCCCTACCTTAAGAAACAGAACAGTTCCCCTGAGCTGACCAACGCCAATACCACCACTCATCCTCTGAATCTTACCCCTATCTCCTCAAGGACACTTCTGCCATTACACTTTTTCTCCTTGATCCCACATCCCCTCCAGCAACTGACCCATTCCTACACTTCCTTTCAGAGAGGAACTTCTCCAAAGAGTCGTACAAACTTGCCACCGCTACCTCCTCACACTCCCATCCTCTCTTCCAACCAAGCCCTTGCTCCACCTCTTTCCTGAAATAGGCCCCCAAAGACCTATGTGAAGCCCATAGTAATGCTCTCTCCCCTCTAGAAATCCTTTCTTAGATGACTTCTACAATCTCACCTATGTCTGGTATTTTCCCTACCCCATTCCCTGTGCTTTTCCAGAACCCTCTGTCTCTCCCAGAACTCTAAATAGTATTTGAATGCTCCAAAGTTTGAACATCAGCTCTTCTCTCTTCCATATGTACCACCTCATCTAGTCCCAAGACTTTGAACATCACCTATATGCTGATGACTGTCAGATTCTATCCCTGTACCAATTTCTCCCTAAATCCCTAGACTGATAAAGTCTAGTTGGCTAGTTCAGCATCTGTACTTAGACATCTCAAACTTTGCATGACCAAAGCATAAGTCTCAATCCCCACTCAGTTCCCCAAGCCTCCCCACCTCAATAAATCATACCAGTTATGCAGGCCACACACCTAAGAGTACCCATTAACTCTTCTTTCTCATTGTCCAGCCCTCCCCTACATGCAACCCAAGAAGCCCATAGGGCCTTCCTAGTATATCCTGAACCTGAAATCTCCTCATCTTTTACCCTGACACTACCCTTGTCCAAACTCCATCATCTCTCACCTGGATGGAAACAACAGCCAGTCCAAATGGGCCTCACTGTTGCCATTGACCTCAGACTCCTAGAACTCATCTCTAGACAGCTGTCAGACTGATGATCTTCTACAGCACTAATTAGATCACATCACTCTTGTATTACTTTCTTGTGGCTGAAAAAAAAAATTAACTGGAGGGCTTAAAACAATAGAAATTTATTCTCCCATAGTTTAGGAGGCCAGAAGTCCAAAACCAAGATGTCAACTGAGTTGGTTCATCTAGAAGCGCTGAAGGAGAAACCAACCCATGCCTCTCTCCTAGCTCTCTAGCAATCCCCCAAATTTTTGGCTTATAGACACATTATTCCAATTTCTGCATTCATCTCCACATCGCCTTTTCTGAGCATCCCCCTGTGTGCCCTCACAAGGACACTCTTCATGGGACTTAGGGCCCACCTTAATCCAAGATGATCTCATCTTCATCCTTACCTTAACTACATATTCCAAGACCCTATTTTCAAATAAGGTCACATTCTGAGGTTCGTAGTGAACATGAATTTTGGAGAGCATCACTCAGTGTAAGACAATTTCTCTGCTTAACACCTTGGGGACTGCCTGTTCTAACCAGAATAAAATCCAAACACCCATAAGCCAGGATCTAGTACCTGTATAGCCCCTTGACCTTATGTCCCTCCTCTGTCCATCCATCTACCACATTCCTTCTCTCCTTCCATTAAACATACCAAGTTATTCCTCCCTCCAGGTCTTTGCTCTTGCTGCCCTTCCTCTTGAAACACCACTTCTCCCAGACTTCTGCACAGTTGCCTCTTCATTGTTTAGAACTTAACAAAAATGTCATATCAAGAGACCCTTTCTGGGGTACCAGATGGCCCAGTCAGTTAAGCATCTGACTCTTGGTTTTGGCTCAGGTCATGATCTCAGGGTCCTGGGATGGAGCCTCACATCAGGCTCCACAGTCAGCAAGAAGTCTGTTGGCTATTCTCTCTCTCTCCCTCTCCCTTTGCCCCTCTCCCCACATGTTCTCTCTATCTCTCTCTCTCTCTCTCTCTCTCTCTCTAGTAAATAAATAATTCTTTAAAAAGAGAGAGAGAGAGAGAGAGAGATCCTTTCTGATCATTCTAACTAAAGCAACCAATACTCCCCACCTGGCCATCAGATCATTACTCTGCTTTATCTTCTTTATAGCACTTACCAGCACAGACATAACTTGTTTTATTGCACTTTGCTTTATTGTGCTTTGCAGATACTGCTTTTTTATTACTAACTGAAGGTCTGTGGCCACTCTGCATCAAGCAAGTCTTTTGGCACCATTTTTTCCAGCAGTACTTTCCCACTTTGTGTTTCTGCATCATATTTTGGCAATTCTAGAAACATTTCAAATTTTTTCTTTATTGCTATGTTTGTTATAGTGATCAGTAATTACAACTCACTGAAAACTCAGGTGATGGTTAGCATTTTTAGCAATAAAGTATTTTTTAATAAAGGTATATATATTTTTAGAACTAATGCTATTGCACTCTTAATAGACTACAGTGTAATGTAAACATAACTTTTGTATGTACTGGGAAACCAAAAACTTCATTTGATTGTCTTGATTATGATATTCACTTTATTGCAGAGATCTGGACTCAAAGGTTTGCCTGTCTGTGACATCATTGTGTCTGTTGATGAACTTATCATCACCCCCATGAGAAAATACTACACCCATGAGAAAATAAGCTCCTTAAGCACAGAGACTGTCATGTTGGCTTAGAGCAGTGCTCAGCACATAGTAAGTGCTTGTGTTAGAAACTGCAGATTGGCTTACTCAGTGCCCATGGCATCGGGATTGCAAAATCCATCACCACGGGAAGTTGCCTGCCTATAATACAGAAACTATAAAGCTAAAAATCACATTCCTCAGACTCCCCTGGAGCTAAAGTCCCAATTGTAATTTAAATTCCTCAAGTAACAGGAAGCCATACAAGACTTGAATTTGAAACTGGGTTCAGTGGGGAGAGAAGTGTGGCATAAGGCATCCACTTTGGAGGCACAGATTATAGTGGCTATAGGGCAGCCACTGAGCAGCTGAGCAGCCAGCTACCTGGTGATGGCAAGAATAGCATCTCCTAATGGACTCAACCCTGAAAGCTCGGCCTAGAGTCTCCTCAGCCCTTCTGCTAGCCTTTGAATGCCTTACAAAGAATTTCTTTCTGCTTATGCTAACTAGGGTGGCTCCTATGCACTGCAGCTGAACACTGATCAAAGTGTTGTTTGGTAATTATTTGCAGACTTACTATGACATGGCATTTGGAGCACCCCAGGCATGGGTTTGCTGGATGGGGGCTTCTAGCCTAGAAAGGATATTGCAGTGATTGCCTCTGCCTCGTCATCACTGGCTGCTCTGGGTTCCTGGGGCAACTGTAACAAATCACCACACACTTGTTAGCATAAAACCATTAAAGTTACTCTCTCACTGTTCTGGAGTCCAAAAGTCCAAAATCAGTAATGCTGGGCCAAAGTCAAGGTGTAAACAGGATCCTGCCTCCTGGGGAGGCTCTAGGGGAATATTTGTTCCTCCTCTCTTCCAGTTTCTGTTGGCTGTTGGCATTGGTTTATAGCTACAACGCTCCAACTTTTGCCTCCAATTTTACATTGCCTTCGTGTGTGTGTGTGTGTGTGTGTGTGTGTGTGTGTGTGTGAAAGGTCCCTCTATGTTTCTTTTATAAGAACACCAGCAATGGCATTTAGGGATCACCTTGATAATCCAGACTCTCTCCATCTGAAAGATCCTTAACCTAATCATATCTGCAAAGTACTTTTTTCAAGATAAGGTAACATTTACAGGTTACAGGATTAGGGCCTGATATCTTGATATCTTTAGGGCCATTATTCAGCCTGTTAGACTGCCCATGACCAGAAAACTTTGTTCTAAGGAACTTCCCAGTTATTCTATGGCAATTCCACCATGTGTGCTCATACCTCACCTCACCTTCATTTATCCTTTCCTTAAAGGACTTGCCTAATGATGAAGAGTGGGGAAGGCAGAAAGGAGCTAAGATACTGCGGCTGCCAGACACTATCAGCCAAGGGAACTAAGAGGTGGGTGAGCCAAGCTCTGACCAGGTGGTCTGCACTCAGCTGAGAGCAGAAAATGAATAACCAAATTGCTAGGGCTTCAGCCAAACGTATTCAGCTGTATATGATAGGCCAGGAGGGAGATGAGTGCTTGGCATGTCCACCCCGGCAGACAGGTGTATTGCGCCTGATGAACTCTTGGAAAAGGGCCACTTCCCAGCTGAGGGATGGTTTTCCAAAGCCAGCTTCACCCACCTTTAAGGAGGAGGAAAGAAGGTCAAAAGAGACACGAGACTAGGGGAATATGAACAGATGGCTGCCTGGACCCAATAGGCTATTTGACAAAGATCAGGACAAGTGAAGAGTTGAAGCAATTATCTGGATAAATTAAACAAGAATAAAAAGAGGTGATGGGATTTGCGAACCTTTCCAGCCAACGCCAGTTATCTATACCATTCAACCCACTAGACAATAATCCAAACTTCCCTTGTGAAGGCAACAACAGATGGAGGCTATGGTGGCTCTAAAAGGCCTGATTGCATCACCTATCTTAGCAGCTATGTGACATTAAATCAAGCCATTAAATTAGATAGAAATAAAAATATCAAAGTAGTGACTGCATATCCTCAAGTAATGTTTAAGTGAACAAGATAAAATGGGTTTGACTTTTTTAACTGGTGAATAAAATGCTGACATCAGCACCAGGTTGTTTGGCAAACTGTGTAGTATTAATCCATTCATTTGGTAACTATTTAATAAGTACTTGAGCCACGTGAATCAAAAATGAACCTTACTGCTAAGGAGTAAGTAAAAGAAATGGAATATATTCGTAAATAACTCATCTAATCTGTTCAATAACCTGTGAATTAGTCACTCTTATTCCCATTTTTATGGGTGAGAAAAATTTGTGACAAAAGAAGACAACAGAGCCTGGATTTAAACCATATCTCTCACTGCTGAAATCCAGACTTTTTTCACATTACTTGATGATTTCTTGAAGGAGGGAGCATTGAACTGGTCCTACGAAACTATATGGGATGTGAACAAGTTGAGGTGAAGGGAAGAGCACTTAATGTAGAGGGAAAAGTGGACATAGGGATGTAGTACACAAATGATGAACAGGGAATTAGAAGGAAGAGGAAGTTTACAGTTAGAAATTATGAGCTCAATTTTTTAAAGATGTATTTATTTTAGAGAGAGAGAGTGCAAGTGGGAGGGGTGTGGGGACTGCAGAGGGAGAGAGAGAATCTCAAGCAGATTCCACACTGAACACAGAGCCCAACTCAAGGCTCAGTCGCACAACCCTGAGATTATAACCTGAGCTGAAATCAAGAGTCAGACGCTTAACTGACTAAGCCACCCAGGAACCCCATATGAGCTCAATGAAAACAAAAAATTTGGTGGGACCTCTAGAACATTCAGATAGAAGACGTTGACAGTCATTCAGAAATGCAAAAGTGAAAGCCTGCAGAGAAGCTTGGGCCACATATTTAGATCTGGGTGTCCTTGTACAAAAAGGTGTGTATAAATTTATGAAGGCCGAGTCTATAATGAGAAGAAGTGAGAAGAGGAACGAAATGAAGAGGGCCAAGAACCTTCAGGAAATTCTACCTTTGGGAAGTAGAAAAAAAGAATGAAGGGTGAAATGGAAATGACTAGTCAGCAGAGCTCAGATAGTCAAGAATCCCAGAACCTGCAGGAGGAGAGAATTTAAAAGAAAGAGGTGGAAACCATGACAAATTCTGCAAAAAGATCAAGAAGAATTTGGACCAAGAAAAGGTCACAGGGTAGGTAGCCGGGATGTTTTGGTGACCTTTAAATAAGAATGTATGTTTCAGAAACAGCAAGAATAGATTACCCTTTTTAAAACTCTGACACTAAAAGGGAGGAGAGGGAAATAGTAGGAGCAAGAGAGAGAAAACCTTTATAGAAAAAAAAATTACATGCTGGACTGCATAATTTCCTCTTCCATCTCTTCTTTTTTCCATCCCTCCTCCACTATTCTCCACTGATTTGTAAATTTATTCCGGCCAAGTGAATCAATCAAGATGGGAACACTAATTTGAGCAGACTTGTCAACATTATTCTGGAAAAAAAAGGAACTGAGACACTGTTCTAGCAAAAACTGTCATCAAAAATAGCACCACATGGTCTGGTGATTGGCTAGAACTGCAGAGTTTAGGTTTAGGTTTAGCATGGCTTTATTTTTTGTGTATAGAGGATAGTTGCACTGGAAGGTCCAGTGTGAAGGGAGAGACTGAAGATGCTTTATGATTCTAGACAAGTATGGAGAGAAAGAAGACCAAGTCACACAAGTAAGGGCTTGCTTTAGAAAGAAGAAGAGATATTTTTCCCCCCTGAGGTGTGAAAGAAAAAAAAGAAAAAGAAAAAAGTCTGACAATGAGGAGAAATTAGAGGAGCACCATGGGAGACTAGGTAATTTGCCTCAATCTTCCCAGTGAGGACAAACATACAAGTTACATAAAATGTAAAAATCATCTGTCTGGAGGCATCAGATAGTTGACACAAGAGTGAGTGAAGAATTACCAAGCTAGGAACTGGAAGAAATGGAGGTCCAGAAGTTAGATCCAACGCCAGAAGCTTCTCTTCCTCTGGACTGTTAGCCAACTCCAGACTAGGCAGCAGAGAGGCTAAGGGCCTGAATAGCCCTTCTGACAGTATCATACAGCTAAAGAATCAAGAATTGGAGTCCAGAGTTTGCCTAGTTGGATGTCCCAGGAAAATCCTTATCTTTAGGATAGGACACTGAAGGATTGTACCATAGGAGAAAATATTAACCAGAAATAGCTAGGCCTTTGCAGATAATGTAGCTCACTTTCAAATCATTTTCAGTTCTTAAAATTGGGTTAAATTAATCCAAGGTGCTAGTGCTCCCAGGCTCCTGAAAAAGTAAAGTAAATCCTCCCTAGAGGAAGGTATCATCATAGGCCTCAAATCATTTCCACAATTAGTTTTGCAAATACATCTGCTATAAAAAGCAAAAATAACTATTTAAGAAGCAAAAATAACAAGAATAAAAATCAGCAGAACAGTGAACAATAGAAATAAACTCAAAGGGTCTCCAGAGGGCAGCCTGGGTGGATCAGCAGTTTAGCGCTGCCTTTGGCTCAGGGCATGATCCTGGAGACCTGGGATTGAGTCCCACGTCAGGCTCCCTGCATGGAGTCTGCTTCTCCCTCTGCCTGTGTCTCTGCCTCTGTGTGTGTGTGTGTGTGTGTGTGTGTGTGTGTGTGTGTGTGTCTCATGAATAAATAAAATCTTTTTTTTAAAAAAAAGGGTCTCCAGATATTCATGTTATCAGACAGACTTTAAAATAAGTCTGCTTATTATATTCAAGGAGATAAAAGACAAAATTGAGAATTTTGGAAAATAATTAGAAGTCATGAAAAGGAAATGAACAGAAACTCCAGGCCTAAAAAATATAATCTCCAAATTTAAGAAGTCGTGGATGGGTTTCATAGCATACCAGACAGAGATGAAGTGAACTGGATGTTAGATCAGAAGAATATATACAAAATGAAACATAAAGGATTAAAGGAGGGAAAAGACAAAAGAGAGGGTAAGAGAGAAATAATATGAGCAAAAAAGTACTTGAAATCCTAAAAAGAAGACAAGAGAAAATGGGGGAAAAAAGCAATGTTTGAAGAGGTAATGACTGAGATTTTTCCAAAACCAATTAAATACATAAAGCTATAGATTTAAGAAGCCCTTAAAAACCCCGACCATGAGAAATAAAGAAATTCACACCTAAATGAATTATATATAATAAAACTGTTGAAAACTAAAACAAAGAGGACATATTACAAGAAGTCAGAGAATAAGAAACAGATTACTGTCAAAGGAGCAACAATGAGATTTACAGCAGACTTCTCAATGGGAACAATGAAAACTAGTTTTAACAGGCTGCAAGTAGAGAACTGTCAACATAGAACTTTATACTCAACCAAAATATCCAAGAGCATCAACTAAAGATAGTTATAAACCAAAAGTAAGAGTATCTGTCACTCACACTAAAGGAAATATTAAAGACGGTTCTTTGGGTCCAAGAGAAATAGTCTCAGGTGGAAAGTCAGAAATGCAGGAAGGAAAGAAATGCATAGAAAATAGCAAGCATATAGGTAAATATAAATGGATAGTGGTTATATAAAATAACTTAAAAACTGTTAGATTTAAAATATGTATCACTTGAAATACATGACAATAGTATAGGGGCACCTGGGGTGGCACAGTTGGCTAAGTGACTGACTCTTGATTTCAGCTCAAGTTATGATCTCAGGGTCCTGAGGCAGAGCCAGACATTTGGCTCCCTACTCAGCAAGTGGTCTGTTTCAGGATTCTCTCTCTGCCCCTCCCCCTGCTGTTCTCTCTCTCTCTCTCTCTCTCTCTCAAATAAATAAATAAATATTTTTTAAAAAACAATAATAGGGATGCCAGGGCGGCTGAGCAGTTGAGCATCTGTCTTCGGCTCAGAGCATGATCCCAGGGTCTGAGGACTGAGTCCCGCATTGGGCTCCCTGCAAGGAGCCTGCTTCTCCCTCTGCCTGTGTTTCTGCCTCTCTCTCTCTATGTCTCTCATGAATAAATAAATAAAATATTTTAAAAGATAAAAATAAAATGAAATAAAAATAAATTAAAACCAATAATATAAAATAATTTGGGAGGGGGCAAATGGAGTAGTGTTCCAGAGTCCTTGAAACGCCTGAGAATATAAAACCATCAATTAATATTAGACCCTAACAACACAATAGTTTATGCTGTAATCCTGGGGCCAATCTCCAAAAGAATAGCACAAAAATATACAATTTCCAAAGTAATAGAGGAAGGAAATGGAATTATTAAAAAATAATCCAGGGATCCCTGGGTGGCGCAGCGGTTTGGCGCCTGCCTTTGGCCCAGGGCGCGATCCTGGAGACCCGGGATCGAATCCCACGTCGGGCTCCCGGTGCATGGAGCCTGCTTCTCCCTCTGCCTGTGTCTCTGCCTCTCTCTCTCTCTCTGTGACTATAATAAATAAATAAAAATTAAAAAAAATAATAAAAAATAATAAAAAATAATCCAACAGAAGCAATAAAATGAGAGAAAGATAAAGATAGTATATAGGTGGAACAAATAGAAAGCACTTAATAGTATGGTAGATTTAATTCCAAATATATCAGAAATTACACTAAATTTAATGTTAATTAAATTGTATTAGTAAATATAAACAGACTAAAGGCACCAATTAAAAGACAAAAATTGTCAGACTAGATTAATTGTTTAATTATATGATGTTTACAAGAGAAGTTTATTAACACTTAAGGATGCAGAACAGATAAAAGTAAAGGGATAGAAAGATATATCCAATGTAAACATTAATCCAAAGAAAATAGGAGTACCTATTTTATTTATTTGACAAAATAGAATTTAAAGTGAAATGTATTACTAGAGATAAAGAAGTGGTAAGAATTTCAACTCTTAGTGGTAAGAATTTCAATTCTCCAGGAAGTTATAGCATTTGAAAATTACATATACCCAATGCCTCAAAATATATAAAGCAAATACCAACAAATATTCATAAATACTCTTCACAATAATAATGGGAGAATTTAACACATCTCTCTGAATATCTAACAGAACAAATAGACAAGTCAGTAAGAACAGACTATTCAAACAACACAGTCAGCAGCTATAACCTAATAGATACAAACAGAACACTGAGCTCACAACTACTAACCATACGCTTTCTTTTCAAGAACACAAGGGAGTTTCAAAAATCAACTGTATGCTGAACCATAAAGCAAATCTTAACAAATGTCAAATGACTGAATTTGTACAAAATATACAAAATGTTGCATATTGAAACTCATAGGATAAAGTTAAAGCTATGTTTAGATTATCATTTATAATTTTACTTGGTGGGGGTACCTTGGTGTCTCAGTCAGTTAACCATCCAACTTTTGATTTCAGCTCTGGTCATGATCTCAGGATTGTGAGATCAAGCCCCACTGGGCATGGAGCCTGCTTAATATTCTCTCTCTCCCTCTCTCTCTGCCCCTCCCCACACTAATTAAAAAATAAATAATTATACATATAATCTTACTGGCATATGTTAGATTATAAGAACATCTTAAAATCAATAAACTAAACCCTCAACTCAAGAAATTAGGAAAAGGGGATCCCTGGGTGGCTCAGCAGTTTACCATCTGCCTTTGGCCCAGGGCAAGCTCCTGGAGTCCCAGGATCGAGTCACATATCAGGCTCCCTGCATGGAGCCTGCTTCCCCCTCTGCCTGTGTCTTCTGCCTCTCTGTGTCTCTCGTGAATAAATAAATAAAATCTTTTTAAAAAATTAGAAAAAGTACAGAAAATTACACCCAAAGGAAAAAGAAAAGAAAGATGAATGCAGAATTTCATGAACTAGAAAACAAATATACAATAGGAAATATCAACAAAACCAAAAATTGGATTCTTTGGAAAGAGTAATAAAACTGATTTAGAGGGCAGCCCAGTGGCCCAGCGGTTTAGTGCCGCCTTCGGCCCAGGGCCTGATTCTGGAGACCGGGAATCAAGTCCCACGTCGGGCTCCCTGCATGGAACCTGCTTCTCCCTCTGTCTGTGTCTCTGCCTCTCTCTGTCTTCTCTCTCTTTCTCTCTCTCTCTGTATTTCTCATGAATAAATAAAGTATTTTTTTAAACTGATTTAGAAAAACCCCAAAACCTTAGCAACATTGAGCAAGGGGGAAAAGAAAGAGAAGATAAACATAATCACTGTCAAGCATGACAAGGAGACATCACAACAGAGCCCATCATCATTAAAAATTGTTAAGAAGATATTATAAACAATGTTATGCCATTACATTTGAAAATTTAGATAAATACTAAGTTCCTAAAAGATGTAATTTATCAAAATGGACACAAGAAAAATATGAATCTTAGTCAAATAACTCTTCAACAAATAAATCCATAATTTAAAACCTTTCCATGGGAAAAATCCCAAGTTCGGAGGTAATACTCTCAGAAAAGCATACATGCACCAGTATGGAAGCACAAGAATGCCCTTTGCAGCCCTGTCTATACTAGCCCTAAACTGGGAAAAACCCAAATGACCATCAAGAGTAGAATAAAAAGACAAAATCGTGTCACATTTATAAAAGGTAATACTATCCAGTGATGAAAATTTATAGACTACATCTATACACAACAGGGGTGAATTTTATAGGTACAAGGTTGAGTGAAAGAAGCCACGCATGAAAGAATACATATTGTAGAGTCACAGTTGCATGAGGTCGTAAAAACAGGCAAAACTAGCATTTAACACATATTTTGCTGGTAAAACTATACAGAAAATCAAGGATATTTTACCATGGAAGTCAGGATAGTGGTTACCAGTGGTGGGGAAGGAATAAAGGAGGGAAAGAATGCTTCTAGAATGCTGCACAGTCCTGTCTGTGGACCTGGTAATGGCACTGGTGTGGACTTAGTGATAAATCATTGAGCTATAGATCTCTGCTGTGAGTACTTTTCCATAGGTATGTTTTATTTTTCTGTTTAAGAGGGGATAAAAGATAAAGAGAAAGGAGGAAGGAGGAAGGGAGGGAAGCAAGGAAGAAGGAAAGCAAGAAGAATGTGGTGGGCCTGGAGTCTAATACAGATAAGGAGTGGAGTGTCTTCAGCAATCCTCTTGCTAAACACACTCCACTGAGCATGGACACAGCAAACTCAAATGTGCAGAAGAATCAGGCAGGCCCTTTATGAATGAGGTCATGTGGGGAGGCTGGTGGTGGGAGGGGGGAAGCCCATGGATCACTAGCATCTAATACTCTGGCTCTGGGTCCAGAAAGACACTCTCTGTTGTTGCAGAGATGGTGGCCAAGTGGAGAGTGTGTGCCACCTGTCAGAGGGGCAGCTACCACTCGGGTCCAGAGAGACCAAAGATACAATCCTGCCCCATCTCCAATTTTTCGAGTTGAGCTAAAAATCTGGATTTCTTGTGATCTCCTGTTTCTAAAATGTTGATAACCAAACCAAATTATGTTAAATGCCACTCAGGCTAAACAAAGCCCATCTTACAGTACAGATGCGGCCTAGGGGATTTGGAGACCACTGGGTGAGCCTCTCAGAATTCAGCCTGGAACCAATTCAACCCAGGGTCTGAGTTTCTCCAGCAACTCCCAGGGGCCAGCCAGTGGACAACCATCAGGTGGGGTGGGAAAGGCTGGATGAAACCTCACTCCAAGATCTGGAGAGCCAGAAGGGCCTCTGGGACTTAGGATCCAGGCAAAGACCAGAGCCCCAAAGCCCGCATGAAATGAAAGCTGAGTTAGGAGAAATGAGGAAGCCAGAAGGAGTTTCCGAATTCAAGAACTCCAAAAATAAACCTTTGCCTTTTCTCTTCTTACTTTAGCTGCTCTTGATTTGCTTTTATTTATTATTATTATTATTATTATTATTATTATTATTATTATAACAATTCTACAGGCAACCAGACGTGTGAAGCAAATGAAGCAACTACAGATTTTCGTGGAGCTACTGTTGTGCTCATTAAAAGCTCTGCTCTTAGCCCATTGGTTTCAAAGGTAAGTCCCACGCACACCTTCCAAGTGACGCAATCATGGATTCAGACCACAAAGCCAAGGCCACGAGCAACAGTCCTTGTGCCTCATCTGCCTTGGCCCCTCGTGGCTGCCTTCCAAAAAGTGCTGGAGTAGCAGAAGCAGCTAGCCGCATGCCTAAGAAGTGGTCAGCAGTTGGGAACAGCTGGAGAGAGGAGGGCCAGTGAGCAAATATCAGAATTTAGGAAATAAGCCTTTGGCTGAACAAAGTTCACTGTTGTTTTCCAAGAAAGCAGAGCCTGGCTGAACCACCCCCAGAGAACAGGGCAAGGAGTGATAAACTGCATGTTGGCTCTCAGCTTCCAAAGCGCCGTACGCTTGGCCACCCAACAGTGACCAGGGCTAGCGCTGCTTCTCTCGGGGCAGAAGGTAGGCGGTGGCTCAGGGTGAAAGGGGAAAGATAGACAGGCAGTCAAAGCAAGACCAGGCTACAGAAATGGGGAGCAGGATGAAAGCAGAAACAACAAAAAGGCTTTTCATCCTTTCCACGTGTTGTACAAATTTAAATTAATCTCCCATGAACTGTTCCATCTTGCACCTTTAGAGCTGTTCAACCTCACTACCTTCTAAAGTAGTGAGCTCTCCTTTCCTAGTAGAGTTGGAGCAGAAGCTTACCTATTATCTGTCACGAATACTGTTCAGAGGAGGAGAGGTTGGTCTAGATAACGTCTGATTCTCAGAGCCGTAATTTAGCACAATTGGATAATCCTGACAAGTGAAAGCCTTTCTAAGTACACACGTGTCACTCTTCGGTGCTTAGACAAATCAGATTGTTTGCAAATAGGTCTGATTATCTGCAAATTAGCTGATTGAAGTTCTTAGGTATGAAGCCGGGCTTATTTTAAGAATTTAAGTTAATTTGGATAATAGTTTTATTGAAAAGCAGTGAGTTCAAAAACAAGTGGAAATGAGACGGCTTTCCTTTTTTTTTAACTCGTATATTTTTCAAATCGTTTGTGCTAGACCATCTATTCAGAAAAGTTCTTTGTGAATGAATTAAATGGTCTTGGGAGGCATTATTCCTCAACTCAATAGGAGTATTCTTATTTATTTAACAGCATATTAATTCCTATGCTTTACATGTTTGTACCCCTACAACACCCAGCCTTGCAGCTGGAGCGTAATAGGCACTCCACAGATGTTGGCTGAATGAATCATTTGCAAAGATGAAGCACATAAATTGTCCACTTCGGCGGGCCGGCGATAGTAATAGCATTGTGAACCCTTACCACGTGCTAGTAACTAGGCCAGATAAAGGAATATAGATCATAATGGTCTCTACGATGTGGTTGCTATGACTGTTCCCATTTCATAGATGACTCAGGAGAGGCTGGTGAGCTGCGCAGCTTGAGGATTCAAGGCCGGGTCTGTCCCACTCCTGAGCTAAAGCTCTCAGCCGTCTTATTGAATTGACTCCGAATCCTCTGCTCCATGTATATATTTTCAAGGGGAGCCTGTGGTGTGTTCAGCAGATGGAAACTGCAGTGCCACCCCGCCCCGCATAGATGGACTGCCTGCCCGAGAAGACCAGCTCCCCCTCCATGTATGCACAACCTGCCTCCCCAGCTGCTTCTGCTCTGGCCACGCAGGCTCCCCTCCCCCAGGCCCTTTGTTCTTCCCACAGCTGCTCAGCAAATTCCTTGATTTGAAATTACGATCACAGGTTGGAGTGCTACTTAAAATAATTTTGCCAAATGTTCCATCTCTTTGCGTTGATGAATATAATGGATGAAAATTTAAAGAGAAAAAATTTAAGGATTCACTTTGTTGGAGACCAAAAAAAAAGAAAGAAACAGAAAAGAAAAATCATAGGCTGCATCCACAGCCTTCCTTTGGACACCTGAAGGAATCTCTCCCAGGCTGGACTTGTGCAAGCTTTGTCCTGGCAGGGAGAGCGGGCTGCTGGCAGGCCGGGCCAGCCACAGATGGAGGGGGAGCAAAGGTCAGGGCCGGTGTTGGGTTTGTTTAAGCCAGAGGCTGTGAGTCCGAGGCGGATTGGGGGTAGACCCTTGGTGTCCGATTTCCAATTTCCTGTGTGAGTCACTGATGGGCACTTCTCCCCTGCCCCACCAGCCTTTCATGCACACCACTCTGCAGAACAAAGGCAGGCCAGAAGACACATAAATAACCCGGACAGGCCAGGTCTTCCTTCTCCAAGGTAGATTGCTCTGCTCTGAGGGGGGCAGGGCCCAAGGGCAGACCCTGGCATGTGACCCCAAGGTCACGTGAGGCCAGGTTCTGGAGCTCCCCCACCCTGTGGGGCCCTGGACCAGGAGGCAGGGGCTGGCTCATTGCTCAGGCACCCGCCTCCAAGGAACCCCGTAGAAGGGCCGTGATGAATCCAAACCAGGGGCCTTGCATCACACCAGACTCTGCCACCTTGGGTGGACTCCCTCTTAAGACATTTCCCTCATTTCCTGAGGCTTCCTCTGTGCTGGAGAAGTAGGGAGGAAGGGACGAGCAAATCCCAAGCATAGAGACAGTGCTGAGAGTCTCTCTCAAATTTTCCAGAGCCAAAGGGCGCCTGGGTTGCTCAGTGGTCAAGCATCTGCCTTCGGCTCAGGTCATGACCCCAGGGTCCTGGGTTCGAGTCCCGCATCGGACTCCCCACAGGGAGCCTGCTTCTCCCTCTGCCTGTGTCTCTGCCTCTCTGTGTGTCTCTCATGAATCAATAAATAAAATCTTTGGGAAAAAAAAATTTCCAGAGCCAAAACGTGCTCACAACTAGGAGCTTCCACCGGCAGAGCCCCATGGCCAGGCCTGTCTCTGAGCGAGGATTCCAGGAAACCAATAAAGAACACTTTCCTGCAGGGCCACCCCAGAGCAAACTGCTCCCTGAACATCTGTTCTGCCGCTCTGTAGAGTCCTGCCATGCACGGGAAGCAGCCCCTGCTCTGGTGACAGTCTCTTTATCTGGCACTGTGCCCATCAAGAACCCAAAGGTGTTGCCTTTGGCTGTGCTGAATCATAATAAGCAGGCCTCGTGAGCCTAAGGGCAGCTCCATGTATTCCCCCCCGCCCGCCCCCCCAACGATCTCGCACACAGTGCAAAGCACTGGCAAGGAATGATCACTTCTGCAGGGAGGCCCTGGGGGTGGCAGACTCAGGACAGTTCCCAGACCCATCACTTCCCTGCTGGGTGATGTGGGGAGGAGGCTCCTGCCCTGTGTTGAGCTTCAATTTCCTAATCTGTGAAAGGAGCATGACTCTGTGCATTTCCCCAGGTAGCTGCAAGGGTTAAATGAAGCACACCATTAGGAAGCAGGTGTCTCCAGACCTATTTGCCCCAAAACTAGAAGAATAGCAGGGCAGGAGCACCCACCTCCAGGTCAGGATGGAATGGGAAGGAGCCTTGACATACAGAAATGCTACAGCCTCTGTCACACTGTCAGCCTCCAGCTTTGCTCTAAGGCCCACTTACTAGCTTGTCTCCAACATATGACCCCCCAGCCCAGTCCAGCTCAGTACAGCACAGCCCCATGGCAGCTCCACTCCCAGGCCCACCTCACGGGCTCCAGGGGGACACAAGCAGAGCCAGCCGGGCCCATCTCACTACATTACCTATGGACACATCTCTCTCCCTGTCTCGTCACTCTTTTGACCCCCAAGGAATTTCTGCCTGAACACTTGGCTCCCCAGCCTCTTTTGGAGGAAAGAAATACTGTAGGTTCCTTTAATGTTGGGCCACACTGTCTCCCTTCCAGCCCGCTCACCCAGTGTACACCAAGAGGGCACAGGAGGAGTGGCTGCCCCATGAAAGGAGGATTTTATCACTGATATTCTGTAGAGTTACTGATGTGTGGCAATTAGAAATTTAAAAAGAAGTAAACTCTTTAGAGACAGTGCACTTCTCATGGCCACACCAAGGCATAGCCACCCCTGAACCCCTCACCTCTGGTGTGATCCCCCATCTCCTTTTGCTCCTGATGTTTTTATCACAGGATGTGATCTGCACCCTTGTTCACTTCTTTGTTATGGGAGCAGTTGGAAGAGAGGCTTGTTAGAACTCATAAAAGTGTGTTTTCCTTCTCCCTCAAAGTTATGCTTGGGCCCTTTGGGAAAGCAAAGAAACCACTCATCTCCAGAGATCATCACAGATGTATGAGACGGGTCCTGGGCGCCTCCTTTTTCTACTTGTGTGTTTTTTTCCTTGTCTGCAGATCACAGAGTTTAATGAGGAAGTGCTGACCACACAAAGGAGAGGAAGCCTTCAGCCCCGACCACTCCCCAGCCCTGCGTCCCCATCACCAGTGAGGTAAGAACATTCTTTTATTCTAGTCCTTCCAGGGCAGCTCCATCCACTCCTGTGGAAACAAGCAGGAGAAGCACAGAGGACGAAATCACATTTTGTACCTGGGGCAGGTGACTTCCTAGAGACACTTCTGGAAAGCAAACGCAGAAGAGGTATTCCAACAGTCAAAATGACTTAAGTCATACGTACTCCCAACAGCTTGTATACAAAGCATATACTACATTTCACTCTCCCTTCTGGCCCTTCACACACACGTCCTTAAGTAATAACCTTCGGGAGGGAAATAACTTTTTATCCCCATTTTACAGATAAGGAAATTGAGGCCAAAGAAGGAAAAGGTTTGCCCAAGTGGTACAGGCAGTGAGAAAGCCTAGGCATTAACCCGGCTGAAGCGAAGGTCCCTCTTTACTGGATCACAGAGCTCCTCCGAGGGGTCCTACTGGCTGTGGGTTACCCTGTTTGGAATGCCCTTCAGCAAAGGGTGTCAAAACCACCTGGTCAATAGGGAACGATCCCCTTCTTGAAAACTTGGAAACCGATCCTTCCAAAGCAAATTAATTTCCAAACCTGGGGTTAATGATAAAGCTGGAAGAATGCAAAGACTCACCGTTTCCCTCTCCTCTTTTATCAACATGTGACTTAGATTTTCTAGAACTATATCCTTCATGGTAACTTATTAAAGAGTAAATCAAAGTTTGCTTTAAGAGGAAAGCAAATACATCCAACTTTCCATAGGATGCCGGACCCCGAGTCCACTTCCCGGTTCCACTGTTGACTTAGGGTGTAATCCCAGATAAGTACCTGTGCATTCATGGCTGAGGCCAGAGCCCTGGCATCAGTGACACCTGCCCCTCCCACCCAAGGTACTGAGACCCAGAGATGCTATCTCCAGGGGAGTGTGGTGCTTTGGAGGGGGAACCCAGACACAAGGTGAAGACACAGGCCGAGGGCTCTACATGCATGCAGCAGCTGCTTGTCCTCATGTCTCTCATGGCTGGGGAAAGGGTCGCTATGTGTCACATCGCCAATAAAACCCTGCTGTTCTCTGGCTCTTACCCGTAATTATTGGGAGTGAGGTGGGAAGGGCTGCACTTTTGGACTCAGATGGCAGGGAGGATAGGAACAAAGTTGACAAGAGTAAACTTTAATCACACAGCGGGCATTTTCAAGGAACAAATAAAAATAGCCAGAAGTGGGTCAGTGCCGATACTGAGGTTAGTGACCGGAAATTGGGGCAGAGTCCTGGGGAGAGGAATAAAGTTTTATTTTACAAATACCAACTTATACTCTCCTTCCAATCTGATTGCCTATTTTCCCTTTACGGCTTCTCCTTTCTGGCTTTTGGACACACAAGAAGCACACGCGCGCAGAGTGAAAAGAACAGTGTGGTGTTGAATCCTTGCTCCATCATCTCAGTCCCAAAGCTCTCTCCTTTGTCCTGAGGCTGAAGCAAAAAGATACTTAGAACTCATGGGAGACGCAGGCAGAAAGGAGAAATGTAATAACACACTTGACCTGTCTTTAAGGTTTCTATAATGTCCATGCATATTGATTAAAGGGGAAAAGACAGAGAAACAGAAGACCAAAAAAAAAAAACAGAAGAAAACTCCTGAAGTGAAGGACCTGTTCCCAAGCAGGCCCCCAACCCCCATGCCAGCAACTTCCCCATCACTGCCCGCCATGGCCCTGTGACATCCCGTGCACCAAAAGCACAGTAGACATGCACATGTGCACTCATACACACACAGATGATACACATGCACACATACACATGCCCAGCGCTCATGTACATACACAGTTACACACACGGGACTCATATACACACACAGTACATGCAGCATACAGTAGACATGCACATGTGCAGTACCCATGCACGCACACAGCATTCATGCACACACACGGTAGTCACGCACACACACAGCACTCATGCACACACACAGAGCTCATACACACACACAGTACTCATGCACACACACAATACACATACACATGGTACACATGCACACATACAGCACCCAGGCAAACACATAGTACCCATGCACACAGCATTCATTCACACACACAGCACCCATGCACACACACCACAACACCTATGCATAACCCAGGAAGTAGCTCTTGCTTTCAGCATCACCTTAACATTTGGGCAGTTATTAGCTCCCACACTTGGCAGGATTACATTTCCTTGTGGCCCCAATGACATGATTGGGGCAGATATATTGGGCTTACCAAAGAAAGAGAGAGCAGCCTGACATGCAAACATCCCAGGTAGATCATCGGGGCCCAGACAAGGGAATCAGTAAAGATGGGTTCGTTTGGTGAGACTCGGCATGTGACACTGGTAATTTACTGGAACAGTAAAATACACACTTCTTCCTTATGTTATCTTCTTTGAATTCACTGAAAAACGAAAGGAACTCGTGGGCTGGGCCAAATAGCATAGATAACACGTGAGTGTGCGTACATACGTACATAGATGCATGCACACATATGGATATGCCTATGTGCTTATGATGTGTAACAAAAAATACAGCCACAAGGATTTTGGGAGGAATTTGGGTGTGGAAATGGCTTCTACCTGTTTGCCTCTGTCTCCCCTTGACAGAGAGCAGGAGCACCGGCCACTTAAAAGCATGTCCAGCCCACCAAGCTGTCCCCACTGAATCCCCTCCAGGGCAGACAGGAGAACCCCTTTCTGAAGTTTCTTGTAACACAGAGTGTTTCCAAGGCCTAGGACAGCCCACACATCTAGCCAATGGAGCTTTCTGTGCTGTGGTCAGTTAGCAGGGTCCCCCCGGAATGGCATCTGTTTTCATGTTTCCGAACAGAAGCATGTATACTGGGAGCTTCCCCGGAGACCACCCCAAGCAAGCCTCCCAGTTGGCCGTGAGACAGTTGGGTTTCCAGAAGGACACAGCATTTACCTGGGCCTTACACTCCCAGAAGGCGGAGGACACAGAGACATTCCAGAGGGTTTAAAAAAAAAAAAAAAAAAATCATACAGTTTCTAAAGAGCTTCTCATTATGAATCCAGCTTCACAAGCAGATTCATCAGACACAGGCTCACTGAAAAATGTGCCAGGATGGATGCTTTTTTTTTTTTTATTTTTTTATTTTTTATTTTTTTAGCTTGGGGTTTTCAGGGTGGGATTTTTGAGGAGTGGGAGGGAAGCTACTAAGTCAAGATGAACTCCTTCAGAGCACGGGCAAAATTCCCTTTTCAATCACCGGTTTAGAGAAAAGAAAAAAAAAATGACAAAGTCACACAAGAGAGGAAATGAAAAGGGAAATTTTTAGACTTCTCATCCGTCCAGAAAGCCCCGGGCCTGTTTCAGAGGCCGGTCAGGGCAACTGTCGGGCCTGCGGTCACCGCGCTGCAATCCCAGGAGGCCTTGCGTCACCGGCAGCCTATCAACAAGGAAGTACGATCCCTAACCGCGAGCCTGCTTCTTTTCGAAGCCCGCATGTTGCTTTAGAGGGGTTTTAAACAAGAGACTTTCCTGTTTTTGCAACCTGCGAGTCCACAGTCCGTACAGGTTACTCAAATTACCTTATCGCTTAGAGCAACCCCTGGCATGAATTTCAAAACTGCTTACGGCAGCCCTCCCCTCCCGGACACGCGCGCCCGTCGACTCACCGAATCCGCATTTACAGTGTCGTGGTGCCAACTGCTGACACAGAAGAAAAACACACTAGTTATACATTAAGCTTTACGGTTAAAGCATCTGTGCCAGGCCCCGTCCAAACAGTATTTATTCACCGACCAGAAGGCAGGATAACCACAGCGTAGAAAACCCAACGGGAGCGGCTGTGCAGCCAGACCTGCGTGCCTTAATCCAGCCCCGCTATCCTTTGTGCAAGCGCGTACATGCGAGTGCAAATGCAGTGTCCCAGATCAGCACGATTCAGGGGGAAACAATTAGATTTATCATAGGATGTGCAGCAGCAAACCTATTGGAAAATGTTTTCACACAAGCAGAAGGCATCCCAAACCAACTAATAAGGTTGCTGGAAAATAAATGTAAAAAGGCGTGGGCTGAGGACTCTATGGGACCGTCCGATTTAAATCCTCCGTGGTGGGCGGAGGCAGACTTGTTTTTCCCTTGAGCAAATAAAAAGGCTCAGATTAAAGAGTGCACTGGAGAACTGATGAACTGAAGCCACAAACAAACGTCTCTCTTTCCTGCTCCGCAGCAGCTCAAGAGAGATGTGCCAAACCCAACAACTGCATTTGATAGCCATCTCCTGGTTTAACTTTGACCCTGGCCAGTGGCCACTTGGCGTTGCTCAAGCAATGCCTGCAGAATCCATCCTGAGCTCCCTTGCTAGAAGCATCCACCTTCACAGTTGCTGAGCTGAAGTTAGCAGAGGGCTTCCAGAAGGTGGTGCACGTTCTGCTTTCAGGAGCTGCCCAATCGGAGCAAGGATGAACAATTGGTGACCTTTACTCTGCAACGAGCGCTGGTGACCTCGAAGCTGACTTCACAGAATCCACATGGCAATCATGAATCTAGCAGACACTTATCTAACCTCACACTTTTCTGTCTTTTGGGGTTAGAATCAACACTTAGCTCATCAAAAAGACATGCACCGCCCCAAAAGAACCTGCTTTCTGTTTGTGGATACTGGTATTTTGTTTATCTTGTTTTGCTTTTCTGCATTCCGAGCAATCTGCTAGCACTGCAGTGTTGAGATAGTCACTATAAGGCCATCATGCTGTGATTTTTATGATTGGGGGAAGGTTCTTGCAAAATATTAAAGACTCTCTTATGATATGGTAAGTGTGAATGAGGTGACACACCAAAGTGTTAGAAGTAACTCTCTCAAAGATGGTGACTGGCCTGTGGCATAACATAGTGCATTCATGGGGGACAATGCAATTAAAAAAAAAAAAAAAAAAAGAATTCCAGAGAATTCCAGACTTCCCACACAGCTGGGTAGGTATTTTTAATTTTAATACTTGCTGGCAAATAATCTACTATGCTTGTATGGAAAGAATCCTATTCTTCAAAAATGTCTAAAAATAATAAATTTTCTTTCCTCCTTTGGAAAAGCCATAACTACAAAACTAATAATTTTTAGAGGTGGGGGAGAAGCAGAGGCAGAGGGAGAGTGAGAAACTTAAGCAGCCTCCATGCCTAGCACCAAGCCCAACTCGGGGCTCCAACTCACAACCCTGAGACCATGACCTGAGCCAAAATCAAGAGTCGGACGCTTAACCAACTGAGCCACCCAGGTGCCCCCAAAACTAACCTAAATTTTGAAGAGTTTTCTGATCCCTTCGGACTGTGAATATTTAGGACTCTTAGGCCCAAACTTTCTTGCCTGACTTCAGCTGAGTTTACTGGACAGTTACCCAACCACTCTCTCATTCTGGCTGTGTAGACCACAGTTCTATGCACTTTCTCCAGAGGAAAAGCATTGCCCAATGAAGAAAATGTTGCCTCTCCCCTTTTACACCATCACTGACACCCCATCCCCAGGCCTGTGCCACCAGGCCCGCTTCCAGGACTGCATGTTCCCTGTGATCCTGTGCCTTCCAGCTCAGATGCCAACAAGGGCACTAGGTAATAAGTACTTTTGACAAAGGATCCTGCAGCAAGTCTTCCCATCCCTTACAGAAGTTCTCCATTTGGGGCCATTACCAACCCCATCCATTGAGCCCAACAAAGCACAGAGGAAAATAACACATGTGGGCAAATATGAGATGTCACCATATATTTGTGGCTGTTAAAGTTCTTCATATTGTCAAGTGCTCACTCAATTCCATTATTTTAAATAACAAAATACCCCGAAAGAAATTCCACCAGTGCTAGTCTGGTATGATCACAGAGGTTGCCTGGAAGACTGATTTAGTTTTGGTTTTGGTTTTGGTTTTTAAAAAAAAATATTTCAAAGTTATTGTAGTTATTCCTGCAAGTATTAGATATTGTAAGTACGTCTTTTAAAGCTCATTGGGGAAAAAAAAAGTTTTATTATGAAAATCTTCAAACATATCGGAAGAGCATATAGCAAAATGAAGTTCCTTATGCCCTTCATATAGATGAATAACAACCCAGATTTTTCCAAATTTGCTTCACTTGTTCCTCTTTTGCCTTTTTCCTTTTCCTCTTTGCTGAACTATTCTTTTTTACGATTTTATTTTTAAGTCATCTCTACCCCCAGTGTGGGGCTCGAACATACAACCCCAAGATCAAGAGTCATATGGTCCACCAATGGAGCCAGCCAGGTACCCCCTCTTTGCTGAACTATCTTAAAGAAAATCCCAGACCTCGTGTCATTTCATTCCTTCGTATGTTAGTATGCGTCGTTAAAAATGTGTGCACATTTCCTTATGTAGCCCCAACCTCATTAAAATCACATTTAAAAGCAGTAAAAATAAATAAATAAATAAATAAATAAATAAATAAATAAATAAATAAATATAAAAGCAGTACAAGAAGTTACCTTTATGGAGATCACTTGAGATAACATTTCCAGTGACCACAATACATACACTCAATAGTACTAAATCCCAAAGATATATGGGTGGCAGCGGGATGGTGTATTCTGGAAGACTGAGAGAGATCACTTTAAAAGGGGCTCCAGCTATGATAAAGACAGATGATGACAAAGGGTCTGAATAATAAGTTTTTTTTTAAAGGCAACATTTTTAAATAAGTATATTTATGAGTATCATTTTATATCTGCACATAATTAATTCAATAAATTTTATAACTAGAAATTTGACTATTTCACTCGCATCATTAAAAGAATATATATTCAATCTAAGCAAGAAAACACACAGACACGCACAAGACTTGTAACCTGCTCATTGGGAAATGGGACACAGCCTCATATTTGGAGTTCCAAATAAAGGAACTTCAACCCCTTGCCACCAGCCCCTGTCAAGCCTACCCCTTCTTATCAGCAGCATTTCTTGAGTGTCTCCTCCATCCCAAGCACTATGCCAAGCCTTGAGTACATATGCCCCTTATTTGTATGCCGGCCCGCAGAGAGAAGACCTACTGTCCTCTCCGTTTTACAGGGGGAAAATCTGAGGCTTCGAGAAAAATGAGTTATTTCCCTGGGGAGATAGAGACAGAATGGATATGGCACTTATTCTGATTGACACTGCTGAGTCTGCAAGTTCTTTTCTCTCTCCCTTTGCCCAAGCAGTCACCGCGGATCCACCCTGAAGCATGTAGCGACGTCAAGATTTCTATGACACCCTCAAACGAAGGAGAACCAGGAAGCCGAGAAGAGGGTTGAGCGCCTGCATGATTCACAGTATAGCCATGCCTTCATTTTGTGATCACTGAATCGTTTCTGGCTCTAACAGTCTGGTGATGAACAGTAGATGACACAACCAAATGGTGTAAGTCCACTAGGATGACAAAATGAGCCAAAGCGTTTGCAGACCGGGTTGGCTGCCTGGGCAGCTGGGTGCACTCGAGCTTCAGTGCACTCTTATTGTTGTTCATCTCTCATGACAGGACATCATCCTATTCGGAGTTCCTAACCCCCTGTGTTAATTCTTCTCTGCCACCTCTTCTGGTATTCACTCCCCTGTAAGACGAGGAAAAGAAACGCCACCAAGGCAGCCCTGCTCGGGCACACAGTCCAGCACACGCAGGTTTGTGCTGGATGTAAAAGCAAAACAAGAACTGTGGGGCGATCTCCAGCCACTCATTCAACCTTCACTGCAGTTTCTTCATCATTAAAATGCAATATTTGAGGACCATGCCTGAAATAGCCAAATAATATTATCCAATTAAGGTGAAAAGCACCATATAAATGCTACGGAGGCTGAGACTTAAATAGTCACATATGGTTTCAGGAAAAGCACTCCAGTGCATCAGCTAGCAGTAAAAACAGGCAGGAGTGAAATGATCTGGCTGGAAATGAACTGCAAATTGATAAACATTTAGTTGCTAATGCCGTGTTTATTATTTTTTACTAGGATAAAAATTAACTGCGCGGCCTTGGCCAGAAAACAGATTGAACTCTACCATCTGGGTAGTGGAATCAGTATCTCTTTAGCGTCCGGTTACGTACAGGTCACCGCTGCCAGCTCCGATTTTATTTGTAAATAGGCCCTGGGTGTCCGGACAACAGAACCAGGGGAGGCTTCTGGGAAGCACAAGCAAACCGGCCAACGCACCAAATGCGCGACTCTCGAAAGGGCGCTTAGGCAGTAGGGCCGCCCCCCACCTCCCCCCACCGCCCTCCGGGTCCCGCAGTTCCCAAGAACCACGTCGCGGCGCCTGCGATGGAAGGGAGGGCGGCCAGCGCGGCCGGAGGGGCTGCGGGGCGCGGGGGCGCGGGGACCCGGGGGCGCGCACGGGGCGGGGCTGGGAGCGGGGCCTGGGGCGGGGCGGGGCGGGGCCTGGGGCGGGGCGACGGCACGGAGCCCGCGGCCGCCCCAGCTGCAGATGCCGCGCTCTCCCCCGGGCCCTTTTCCATCAGCTTGCAAGCAGCTGGATCAATTTACGCTAGCTGCAGCGCCCAACACAAGCACGGGCTGAATTATTGCTCATGGAAATCCCCTCTGTTTCAGGGAATCAGGTAGCTTTCCAACTCCCAACAATTAATGGTCCTTTTGGTCCAGAGAGAATACCAAAAAAAAAAAAAAAAAGGAAAAAAAGAAACTAAACAAAACAAAATAACAGACTGCAGGCTACAGGTTTCAAAACAATCCGTTTGGTTTCTAGTAAATTAGAGGGAGTGGGTGGTTGAGGTACCGAGTAATGTTATCCTGTACAGTGTGGTCTTTGACGTCAGCAAGATGTTTCTCTCCCCCTTCCCTCCTCTTTGCCTCCTCTCTCCTTTCCTTGTCCACACCCTCCTCTTCTTCCTCCCGCCTTCCCTCTCTATGTCAGGGAGACAGATGACATAGGGGAGCTCTGGAAAATTACTAGTGGATGTGCGAGATAGCTCCCAGGCTCCAGTGATTCCCACATTTTCAAAAATGAAGGCTATGGGGGAGGGGGCCGTTCAACCACCTTCTAAATTATCGACCAAAATACATGTGACTCAGTGAAAGAAAAGAGAAAAAGCCTGCTGGAAAGCTAACAGTAACCACCACTGGCTCTGCATTCCACAGCCCTCATCTTGCCCTATTAGCAATTGTGTCCCAGGGAGCATTCTTCCTGTGGCGAAGAACACAATTTTGTCTCCAGGCAGCCTGAAATAGAATCCCGGAGAGCATGTGCTGTAGATCCAGGGGCCTCAGCCTGGGCCGCTGTGCGCTTTCTCCTCGCTCCCCTAGACCTCTTTCTCTACTCATTAAAGACAGCAACAGCTGCCCTCATGTCAACACAGAACTATCTAGAACAAGGGTTCCAGGGCTAACATCTGTAGCCTGACCCTGCAATATCTTTGTTTCCCCTTTTAAAAATTTTGGGGGGCACCTGGATGGCTCAGTGGTTGAGCGTCTGCCTTTGGATCAAGTCATGATCCCGGGATCCTGGAATCAAGTCCTGCATTGGCTCCCCGCAGGAAGACTGCTTCTCCCTCTACCTATGTCTCTGCCTCTCTCCCTGTGTCATAAGTAAATAAATAAATAAATTTTCTCCACCTCATTGTTTGCACAAAGGCAGCCTGGCCGCACCGTGGCAGGAATCCTGTGGGTGGCCACGTAGGGAGTGCTGGGTGGAGTGGGCAGATCTCTGTGTGGCTCCTCATTACCATATAGCTTCAGCAAGACAACTTGGTTTCCCAAATGACCCGACTCTGTCATTTTACACAGGCATCCCTTTGAAAAGAGAAATCTGTCCCAGACCTTGCATGATGGAAAGTGGTTCCAAGTAGTGTAGGGTAGGGAGCAGGCCCCGGGGTACATATGGGCCTGATTTTCTCCCTTGGGCACGTGGTGGCTCCTCCCTCCTTCCTCTCTGCTCTGATCTGGACAGCAAGGGCCTCGGAGGACCTTAGAACAGTTCACATTTTCTAAACCAGAGCCTCCAAATGCTCTGTGCAGGCATGAAGGTCCCTTGAAAAACACAACACACTGGTAATGAAAAAATGCACATATAAGAAAAGCAAGTGAGATCACACAAATCTATTCCGTAATTCGACCTGGAACCTGAAAAAGAGCATTGCATTAGTATGGGGGGCGGGGGGGGGGGGTGGGGGGCGGCGACGAGGGGTGTGGTGTATGGGAGTGCCATAGGCAGATAACAGCACTTGGGCAAGAGCTCAAGCTAAATCTTTAGCATAAGTGTTAGAAGGATGGACGAATATGCCACTGAACGAGTAAGAGGAATTAATCTGTTCAGAACACAAAATGAAAAGGAGACCAAACTTTCTGGGAGGGGAAGGATGAGGTGGGGGCCTGGCTGCTGGAAAAAAACATTTGGTTTGAAGGAGAACAGACCTCCGAAGTGCAAACACAAACCAGGAGTCTGACGTAATGATAAGTGACAATAACGACGTTAGGGGACATGTATTAAACACACTCCATGTGCTGGATGCCTCACGTGTCTTGCACAAAACCATCTTATTTCGTTGTCCATGGCCACTCTGGGGAGGTAGGAAGGAGCTTGAGAGTACATGGATTCTTTGGGGCACCAGGGAAGAGAATTCTGGATCTGAAGGATTTAGGACACCTTAAAGCAGACGTATCCAATTGAGAGCAACCCACACATTTCCTCAAAGTTGGTCAAAGTGGGTCCTTTTGCTATCCTGCCTCCACTGTAGCTTCTGCCTCCATTGATCACAGAGGAGAGGGGACACTTGGACTCCTTCTGACTTATGGGGCAAAGACCCCTAAGGGAATAACAAAGTCCCATCTCCAGGGAGCAAAAGCTGATCTACCTGCCTCTGCTCTGCCTCAGAAACACCAGATGCTTCAGGGAAGCCCTGGTGGGCCTTGCCTGTGCTCCCTCTGGAAACACCCCTGGTCCCAGCCTTGCCGGGTAATCTCTGGGCCCTCAGGGAAGCCCAATCCAACCTCCTGGGACATTCAGGAACTCAAGTTAGTGAAAGTGATGCCAAGGGGCCTTTCCTCAGTGGGTCTCCAGGGGCCTCTCTCACCCTTGAGGGAGAAACAGGGAGCGTGGTCTTCACCTAGTTGAAGTGTCTGTGCCTGGACCCTCTCATTTGCTAAATGTAAACATGCTCTCCTTCCAAAGTCGTGGCAAGGATCCTCTCCGTTTCTTTCTAGCAGATCGCCCTGATGCCACAGATACGCATTTAATAATGCAGTCCTGCAAGGGCATAATTTTAAATCTTCATGCCTCATGTAAAACATTTCCCTGGGAGCAGTAGGTTGGGGCGGCTGGAGGAGTAGCTCCTGCTTGAACAGTTTGTTTCCTGCTGATCACCAGGACAGAGTGGAACTCTGGTTGTCAACCTGAACTTCCTTCCCGCTATTCCGGCATCCCAGACCTCCCGCCCCTGCCCGCACCCCGCCCTCATGCCAGCAGATTGGACTCTGTCACCAACGCTATCACCGCCCCCCCCCCCAATCAACATTCCATTAAAAGTATGGACTATCAGCAGGTTCCGGAACACTGCTCTGCAGCTCGGCAGGTGTGTAATCTACCTGAACAAAGGGACAGAACACTCAGCCACTGCCAGGTGGTTAAGCAAGGGCTTTGTGAAGCTGTTTGGCCAACGGCACACAACCGTGTGCTCGTGTGATGGGGGCAAAGATGAAACAGATGCCCTAGTGTCCTCCTGACAAAGCAAGTTGCCAACCTCTGCTAAACAGACACCCAATCATGACCTCTAATGTCCCTGAGAGGCAGCACACGTGATGGCCAGTGCATGCTCTCCATAGCGAGAGATGCCCAGTTCTGAACCAGGCCAGCTGGACTCCTGAGCCTTGGGCTCCTCCTCTGTAAAATGATGACAACAATCCCTCCTGGAGGGGCTGATACAATGCATATAAAATATCAGACCTATAGTGGATCTTTAACAGTTGAATCTCTAACACCCCAAAATTGTTGGTAGCAACAATTTTCACAGTGGCTTGGGACTAAAGACCATAACAGCTACTATTTTTATCATCCATAGATGCTAAATACATTATCTTGACCCCCACCATTAGCCCTGAAAGGTGGGCATTATTACTCTCATTTTTCCAAGATCTGAGGCTCAGAGCAGTTAAGTAACTTGCTCAAAGTCATACAGCCAGATAGTGGCCAAGAGATGGCCTACAGCAACATAATGCATCCTTCAATGGCTGCTGGCCTGATGCATGCTTCCTTGTGCTGTCTCTTGATGCAGTCAGTGCAAGTGGAGCTCAGGTCTCATTGCAGGAGAGCACAGTAAATACTACACAATTGTGCAGAGGGCCACAGCTCCATGTGTGCATGTACTTGTGTGCACACATGCCTGCCTTTGGCCAAGAGGCACACGTTTAGCTGGCATACCAGTCTGCCAAAGGCCCATGTTCAAAGCCCACCTATAGAAAAGTTCATCCCTGATTTGGCAGGATGGGCCCTCATCCTGGAGCAAACACAGAAAATAAACAAGGGACATTCAAGAGGACTGTGCTTCAAATTGGGAGCTCCTGCAAGGTGACAAAGTTCAATACACCAAACGGCCAAGCCCATCAGAAACCATTGATAGACATTCAGGGGATGTTAAATATATCTCAAGGAGTGAGAAAGGGAGGGCATGAGATAAAACCAGTTTTTGCGTGAGCAAAGCCTTAGCCCTGTCCCTCCTCTGAGAGCAGTCCCAACAAGCCTGAAAGTGTTGAATAGAGAGAGACTGCTTCTCACAGAGCCATGGGCATCCACGGGTGAATGTGGAAGTGTGCCTACATGGGTAAGTAGGTTTGAATCACATCAGCTCTGAACAGTGAAAAGCGGTGCTTTACTCCTTGTTTCTCCTTACTCCCTTCAGTTTTTTAGTGATGGGGACTCCTTTGGAACCTTTCCTTCTTGGCAAAGTCAACGCTTGTTAAGAAGCCAGTATCCTAAAAACTGAGGTGGCCTTGGATGTCATTCTCTGTTGTGGCAGACCAGACTTTCCTTGCTGAATCAAACCCTATAAGTCTTATCACCTATGAGTCACCCACAGCAAATGAGCCACTATTAGGAAGAGAGGTAATGGGGTGATATTTATCAGTGGGCTGAAGCTTAGCAAATGACAAGCATTGCCTAATCACTGGTCATACTCATATACATCACCTTCCAGATCACTGCTTGGTAGTTCCTGGCTGGGATGGTTTCTAACTGTCAATATTTACAGAACCAGGCCCTTAACAACACAGGCCAAGCAGGCTGGATGTCTCCAATGATGAGTCATGCCAAATGAAGCCTTTTATCTAAGGTCACTGCTCCATCCTCATTGGCTGGAGCACTCTGGAAGTCATCAGGTTATTGAAAAGCCCATGCAGGATTGCAGGCTCTAGTCATTTCTCTGGAGGAACCAACATTTATGAAATTGAAGCCTCGGAGGAGAGGGCATGGGTTTGAAAGCATATAGAGCTGTCTTTTATTTTTATCTGCCAGATAGTAAATATAGCTCTAGGACTAGGGGGAAGTGGCCAAGAGATAGTACCAAGAGCCCAACTCAGTCTCCACTTGCAGGCACATAGTAACCCCCCTTGAGTCACACTGTGACCTTGACGCCACATGGATAAGCCAAATGCATCAAGGGAGGGGGAATACTTGCCGGACTTAGAGCTGTCTCGGTCATGTGAGTAAGCAAAGTAGACCCAGTCCAGGTAGAAACTCTCGGTTTCATTCAAGCATTGGAAGGCAATTTCCTTGGTTTTGGAAAGCTTCTTTGTTCAGGAGTCATTCATTTAAAATGCAGATAACCTCCAGCGATGGGCACACCTCCAGTCTTATCTAGTAGGGATGAGGAAAGGAATAAAGGGCCACCCAAGGAAGGTGTTGCAGGAGGAAATGGGGCAGGGAGTGGCCCAGCACACGGTGGCTTTGTAACTTTCTTGCTGGGCCAGACCTCAGACCATCCCCAGAACACGTTCACTTGTCTGTATGTAGCAAAGTTGGAAACTTGTTTTAATGCCAACATTCAATGAAAATATGCCATGTGGATGTGCAAACTTCATTCCCCAGTATGTACACAGAAGCTGATTGCAACCACGCTGGCAGTGATAGCTTTACCAGAGTCCTTCAGGGACCCAGTACTGTGCAAACTGGGACCAGTTGGCCAATGTAAGCTCCTGGAATCCAAGTTCTCCTTAAAATCAGTGAGCTAAGTGAGGATTGCACAAGGACCCCAAAAGGGGACAGGATTACTCCTGAACTGTGTGGTGGAAAGTATCTTTGACGTAAAATTGGTGGACTCCATAGAAACACAAAAAATATCGAGGCTTGCACACTGGGCAAATTTTCAAAGGGACCTGGCTTCTTTATTAAGAAGACCTAAAACCCCACAGATTGGAAGGCTCAGAGGTGTTCCCAGAGATCCCAAGATTCCTCCAAGAGGAAATGACCTCGTAATTCCTGCAGAGATCACAGCCCATGGCCACTGTCCAGGGGCCATAATTCAAAGGACATCATTCATAGGACAATCTCCCAGTAACAGTTGTATGGAAACACAACATTGGCATCATCTTTAGTCCCAAAGGATAGCAAAGGATATAGGTCATGGTCCAGAGAGAGAGTTAATCGTGGCCCTTCCCAGCTACCATGTACCATAAAGCCAGCACTAGGAAACCCGGGTGAATGTGCTGCCAGCCCTACAATCACACGTGTCCCCAAAAGCTGTGGATAATCTTTCCAGTCTTCCTCAGTGCACACACAGCTGATCTGTTGGACCATGTGTGGATTCTGGCCATGTGCACACACACACATGTGCTTAATAAGAACTTGTGGGAAGAAGAGAGGCAGCCGGGGGGGAGGGGGGCAAGTTAAAAAAAACGGTGTTTCTGACTCTATATGAAAGAGTTTTCATTCTATTCCAGACCTTCTATAGGGTGGCCTCTGATGGAGCCCTCTGTTTCATTTCATCCTATTTCCCCTTCTAGTGGGGCAGAGGTAAGGAGAGGCTGAGGAGAGAGGGGTTTGTGGGGAGAAAAGGTGAATAGAGATGGGCCACTCACTGTGCCTCTTTCCCATACTTCTCAACTTTGTCTCTGGACCTCCTACAGCATCTTGCCCTTGGCTACGTGCTCAGCAAAACCGTTGAAAGGCCCTATTGGTCTGTCAGGGCAGCCACAGCAAAGAGCACCACAGGCTGGACGGCTTCAACACCAGAAATGCAGTTCCTCCTGGCCCTGGAGGCCAGAAGTCCAAGATCAAGGTGTCGGCAGGGTTGGCTCCTTTTTGAGTGAAGGATCTGTCCCAGGCCTCTCTCCTCAGCTTGTGGATGGCAGTCTTCTCCCTGTGCCTTCACATCATCTGCCCCTTGTGTGTGCCTGTGTCTTAAACTCCTCTTCTTATAAGGATTGGTGTAGAGCCTCATTTCAACCTAAAATGACCTCATGTTGACTTAATTACCCCTTTAAAGACCCTATCCCCAAACCCAGTCCCTTTCTGAGGTCCTGGCAGTTTCGGGCTTCAACAATACGGACTTTGACACAGAACTTCAACCATAACAAAAGTGAAGCAGGAAGAGAAGTCAGCAGGCATGTGCAGAATCCCTACGAGCTTGGCACTGTGCCAGGCAGTAAAGATGAATGATAAGAAGACCTGGTCTCATAGTGGCTGAGGGACTGGATGATGGCCCCAGGGAATGGGTAAGTGGATGGATCAATGAGGAATGAATGCAGCGAGCAAACGTCAAGCTGCTGAGGACAGAAGTGGACAGAGCCAGAGTCCAGAGCTGAGCCTACCCCCACCTCCATCGACAGTGGGGTCCCAGAAATAATGAGTGAAGTAAAGTGGCCACAGCCCCCCAATCCACCCTGCTCCCTGCCCAGAGGAGCCAGCAGCTCTTGTCCAGTTGGCAGAACGGAGAGCAGAGCCATCATGCAGAGAGGCTCAGCGCTCCCAGATGAAAACCAGACTTTTCCTTCACGCTCACCCTGCCGCGCCCTGGAGACCTGGAGAGACACCCCTGCTGGGGGTCACAGCAGGCCGAGGCCACAAACCAGATGGAAAGACCCCATGGGCAACATCAAAGGTTAGCTGTGCCAGGAGGACTGCCCGCCCCTGGCCGCAGCCAGCTGCAGTGTGGTGACAGGATGATGCTCTGTCCCTAGGATACTGTCACACCCATGAAACGAGAGTGAGAGTCCCCACATCCTCAACTCTATCCTCTTCAGACACTCTCTGCCCGAAACTGCGACCAGAAGCAAGGAAGCCAAATTAGAGGAACAGAAAGGCAAGATGCCTGTCAGCTCTAGAATCAGCCATTCTTCCACTTACTACAAATACTTCGACTACGTCACTCAATTATTATGGCCTGTGCTGTGAGCATTTACTTAATCAATCTTCAAAGAGATTTCCAAACGGGTATTTCAGTGACCAGATAGGGGTCAGAGCCCCTCTCACATCAATGGGAGCCAGCAGGGGGCAGGCCAGCTGCCTGTCATCTGATCTCCTGGGCTGGGTACAAACTTTGAACCTGTGTCTGACGGGTGTCTCTTTCAGACTCCCCATGACCCTGGTCATCGGTCAGTTCCTGCTTTGCAACAACACACCACCAACAGACCTCCCTTGCTTGGATGACTCCCTTTCATTGTCTTCCAGCACATTCTCCCTCAAGCCTAAACAGAATCACGTCAGAATGGTCTATCCTTGAATCTTTCCTTTATTACTGACTATGCAGCTCAAAAGCATCAAGTTGGTATTTCCTCTGCCCCAGTAGGGATTTTTATGGGGTTTTTATTTGGTTTCATTTTTGCCAGGCTTCTGAGAATGGTTCCTTTGTTCTGCCTTCACTCATTGCTTAGATCCTTCAAGGCAATCTCCTCAGAAAGTCATACAGCTGCTGCCCTAGACATGTATCCCCCCCAGAAACATAGCTGAAAAAAAACCCAGCTATTGCAGACTTTCAAACAATAAAACAGTGAGCTCTGAGAACAGAGAAGGCACCTCCCCTGGGCTGTGTCCCTCACTCCCTGGCCCAGAAGAGGCAGAGGGGAGGCAGAGAGGGCCTAGTGCTCAGCCCGGTCATCAGAAAGAGCCTTCAGCAACCAGAAGTAGCGGGCCCACTGTTCGTCTGCCTAGGGCAGGAGCCCCCTCTGGAAAATACTCCTTCCCCTGCACTCATCATGGGGTCCAAATGTGAACAGCATTCTGCTCAGAGATCTTTCCCTGGCTATGGAGATTGAGCGGGTGACGGTCACCTGACTCCAGTGAAGGCCATCGAGGCCTCTCTCTGGGACTTTGGAATTCTCAGCCCCTCTGCGGCAGTGATGCTGTGAGGTGTGATAAGCAAACCTGCCATCGTGTACATTCCCTACCACGAGGAGAAAGCTTATCAAAGAGATGAGAATCAATATTTGCTGGAAGATGATGTGAGAGAAAAGAGAGAGCGCCTGGCAGGGTCAGGTCGCAGCTGCAGGTGTCCTCAGAGCCCCCCCCCCCCCGCCCTCCGCTTCTACAGTTGTCACACAGAGCTCCTTTTTAGAAGCCCCAACAGGGTTTAGTTGCACTTCTCTTGCGTGTGACTAATAATAGAGTCCTCATTAGATCCACTGTGATTGGATGCTGGCCATCGTGCCTGAGTGAGACCAGCTGACCTCTGCTCCCACCACGGAAACGAGGGGATGGAGGGGAAAGAAGTGGATAGAACTGACTGGAAGGAGAGATTATTACCCAGGGTGATTTAGGGCATTGGAATACAGAACCCCTGTGGCGACTCTGAGAGAATTTTTAAGTCTTTACCGAGTCAGTGCTTTTATCATTATGAACTCTTAGGCAGAGGCAATTATCTGGATAATTGAAGTGCTTCTTAGAACAGGTTTCAGGTGAGAGCAGGGATGACCGCTTAGGCAGCACACTAATGACAGATCCTTGGAAAGCTCAGCACTCCGGAATAAAAGGCCAGTCATGACTATTCTCAGGGGGAGGTAGCAGCTGCACATCTGGCCCTCTCCATCTACCACTGGCTAAGCGGACAAATGGACCCCGGGAGAGCTGGCATCCCCAGGCACTCAACTGCCTCCTCCATCAGTCTAATACCTGCCAGAGCTGGGCCCATAGAACCCTACCACTCCCTCAAATATGAGGCAGCCCCCGAAATGGGTAGAGACCCAGGAGATGCCTCAGCTCTGCACCTCACTGGTCTTCATGGGCTGGAACCACAGGAAGGCCTCGGGTCACAGGAGCTCACCCAATTTCGGGGGAGGCCACAGAATCCAGCTTAATCCCCTTACTCATCTGCAAAGGTCAGAGGAGGGCCAGCAACCACCAGAGGCAGAGCCTTCATTTTTACTTCAGTTTCAAAGAATCCAGCTAAAGCCACATGGGCCCGGTGGCACCACCCTAAGAAACGGATCCAATCCTGAGTCAGAGAGGAAGCTGACACTCACTGAATCACCTGTCCACTTCCTCCTACCCCCAGCAGCTGGGCCAAAACCAGCAGCCACTTCCAAGGGGCAGCCTAGTGACCAGCACTTGGAAAAGTTGATGCCCCGAAGAAGAGTGAGCGGGGCCAACACTCACGTGGCCCGAACCACGACCAACTTCATCGTGACTCCCCCGCCCCCTGCATTTTCCAAAGTAAAGCTTCACATCTTGTGACAGCCCCTGTCCTGTCCTGCACTGCCCCTGGCTGTGCTATTTTTCACTTCCCTGTTCAGAACACAGCCACACTGTCCAAATGCCATGAATCATCACCGCCCAGCAACGGCCCCTCAGCAAGGCAGGAAACCACTGAGCGCCAGACCTAGAAGGAATGACTCTCTGCCACAGCCCTCTCCTGCTCCAGCCGGTCATCTGGCCTGAGGCCACAGCGGAAGGCGGCCGGACAGAGTGGCCACTCCAGGCACTCAACTTCTCTCCACAGTCGTCCCCGCTGGCTGCGCTCCCCACTCTCTGATCCACTGGGTCATTTGGGCATTTTGGAGCTTTCCAGCAGATTTCTTGGATGCATTAGCTAAAGTGAAGCTGATGGCTTCAAAGCCTAGGAGAAGAGAAACAGGAAGAACCGTTCAAGCCAAGGGAGATGTGATCAGGGGACGTGGCATGGAGCAAAGCCACCATTAGGAACACGGGGAGGCAGATCTCTGCCTGCACGTAGCCTCAAGATAATGGCCCACATGTCCTCTCTGTCATTCAAGCCCTGTATAACTGGAACCATGTGGCCTTCTAGACGCCATTCAACAAGTGCCCAAAAGTAGCTGCAAGTGAGCCTCTGAGTAAATAAATCAGTGAAAGATGATGGTCCTCAAGGATGGTCCAACTCTTCCATGCTGGGCTTCTGGCTCCTCTGAATGATAATCGTCTAAGCTCCATGCCAGGCTTAGGTTCTCTCGTAGTACTGAGAACCTGATATGAAGTCATTTTTTTCCCCAGCTCAATCACAGACAGTGATTGATTCAGAAGCAGAACAATGTAGGAAATGCAAATCAACACCACAATATTACGTCACTTCTAACCTATCAGATGGACCAAAACTCTAAATATGGACAATGACAACAGCCAGGGTTGACCAGAGAGTGGGAATGGGCGCTCTCCTATACCGTTGGTGGACGTAAAGTGTTACAGGTTCTCTGGGGGCAGTTTGACCTTGTGCATTACAATTATTAACAAGTAACCTTTGACTCCTTAATTTTAAGACTAAAAATTTCTCCTCAGCCGAATGAGCCACAAAATGCACAAAATGTAAGTACAAGGTAGTCACCACAGTGTGGTAAATAGATACACACACACCAAAAGTGAACCAATCTAGACATGATTGAGCCAGTGAATTAAATACATTTGGTAAAATGCTGTGCAACCATTAAAAAGTGTTGGAAATCTACAGCCAAAGCCATAGAATAGTAGTAGTGTGGGTCACTTTGACAAATGAAATGTAGGAGACAAAACTTGCATATGCCTGTTAGATAACTGTGTGTTGATGGTGTGTGTGTATAAAAGAGATACGTGGACGGTTTATCTATCTAATTATTAACAGCACTCATCTCTGTAGAGTTAGATTTCAGGGTAATTTGTAACTTCTTCCTCATATTTTCTGTATTTCTTCAAAGTATCTATAAGAAATGTGAAGTACTTTTATGATCAATGAAAATATACATTTATTTTCATTTGAAAACCAAAAGCAACACAAATGCAAAGCCTATTTTCCTGGCAGGCCATATCTGTCCAAGATTAGTCGCAGGTATTCATTCTGGTAGAAGGTATTATTGTGACGGGTGCCTGGGTGGCTCAGTCAGTTGAGCACTCATCTCTTGAGCCACTCAGGTCATGATCTCAGGGTCATGAGATTGAGCCCTGAGTCAGACTTTACACTGAGCATGGGGTCTGCTTGAGATTCTCTTCCTCTCCCTCTCCCTCTGCCCTTCCCCCCACTTGTGCATGCTCTCTCTCTCTCTCATAAATAAACAAACAAATGCCTTTAGAAGGTGTTATTATAGGCCATTCTACCAGGAGGCCTTGGGTTCTACATTGTTTCTCCTAAGTTTTGATGGGTTGAACTGGACCCATCTGTGCTCTTTTAAGCAGCCCCTGTGTGGCAATTCAATTTATCGGGATGGCTGACCAGGGTTGGGTGGAAGCTTGGACACATGAAGGGTTATGTGTGGTCATCAAATTCAAATCCTAGATTTCAGTGCACAGAATTAACTAAATTAACTAACTTAACAGACCTGTCTGGGTGGCCAAGCAGATTTCAGATGGTTTGAAAATACATGAATCACAACGCCCTATCTACTCAGCTCCTGAAATAAAATCCAGACCCTTAAAGAGCAGAAATCTAAAGCTGAAGGATTTTTAAGCAGATCATCTCTTCTAGAAACAGTACAAATGGGGGCACCTGGGTGGCTCAGGGGTTAAGCATCTACCTTTGCCTCAGGTTGTGATCTCAGTGTTCTGGGATGGAGTCCAGTATCAGGATCCCTGCAGGGAGCCTACTTCTCCCTTTGCCTATGTCTCTGTCTCTCTGTGTCTCTCATGAATAAATAAATAATTTAAAAAAAAATAAAGAAACAACCTAAGTGTCCATTGATGGATAAAGAAGATAGATAAGGTAGATAGATAGATGATAGATAGATAGATAGATAGATAGATAGATAGATAGATAGATACACACTGGAATATTACTCAGCCATAAAAAATGAAATTTCAGCATTTGTGATAACATGGATGGACCTTGAGGGCATTACATTCAGTGAAATAAGTCAGAGAAAGACACACACTGTAAGGTACCACTTGGATGTAAAATCCAAAAAACAAACAAACAAACAAAGCAAGGCAACAAACAACACAAAATGAAAATCATAAATGTAGAGAATGGAACTGTGATTGCCAGAGGCGTGGGTGGAATTGATGAAGAGGGTCAAGAGGTACAAACTTCTAGTTATAAAAAAGGTGTGAGTCATGGGGTCCAATGTACAGCAAGGTGACACTAGTCAATAATGTAGAGCACATCTGCAAGTTGCCAAGAGAGTAAATCCTAAAAATTAGCTTTGGGTGGTGACTGTTGTTAACTAGACTTATTGAGGTAATGATTTTATAATATATACAAATATCAAATCATTATGTTGTCAACCAATATCAACCAATGCTGTATGTCAATTATATCTCAATTTTTTTAAAATTTGTTTTTTTAGTATCTATTCTGACCTCTCATGTGACACATGATGAAACCAAGGAACAGAGAATATGAAGTGACTTGCCCAAGGTCCCATACTTAAGGGCAACAGAGCCCAGAAGAGGACTTGTGGTCTGCTGACCTGCAATCTGGGGTTCTTTTTGCTTTATCACAACTGGGACCAGCACAGTGGGTAGAAGATCAGAAACTTCTCCTGTTGAGGGGTCCAGAATGTACCACCATGATCCCAGGCTCTGTAGAAGGCTCTAGTTAGAGTTATATGTAGGCATTCTTAACCAGAGATCATATATTTTTCTATAAGGGGGTGGAGGCGTATATAAAGCTTTCATCACATTTTCAGACAATCCCCTTGTGTAACAAAAATAAGAAGCAATGAACTAGATAGAGTACAGGCTGGCAAGCTTCCTGTAAGAAAATTGTACAGAAAGCAAATATTTTGACTTTGCAGGCTATGCAGTCTCTGTCCCAATTTTTCCGACTCCCTCATACAACTCCCTTCTCCTCTATACTGTGAAAGCAGTCAGATTGTACAGGAGTAAATGGGCATGGCTGTGTTCCAACAAAACTTTATTGACAAAAATAGGCTGTGGGCCATATTTAGCCCAGGCAGTAGTTTGCCAACCCAAAAACTATCTTCTGATCAACTACCTTCCCCTTACTTCGGGTTTGGCTTCGGGTCATATAATCACTTGCCACGCTCTTCCTTTTGTCAGGTGAACTGAAAGAGGGACCTGTGCTCTTAACCAGGGACCACCAAGGAAGTGGGGAAACACATAAAGGGAATTTGTTTCACTTTTTCATTAAACAACAAGTTCTTTGAATTCTTAATTGGAAACTTTCACACATGAATTGAGGTTGCTGCAACTCATTTCCTGCAGTCCTGCTTACCGTTTATTTTGAGCAAAATAATTGTCAAATGGGGAGGGTGACCTTGGACCTCTGATGGCTGCCTACGATATACTTAACTGGCTCATTTGCATATATGGGTGTTGGAAAAATGTGCTGGCACATTCTTCTCTTTTTACATAAAATGCTGATTCCTGGATTCACTAGGGACTAAAACAAGAGCTCAAGACAGAACACGGCCAGAAAGGACTGGAGATTTTTTTCCCCCCTTCTTCTGTTGGCAAAGAAGGTCTCAGTGCAAATCAAGAAGCACAGTTGAGTGAGACACCGAGTCCGGCCCTCTGAGGCAAGGGGTGGCCACTGTGCAGAGCGCAGGATCCGGAGCATTTGTCCTCTGCTCTTGTACAAAAGATGAGATTTACAAACAACAACAAGGAATCTTTCCTCCGTTGGACCTCCACATGGGACCATCACTCCCTGCCCAACAGACCCTCACCCACCCTGAGAAGGTAGAGAGGAGGAAAGAGATGACAAAGCCGGGCTCTAGGGGAGTCTGCCTCTGTCTTGATTGGGACAGGGAGGGAGGGACAGAACTGAAGCTGAAGAAAGATAGCAGAACAGCCTCCCAAGGCTTTGCCCAGCCCCCTCTCTGGCCTTGGCCCTTCCAAATTCTGATAGCAAAAGGACTGAATCAGTGAGTCCTAAAAGTGAGAGGCAGGTGTTTTTCCATTTGCGTGACATTAGTTGGAAATACTATATGCCCATATACATCAGAAATACCCTTTATGGACTCTGACGCAGAAGTGGGTTTTCTGGGTTATAGACCCCTTTTCACGCATCAGCATTAGGTGAACACACCTCCCCCAGGTCCCCAAGACATGACAAACTCTTCTTCTAAAAGGAGAGCAGAAGCAATGCTTCCATGAGGCTGACTCCTCCTAAGAACCCGGTTCCACATCTCAAGCAGGTTTCAGAAGATTCAGAAGAATCCAGAGATTCCAGAAGATTCCGATTCCTTTTTCTCTTTATAGCCGGACATGTTTCCGAGTCTTCTCATGGAAAACCCCTGAGCCAGCCACTTCCTGTTTTTGTTTTGTTTTCCTCCCTCTCTGGTGTACCCTTTGACTTCTGTCCTCCATTGGAATCTGATCTTGGGCTCAAACTGGAAAACTAATTCCTGGCACCAAACGGTTTCACTCAGCACCCAATTGGGACAAGTGAGATTTCCACCTCAGCCCTGCTCACTCCCTGTTTGAGCTTAAGCTCATTCTCTTAAGGGTCCTCTGAGTTGCTCCCTCACCCAAAACAGAGACCATGAGAAGACTAACAGATTTGTTTTTAAAGATGTTTGTCCAATAGGAACACAAATGTTAGTAACAATCACCTTTGAGTTCTGATCCACTTTTATTCTGGGCTAACGCATGTCTTTTTGCTTCGTTAACTAGACTAGCTAGGAGTGTGCCCTGAGTCATGGACTGTTCTTTTTCCTTCTTTCCAGTGCTTTGTCCCCTTCCTCTGGGCCCAGAATTCCTGACATATTTGGAGAGAGTAGGAGCTGGCCCAAGGCTACTCTTCTAAGTATCTTCTCAGCTCTGCAGTCCTGTTTCCAACACAGTGTCTTTGCTTTGTTTATTCTCTTCTCACTCCCAGGCAAGTACCAGATGCCGGACAGGCGCATGGCCGGCAGGCTCCCCAACACTGGCCACCAACACTGAGCCACAGGCAGTGGCTCTAGATCAAGCTGGCTGGAAACTCCGGGGCCCCCCATCTCCAGAGGGGGAACATGTGACACGGTCAGACAAAGGAGGTGTTAACTATGCACTGGTCTAATGGGGAATTTCCCCAAACACATCTGGCACATACAAGTAAAAAGGAAGAAAGATACCAAACAATAAACCGCCACTGCCTCTGAGAATTTACTACTGGGAACAGGTGTCCACTGCCACTTAACGAGGGCTTCTGGGTTGAACTTGACTTTCCCTCAGTCACTAGCTCCCTGGGTGACCCTTGCTAATACACTGAACCTCTCTGGGCGTCAGTTTTGCTCTCTCTGCAGACAAGGAGGGGAGCTAGGCACCTTCAGTTGGAAAGAGCATGGCAACCAAGGGAGAAATCTGGTGGCACCTGGCTCCCTCACTGTCTGTCAAGCCCAGCTGGGTCTCCCTTAAATCTTACCTCAAGGAAAGGTCAACCAAATTCATATCTGAAGTTTACTCTATTCTCTACATTGTTTTCAATTTCCCATAGGGGAAAGAGATTGATTCATTTTGTTAATAAGCAAAGGTCTTACTTTTCCACCTTTGGTTTTATAACTGTCAAAGAAAAAAGCTTCAAGTTCAATCAAAGAACAGTTCCAGCTTTTCAAAAAAGTCGAGATAAAGCAGATGATCTTCCAAAACAAAAACAAAAACAAAACAAAACAAAACAAACACAAAAATGGCCTTAACTCCAAAACCATAATACTTCAAATTATCTAATGTTTAACTCTCTCAAAGTCCTCGTAGAAATGTAAAAAAAAACAAAAAACAAAAAAAAAAGAAAGTTAAAAGCATAGACTGTGCAGAAGTAACAGCCCAGATGAGTGCAGGTTTACCATACCCTGAGATGAATCAAATTACTAGATTATAGAATCCTTGAGGGATGCCTGTAAGTCAAACTGTAACATAAAATTCAGATTTCTGATGGCTAATTCATATTCAAGCAGCACTATTCATATTAGCCATGGGATCAAAGCACCCAAATGTCCATCAGTGGATGAATGGATAAACCAGCTATGGACAATAGAATATTATCCAGCCTTAAAAAGGAGGAAAATTCTGACCCAGCCTACAATGTAGATGAACCTTGAAGACATTATGCTAAGTGAAATAAGCCAATCTCAGAAGCACAAGTGCTGTATGAGTCCACTCATATAAGATCCCTAGAGTAATCAAATTCATAAAGATAGAAAGTAGGATGGTGGGGGCACCGGGGTGGCTCAGTCAGTTAAGCATCCGACTCTTGGTTTCGGCTCAGGTTATGATCTTGGGGTCCTGGGATTGAGCCTGGCTTCGGGCTCTGCACTCAGCGAGGAATGTACTTGATATTTTTTCCCTCTTCCTCTCTCTCCCTCTCTCTCCCTGCACCCTTCTTCCCTTCCTGCTTGTGTGCTTGCTCTCTCTCTCTCTCTCTCTTTCTCTAAAACAAATAAATAAAATATTAACAAAAAAAAAGAAAGTAGGATGGTGGTTGCCAGGGGCTGAGGGGGAAGTAGAAGAACGAGGATTTACTATTTGATGGGGGCAGAGTTTCAGTTGGGGATGATGAAAAAGTTCTGGATGGGGGTGATGGTGGCACCACAATATGAGGTACTTAAAGCCGCTGAACTGTATGCTTAGAAATGGTTAGGATGGCCAATGTCATGTGTATTGTGCCACAATTCAATTTTATTTAATTAAAAACTTTTAGAATTCAGAGTTCTAAATAAAAGTATTGAGTGACTAACTCTGCCCCCTCTTTACACGTATACATACCAGCTCTTCTCTGAGAAACCCACTGATTGTGCCTTTAATTTAGAGCCCATACAGACTCAGGAATCCACACAACCAAGTTTCTGCTTCAGAACTTAGCTGGAGCTACCACATCCACATCCGTGAGGCAGAGAAAGGGTAGTTCTTTGCCCCATTTGACTAATGGAAAAACCTAGGGTCATGGAGGTTAAGCAGCTTGCTCTGGGTTACACAGTTCACAGGGTCAGCCCCAGTTAAAAGTTCCTGGTGGAGCTGTCTCCAGATTTATAACCCCCCAAAGTATTGAATAAACACAGGACAAAACCAACATTGGTCTGGAGAGACAGGAGTATACCAGGACCAATTTCCAAAATGAGTTCTGAAATGTTCCAGAAGGACTACACATTCATTCGTTGAAAGAGTGTTCACAGGGCCCCTCCCATGGCTGGAGTCTCTGTTAGGCTCAGCATCATGAGTCCTGGTCCCTCCCAGAGTACTGGGAAGTGGGTGGCAAGTGCACGGATGGGGAAGTCGTGTGTCTGGAGCAGAGGGGATTGTTCCAGGCCCCCTAAAGATTGTTCCAGGCCCCATCTAGTGAGGACTGGGCAGGTGGACAGTCTGGGGGCCATGTGTGCAAAAGCCCAAGATTCAGAGGACCTGGTCTTTTCAGAGACCCATCCCTTTGCTCACCCACATCTTCCCTCTTCTTCCCCATCTTCCCTCAACCCCAGATCACTCCCATTGTCCTGTAAGCATATTGTTCCATCACCCCTCTTAAAAGGCCTGCAGTAAACTCCATGTGTGCCTCAGCTACCTCCCATGGTAGTTGCTAGGGGTGCTGTAACAAAGTACCACAGACTGGACCACTTGAATCACAGAAATTTATTGTCTCACAGTTCCGGAGGCCAGAAGTCCAAGATCAAGGTGTCAGCAGGGTGGGTTCCTTCTGAGGATTGGGAGAGAGAAGCTGCTCCAGAACTCTCTCCTTGGTTTGTCAATGGCTGTCACCTCCCTGTGTCTCTTCACATCATCTTCTCTCCATAGGTATCTCTCTACATCCAAACCCTCTTTTTAGAAGACCAGTCATACTGCATTAGGGCCCATCCTAATTATCTCATCTCCAAAGACTTTATTTCCAAATAAGTTTATATCCATGAGTTCTGCAGTTTAAGACTTCAACATCCTTGAGGGGACACAATCCAACCCAGCACACTCCTCATTTCTCAGCTTTTCTTTGTAGCAAAAAGTCCTCAGAAGAGTCATCTAGAGCCAGGGGACAAACCCTGGGGCCAAGTGCTCTCATTCTGTCTCTAAAATATCATTTATTCCTGATGACCCTCAGATTTGTGTCTCTAGCCTCAACATCAGCCATAGCTTCAGACTCATACGCCCCCATTCCTTACTTCAGTGAACAACACTCTTATTCAGAGCAAAGCACCCCAGTCATTCTTGGCTATCCTCTTGCCTCCTCACACCTGACATCAGCAAGGATGGCTTTATCATCAGCATCTGTTGCAACCATTGCAGCCACCTCCTCAGCATCATCTCTCCCCTGGAACAGTGAAGGAACCTCCTAACAGCTCTACTACATCAGTGTACTCACTCCCCACACGGCAGCCTCCGATCATGTGAATGGCTACCGTGACCTGAGCAAGAGGGTATCCATAGCATCCAGCTCTCCAATGGGCCGCCTCCCTTCAGAACATAGCTGGCCCTGTGTCAGCTTCCTCTGGATCCTCCAAGCAGCCTGGTGGAGACTCAGATTGGTTCTAGATTGAGCCACTGTCTCTGGGTCTTTCTGCCTTACTCTGAGGGCTCCTTTAGTGTTGTGCCACCAGCCTGTCTCTGCAACATCATGGCCCCTCCATAAGCCCAGGACTCAGGTGTGCCTTCAATCAAACTTAATGCCTTTCCAGGACGCAAGCCCACTGTGTCCTTCCCCCAAACATTGGCCCTGCTTCTCTCCAGCCTCATCCCCCACCACCCTCACCAGCATCTCCCACTCCACTTGCCATCCCAGTCGGCCTCTCTCCCTCCACCTTCCCCTCTTGTCACTCCCACCCACTCACTCCCACCCCCTCTTCAAGACTCAGCCCAAATTTAAGTGTTGGCTCCCACCTCCCACCACTTGGGCCAGCTAATTGACTGGCCTAATTACTCAGAGGGGTGTTTTAATCCATCCCAGCTGCTATTAAAAAATAATACAGGCTGGGTGGCTTACAAACAACAGACATTTATTTCTCACAGTTCTGAAGGCTACAAATCCAAGACCAGGGTGCCAATGTGCTCAAGTTCTGGTGAGAACCTTCTTCCAGGTTGCAGACTGCCAACTGTTTGCTATATCCTCACATGATGGAAGGGCTCAGGAGCTCTGTGGGATCTCTTTTACAAGAACACTAACCCCACTTGCGAGGGCTCCACCCTAAGCATCTCCCAAAGGCCCCACCTCCCAATGACATCACATAGGGCATTAGGATTTCAATGTACAAATTTGAGGGGGACACAAACCGTCAGCCTACAGCAGGGGGCGTTGGGATGGGGCACACAGTATAGAGTGATGGTGATGTCGCCAGGCTCTCCAGTCACATTCAAATTTCAGATCTATCACTTACTGACAGTGAGACCGGGGAAGGGTCCCTCTTAACTAATGTGGACTTCAGTTTCCCTCTATCTAAAATGGACCTAATCATCGGTACATAAAAAAATGCTCAGCATCACTCATCATGAGGGAAATGCAAATCAAAACCACAATGAGATATTTCTTCATATGTCAAGATGACTATTATATAAAAAAAGTAAAATTTTAAAAAGACAAGATTTAACCAGGATGTAGAGAAAAGGGAACCCTTCCACACTGTTGGTAGGAAAGTTGGTGCAGCCATTATGAAAAACAGTATGGACATGTGCACACCTGGACACCTTTGCCTCAGAAAATTAAAAAAAATACAACTACTATACAATCCAGCAATTCTACTTCTGGGTATTCATACAAGAATTGAAATCAAGATATATTTTTTTAAATGTTTATTTATTTATTTGAGAGAGGGGGTAGGTAGAGGGGCAGAGGGAGAGAAAGAAACTCAAGCAGACTCCTTGCAGAGTGTGGAGCCCAATGCAGGGCTTGATTCCACGACCCTGAGATTACGACCTGAGCTGAAACCAAGAGCCTGATGCTCAACTGACTGAGCCACCCAGGAGCCCTAAAGTTAAGGTCCTGAACAGACATCCACACTCCTATGTCCACTACAGCATTATTCACAATTGCCAAGATGTGCAAACAACCAAAATGTTCTCCAACAGGTGAATGGATAAAGTATGGCATATACAATACAGTGCAATGCTATTCAGCCTTTAAAAAGATGGAAGTCCTACAATATGGCACAACATGGACATTAATAAATTGTCCTCGGTGACATTTAAAAACTAGTATCCTTTGCCAAAGAGCATCCCACTACCTAGTCAAGCAGCAATGCAGATGGTGGTCCCCACACAACAGGGACAACATGCACTGCCTCGGGAGGCATTTTTTCTCTTCAGAGCTGAAAGCCAAAACAATTGACAAGGCCTGGCAAGGGGGAACATAATTCATTCACTTCCAGCAAAACTCCGAGACAAGGAGCACACAAGTGCAGGAGGAAGCCTGCAGAGATTGTCAGGAGTGCAGAACCCCACGTCCCACTGGGGTCTGGCCACCCCCTTCATTCCGTGAAGGATTTACTGTAAATCACCAGATCCTCAGTACACTGTTTTCCCACTTCTCAAGGGCAAATATCACACAAGCTGATCTAAGCCTTCAAGGGCAGCTTCTCAGACTTTCAAAGCAAACAACCGGTGAGTTCTATTTGGAATGGTCCCCAGAGGCCTTCAAAGCTGGGCCCTGTGGCTCCCAGGGAGAACTGAACTGTGTGCAAAGACCCCATTAGCCCCACGCCCCACTTCTTGGGCCTCAGCTCCAGGCTGCCAAGCACCTGTCCCCATGTAACAAGTCATCACAGGTGGGTCAGGCACAAAAGATGCCCGAGGACTGGCATGTATGCCCCATGCTAGTAGGTCATAAATTTAAAGGACTGCATTTTTGCTATACACATGCACACAGGCATACGTGCATGCACATAAGCATGCACATGTACACAGGTGCACACCTGGACAAGCTCCAGCACATGCCCAAATCCCCATGACAGCACTGTCCTGGAGGGAGTCAACTCTCCCCATTTCCTTCTCTTCTTAGGAAGTTACCCAGACGCTGACAGCCATCAGAAACAGAGCTCCCTGTGGCAGCCCTTCTTGGAGGGAAGTCCTGTAATGGTAGTGTAATACCTGCCCAGGGGACCTGAAACAGACTCTTTTTCAATGCACACTTTTTCAGTCAAAGCCTGGTCAAAATGCATTTATACAAAAGTAAGAGATGGAGGCTCATGAGAGCTAAGAGGATCCACAGTTGGTTTGCAAGCCTCCCTCTGAAATTACAGAAAAACATATTCTATAACTCATCCTACGGGTGCCATCAGACAAGGACGTGTATGTGTGTGTCTGGATCCTGTGTGTGTGTGTTGAGAATCCTGTGTGCATGTATTTATGTGACTATATATGTGTGTGAATATACATACACAGTCATATACATATACAGGCAAGATTTTCACACACACATATGTCAAAACCAGTCCAGGACTTATCTTTGTAAATAAAGTTTTATTGGAATATAACCACACCTGTTCATTTACATATTTTACATATTATTTTTGACCATTTAGAACTATAACCTGCAGAATTGAGTAGTTGCGATAGAGACATCTGGCCTACAGAACTGAAAATATTTATCATCTAGTCCTGGCAGAAAGCCTGCCGACCCCTAGGTTAAATTATGAATCCTCTATATGCATCTGTTAAAATTATTATGCAAATTTATAATTTTGGCTGTAGAAAGTTGTTATGATATATTACTAAGTAAGAAATTTGGTTAGAAAATGTTGACTTAATCCCATTCATATAAAAGGAAAATATACTCACTTTTTAAAAAAGGTTTTATTTGTTTATTTGACAGAGAGAGAGCACAAGCAGGCAGAGCCACAGGCAGAGGGAGAGGGAGAACAACTCCCCGCTGAGCAGAGAGCAGGACCCTGGGATCGTGACCTGAGCCAAAGGCAGATTCTTAACAGACTGAGCCACCCAGGCACCCCAGGAAAATATATTCAACTAAGTGTGCATATTTGTGTAGAAAAGTACATCTATTTTCTCTAGAAAGTTGTGGAAGGAGAGAGGTAATAGGTAATTTCTTAATTTCTTCCTTATACTTTTCTTTTTATGTCTGATTTTTTTAAAATAATGAGTACACTTCACCTCTTTGTTTAAAAATTAGTAATATGTTCCTTTCATGTGGATTAAGCTGCTCACATCCCTCATTCTCCTATCCCCAAAGGCAATGAGGAGTGTCAGGGTTTGAAGGGCCCAGGTCAGGGTGAGGACGGACAGCTTGGCTTCTATGAGAGGGTGGCAGCAAAAGGCCTGGAGAGACAGCTCCAGGGGAGAAGACCTCACTGAAGCAGCTTCTGCTTTGGGGGTCCTCCTCCCACTATAATCTCAGCACTTGGCTGAGGTCCAGGCTCTGATGGTGAAACTTATCACCAAGTATCACCTCCATTGCACCCAACCGGGCAGACAGAGAGTTCAGGAAGCCTTCTCTCTCCTCAGCCAGTCCCTGGCCTCGATGCCTGCAGCAGGATGCCACAGGAGTTGGCTTGGCACTGAGTGCCAGGCCTCTGAGGAGACAGAAGCCTCGTGCCCAAACATGAATGGCTTATTTTTAGAAAAGTCCACTCTTGTATCCTGGCCCCACTCCAGGTGAAAGATGGCATTCCCTCTGACTCAACTCCTCAAAGAGACCCCATTCCAGAGGGGTCTAAGTAGACTGCCCTGGCTGACATGAGCCAAATACAGCCTAGTCCTTCAAAAAAAGCAACTCTACAGCAGTTCCAGATCCTTCTCGGCCTGTGTGAGGGCTGCTTCTGGAGAAAGCATGGCCATTCCCTTTACGTTTATGCTTTGGAACAAAATGCAGAGCCTTCTGCACTAAATCTCCCAGGTCCCCATTTTCCCAGCAAGTACATAAGTGACAGTGGACCTCCCCCTATGATTTCTCAGCCCAGTGAGATTCCTTAAATCTATCAGATTGCAAGTCCAAGGAAAATGGAGGGCCACCTTCTCCCTCTTCCTCCCACACAGGTCAAGGTCCTCCTGCAGCCCTGGTCCTCAACTGGGGTCCATTTCTCAGGTATTTCTCTGTCTCTTCAGTCAGGCTCCACGCTATGTCCAGTCAATGAGATAAATGAAGGGAAAACTAGCTTTCTTCCACGAAAGACACCAGAACCCATCTTTCACTGTAACTCACTGTGTAGGTCTGACCAGAAGAAGCGCCATTAACGTCAAGGAGAGCGGTGCCACACATGGACGTCTCTTGCTAGAGAGGATCACAGACCTGGTGGGTTCACAGGGCAGAGGGGGCGGGCAGAGAGTGAAAGAGTGGGAGCTTATCTTGCCTCTGGAGGCTGGTGTTGCCAACATTCCAGAGATAGCAAGACACAGCTGTCCCTCCCCAGTTGTCCCTGGGTGACGGGAGTTGTAGATGTCAGTTGTCTCAAACCATGTATCTGAATCCTCTAAAAGAAGAGGGCTCTGTTCTTCTGAGCTAGCACCTGGGTTTCTCATTTGCCACTGTTCCCCACATGCCACCACCTCTATCCTGAGCAACAAGGGCAGCCCTGACACCACTGAACAAGTCAAGGCCTCTCTGGGTGAGGTCAAGAGCTTGTGCTGCCCCTTATTTTGTTAGTAGGCATCATGCATCAGCCTTTATTCATGCCCTTTGAAGTTGTAGCCTATAAGGTTAGGCTTGTCCCCACCTCTGATTCTCCACCCATGGACAGTGGCTCTGAGTCACGACTTCCCAGTGTGCCCCCCACCCACCCCAGAGGAGCCACCAGTCACATTTGAGCCTCGGGCTGCTCTGGGACATAGAGAAGTTGGCCAAGTCTTACCTGTGCTCATAAGGTCTAGGGACTTCTCAGGATGAATAAAAACAATAGAACCCTCTGGCCATTGCCCTTGATCCACTCTCTTGGCCTTTGTTCCTCGTGCAAGGGTCAGACCTTCCAGCTCTGCCATTGGTCTTTCAGATCCTCAGTTCTACTGTTTGAATTGGCAGGATTCTCCATCCCCTTGGCATGGCAATGTGCTTTTCATGATCTTCATCTGGACATGAAGAGTCCCGGAACCCCCGGAGCCATCTTAACTGCAAGGGATGTGGCCCCACTATGGAGTCCAAGTCTCTCCAGAACCTCTCCTGTACTGTTCAAATGGCCCAAGACAGCCCTTCAAGGGACTTCCCTTCTCTGGGATTCAATTTCTTCATCTGACCAATGGAAGAGTTGGAGTCAATATTTGCTACATTTCCATCCAGCTCTAACATACCTAAAGCCTATGATTATCTGGGTTTTGACATTTCTGGACAAGACCTGATCCTGTTGAACTTTCACATATGGCCACCACGCTTTAGTCCTCAGAACCGACCCTAACCCTCAAAATGGTCTTCCGTTCTTGATCATAATTCTCACTTGAACCTCACCATACCTTGACGACATGGACAGTACTGTGACACAACCACCCCTTGGAGATGAGAAACAATTTGCCAGAATCCACAGAGCTAACAGGTGGCAGAGCTGGGCCTGGTCTCCTGTCACGAAGTCCAGGGTTCCACCCAGCAGCTCCACACCTCCCTGGTATGTGTCTACACACTGTGAACACTGGCCAAGGGTATAACCTCAACCTGGTGCAGTCCATGGGCATTCAAGGGGACATGCTGGATTAGAGAACAAGAATGAGAAAAGCAGGAATGCACGTTTCTTCTCCCATTCTGACAAAGAGTGGATCAGCCAGATTTCAGTAATACCCAATCATCTGACAACCCCAAAATTAAACTCAGTTTTCTTTGTTCTTTTCCTCCTTCTTAGTCACATGGATCTGATAGATGCGAGGCTCTGATTCTGAAGATTCTTATGAGCTGTCCATGTGGGTCAGATTTGCAGCTCAAAATTCACAAAGGACCCCAAGATCAGTTCACATGTTCCCAATCCCACCCAGAAAGGAGTAAAGATGTTATAATGGTACAAGCCATTGTTTGAGTTTAAATTGGGGCTCTCTGCTAGCCCCCCAATCCCTTATCATGATGGGCTAGAATCAGAGAAGGGAACATTCTCTCCATGAGCCTGGTGTCTTCTGAATGTGACAGGAGATGTGAGGGTGGAGGATAGAGGGAGATATCTGTGTCTTGTCAGAGTTAGAAATTGCCCAGAGCATCAGCATGCATCATCCATCCTTCCTCCACAGGTCCCTCGGTCTCTGCAGTGGCTCAAAGTCACAAAGACACAGCCTTCTCAAAACATTTACATTTCTGCCAGGCAAAGATTCATGTGACTTCAAATCCCAAAGTACACAGATTTTCATGGGAAGACTAAAAGAGGAACCCGATCATGTTGTAACAAAGTAACCAGTCTGGCCAAATGTCATTGAAAAAATTAGAGTCCTTGCTTTACTCAGGTGGGTTTTCGTTTTGGAATCCTACATGTATCAGTTTCCTAACTTCACTGACGATGTCTGATTAGAGCTTTATTTAAAGAAAATAGAAGGCAATGCCGACTTTATTTCCCTGTTTCTGCCTAGAGTACAGAAGGAGGTCACCATGAACAGACCTACGAAACTTGATAATGGGACCAATACTCACAAAAGGGTGTTGGGAAGCCAACTTGACTCAGTGACCTCTGAAGCTACTGAGGAAGATGCTATCACCTGAGCTCTGCTTCAGAAATATTCTCTCTGGGTATCTGGGTGGCTCTTGAGTGTCTTACTCTTGATTTTAGCTTAGGTCCTGATCTCAGAGTCATGAGATCAATCCCCACATTGGGCTCCGAGCTCAGCAGGGAGTCTGGTTGAGATTCTCTCTCTCCCTCTGCCCGTCCCCTCCAAAATAAATAAATAAATCTAAAAAAAAGAAAGAAAGAAACATTCTCTCACAGTCTACTACTGAAAACACACACACGCCTACTACCCTGCCCCCAGGAGGATTACTTATGCTGTCCTTCACGTGCCAAAGGAACAATCCTCGATGTTCCTCCCCATTAAATACTTTGGCCAGAAGCCTAAATTCATGAAAAGCATACTTATCTATTCACAGTTCCATCCATTTTATTAAATTTGAAAGTGAGAACAAAACATGTACATTCAATATACATGTATACATTAATAAATAGAACACTTTTGTACTGCTGGTCCTGATGTTAAAATATTCTAATAATTAGAATATTCTTTTTTAAGAATGAGATCTTGCCATTTGCAATGATGTGGATGGAACTAGAGTGTATTATGCCAAGTGAAATAAGTCAGAAAAGGATAAATACCATATAATTTCACTCATATGTGGAATTTAAGGAACAAAACAGATGAACATAAGGGAAGGGAAGGAAAGATGTAGTAAGATGAACATTGAGAAGGAGGCAAATGATAAAAGATGCTGAACTCTAGGAAACAAATGGAGGGTTGCTGGAGGGGAGGTGAGTGGGGAGATGGGGTAATTGAGTGTTGTGCATTAAGGAGGACCCTTGATGTCATGAGTACTGGGTATTATATGCAACTAATGAATCATTGAATTCTACCTCTGAAACTAATAATAAAAATAAAATAAATTTTTAAAAAACTTTAAAGAATATTCTTTTTAATCAGAGGGAAGATCTGAGGCTTTCTATTTGGGTTTTGATCATTGTTCAACACACGTCCTAATGATGATGAACTACAGTAAAATGGGTCTCATCTGACCAATGGATGAGTGTTACAGAAAGGTGGTGGGAAATGGGGCGGAGGATAGGAGTGGAATGGAGGCAGTGAGATGCTCTGAACCAGTCACACCACATGGCAACACACAGACCCTACCACCCTATATCTAGAGACAGTATTCAGCAAAAGTTTTGTGTGATAACATGTAAATTCAGAATTGTTCAGTTTTGCTTAATTCTGAATTAGAGTATGCTACCTGTATTTCTCAAGACCCACCAGACACTGGCATTTCCATCTGCTAATGTGAACTATGAATATCTGAGTGGTCCTTGTGAGGAGAAGGATATTTTTCTAAGATTTTATTTATTTATTCATGAGAGACACAAAGAGGGAGGCAGAGACACAGACAGAGGGAGAAGCAGGCTCCTCGCAGGGAGCCTGATGCGAGACTCAATCCTGGGACTGGGATCATGCCCTGAGCCAAAGGCAGATGCTCAATCGCTGAGCCACCCAGGCATCCTGAGAAGGATATTTCTAAAAAGATGTATGAGGGTCCAAGATACAGGGTCACGCTACGGTCCTACCCCACTAATGGAGCTAATGCTTTGAAAATTAAAGGTTGCCCATAGGGGCACTTTGCTGGATATCCTCAATGATGGAATAAAGAATAAATACTTATTCTCTAATGGTGGATATGATTTGTAGAGGTAATCAAAGGAAAACAGTAGGATATGAAGGTTAGGAAACAGGGTTCTTTCTGAGTAGTGTTTGGCTTCAGTGCAATAAAGTTGTCCCACGGGACAACTCCCTTCTGTAGAAGGCAATGTCACCTCCTCTCATATTCCACTGATGAAAACTAGTCATGGCCCCACTTGTTGGAGGGACCAGCACTAGCTATGCACCATAGAAGAAGAGATTTTCACAAGCACAAAGGACCAGATCATTCCCAATCTGGCCAGAACTCGTCCTCTGAATGAAACCTGCAGCCAGGGCAAGTGAAGCTGGGGAAGCAACAACACTTCTAAAGCTATGTTCACATGGACAATTGATCAGATCGGTGAAAAAACAAGCAGATCTGCAGTACTCCAGATATCTCAAATATGCACACTTAGATTTATCTACTTGTCCAAACACCAAACCCCATGTTGTCTTTGCCCACTCTGTTGAGTCTGCCCAGAAATCTACTCAAGATCCCCTTTAGGAGTCCTGGACCAGAGCCCCACCTCCACAGACTCCCACGGTCCTACCCTGGTGATTGCTGTAACGCAAACTGCTTTACTTCCAGATGTATGCAACCTTCATTGTGCTTCTGTGGTCCAACTCATGCAAAGAACCAGGTAGTTACTTTCCATTATATCTCATGAGCTCAGCTAGTGTTAAACAGACCTACCTGACTTTTCCCTGTATGTATACTTTCAGTTCTGTTTTTGGTACCAACCTGTTGTTACTTTTATATTTCATGCTCCACTTTAGCCCTCATCAATTTGCTCTCCTATATTATGTATACAAAATATCTCCAAATACGTATTTAAGAAAGTATCACACAGGTGGACTCTGGGTGGACAGAACTATCTGGGAGGAAAACTTGGGAATGTTTTTAGTGTCAAACCATATGAGCCAATATCAAATCAAAAAGCACTTTTGCATGGAGAACTTTTAGGGCAGTGAAAATACTGTGTGTGATATTATTATGATGGATATGTATCATTACATTTGTCCAAACCCATGGAATATACCAATAATGTAAATTGTGGACTTAGTGAAATTATGCTGTGTTCTTGTACATCCATCAGTTGTAACAAATGCACTCCTCTGGTGGGGGGTTGTTGATGGTGCGTAAGGCCACATGTATCAGAGGACAGGAGGTATATATACAGGGAATCTCTGTAAGTTCTTCACAATTTTGTTGTGAACATTAAACTGCTCTAAAAAAGTAAATCTTTTTTAAAAGCCAGCAAAAAATACTCTGAAACAAAATAATGAAAAAGATTATCTGATTAACAGGGAGTCCCTGTTGGTGAGAAAGAGTGTGAGGGTAGAGGGGCCATCTGCCATTGGAAATAGAATCCCAGGGAAAGAGAGAGAGATGCTAAAAAATTTTTTAGACATATTTGTGGCATGATATGAATGTAACCACCTCCCTCCAACCTTCACCAAGAAACATTCAGTAAAAGTCTACAAAACCCATCAAAACCCCAGGGGTCAGTGATGTAGGGAAGCTGGAACACTTGTCACTTTTGGTGGGAATGTAAAATGGCAGTATAGCTATTATAAAAAAAAAAAAAACAGTAAGACAGTTCCTCAAAAAATTTAACATAGGATTACTACATGATCCAGTAATTACTCTGGTATATACCCAAAAGAATTAGAAGCAGAGTCTAAAAGAGACACTTATATACTCATGTTTGTAGCACATTATTTACAATAGCAAAAATGTGGAAGCAACTCAAGTGTTCATCAATGAGTGAATGGATAAATATGGTACATCCATTCAATGGAATACTACTCAGTCTTAAAGAGGCAGGGATTTCTCTTTCTTAAAAGATTTTATTTATTTACTCATGAAAGACACAGAGAGAGAGGCAGAGACATAGGCAGAGGGAGAAGTAGGCTCTTCACAGGAAGCCCAATGTAGGACTTGATCCCAGGACCCAGGATCATGCTAAGCCAAAGGCAGATGCTCAAATGCTGAGCCACCCATGTGTCCCAAGACAGGGATTTCTGATACATGCTTCACCATGGCTGAACCTTAAGGACATTATGCTAAGTGAAATGAGCTATTCACAAGACAAATACTGGATGATTCCACTTATACAAGATCCCTAGAGGAGTCAAATCCGTAGAAACAGACATGTAGAAATGGTAGTTTCCAGGGGCTGGAGTGGAAGTGGGGAGGAGAATGGGGAGTAATTGTTTAGTGGGTACAGAGTTTCAGTTTTGCAGATGAAAAGAGTTCTGGAGATGGATGGTGATGGGCTTACAGCACAATGTGAATGAACTTAACCCTGTTAAGATGTACACTCAGAAATGGTTGTGGTAAGTTTTACATTATGTGTATTTTACCATTATTTATATTTCTAAAGATTTCTTTCAAAATACTTTGTAAGGGCTGTGTGTGTGTGTCTGTGTGTGTGTGTGTGTTGGGTTGCATGAGGGATGTGGGAGACAAGGATGGGTGACAACTTTCTAAGCCCAGATTCAAAGCCAAGGCAAGATGAACCAGCTACCTTTGTGTGGCATCTCCAGGGCAAACCCCTTGGGCCAGTGATGAGCAATGGTCAGGTGGTTTATTTGACTCCAGAGGTATCCTGATCCTCCTCCAACAGGAGTGCCAACTCTGGGCACACAACAGGGTATCACACACTTCCTGGTAAACACAGGTAACTGCCCTCCTTGGGCCTACAGTGTGACTCCTGGCATCTTCCTTGTTATCTTCAAATAAGGCTTTCCTTAACTCCCTTCCCACATCTGCTCAGCCAGTTGGCCAGCAAATATTCAGTTACATTCCATGGGCCAGGCTCTGTGCAATAGTGAGAACTGAGAGGTGAGCTTGCCAGGGTCACTGCCTGTAAGAGGCTGCCACTCCAGCAGGTTAGACAGACAAGCAAACAAGCACCTGCAGTCAAGTACGAGGCACAGGATGATGAGTGGGTCCCAGGGGCTATGAGACCACTTGGTCTTGAGTGGCTGACCTCACCTACACGTCGGGGAGAGCATCCTGGAGGCAGTGACAATTATGCCCCAGCAGAGACCTCACATCCGACAGTCATTTAGGAGTTATCCCCACAAAAATTTAGGAGGAATGGGAGATGAGTAAGTAGGATGGAGCAACTCAAATGGAGAGCAGCACTGCAGAGGTCTAGAAGCAAGACAGCTTAGTGTGTTTGAGGAAACATGGAAAAACAGGTATAACTAAAGCAAAATGCACAAGGAAAAGTCAAAGTGAAATGTGAAGACTCCATAGAGGTAGGCTGTAACCCAGGGCTGAGGGCTGCATCAGTCTGCTTCGAAGCAGTTGGTCATGGTGCCAAGGACAGGGAAACACAACCGAGAGTGTGTCACAAGAGCAACATGATCCCTTTTGCATCTTTAAAAGAACCCTGGACCTGCATTGAGTGGGAGGAAAATGAGCTTGAATATGTGCAGACCAGTGTATTAGCTTCTCATGGCTGCTGTAACAAGTTACTACAAATTTGGTAGCTTAAAATCAAAGAGATACATTTATTCTTTCACAGTTCTTATTTTAAGATTTTATTTATTTATTTATTTTTAAAAAGATTTTATTTATTTATTTATTTATTTATTTATTCATGAAAAACACACATAGGGAGGCAGAGACACAGGCAGAGGGAGAAGCAGGCTCCCTGTGGGGAGCCCGACGTGGGATTTGATCCCAGGACCCCGGGATCACAACCTGAGCCGAAGGCAGACATTCAACCGCTGAGCACCCAGGCATCCCTATTTTTTCACAGTTCTGGAGGATAGAAGTGTGAAGTCAGTTTCACTGGGCTGAACTCAAGGTGTCAGGAGGACCATGGTCCCTCTGCTCCCTGCCTCTTCCAGCTTCTGGTGGTGGCCAGTGCTTGCTGGTTTGGAGCCCCCACCCCCAACACCAATCTCTGCTTCCATTTTCACATGGCCTTCTCTGCATGTGTCAACTGCCTCTGCCTTTTTCCTATAGGAACATTCCTGATGGCATCTGGCGTCTGGACAATCCAGGAAAATCTCCTCATCTTAAAAATCTTAGCTTAAACCCTTACATATGGTTGGTAGGTGTATAAAATGGTACAGTCACTGTGGAAAACAGTAAAGAAGTTCCTCAAAAGATTAAAGAGATTATCATTTGATCCAGCAATTCCACTCCTGGCCCAAAGAATGAAAAGTCAGGACTTGAACGGGTACTTGTACACCCATATCATAACAGCATTATTCATAATAGCCAAGAGGTGGAAGCAATTCAAGTGTCCATCAATAGATGAATGGCTAAATAAAATTCAGTATATCCATACCATGGAATATCATTCAGTCTTTATTTTTTTTGAAATAGCTAAATTTTTGGCTTCTTTGGTCATATATTTGACTTGGAAACAATGTACAACAAATAGTTCCAATTAAGATATCACAAACTAAATTTTTCTTCCAGAATTCTAAATGCTCATGGAGAGCCAACTTCCATGATACATGGCACACAGCATACACTTGAGAGTCAGCCCCACAGAAAATATTCGTGTAAGCCAAACAAGAAAGATGCTATTTGTTTCTCATTACATAAACATCAGCTGAACTTATCTAACCAACAAACTTATTTTTTTAAATTAATCTGACTGAAAGTACTATCATGTTTTTGGGTGCCATTCTCATTAGAATCATATCCAAAAAGTCTAGAAATAACTCAGAACTAGAAAGTGGCCTAAGCCCTAAGGCTGTCTATGGCCCCCGCTACAAAATAGTTGCCAGTATAATTTGAATGTTTAAAAAGAATGACGGGAATTACAGGGTTCTTCTTGATTTCAAAAGAACTTTCCAGAAGGAGGTGGAGGGCCAAGAAATCCACCTGCCTGCTTGGTGGCAGCATGTGAAGGGGCAAGACCAAGAATCTTCTGGATGTTCTATCAAATTGACATGGTACAGAGAATATACAGAAAGATGAAGGAACAGTCTGTGGTATCATCCCCCAGCAGGTTTCAATGAGACAGTCCTTGGATATAGGAAAGAGGGGTGAAAGGGAGTTTTGCCACCACTCTACCATCAAATATAGAATTGAACATTCCCATTAGGGCAGTAAAACAAAAGCCAGTTGCAAACATGGATTTCATTCGGACCATGGATAGGTCCCCATTGTTATTTTTCAGTTCCTCTTCTTGCCTCTCTATTTTCTTTTTTGTTGTTGTTGACCAGCTGACTCTTTTATTGTTTCCTTCTTCTTTTCCAATTTTTTACTCTGTTTTTCCACTTCCTCTTTGAGTCTCTTGTACTTGTCTGTCCTGTAAACCAGGACCCACATTATACCCTTGGCCAGAAGAGCTGTGCACATGGAGATAAAAACAATGAGCAGGGTGTCCGCAAATATGGTGCTCATCTCACACTTTCCTCTCTGCACTCCCACCCGCCGGGGGGAAGCACTCTCGAGAGCCCGCAAAAAATTAAACAACAACGACTTCCCTAGATTTCTGGACCACCCTCATTCAGTCTTTAAAAGGAGGGAAACTCTGACTCATGCCACAACATGGATGAATCCTGAGGATGTCATGCTAAGTGAAATAAGCCAGTGACAGAGGGAAAAATACTGTAGGATTCCACTTATATGAGGTGTCTAGAGAAGTCGAGTTCATAGAAACAGAAGGCAGAATGGGGGCTGGGCTGCCAAGGGCTGGAGTAGGGATCAGCGGAAAAGGCAGAGACTAAAGCACACAGAGTTTTAGTTTTGCAAGATAAAAAGAGCTCTGGAGATGGAATGTGATGATTGCACAACAGTATGAACATACATATGCCACTCTACACTTAAACATGATTAAGATGGTAACTTTCATGATGTGTATTTTACCACAATTTAAATTTTTCAAAAAAATTCTTAATCACATCTGCAAAAACTTTCCCATATAAGGTGCCATCTCAGGTTCCAGGAATTGGGACCTGATACTTTGGGGCCACCGTGCAGACCACTACATCCAGCTAGGAAGCTACTAGAGCTGTTCAGAGGAGATGTGACAGTGGCTTGGATTAGACACAGGCAGTGCAGCTTGATTCTGGAGCTCCTAAGAGGTACAGCCAGTGGTGCTTGGGGCAAAGGGAGGGAAGAGCCAAGCCTGGTCCCCCTCTACCTGGTTTCTGGCTGGGTGATGCACAGAACCCAGGAATGTTGAGAAAAGGACAATTAGGGGTGGGGGAAGCATCGAGATAAGTTTTAGAGACATTTTCAGACACCAATCAAAACTGGATCACTGAGCAGACTGCTGAAATCTTGAAACCCCACGCAAAGGTCTCTGCTGCAAATGGCTGGGAGAGAGCCTGGGGCATGCTGTCTGTCACTGGTATCCAGAGCCACAGAAAATAGTGACAGGGGACCCCTGTGCTGGTGCTGGCTCTGCTGCTTACTTACTCAATCCCCCTGGATCTGTTTGCAGCTCTGTAAAAGAAGAGGAAATAAATTGAACAAATCCCCATAGCACAGACAAGGTACCCAGCACTATTCTTCGTGCTTTACAAAGAGTAATGAATGTAATCCCCAGAAAAATCTCTGATGGGCGCTAATATTGTTATGTCCGTTTTATGGATGAGAAAACCAATGCGCAGAAAGGGTAAGTCACTTGCTCAAGAACACACAACCATGCTGAGACAGCATCTGGATTGGAACTCAAGCTCCAGATTTTGCACTCTTTGCCAATACTCTACATTGCCTCTCTTTTCTTGATGAAGCCCTCTCCCCAAACAAACTACAAAGCCAACAGCAAAGACCCCAATAATTAAATAAGTGGAAGTAAGTTGTTTATGGAAAATGGGTAGGTAACAGGTAATGGGCCAGATGATACTCCTGTTAATCACAAAGACGAGGAGCCCAGGGATTAAGACCCACTCCTTCCCTGTGGCCATTCACCTCAAGACAGCTGGCTGCTGAGGAAAGGTGCATGAGGACCAGAAAGTGGCAGATAGTTTATAAGATCCCTTCCTAAAGCACCAGAGTTTCATGCCATCTGCCCAGTTACCTTTTGGGATGAGGGGGAAACCAGCAGGAATGGCAGCCATGTGGGCTAGTGCTGGGGAAGCATCCTGGGGAGTCTGTTAGTATGGAAGAAGATGAAAACAACTAGAATTGGGTGGAACCATGGCAGAGGAGGAATGTTGGGAGGAGTGAGTTCAGGCCTCAGGCCAAGGTAAGCATGGAAAGCCAGAGACAGAGGGTCAAGCATAGGTTGGGCAGACGGGAATGAGGAGAGTTGCAGCAAAGAGGCGAGGACCATGGTGATGCCCCAGGAAGGTGCTGGGTGTTGGTGCCTGCCCAAGATGGAAGCAGCGGGAAGGTCGGGCCACCCTGGTAGGCCAGGCTATGGTTGCTGAATGCAACACCCACTACCATGACAGCAAGGCTATCTGGGTGAACCATCCACCTTTCCAATCCAAGCCTCACTCCTGGACCTCACACCATATTTCCATCAAGAGAGCTTGCACCCTAGAAGCCCCTCGAGAGAAGACAAATCAAGAGGAGGGAGGGGTGTGGAGTCAGGTCACACTTCCCCCTGGGCTTGGAGGGGAAAGTCTTCATGAAATGAACTTTAGAACGACAACAGCAAAAATTGGCAAAGAAAGTCACAAATAGCTGAAATGAAATGCTGGTTTCCCAGGAGCAGCGGAGACCTTCGGTGCCAGTCCTTAGACATTCAACCAGGTCAGATTCCACTGGATCTTGTCAGTGGCTTTCCCACTAAAGTTCCCAACATTGCTGAAGAACACAAAGTATAAAGCTCTAACCAGAGCAAGGGCTTCTCACCCTGCAGAATACCCACTAAACGGATTTTGTATGGGTTTTTTTTTTCCCACAGGGCAATAGGGGATGCCCAAGATTTGGTCCCCAAGCCAGAAAGGCTATGGGTGCCTCAAATAGAGCAGGGAGTTTTAGCACAGTCCCCACGGGGTCTCCGGGCGCCCACTTCACCCTGGCGCTGCTGCACCCCCACCCCGCCCCGCCCCACCCCCGTCCTCTCTTCTCCCTCCTCCTTCTTCAGCCCCTGTCTGGCAGCCCACCTGCCTCCTCTCACTCCCCCACGCACAGAGAGAGTTTGCCTCCAGGGACTTCCCATCAGTCTCACCCGAAAGTCAAGGCTCTCAGCTTTACTGTGCCTGAAATCTCTTGAGGGGTTTATCAAGGTCCCGCCCACGGAGCCGTGGGGGGTTTGGGGGGAGCACCCAGGAATCTGCATGAACAAGCATCCCAAGTGATCCCGACACTTCTGGTTTGTTGCATGGCCTAGAACCCCCTGCAGGGCAGACACCTTGCCTTACACCTGTCTGCGTGACCCCAGCACGCACACTCCCGCACCCGCTCCCGCTGACTGCGGGCACACTCGGGGTCCCAGCGCGGCAGGCTCCGCGGGAGGTACGCGGTCCTCTCTGCTCAGTCAGCCCTGGAGCAGTGGGAGCCTGTGAAGACACGCATAATGACTATGTTGGAGTGCCTCGGAACACCTCGCCTGCTATCTGACAGCTTCCCATCCAGAAACCACACTGTACAGTAAAAAACAGAAAAAAGAAAGCCGTTAGACCCCAGTGAATGTTATTTTTAATGAAAGTGGTACATTTTGACTCACAATGTTGAAACCAGATTATAAATGAGTCATCAGTGAATCAACCACAAAGAGCCTTTGTGAAGGTGATTTACAGGAGGGCTCTGACGTCTGCTGTCCCTTTACACACTTTGCTAAGATGCTGTCAGGCTTGAAGCTGGTCTGGAGCATCTGTTGCCGCGTCAGCGCAAAAGGATGCTGTGTTGTCACCAGTGGGATTCCCCAGCCAGCAGGCACTGAGGTCCCACCCACAGAAGGAAGGCAGCCATCACTGAACAAAGCCTGTGGCTACATCATAGCTGCTGGCCTCCAGGTAGTGACGAGTAGCTGCTGGACAGAGTTCCCGGCCCTCTGTTCATCCCATGATCCCAGAGTCTTCCCTGATGCCCACACCCTTGCATCTGGTCTTCAAGAGGCAGCCCAGCATGAGGGCAGAGGAGCGGGATTTTCGGGGGGAGAGACCTGGGCTTGAGTCCCGGGTCTAGTGGAGGGTCTGGCAATGGCCTCACTTGTCCTATTCTCTGAAATGGGAACATTATCACCTGCCTTGTGTCCCTCCCAGGAGTGTTGCAAGGCTCTCATGGGAACGTGCACGTGAAAGTGTTTTGAATACTATCACAGGCTATCCCAAGGTAAGTGGTCAGCAAAAGATGAAAAATCTGCTGTCTGAATGTGCTTTCAGCAATCAGCAGCCCCTGCCTGGGGCAGAAACAGGACCCTAGGCAGAGCAGGGTGTGGTTAAATGCTCTGTACCTCCTACCCAGGAAGGAGATACTATTGCACATCTCTCCTCTTAGAAACAGGCCACGGAGGCCAGAGGGTAAATCTACACACAAGTATATCCCATCTTCCCAGCCAGAAGGGCGAATACCCAGTTGCAGCCCACGCTCTCTAGAATACTGCCTGATGGCCACATTCCAAAGATAAAAGACTCTTCAGGACATCTCGGGGAATGCAGCACGACTCATCACACCTGGTTGCCTGCTCAGAGCTGCCTTCAGTGGGGTAGAAATCTGCAGCAAAGGAAATCCCCTGCCAACATCAGGCACAGGAAGGTCAGTCTGGCAGGACAGCAAACCACTGACCAGCCCAGCAACCCAGAGCAGCCCGGTCAACGGCGAATACTGGGTCTGGATGGCAGAGTCTACCATAGGCAGAACTGTCACTCACGGACAGTAACTACGCAGTAATGTTAGCTATTAAGTGTGTGACCAAAAAAAGAAAAAAAAAATCCCCAAACCAGGTGAAGAACTCATCAACTTTGGAAACAAGAGAAAGAAGGAAGAAGAAAGGGGGAAAAAACAGAAATGCTTGGCAGAGCCAATGGAATCCCTCTTGTACACACCAAAAGCATGACCATTATCAGTGTTAAAGAAGAAAAAAAAAAACGGGCTTTCAAAGTCAGACAGATCTGGACTTGAATGCCAGCTTTCCCCTTGCTGGTTCTGGGTCCTGGGAGAGGCCATCTGTTGTCCTGGGACCTCCATTTCTTCACTGGCCTCTCGACTCAAGATTGCTGTGAGGATTGAGCAGAATCACCTATGTGTTGTACCTGCTCAGTATCTGGAACATAGTTAACACTCCATAAATACTAGCTGCCTTCTGTGGGAGTTCACAAAATGTGACCACAAAACCTTCCTATCTTGGTAAGCATGCCCCCTGACAATGACTATCCAAGGCTACTCCTATCAAGAGTTGCAGTCTGTTTCCTTTATCCCTAGAATCTGGGCTAGCCTGTCACCTGCTTTGATCAATAGAATTTGGCAGACGTAACCATGTGTGACTTCCAAGGCTAGCCCTGGCAGCTTCCACCTTTGCCTTCTTGAAATGCTACCCTTGGACCACCATGTAAGGAAGCTGGTATAACCTACTAGAAGAGGAGAGGCCTCATGGAGGAGAAGTGAGGCCCTCCAACTTGACTGTCAGCAGCAGCTGCCACATGGAATAGAGGCTATCCTGAGATGAATGTTGAGCCATGCTGAGTCTCTGGCTGGATGAAGCTACATGAGTGAGCCCAGGCAAAATCAGCAGAGAGACTTCCTAGCCAACCCATAAAATCATGAAAAATAATAAATCCATGTTGTGTTAAGTCACTATGTCCTAGGCTGATTTATTATGCAGCAAATTCTCACTGAAACACCTTTCCTATCCCTACCTCCAAAATATTCTCTGTCTTGAGCGTTCTTGAATTTTCCCCTAGCCACACCTGGGAGATTATTCAATGAAAACTAACTGAGAATGTATGGGGAATAGGAGCTGTGATCAGCCTTTCATAAAGCATTTTCATACCCACCTGTTACAATAATTCATCAGTCAAACAATTAAGCAGCATCTACCAACCTACATTGATAATTAGCAAGTCTGCTTTTCTACCTTTAAAGTAGATCACAAATGCAACTATTTACCTCTGCTTCCACCACTGGCTCTTGCCTGAATAATGGCAGTAAGTCTTTCTAATTTGTCTCTCCCTTTGAATTCTCTCATTCTATACCTTGCTGGTCTCCACAGAGGGAATTTTGAAATGTATTCACTGATTCAACAAAAAATTTAGTTTTGACCAGAAACATCCACCTCCATGGAATTTATGTTCTACTTGACATTTTAAAAATTAATAACTAAATTAATACAAAACACCTGGATGGCTCAGTTGGTTAAGCATCTAACTCTTGATTTTGACTCAGGTCATGATCTCAGGGTCACGGGATTGACCCCCAAGTTGGCTCGGCACTCAGCATGGAGTCTTCCTAAGATGCACCCTCTCCCTCTGCCCCTCCCCCTGCTCCTGCTCCTGCTCTCTAAATATGTAAGTTAAATACAATCAAAACATTTAATAAGTAAATTAATAAATGAAAGATGTGGTAATAAGTGCTAATTAAAAAATGAAGAAGGAAAAAAAAAATGAAGAAGGAAAGGTCAGGGATAGGAGGAATAGGTAATGTTGGGAGGGGTTACAATTTTAGATCTGGTGGCCAGGGCAAGTTTTGATGAGACAGTGACATTAATAAAGGCCAATGGGAATAGCAAGTGTAAAGACCCTGAAGCAGAACCACTTCTGGTACACTCCAGAAACAATAAGGAGGACAGTGTGCCTGCAGTGTCATAAGCAAAGTGGAAAGTGGTGGAAAGTTCAGAAAGGTAACGGGGAAGAGAGGTAGAGACAGTCAGATTACTTAGCACCTTATAAATCAACGTAAGGATTTAGGCTTTTGCTCTAGTGACACTGAGAGCTGCTAAAACATTTTTATTAAAGTGGTGAGAAGATCTGATATACATTTTAATAGCACCATTCTGGATAATGCATTGAATACAAATCGAAGATTCTGGGATGATATCATAAGTTTTGAATCTTCCCAAATTCCATCATGAAAAATAGCTAGTACCAGTAGTACAGAACAGCAAAACCAAAATTCATGAATCATATGTACCATAAAACTAACTGACAAAGCATCCCCACGATCCCCAGAATATAAGTGGGTAGAGAAAAACCACCAACAGATACAAGACCTGAGTGATATTAACATCTGTACACGAAGAAGCAGAGAGTCAGGGATCAGACCAACTTTAAATACCTCAGAATATCCAACAGGTACTCAACAGAAAGCTAACAAAGACAATTGGAGAATGACAGCCAACACTGGAAGGGTTTTGCCTACTTAAGTAAGTCATGGGTAAGTTCAAGGCATTTGCAGTACAAGTCTGGAAGAGGTAGACCTGTCTGAGTCAAAGGAAGAAAACAAATCAAAGGGCCATCTATAAAAGTATGGGAAACAGAGCCTAGGGACCTCAGAAAGTAAGCCACTACATTCTTTTTCTTTTTTTTAAGATTTATTTATTTATTTATTTTAGAAGTGGGGAGGGACAGAGAGGGAGAGAGAGAGAGACAGAGAGAGAATCTCCAGCAGACTCCTTGCTGAGTACAAATCTTGACACAGGGCTCAATCTCACAACCCTGAGATTATGACCTGAGCTGAAATCAAGAGTCAGATGCTTAACTGACTGAACCACTCAGGCTCCCCAAGCCACCACATTCTTGAACACTACATGAAAACAACAGAAGGAGAAATTCAAGAGCAGTGAAGTTAGAGGAGCCAAGCAGAACTACATCTTTGGCAAATTCAGAAAAACTATTTTCATATAAAAATTTTCAACACACAAAAAAGTAAATACCAAGTTATTCAAGAAGAAATATATAAGCTGTAGGATTACATTCCTACAGACTATAAAACATGCTCTAAAGATATGCCCACCAAACAAATGAAATTTACAACTTATTTCCCAAAAAACCTAAAGGAACAACATAAATCAGAGCTAGAAAAACTCAAGAACAAAATGATAGAATTCAAGAGAGTACTAGAAATTTTTTTAATCATATCAAAAATCGGATTAAATTAAAAAGAAGAATTGTGATGTTGTGGTATAATAAGAAATATACATTTGGTTGTCATCTCTAATTTCTAGCACAGAGTTCCTAAAATCTTTGTAATTTCCTGAGTGACAGGGCAAGAGAAGTATCTTTTATTATTCACAATAAGCTTCTTTCACCGCCTGAGTTTATGCTAAGAAGGTGACTCTTGGTGGGCCCCTAGACAGCTTCAGGGTGAGGGCTGGTTGCCAGAGAAACCAGCTAAATGCCAACAATGTGATTAGAAGGTTGGAACTTTCTGCCCCACTGCCTGACTTCTGGGAAGGGGAGAGTGACTGGGGATTTCATCACCAATGGCCCACAGTCTTAATAATTTGTGTCTATGTAACATAATCACTGTAAAAACGTAAGTGAAGGAGTTCAGAGAGCTTCCAGGTTGGTGAACACATTCATGTTCCAGGAGGGTGGTGCACTACAAACTCAAGAACAGAAGTTCCTGTGGTTGGGACCCTTCCAGGTCTTGCTCTATATACCTCTTCATCTGGCTATTAAGTGTTTCCTTTGGTCCCATGAGCTATTATACCAGATTATTTAATTTGGTGTCATGAATCCAGACATTTGTTGTAGCGGTGTTATCAAAAACAAATCACGGTAATAGTAAGAGTGCAGAAATTCAGCAGATAATGCCTTAAGAGAAATAGAAAATGCAAAAGAAAATGTTACATCAAAGGAAATGAAGAAATAATGAAAAGGGATTTGAGAGAAAGTAACAAAAATAGAAGGTAGGCAAAGAAGATCCAACATTTGTATAAAAGGAGTCCCTAAAAACAGAAAACCGAAACAAAGAACAGAACAAAAACTAAAAACTACAATTCAAGAAAATTTTTCTGAAATTAATTAAAAAATTTGAAACTACATATATAAAGTCAAAATCAACCCCAAAATAAGTAATAGCAAAATATATTCTGGTAAATTTCTAGATCTTAAAGAAAAATATAAAACCCCTTGGACATCTAGGCAAAAAGACCAAGCTACTAGGAAGGAAAAGAAAATCAGATTGTCATCAGACTTTCCAGCAGCATACTTTGTGTCAGGAGAATATATGGAAAGAAGGTGAGGATGAGAGCAGGGGGAGCTAATGGGAGCAGAACTAGTAGGATTTCATGATCCAACAGGGATATGAAAAAAGAAAGGGGTCAAAGGTGACCTGAGAAACTAGAAGGACAGAGTCACCATTTGACAATACTGAGTAGACAGTAGGAAGAGGAAGTTTGGGATAGGGAATAAACTAATAGTTCATACATATTACATTTTAAATACCTATTAACAATCTGTGAGAAGAGTTGAGTAGGAAGCCATGTAAAGAATCTGGAATTCAGAGCTGAGGGCTGGGTGAGAAATATATATTTATACCTTATTAGCATACAGAAGCTATTTGAAGTTATGAGACTGGATAAAGTCAGTGAGGGAGTGGGTGCAGAGAATATTCCCCTGTTCCAAACCTCTTATTGGTTTACAATAAAACTCAGATCCTTTATCAAAGTCAGCAAAGTCCTTCATATGGCTCCCTCTCATTTTCTATCCCTCCCCCACCTCACTCTCTGAGCTTTAGGCACATAGGCCACCCTGCTATCCCTTAAATGATCTCATTCCATCTTAGGGCCTTTGCACTTGCTGCTCCCAATAACCAGAATCTGTTTCCCCCAGAGGTGAGCCTTGCATGTTCACACAATTCCAATTTCTACTTAGATGTCAGATCCTCAGAGAAGTCTTCTGACAAGCTATCCCAACTGTCTTCCCCCACCTACACCTGTCTCACTCTCTAACACCTTAATCTGCTTTATTTTTCCACCATTTTACAGGCTGCCTGTTCCAGTTTGTATCACTGTATTAACAGATTACCCTAAATTTAGTGGCTTAACACAACCATATTATTATGCACATGGATTGTGCGGGTTGGGAATTTGGACAGGACACAGAGAGGATGGCTTGTCTCTGCTCCACAATGTCTGGAAGACTCAAAGTCTGGGGGTGGTTTGACAGCTCGGGTTTAGAATCATCTGAATACTTGTTCACTCATGCATCTGGCATCTGGCTCAGCTAACTCAAAAGACTAGGATTTCAGACCAGAGGTCTACATGTGGCCTCTCTATGTGGCTTGGCTTCCTTGCAGCATGGCAGCCACAAGATAGGCAGGCTTCTTAGTTGGTCACAGAGATCCAAGAGCATTGTCTCAGCAAACAAGACAGAGCTTTATTGCAAGCCAGCTTCAGAAGCTGTATGGTATTGCTTCCCCCATACTTTACTGGTCAAAGTGGTCTGAATTCTGTCAACAGGAGGGGCATAGACTCTGTCCCTTAATGAGAAAGAAACTTTTTTTAAATGTTGAGACTATGTCCTGCCACATTGCCCGAGATAGATTCTCAATGTTGAACTATTCTCCCCAAGCCAGATGTCTGTCAGAAGAACTGTCTCCTTAATGTTCTTTTGTTGACCCAAAAATGTCTTGCTCTGTCAGCCTCCTGCCCCTAACTGAATTCTCAGCTGTTCCTCTATATATCAAGAAGTCTCACTTGATATAGGATACTGAGTCCACAAAATGGAGAACACGGTATCTCCCTCTTTACAGCTGGGCTGCTAAATCTGTCAATGGCCCCTCCCCCATGACGGATGGTCCATCTCCAATTTACAATCTGGTCCCTGTTAATCCTCTGTAACTTCTTGTCAGGACTCCTTAAAGGGATAAAATATTTTCCTGAACATTGCAAAAACCGCAGAAACATAACAGAAGAGTTACTGAACAAGTTCACAGTGGCTTCTTCACAATGCCATTTGATTGAAAATAATTGAACAAGGAAAATTAATTCCAGACCGAACTGCATCGTTATTTTTCTAAATGGAAAGAAACGCTCCTTCCACCATCAAAGGCCCTAAAAATGCCACGAAGATTGTTGAATAACACTAACTCAAGACAGGAAACCAAGTGACTGGAAATCCAGCTGCCTCTGGTTTATTCATATTTACACCCACAGATTCACCCTTTTGCCTCATTGTGGTGGATGCAAGAGCTACAAGCGCCTGAGCACCTCGCACCAGAGTCAGGGAGCTTCAGACAGCACTGGCCAGCGAGAATGTGTCTCCAGGTGAGGACTTGTGTGAAATAATGGCCCGGAAAGAGGCAGGGACCACATCCCAGAGGGAGATCAAATAAAGCTCAACAAAGGAAGAGAAGGACCAGACCCAAACCCAGACCCCACACACAGGCCAGGACATGACTTGGACTGTCTGGAAGTAGTTCCCAGACAGAAACCTCAGTGTGATGAATCAGTTTCCTTGGACATTGGGGGGATAAAGAGTCTGTCAGAGCATATTTATTCAAGGAAAGGCTGTGAGAATGAGTACAGGCCATGGTGGGGCAGGGAGTGTAGAGTATGTGGTGGGCAAAAGCCACCATGAATCCCCAGTCTAGACACTGAACCCATCATGCCCAGGAAACAGCTAGCGACCTGAAAGAAAGGGCAGGTTTGGGAGAAGCCAATTGAGCCCAACTCTGAAAAGACTGGTTGTGACAGCCGAGTCAGATACAGCTGATGAGTGTTGAAAAATCTCAGAAAGGAGGAAGCAGAGGCGATTTTGAGATGAATATTAATAGCCACTCAAGTCTTTTCTCTCCCATAAATCAAATTCCATTGTAAACAATGCCATTAAAAAATGTCTCCACCTCTAAAGAGCAAAGGTTTCTGAGTATTAGAAGAAGGCTCCCTGACATGAGGCGACACGATTACACTGGGCATGAAAGCAGAATTTTTATGATTTGGGGTTACAGACCCATTTAGGCTGATGGCATGCCTCCCGTGCCCACACAAAAGACAGAAGGCCAACAGGTGGCCTGCGGTGGCCTATGTTATACACGTTTCATCTGATCACCCAGCCCACCTCAATGGTAGACCTCAATCCTTCTCCTATGACCTTCACCGCAAAGGCCTGACACACGCCAGGCTGCCTCTGGCTGCAGAGACAGGCTCTGGGCTACTTTCCAGGGTTTTCACAATGAAGAAATAATGGCAACTCATACTTGCATCACACTTTCGCACTTAACGAGGCATTTTCATGTATATTATCACAATTGATTCTCACAAAAAACCATGTGAAGTCGGTGTAGCACAGTTTGGTCTGACACGCTACACACTCTGAGCCAGAAGCCTCTGTCTCTCCTTGCAGGAGAGGCATTTAGAGGGACAGAATACACTCCTTGGCTTTGCTGAAGACCAGAGCCTCCCCAGTCCTCCAAGAAAATAAACAAGTCTCTGTGGCCCACTTTGGTGGGCAAGAGGGACCACACAGCAGGGCTTTTGTGGAGGTCCTCAGACGAGGGAGCCATGATGGGGAAGTTGTCATTCTCCAGGCCTTGGGGACTAGAGATGGTTGAGGGTCCCACAAATTCTGAGGGCAGTGCCAGTGGACAAGGAACGCTGTGAGGGAGTGTCCTAGTCGGGGGGCTGGGTAGGACCAGAGGAGCCAAGCCTGGCACCAAGAAGGGGAGGCGATTTGCCCCAGTAGGAGCCCCATGGGACTGGAATGTGAGATCTTGTGCCTTTCTCTGGGTGGGATCAATATCCTGCCAGAGCTTCTAGTGCCCCCAGCTCCATGCCAAATTGCTCAGCCACCCCACAACATCTCAGACACTTATGAGCCCCCAGCCAGACCTTGGAGCCCCCACGATGATAGGAAAAAGAGCTCCCACTCCTGTTCTTTGGGTCCAGATGGGTGCTCTTGAGACCACCGCAAGCCAGGGACACCACCCCAAGCCAGTGAACACCACCTTTCTGCTGGGTTTTTCTTCATCATCACCATCACCATGATCGTCACCATCATCTTTATTCCATCCTCACCAATAAGTTAAGACCCAAAAAATGTGCCAAGATCTCATAGCTGGTGAGTGACAACGCTATCCCATGACTCAAAGGTCCTGATTATTTTATTCTATCATTGTCCTGCTGCAAAGATAAATAACGCCAACCAGTTTGTTCATTTGTGAAGTGAGGGAAACCCTACACTCTCTCCATCACCGGCATCCCTGGTCCCATTGTTCCAGCCCTGGGGTCCTGACTGAGAGGCAGTCAGCATGCTCGCTGCATTTCCCTACAGAATGAGGACCATCCCTCTGAACGCCCTTGGCCACCTCTCAGCAGTGTTTCCTAGGTCCCTGTCATGTGCCTGCTTTATAAGGTGAGAGGCCTCCTTCTCATAACAAAGGCTTTTTAATCCTGAACAAATGGAAAGGCTTTGCTTGGGAAGAGTCTTGGACAGACAGACACAGCTCATATAGAGCCATACAGACACCCAGGACGGCTGTGACCAGCCAGAAGAGCCCTCTTCTGTACTCTGCCTGTGAAAGTAACAGCTGCTCTGTGTGCCCCTGTCCAGGAAACTGGTGAACAACTCAGAAAATTCAGAGGAAAGCAACAAAGATGATTAATGAGCTAGAAAAAGCAAGAGATGGTCTTGGGGGAGCACGGTGGTGGAGCTGGATGGGTGGCACGCATGGATGGGGGAGCTGGCCAGAGAGAGAGAGAGAGAGAGAATGGACTATTCAGCTGGGCCCCAGGGAGTGTGAGCCCTAGAGGAGCAATGGGAGAGCAGAGAAAGATGTCAGCTGAATACCAGGAACAAATTCGTCACGCTGGGCACCCCTCAGAAAAGGGATAGAGAGAGCATTGCTTTGGCCTCCTCCTGGAAGACCAGACCCAAGTTCCTGGCAAGGCTGGGACAGCCCCCAGGGCCCCAAAGAGCAACAGCTGGCTGTTTACAGCCCCATGGGGAGTTAGCATCTTTGGGCAGGGGTGGCTGGCAGCTGCTGACAAGCAGCCAGGCACCTCCACGTCTCCCGGGCCAGCTCTCCCTCCGCCCCCCAGCAGGCTCCAGCGCTCCTGTGAGCCCACGCCCCCTGTGCGGTCACCATGATTTATGGGATAATAGCGCTCCCCAACATCGACCCGGGACTTTGGGAACAAGTCTTCCTTTCTTGGTCCACTGAAGTCGCTGGAACCCATTAGTGAGGTTTCAGCCCTGTCCGTAAATCACGGCCTTTAGTCATGCAACATAGCTCTTAGACAACGGAGGGTGTTTGTTTTTCATTCCCTTAGACTGTGAAGCATATATGCAAACACTGGCCTGAAAGCAGCTTTTGTTCCTATTGTTCTTGCACACACAAACTCCCAATCTCCGCTCTTCTGCGGTGAGCTGCCAATGCCACAGGGCCCCTGGGTGGCTTGAGATCCAGTGGATGGGAAAGGGGGTGGCCGAGAGGCTGCCACCAGGGACGGAGACGGCTGGGACATCAGAAGACTGATGTACAGCCATCACCTGGGTCCCCGTGCAGGTGATTTCTGCAGAAGCCTCTGCCCCCAGACGCCCTGCCCTCCCCTCTGACACATCCTCCTCCACGGTTGCCGCTTCCACCTGCTGCCTTTTGTCACAGCCAGCCTTGGAAGTGTCTGCTCTGCACCAACCCAGAGCTCCCGCCGACCCATCACACACCCTCCCCCTCAAGGGCTGGCTTTGAAACATCAGTAGGCACCAAGAGGAAGGGATTTCTCTTTCAACCTACACCAAACTTTCACACTTGACACATAAAAAGGGCTTGTGGGGACTCCTATCAGCATCCCTGGAGCTGACCCCCAGGAAGAGGCTCACTGTTGACCTGGGGGGTTGTGCTTAGTCAGAGACAGTCGCACCCAAGACCACAGGACTCCACTCTCACTCAGACTCCTCAGCCTGGCTCTTGAGAAATCTGTTCTATCTTGGAGAAGCCACTTAACCTCTCCTGAGGTCATTTCCCACAATTCAATGCAGAGGCAGAAGACGCAAATAATTCTGCATGAAGAGAATGTGCACATATGTCCACCATTTCTATATATTCAACAAACATTTGTTCAATAGACACTTGTTTTCTGCCGAATTGGAGCACAGTAGTGTGCAGATGATAAAACCCAAAGGCTTGGGGAATTGAAGAAATATCCCAAACAAGCATCGCATTGTGTTAAGTATCAACGTGGTTTCAAACTAGATCTATCCTCTCTTACTCCAAAGTACTGATGTACAGCCATCACCTGGGTCCCCGTGCAGGTGATTTCTGCAGAAGCCTCTGCCCCCAGACGCCCTGCCCTTGATTTTTTTTCAGTTATGTCCTATGCTCTAAAATTAGTCCAACAAAATGCTTGTCTCCAGCCCTTGGACAGAACCCACTGTGGCCCAGTAATCATCTGAAGGTAACCATGCTTGTCAGAGCTCTCAGTGGCAAGTAGCTTAAGCAAAAAAATACTCTAAAAATGAACGAACTACCCCACTACCAAGAAGTCTGGAAAAGGAATGTAATTATGGTGAGGCCCAGGCCTCAGGCAATGCTCTCAAGCACTCCCCTCTTCCTAGGCCCTGCTCTGTTTTATTATTCCATGTCATTTTTAGGCAGATTTTCCCACAGGCAGGAAAACAGCTACAATGACTTCACATTCTCACTGAGCCGCCCAGAGGAAAGAAACTCCAGTTAAAGTCTTGGGTTGGGTCTCATGGAGCCAGTTTTGATCATTGTGCTCATCCCTGAACCACTCACTGGGTTTAGAGGTTGGAATATGCCAAATGGCCAGGACTAGACACTTGAACCTAGGTCACACTGTTTATGGAAAAAGTGAGCCACAGACACAGCATAGGCCAAACAACTGAGGACCAATCAGCGGCCCTGAAGAAAAATTGCCAGGTGGAACCTTGGACAGGTGGCCAGCCCTGCCACTCCCCTGCCTCTTTCTCACTCCTTCCCCACCCCGGCACCACACCCTCTCTCACTACCCCATTGCCTGCCAGCTCCCATCCGTCTTTCTCAGACAAGCTGCCTCCCACCTCCCTGGTCGGAGAGAAGAGACTTCCTTTGCATCCCCACTGAGTCCTGGGCTAGGCATGACCTCAGCCCTTCTCAGAGAGCCATCAACACCAGCTTACTTGCCTGTCTTCCCTACAGGACTAAGTTTCTTGAAGGTAAGACCATCTGACAGAATCCAGCAAAGCTCCCAGCACATATTAGGTTCTCAATACATGAATATAAGGGAAAGATGGAAGAAATAATTATATGTAAAATCCATTGCTTATTTTAATATGAATTGTAGAAAAATGAATACTATCTTGAGTTTTCTTTTTATTTTTTTTAAAGATTTTATTTATTTATTCATGAGAGACACACACACACAGAGAGAGAGGCAGGGACACGGGCAGAGGGAAAAGCAGGCCCCATGCAGGAAGCCCAATGTGGGACTCGATCCTGGGATTCCAGGATCATGCCCTGGGCCAAAGGCAGGTGCTAAACCGCTGAGCCACCCAGGGATCCCTATCTTGAGTTTTCAAATACGGTTTTCCAGTAGAGATCTTCTTATAATAACCAAAACAAAGGAAGGCTTATTCCAAAAACTATTCAAATTTCAGCTTTGATATACTATTCCTCAAATGTCTTATTCAACTGGCTCATTCAAAAGATAATAGCAAGAAGTGTTTGTGATTGGTGTACTAAAGACTAAATTGATCACATTAGGTTTACCTCATTTTGGTGTGAGACTTTCAAAAACTAAACAAATGAAGACGTGTTTCAGATTGTGTCTCCAGGGCAGCCCTGGTGGCTCAGCAGTTTAGCGCCGCCTGCAGCCTAGGGTGTGATCCTGGAGACCCGGGATCGAGTCCCACGTCAGGCTCCCTGCATGAAGCCTGCTTCTCCCTCTGCCTGTGTCTCTGCCTCTCTCTCTCCTCTCTGTGTATTCTCATGAATAAATAAAATCTTAAAAAAAAATAGATTGTGTCTCCAGGGACGCCTGGGTGGCTCAGTGCTTGAGCGTCTGCCTTCAGCTCAGGGTATAAGCCTGGAGTTCTGGGATTGAGTCCTACATTGGGCTCCCTGCAGGAAGCCTGCTTAGTCCTCTGACTATGTCTCTGCCTCTCTCTCGCTCTGTGTCTCTCATGAATAAATTTTATTTTATTTTATTTTATTTTATTTTATTTATTTATTAAAAATGTTTAAAAATAAAAAAAATTAACTGTGTCTCCACATTTTGGAGACAGATCAACAGACCAGGGGCTGGGGGGTCTACCACAAGCTGGGTGCCAGCTCATTTCTACCATATGAGTTAGGGAAGGAACAATACTTACACTGCCAGTGCCATCATCACCACCACTACCACCACCTCTTTATGTTCATACTTTTGATCCAACAAATATTGTTTATGAGTTTAATAGACATCTAGTGAGGGGCACCTGGGTGGCTCAGTCAGTTAAGTGTCTGCCTTCAGCTCAGGTCATGATCTCAGGGTCCTGGGATGGTTCCCTGCATCATGGGGGGAGTCTTTCTCCCTCTCCCTCTGCCCCTCCCCCTTTTCATGCTTGAGCTCACTGTCTCTCTCAAGTAAATAAATAAAATCTTTTTAAAAGATAGACATCTAGCACTGTGCTTCAACTGCCTCATTCAGCATTTAAGGAAATTGGGGCTGAGTCATGCCCCCCTCAAACTTCATATGTTGAAGTCCTAACCCCCAGCACCTCAGAATGTGACTGTATTTGGAAATAGGGTTTTTAAAGATGTGATTAAGTTAGATGAGGTCATGAGGATCTGTCCTAATCTAGAAAGACTGGTGTCCTTATAAGAAGAGGAGATGAGAACACAGACACACAAAGAAATGACCATGTGAGGACATGGAGAAGGTCGCCATCTGCAAGGCAAAGAGAGAGGCCTCAGGAGAAAAGAAACTTACCCTGCCAACACCTTGACTTTAGGCTTTACCCTCCAGATCTGTGAGAAAATAAATGCCTGTTGTTTAAGCACCACCACCACCACCACCGTCCTTAGTACTTTGCTACGGCAGCCCAAGCAGACTAACACAAATGTGCTCACTGCAACAAGGATAAGCTTATGTGTACCTGGGATCAATGGAAACAGAAAAGTCCTCCTCTGGCTCAGAATGCCCACTCCCTTGTCTTAGCATGGGCTGCCCTAACAAAAATGCCATAGACAGGGTGGCTTAAATAACAGACACTGATTTCTCATGGTTCTGTAGGTTGGAAGTCCAAGATCAAGGTGTCAGCATGGTCAGGTTCTGGTAGGATCCCTTCCTAGCTTTTAGACAGCCACCTTCTCTCTGTGTCTTTACATGGCAAAGAGGGGGAAATCAACTCCCTCATGTCTTTTCTTACAAGGACACTAGTTCCATTATGCAGGCTTCACCCTCATGACCTACTTACCTCTCAAAAGCCCCATGTTTGAATACTATCACATTAGGGGTTAGAATTTCAATATATGAATTTGTGGGGACACAAACATGCAGCCCCAAGCACCAACTGACCTCTAAGAGTCAAAGTTCCTTTAAAGGGAAGCCAGCTGTTCATTCCATACCTAAACATAAGGTCTAAATGCAAATGAATCTACAAAAAGTAATGAAGGTCTCTGAATATCAAGGAGCAAAAATCCCCCAGGATAGCTTACCTGTGAAGAGAAGCATGTGGAAGGAAGAAAACACACAGCCTCGTTTGGGGGGCAGCAGGATGGGAGGAGGTGCAAAGGACAGGACAGTGGGACGTGCCTCCAGCCCACTCTGAAGATGGAGACTCAGGGACAAGGAGTCAGGAGAGACAGATACCTCTCCTCACTCAGTCACGAGAATGGTCTGCTCTGGGTCTGCCCCTCAGTATGGGCAGCAGAACCAGTGCCTGAAGTTCTTAGCTTCTGGGGGGAAGTTTCTGTGATCACTGGAGCAGGAGCAGTGAGCAGAGAACCTCCACCTTAACCAAGAAGAATGAAACAGCTTCAGAATCTCTGGAGACCACAGGGTTTCTCTGAGCAAAGAGCAGAGGTGGCAGAGAGCAACACAGCCTGATATTATTCAGGAAAACACTGGTAAACAAAAAACACAAGACTCAGCGATCTTCTTAGAAAGCAGCAGAGGGGCATGCCATGGCCACATGGAAGCCAAGTTAGTGGCTATGCTTGAGGTCCCTGAGGACAATAGCCATGAGGCCTCTGGAAGTGTGAAATGTGGGTACAAAGCTCATGAGAATTCTGCTCCAATCCCATCATTCATAGATGGGGAAATTGACGCCCCCAAGATGAAGCAAGATGCCCAAGGTCACACCTAAAACCAACCTCCAGGAGGGATGACAAATGCTTGCTGGGCACTATTGGGCATCTTTTTGGAACATAGGCCCACTCTAGCCTGAAACCTCTGCCCCTCTACCAAGGTCCACATCTACTTCTCCAAGACCCCCCCCCAAGTCCTGTCCAAATAGATGTCTCTCAAATCTACTCTCCACATTGGCCATGGCACCAAGATACCATCACCTAACTGAGGATGTGGCAACAGCCTCCTTTCCCCCTCCACTGAAGCCAGAATGATCTTATTAACATGAATTCCATGGCCTGTCCACCCACATGCCTCTACTGTCTCACCCTTGGCCTCCTTGCCCTCTCTGCCCTGCAGCCTCCATGACCTTCATAAGCTTCCTCCAGTCATCTTTAATTCCTGCAACCTCAGGACTTTTGCACACAGGTCCTGGGTTTCCTATTGTCTTAGCCAGGTGAACGCCTTCATGAGACTGGTGTGTGCAAGGTGAGCTGGGATGCACAGCAGAAGGTGCTCCTGCAGAAACTTTAGCATCTTCCTATAGGATTAGCACTGCTGCCCTCCTCACAAGGCCCCACAATGAGACTCAAACTTGTTGCACATCAGAATCACCCCACACCAAGAAATTCTACTATAATTGTTCTGGGGTGTGGCTTAGGCCACAGGGTTTTTCAAAGCTTCTCAGGTAAGTCTAATGTTCTGTCCAGGATGAAAATCACTGCCCTAAACATAGTGTGAAGGTTGAGAGTGAGCTGTTATTCTTTCAAAGATTTTATGTATTTATTTGAGAGAGGGAGAGACAGAGAGAGAGTGTGTGTGTGTGTGTGTGTGTGTGTGTGAGAGAGAGAGAGAGAGAGAGAGAGAGAGAGGAAGGAGGGCCAGAGGGAAAGAGAGAAGCAGATTCTCCATTGAGCAGGAAGCCCAACATAGCACTCGATTCCAGAACCCTGGGATCATGACCTGAGCTGAAGGCAGATGCTTAACCAACTGAGCCACCCAGGTGCCCCAAGAGAGTGAGCTGTCTTATAGATTCTTTTTACTGAGTATCCCATGTACCAATCACTGAATTAAGCACTATATGGCTTGTTTCACTGAAGTCCCACCAAGGCTCTAGGAGATGAGGATAATTATCTCCATTTTACAGGTGAGAAGAATCAGCCTAAGAAAAGGAAAAGAAGTCTTCCAGAGTCACACGGCCCTGCCTGCCACCAAAGCCCACATCCTTTATTATTCTAAACCATTCACCCTCCCAGGGTTTTGGTTAGATGCATAGGGAATGCCACACTTCACAGCCATCTCAGATGTAAAGTACAGAAGTGCCACAATGAAGGAACCAACGGGAAAAAGAACCTGAAGTATAGGAACACATGTTTGTTTCTGGTGTCAGATTCTGCAAATACCAAAAATAACACATAAGTTTGTCCTTCCATCATTGTAAACAAACTATAAAATGCCTTATAAACAGACCAGAGTTACAACATATACAAATCAAATTCAGCAATGAGTTCCCTAGGGATGGACTGCTTAACTGACTGTTTCTGCTTCTTTATAAGAAAATCTGGTTCAAGTTCATATGCAGAAGCTTCTTGAAATCTGTAAAAGACAGGTGTGCAGCTGGTCCTCATCAGCCCCCAGGGCTTCTACTCAGGCATTTACTGTGAATTGTCTTTTTAATTTAGTCTTCACAGTAATCCATGGCCTGATTAAATATAAAGAGATTTTAAATTATTTATATAATAACATCTTACATTTACATAGTGCTTTGCCATTTTCCAAGTATTCTACATATCTTAGTTCACTTGTAGATCAGGTAATAAGTACGGGTTAAATTTTTACAGAAAATATATTGACTTCTCAAAACACTGTGTATTTCATTATCACCTCCAAACACTGTTTTTTTTTTTTTTAAGATTTATTTATTTATGATAGACATAGAGAGAGAGAGAGGCAGAGACACAGGAGGAGGGAGAAGCAGGCTCCATGCTGGGAGCCTGACGTGGGACTTGATCCCGGAACTCCAGGATCGCGCCCTAGGCCAAAGGCAGACACTAAACCGCTGAGCTACCCAGGGATCCCCCAAACACTGTTTTAAAGAAGACAAATAACATATATAAATGGGAAGCACACATCTACAAAGGTATCTTTTACAAGATCAGCAAAGTAGTGAACATGATTAGGAGCCCAAAACACATTTCTATCTGAATTTTCATTACCAGCAAGATGGTGAACTGATAAGCTAGTCAACCCAATTACTGAAAGCAACACAAAATTTTGAATGAAATATTTTTTTAACCATAATACTTTTTTTAATTTTTAATTTTTATTATTTTTAAGCCTCACCCAATGTGGGGCTCAAACTTACAACACCAAGATCAAGAGTTGCATGCTCTACTGACTGAGCCAGCCAGGTGCCCCAACTAATGATAATTTTTGAAAAGAAAAAAAAAAAAAAAGAACACTTAAGGCAACACTAAGTAAAGTCAGGAACCTAAAGAATTCTAAGTTAAATTACCTATCCAAAGAGCACCAAAGTCAGCTCCCACCTTGAAATCATCAGCCAAGCTCAGTAACTTGAGCTCTTGCTCTCTAGGTCTTGAGAGCTTGCATGAAACAGAAGATATGGTGGAAAGTCTAATAAGAACCATAAAGAGCTCCCTGAAAAGCTGGAACATCCTTAGGCAAGAGTGAAATAGACCAGAAACTGCAAAGAACGTTCCTTAACCTGAACCTTGGCACAGCACAGAAGGGGAAATTTTTCAACCTAAAAATCTGCAACCACAAGCTAGCCCCTATGTGGGCCTGCAATTCTAATCTACCCTGGCAGCCCCTAATAACTCAAGGTAAGAATTTAATGGTCAAAAAAAATCCTCAACTGAGAATTCTGTTTACAAAGACCTGCTCTAAAGTTCCAGTTCTAGGTAAGATGGAGTGAGCACATGGCCACACTGTATCTCCCACTAAATTCACAAGCAGAATGCACAGATGAACTGAGGACTCTGAAAAGTAAACAGTAGCAGGAAAATTGGGTAAGAAAACCAGAATTCAAAATAGTACTGAAGTGGAAAGGAACTGGACATTTTTCCCACTCTGGTAAATGAACTCACAAATTTAGCAAAAGATATAAATTTACAGATTCAGTAAGTTCAAAAACTCCAAACAGAATAAACTCAATGAAATACATGCCAAAATATCATAACTGAACTGCTAAAGACTCAAGACAAACAAATATAAAACAGCCAGAGAAAAGTGACACATTGCCAACAGAGGAACAGCCACTGAAATTCCTGTGGATTTCTCACCAGAAAGCATGGTAGCCAGAAGGAATGACACAATATTTCCTGGTGCTGAAAGAAAATAACTGTCAAACTAGAATCCTATACCTAGCAAAAATATCCTTCAGAAAAGAAGATGAAACAAGTGACAATCCCAATTGAAAGAAAACAAAGATTCACCAAGAGTAGGCTAGCTCTAAAAGTATTGCTAAAGAAATTTCTTCAGACTATAAGAGAAATGGTACCTAAAGGGAACTCAGAGCATCAAAAATGAGAGAAGGAATGGAGTACCTAGCTGGCTTAGTTAGTAGAGCATGCAACTCTTGATCTTGGAGCTAGGAGTTCAAGCCCCATGTTAGACATAGAGATTATTTTTTTTTAAATCTTTTTAAAAGAATGAAAGAAGAGCAACAGAAATGGTAAATATTTGGGTAAGTATACTAAACTGGTTTTTCTCTTCTGGAGCTCTTTATAACATGGTGATGGCCAAAAGCAAAAAATATAATATCTTCTGATGAGCTTTTCAATATGTGTAGATGGAAAATACCATACAAGAACAACATAAAGAGGGAGGTAAGGGGACCTACATGGTGAAGAGAAGAGATAGTAAAGACAGAAAACTAAATTGATGAAACAGAAAACAAGCAAAGAGAAATAAGAAAGAAATATTTAAAGTTAATTTTTATTTTTAGAGAAATAAAGACAATAATCAAGAAACACCTCTAAGGAGAATAATAAAAAAAGAGAGAGAGAGAGAGAGAGAGAAGTCAGAATTTAAAATATTACAAATGATAAAGGAGAAAAAAATTACAAATGCTACAGAGATTTAAAGGCTATGGGAGGGGCAGCCTGGGTGGCTCAGCGGTTTAGCGCCGCCTTCAGCCCAGGGTGTGATCCTGGAGACCCAAGATCGAGTCCCATGTCAGGCTCCCTGAATGGAGCCTGCTTCTCCCTCTGCCTGTGTCTCTACCTCTTTCTCTCTGTGTGTCTCTCATGAATAAATAAATAAAATCTTTTTAAAAAAATAAAAATAAAGGCTATGGGAACAGCTCTACAACTTTATGCCACTAAGTTAAAAATTTAAATAAAATTTATATATTTCTAGAAAAAAACAATGATCAAACCATTATCAAAGAAATAAAAACGTGGATGAAATTGGAGCAATTAAAATTTTCTAACAAAGAGAACATTAGGCCAAAACAATTTATAAAAGAGTTTGACTACTATGGTTAAGGAACAAAAAAACCTAAAAAAATTCTTCCAAGAAATAGAAAAAGAGAGACAATGCCACAACTCCACAATTATGAGGCTAGTATAATTTTGACACAAAAATCTAAACAAGGGGGATCCCTGGGTGGCTCAGCGGTTTGGCGCCTGCCTTTGGCCCAGGGCACAATCCTGGAGTCACGGGATCTAGTCCCACGTCAGGCTCCTGGCATAGAGCCTGCTTCTCCCTCCTCCTGTGTCTCTGACTCTCTCTCTCTCTCTCTCTCTCTCTCTCTCTATATATATATATATATATATATATATATCATGAATTTTTTAAAAAAATCTAAACAAGAACAATATGGGAAATTAAAAATTAAGACCATTTAATTAATGAATAAAGATGCAAAAAATCCTAAACAAATATTAGCAAACCAAACCCAGCAGCATATAAAAATACGTAATATAACACAAGATTGAGTTTATCCCAGGAATTCAAAAATAGTTTAATGTTTTGACATTCAGTGATGTTGTTTACTACATTAAAGATTAATGGAAAAAAGTCTTATCATCTCCACAGATGCAGAAAAAACATTTTGTAAAATTACACACCCATTCATTATTTAAAAAAAAAAAGAAAAAAACTTCCAGTAAACCAGGAATAAAAGGTAACCTTAACCTGGTAAAAGAAATGTATTTAACCTTCCCAATGTATCATCAACAGAAGGAAAATTCAACCTACAGAATGGAGAGAAAGTATTTGCAAATCATACATCTGATAAGGGGTTAGTATCCAGAATGTATAAAGAATATCCAGGATGTATAAAAAAAATGTTAATCAATTTAAAAGTGGGCAAAGGATTTTAACAGACATTTCTCTAAAGAAGCTATACAAATGGCCAACAGGTACATGAAAAGATGCTCAACATCACTAATCATTAGGGAAACACAAATCAAAGCCGCAATGAGTAATCACCTCCCCCTCATTAGGATGGCTACTATTAAAAACAAAACAAACAAAAAAACATAAAATAGAGATGTCTGGGTGGCTCACTTAGCATCCAACTCTTGAGTTCATCTCAGGTCATCATCTCAGGGTCCTGAGATCAAGCCCCACATCCAGCTCTACACTCAGTAGGGAATGTGCCTGATGATTCTCTTCCTCTCCCTCTGCCCCTCCCCCTCTCACTCTCTCTCTCGATTAAATATATAAATAAATCTTTTAAAAAAAAACAGAAAATAGCAAGTGTAGGTAAGGATGTGGAGAAATTGAAACCCTTGTGCACTTTAATGGGAATGTAGAATGGAGCAGCCACTGTGGAAAACAATATAATACTTCCTCAAAAAATTATAAGTAGAATTACCATATGATCCAGCAATTCCATTCCCAGGTACATACTCAAAAAAATTGAAAGCAGGGTCTCCAAGAAATATTTACATACCCAAGTTCACAGCAGCATTATTCACAATAGCCAAAAAATGGAAACAACCTGCATGGCCATCAGCAGATGGATAGATAAACAAAATGTGGTAAATGCGGACAGTGGAATACGCAGCTCTAAAATGGAAGGAAATTCAGGTACATGCTACATAAATGAACCTGGAAGACATCTTGTTAAGTGAAATAAGCCAGTCACCAAAGACAAATTCTATATTTTCCCACTTATATGGGGTACATTGAGTAGTCAAATTCATACAGACAAAGTCAAGTGGTGGTTTCTAGGAGCCAAGGGAAGGGAAGGATGGGGAGTTGTTTTATAATAGGTATAAAGTTTTAGTTTTGCAAGATGATAAGAGTTCTGGAGATTGGTTCCATACAATGTCAACTGTATACTGAAAAATGGTTAAGGTGGGGATGCCTGGATGGCTCAGCAGTTGAGCATCTGCCTTTGGCTCAGGTCCTGATCCTGGGATCTGGGATCAAGTCCCACATAGGGCTCCTTGTGGGGATCCTACTTCTCCCTCTGCCTATGTCTCTGCCTCTGTGTGTGTGTGTGTGTGTGTGTGTGTGTGTGTGTGTCTCATGAATAAAAAAATAAATAAAATCTTTTTAAAAATGGTTAAAGTGGTGAGGTACCTGGCTGGCTCAGTCAGAAGGGCATGTGACTCTTAATCTCGGCATAGAGATTACTAAGAAAAGATGGTAAAGTTGGTAAACTTTATGAGTACTTTACCACAGTTAAAATTTTTTTATTTTTATTTTTTTTCATTTAGGCTAGGCATAGAGCCTAATGTGGAGCTTGAACTCACAACCCTGAGATGAAGACCTGAGCTGAACCAAGTGACACTCATGTGCCCTCACAAAATTTAAAAATGTTTTTAAAGATTTTATTTTATTTATTCATGACAGACACAGAGAGAGAGACAGAGACACAGGCAGAGGGAGAAGCAGGCTCCATGCAGGGAACCCAATGTGGGACTTGAATCCCAGGGCTCTGGGATCATGCCCTGAGCCAAAGGCAGATGCTCAACCACTGAGCCACCCAGACATCCCTAAAATTCTTAAATTAAAAAAGTTCCAACAAATTTTATTATAGATATTTCCCTTAAATTAGAATAACAGTGCAGTACTGTTCAACAGAGTCAAGATGTAGAAACATCTTAAATGCCTACTGATAGATTAACAAATAAAGTTTGGTACATATATACAATAGAATGTTATTCAGCCTTTAAAAAAAAAAAAAAAAAACTTTAAAACTTTTCCAAAAAAAATTTAAGAGTAATTCAGGTCCCACCAGGGGAGCAGGGAAGCATTTCTTAGACAACATTAAAAAAAAAAAAAAAAAAGCTAACCCTAAAAGAAAAATTAATAACTTCTGCTCATAAAACCTTAAAAATGGAAATGACAAGCTACAGAGAGAAAAACCAATAAAACTTTGCCATACTGTGGCAAATGAAATCTAAAAAAAAAAAAAAAAAAAAAATTTAACTGCATAAAAAGCAGCATTGCAATTTTGCAAGACTTGTGAAAAAAATATTTCTGAAAAAATATTTTTTGATCAGTATTCCAGTTACTGCATGAGAAAAAATCGGAGGAGAGATGTATTTATGAGATGTGTAGGAAATAGACATTTAAATGCTGACCAAGAAAATCTCAAGTAACAAGTGCTAGTCCTCTCTCAATGAGGAAAAGAAATTTAGCCTACTACTTTTTGTGTACCTAATAAAAATGGGAATTATTTTTTAAGGTGAAGGATAAAAGGCACTTTTAGACAACCCATCCAGAAGAGTTTGCCATCAAAGAGGCCTTTGCTAATTTCAGAAAGTAGTAAAATGACTCCAGAAGAGGAAGATCTAAATACAAGAAGGAATGATGAGCAGACAAAATGTTAAGTATGTGTATAAATCTGAATAAAAAATGATGGTATTAACAATAATAATAATGTTTGATTTGTGCAATTAAAATAAAAAGTCAGAACTTGAATACATGACAGTAAGAGCACATACATCAGGAGACAGTGATGGGAGTTTAGGTGTCTAAAGATCTTTGCATTACCCAGGAGGAAGGCAAAGGTAGTTGTGAATTTTACATTTTAAAATTTCAAGGTTAATTACTAAAGTAATAGAAATAAGAAGTATAACGCTCAAGTTTATAGAGGGAGTTAAATGGAATAAGAAAAAAAATTCATTCAATCAAAAAAAAGTCAAAAAAGATGAGAAAATTCAAGAAAAACAGGAATCACAAAAGATGCTAAAAATAAATGCAAAACCTATAAGTTAATTATAATAAATCAAATAAATTAAATGCTCCAGTAAAGAGACAAAGATTGTCAACTAAATCCAGCTTTACGATGTTTGTAAAAGATACAACTAAAATAGAAGAATACAGAAATGGTTGAAAACAGAAAAAAAAAGCAATATTCCAGGCATGCATTTAAAAAAAAGAAAGCTTATGTATTAATATATTAATAAATACTATAATTTAAAATAGACTTTAAGGGAGAAAAATTGCTAGAGATAGAAAATATCCGTGCATAATTGTAAAAGGTTTAATTCTGAACTTGTACCACCTAATAACATAGATTCAAAGTGTATAAAGGAAAAATAGAATAAACTTCAAGAGACAAAATGAGGTGCGCCTGGGTGGCTCAGTTGGTTAAGCATTCCACTCTTGATTTCAGCTCAGGTCATGAACTCAGGGTTGTAAGACTGAGCCCGGTGTCAGACTCATCTAGTGGAGATTCTCTTTCTCCCTCTTCCTCTGACTCTCCCCCAACCTAAAAAAAAAAAAAAAAAAAAAAAAAAAGAGAGAGAGAGAGAGAGACAAAACAATCATCACAGGAGAAGATTTTAGTGTATTCTGTCATAGAATCAACAAATGAAGTCAGGAAACATATAGCATATTTTCACATCACAACTGACAAGCTTGATCTAAGGCACCTATACAGGAAACCCATGTCTAACAACTTCATATTACACATTTTTTCAAGCACATACAAAGATTTATGAAAATTAACCACATGCCCAGCCATACAGCAAGTCAACAAATTTCAAGAAATTGATATTTTACAAAACTTATTTTTTAACTAGGATGCAATCAAGTCAGAAATTCACAGTAAAAAAAATAAAAATAAAAATAAATAAATGCAGGGGCACCTGGTGGCTCAGTCAATTGGCTACTCAAATGGCTACTCTTGATTTCAGCTCAGGTAATATCTCAGGGTCATGAGATCGAGCCCTGAGTTGGGCTCCACACTCAGTGGGAAGTCTCTTTGAGGATTCTCTCCCTCTGTCCCTCCCACCACCCATGCATGCTCTCTCTCTAAAATAAATAAATAAATCTTTTTAAAAATAATAAAAGTAAATAAATAAATGGAAACTTTTAAATTTTCTGAAAAAATTATTTTTCAACCATTATTCCAGTTACTGCGTGAGAAAAAATTGAAGGGGGCGGGGAATGCATTAATAAGATGTGTAGGAAATAGACATTTAAATTTCAATTTTTAATTTTTAATTTTAGAAATTAAGAAATACACTTCCAAAGAACTCATGGATCAAAAGAGCAATCCAAATAGAGATGAAGAAGTATTTCCAATCGGAAAGACATAAATGCCATATATACACCCTTGTAGGATACAGCCATCACGCCACTTAAATAGAAATGTATAGCCTTGGGGGAGCCCAGGTGGCTCAGTGGCTTAACGCCGCCTTCAGCCCAGGGCCTGATTCTGGAGACGCGGGATTGAGTCGGGCTCCCTGCATGGAGCCTGCTTCTCCCTCTGCCTGTGTCTCTGTCTCCCTCTCTCTGTGTGTCTCTCATGAATAAATGGATAAAATATTTAAAAAAAGAAAGAAAGAAAGAAATGTATAGCCTCAAAGGCTTATATCAGAAAAGAAGAAAGGCAGAAATCTAACAAGTTTTCAACTTAGGAAAAAAGATTAAAGGAAAAAAGCTAAGAAATTAAAGGAAAAAATAATAAAGAGGAGAAATCAATGAAATAGGAAACATATATATAATAAGATTTGAAAAGCTGATAGTTGGGTCTTATAAAGACTAGTAAAATTGCCAAACTTAGGTTCAGATTAATCAAGAAAAGATAAGAATACAAATATAAATTATTAAGAATGAAAACTGATAATTTTACCAGTGGTTAGGAGCAGGAGGATGGATAGGCAGAGCACAGAGAATTTTGAAGGTAGTGAAAATACTCTGAATGGTATTAAAATGGTGGATACATATCATTATACATTTGTCAAAAACCATAGAATGTACAGCACCAAGAGTGAACCTCGATGTAAACTACAGACTTTGGGTGAAAATTATATCAACGTTCATCAGTGATAACAAATGTACCACTATATTGGGGAGTGTTGATGATGGGGAAGGCTGTGAATGTGTGGGAACAACAGGCATGTGGGAACACTCTGTGTTTTCTGCTCAATTTTGCTATGAACCTGAAACTGCCCTAAAAAATAAAGTGCATTAATTTTTTAAGTGACTTAAGCATAATGTAGAGAAAAAAGGTTAGTAAGAAGATAGTATAAAAAATAAATGCCAGTAAGTTTGTAAATGAATGCATTTCAAACTTACGAAAACTAACTCCAAGCAAAAAATAAATAAATAAAAATAAATAAAGGAAAGAAAGAAAGCGTTAGTAGTCTAACAACCACTAATGAAACTGAATTCAGTAGGCAAAACTCTTCTCACAATGAAAACTCTAAACCCAGATGGTCTTACCAGCAAGTTCTACCAAAGCTTTAACTTGCACTACCAAGGAACCAATACTATTCCAGAACAGAAAGAAGAAACAGTCCCAAATCTTTTTGTGAAACTATCATACTCTTGATTGTAAAACTTAGCAAGAATATTACAAAAAAGGAAAGTTATAGGCTGCATCAATAAAAGTCCCAACAGGAAATAAGATAATTCGAGGAGGATTTGTTTACAATTTATGGTTGAAATGGAATAACCAGGGATCTTGTACCTGGGATAGGAACCAGGGAAGACAGAAGTTACCAGAACCCGCAAGGATAAAGTGGGCCCTTTGGGAGGACCAGGGACCTTCCATCAAAGGATCCAACCAGCCTGGGGTGACCTCACTCTCCTCCCTCCCTCCCTCCCTCTAGTCTCCTACCATGGCTCCCACTGGCCCAGTCCAACTTTGAGCCAGAGGGTTCATTACAGAAATTCATACCGTCATACTGGCCAGCTCCCCATTGGTAGTGAACATGGTAGGGCAAGGGAGAGACCACATCTGGAAGGGCAAATGGGAAATCTCTAAATCACAGCCCAAACTTGATCATGAATTTACATCTAAAATCTGTTTTTTGTTTTTAGGATTTTATTTATTTATTCATGAGAGAGAGAGACAGAGACAGAGACATAGGCAGAGGGAGAAGCAGGCTCGCTGAGGACTCGATCCCAGGACTCCAGGATCACACTGAGCCGAAGGCAGCGGCTTAACCGCTGAGCCACCCAGGCATCCCTAAAATCCTTTTCTAAAAACTAGCAAATTAAATCTAACAACATATAAAAATGCTAATGTAGAATACCTAAGATGGATTTAAATTAAAAATGCAAGGTTGACTTAACTTTAGAAAACAAACAAACGTAGTTCGCAATATTAGCAAATTAAAGGAGGAAGAGTCTTGGTTATCCCTGTGAGAGTAGAAAAAGTATTTGCGAAAACTCAGTAGGTGTTCATGATTTAAAAATTGGAAAGTCCAGGGGATCCCTGGGTGGCGCAGCGGTTTGGCGCCTGCCTTTGGCCCAGGGCACGATCCTGGAGACCTGGGATCGAATCCCACATCGGGCTCCCAGGAGCCTGCTTCTCCCTCTCCCTCTGCCTGTGTCTCTGCCTTTCTCTCTCTCTCTCTCTCTCTGTGACTATCATAAATAAATAAAAATTTAAAAAAAATTGGAAAGTCCTCAGCAAACTTGGAATAGAAGGGAACTTCTTTCACATGATTTACCAAAAAACCCTACAGCAAACATGACACGTTGAAATGCTGAAGGCTTTCCCTCTATGTCTGGGAACAGGACAAGGATGCCTGATTCTGGAAGTTGTAGACAACCCTGTAAGGCAAGAAAAAGAAATGAAATGCAGGGTTACACACAGGAAGGTGAAATGAAATGCAGGGCTTACTCACAGGAAGGTGAGTAAGCAAGTGGCCCAGTCGGTTAGGTGTCTGCTTTCAGCTCAGGTCATGATCCCGGGGTCCTGAGATCAAGCCCCACATTGAGCTCACTGCTCAGTGGGGAGCCTACTTCTCCCTCTTCCTCTGTCCCTCCCCCTGCTTGTGCTCTTGCTCTCTCTTCCCCCCCCCTCAAATAAATAAATAAATAAAATCATTTTTCAAAAAAGGGAAGGAAGGAAGAAATAAACTGTTATGGTTTGCAAATGATATGGTTTCTACAGAGGAATCTCCCTAATTCATATACATATAAATTCTTAGAGTTAATAAGAGCATAACAAGATTGCTGGACATTAAATCTAAATATAAAAATCAGTTGCGTTTTTGTACACCAGCAACAAAAACAAAATGTAGACTTTAAAAACACCAAAAGCGCAAAAAAATAAAACACTCAGAAGTACAGAAGCACAAAAGATGTGTGAGTCTTTATGAAGATGATAAGCCTTTCTTGAAAGATCTTAAAGAACTAAGCAAAGGAAGGTAGATGCCATGTTCCTGGATTGGAAGACAATATTGCAAAGCTGTCAATTTTCTCCGAGTTAGGGCACAGAGACTGAGCAGGGTTTCCAAGTGACCCTGAAAGCTCCAGATGATTCCCCAGGTCACAGCAGCTATGGGGAAGAGGGGCTCAGCAGGGAACCCCTGAAAAACCCAAGAGAGGGACCATGAACTGAGAGACAGCTTTCACCTTTTTTTAAGGTGCCAACTTTTAGGTGATTTTTAAGGTACTTTTTGTTTTAGGGGCCCGATGTTTTTCTCACATAGTCTTTTGTTTTCCCTTGTTCTGTGAGTCCTGTTCTATGTCCAGCCTCTTGCATGTGTATCCTATCTTGAGTTTGCAAATTGTGCAGGGCCAGTCCAAGACAGCTCTAGCTGAGGGTGGTGAGGCGCCAGCAAGAGGGCGGAGGGAAGGAAGAAAACAGTTTCTATAGCAGGTGTATTCGTTTGCTGGACTGCAGTAACAAAGCACCATGGACTGGAGGGCCCAGACAACAGGAATTTACTTTCTCACAGTTGTGGGGGCAGAGAGTCTGAAATCAAGGGGTCCCAATTCACCTTAGTCCTGATTCTCAAAGGCAATAATGTTGTTGGCTTGGGTGGGGATCTGTTCCAAGAGGGCACGTCTCTCTTATTCTGATAATCCCAGGGGGAAACTGAGGAAGATTTAGGAACAGGCTCGCAGCCAGGGTTTCTCCAGTGTGATCATCTTGAAATTTGGTGACTTAGTTTGCCAGGGAAAAGTACCAGAGTACCACAGACTGGACAACTTCAACAATAGGAATTTATTTCCTCATGGTTCTGGAGGCTGGAAGTCTCAGATCAAGATGTTGTCAAGGTTGGCTCCTTTTGATATCTCTCTCCTTGGCTTGTAGATGGTCATCTTCTCCTGCACCCCGTGTCCTCATATGGTTGTCCCTCTGTGGGTCGTGTCCTAATCACCCCTTCTTATAAGGACACCAATCATGGTAGATTAGGATCCACTTCATTTTAACTTAATCACCTCTTTAAAGACTCTATCTTCAAAAACAACCACATTCTAAGAAATGGAGTCAGGACCTCAGCATCAGAATTTGGGGACACAGTGCAGCCCCTAACAGCAGGTATCAGGGACTTTCTACACACCATTTCAAGTAATCCCCCCAACAACACTGTGAGGCATATATTACTATCCCCACTTATATATGATGAAACCAAGTCCCAAGAAGATTAAGCCACCTGGCCACAGTGGTGGTGTGCAAACTTGCCTTCTCAGTCCCCTGTCCAATGCCCTTTGGGGGCTCCCTTTTTCCCAGGTCAGCCCTGGCGTTCATGTTTCACTCAACTGTGACCACTGGTAACAATTGAAGAGATTCCCTCTTTGTAGGAAGGAAAAGGTATGTCTAAAGGGAGCAAAGGAAGGATGCTCAAAGCCATGAAGGGTCCTGTCCCTGATGTTGGGCTGCTGTGGGAAGAAGCTTGGAGGCTGGAGCAGGACAATTAGAAGGAAGAAAAGAAGTCTGTGAAGCTACAGCATGAGTGGGAACAGGGTTGTGAGCAGAAAGGTAGCCAGACCCACTAGTTCCCGTGGACTTCCATCCCAGTCCAGTCCAAAATGGCTGAGTTCAGATCAGGGGTTCTCAGGGTTAGGGGTTGAATTGTGTCCCCCAAATTCATGTGTTAGAGTCCTAGCCCCCAGTACCTCAGAATGGGACTATATCTGGAGAGAGAATCCTTAAAGGTGAGTGTGGTAAAACAAGGTCATGTGGGTGGCCCCTAACCGAGTGTGAGTGGCGTCCTGATGAGAAGAGGCGATGAGGACACAGACACACACAGATGGACGACCACGTGAAGACACACAGAGAAGGTGGCCATCGTCAAGGCGAGGAGAGAGGAGGCCTCAGGGGGAGCCGACTCTGTCCACACCTCGATCCCAGACTTCCAGCCCTCAGAACTGTGAGAAAATAAATTTCTGTGGTGTTAGCTGCCCCGTCTGCAGTGTTCTCTAGCTGTCCTGGCAAAGAAGGCACCAGGTAACATTTCAGACTTATCACACTAGAGGAAACCTGGCTGGGAGTCTGTCTCCAAATTTTCCTCAGTTTCCCTCTGGGATTACCAGAGTAAGGGAGACATGCCCACTCGGAACAGATCCCCATCTGAGCCAACAACATTATGGCCTCAGAGAATCAGGACTAAGGTGAGTTAGTAGAGAATAGGAGAAGACTGGAATTTTCTATCAAGTCACTGATGAGGGTGGCAGGTGGTGGTGGTAAAAGGAGAAAGAGGGAGGGATGTTTCAGTAAAGAAAAAAAAAAAAGCCAAAGGGCCTCTGGCTGGCTCAGTCAGTAGAGCATGTGACTTTTGATCTCAAGGTGGTGAGTTTGAGCCCCACATTGGGTGTAGAGATTACACTAAAAAAAAATCTTTCTTTAAGGATTTTACTAATTTATTCATGAGAGACACACAGAGATAGGCAGAGACATAGGCAGAGGGAGAAGCAGGCTCCATGCAGGGAACCTGATGCAGCACTTGATCGCAGGACCCCGGGATCACGACCTGAGCCAAAGGCTTATATTCAACTACTGAGCCACCCAGATGTCCCTAAAATAAAATCTTGTAAATCTTAAAAAAAAAAATCAAGCATGCTGACAGATCCCTGAGCCATCTTGGCCTTGGAGGACTTAGTCATTTTGAACAATGACTTTACTCATATTTGTCAGTTTCTTCTTCTATAAACAACAGTTTTCACAGGTAACTGTGAACAAATGGGCTTCGTGTTAACCAGCACACCCAGGTCTCTAGAAATTGCACCCAGCTCTGATTTTTCATTCTCTTGTCTAACAGCCAAGAGACAGGCCACTTGTCTTCACTGCTAAGGTGGGAGAAGGAGATAAGAGGATTTATTACCTAAATATTCTGGAACCTTCCAAACACATGTGTTCCATTTTTTCTCCCCAAAAGCTGGACCCACATCCTGAGAGCTGAGGAATACATTTTCCCTCCAGAACAGCGGGTCCATCTCGGCTTCATTCACACAAACACTGAGCCCTTATCAAATGACAATCTGCTAACCCACAGAATAGGAAATTTCTAGATCAGCACTCCAGCTGCAAGTTGGAAACCCAAAGACTGAAGTGGGTCTGCATCATTTGTCACCAGGGTTCCACTGGCATGCTGCAGCACCTGCTTCTCCCAGCCTGCCACCAGCAGTCCTCTGACCGTCTAAGGACAGGACACAGCGTCCTTAGGGGAAGCGAGCAGTTACATCCACCGGCAGCACCACGCACCGTGGTGTGAACTCACAAAAGCAGCTCCATGCTCTCCACAGATGGAGGCATCTGAGGCCAGGGTGCCAGGGTTGCCAGATGTGGCAGGCACCCCGTGCCGACCTTGATGCACATGCCCTTGAAGGGGACAGTCCCGGGCCCCATCAACCACTAATAATTCCATCACAAATGGAACAGAATGTTAAAAAGTGGCACTCCGGGTGCCACGTGGCTTCCACTGCAACATTTCAAAACAAGAAGAGGTGTTTGCAGGAAACAGTCAAGATCCACAACCTTGAACCTTCCCACTGCCCAGAGAGTATTCAAAAAAAAAAAATCAGCTTGTTGAGAGACAGGACTTTGAAGAGAGGTTTTTCTGAGAGGAGTCTCTTTGAAGAAAGCCGTGCTTCCTGCAGTTCAGGTAGGGGCCTGCCCGCTCACCCCACGCACGTGGAGGTTTCCACCCAGTATTAGAGAGTTTACCACGTGACCCCTCGAGCTGAGGGCAGAGCAGGCTGGGGCCCTCTCCCAGCCAGGAGATCCAGGGGAGGAGGGTCAGGCGGCAGTGAGCTAACATAAAGGCCCCACAGAGGTCAGATCTTCTTCCTGGAAGCTCTAAATGTGACCTTATTCAGACAAAGAGTTTCTGCAGATACGATTAAGTTAAGGCTCTTGAGGCCTGGAGATGATCTTGGATCATCCAGATGAGCCCGATACTCAGTGACATGTGTGTCTTTACAAGACACATACAAAGGAGAAGGCGACGTGACAAGGGAGGCAGAGACCCGACTGCTGGGGCCACAAGCCAAGGGATGCCAGCAGCTCCCAGAAGCCGGGAGAGGCAGCTAGCAAATGCTCATGGCAATCCTCCCAAGGGAGCTTAGCCTTCCTGACACCTTATTTCAGCCCAGTTTAAAACAAATTTCAGGGACACCTGGGTGGCTCAGCGGTTGAGTTTCTGCCTTCAGCTCAGGGCATGATTCTGGGATCTAGATTTGAGTTCTACATCAGGCCCCCTGCATGGAGCCTGCTTCTCCCTCTGCCTATGTTTCTGCCTCTCTCTGTGTGTCTCTCATGAATAAATAAATAAAATCTTTAAAAATATATATAAATAAATAAAACAGATTTTAGACTTCTGTCCTCAGAACTGAGGGAGAGTCTGTTTCTTTTTTTTTTAAGCCATCAAGTTCATGGATATATGCTACCGCAACCACAGGAACTGATGTCCAGGGGACTCCTGCTTGGGTGATGGGACAAGGAGCAAGCCCCTGGGCTGGGGTTGCCTCCCATTCCAGAGTTTGTCAAGGCAAGTGATATGTGAAGGCTGGAGTGAGATGTGGGCCCCACCGGGAGGGAGCCAGTATGGCATCATCTCAGGGCCTGACCAATAGGGCAGTCTGGAAGGCAAGAGGCCCAGCAGCAAGGAGCTGGCGGTAAACCCCAGGAATGAGGGAGAAGTTGTGAGTGACCACCCAGAAGAGGGACACCTCCCCCTGGCAGAGAATCGCAGGTCCTCCAAGAGCCCCGCTAGCCGGGAGGAAACTCAGCTCAGAGTCTCAGCCAGCCACCCCCGCCCCCCACTCAAGTGAGAGCTGCCTTCTCTTCTCCACTCCTCTTCCACCCTAGCTTCCACTTTGGGGGAGCCAGTGGGAGTGGGGTACAGGAGTCCAACTGAGCAGCCCCCTTCCCACGCAGGCTTCCAGCCCTAAACAAGCGAAGCTGGAGTGGGGAGAAGAAGGAGATGTTAAAGTTTACAGTTTTGACTAATATCTTGGCCTGGACATTCAAATTCCAAATGGAGAGTGTTTTCCATTGCAAGCGACCTTAGGACAGACTATTTCCTAAGAGGAGCAGAAAAGTCAGCGCCTGCCAGTGTTTTCATCCAGGGCCAGGGAACATTAACCCCGCTGCATAAATTTTAAAGGGGAAGTATGAAGCAAAAGCTAAAGTTGCCTTGTAATTAAACTGCAAGCCCTGTTTATTCAACATACCAGCCAGTTGCAAAGGCTGGTGAAAACATCTCAGTGGAACTGAGAATAGCTGAGTTCCCGTGAAAGGAAAAAATGCAAATATGTTTTCGGTATCACTTTGAAGCTTCCTGAGTGGAGCCCTTGGCCTGGACTGACTCTCATTGACGTCAGCCCAAGTTAGCCATATCAGAGCAGCTGTCTGCTTGCTCCCTTGCTTCGGCCCCGGGTGCAGAAAACACACTGATTTTGTTTCTTGGGAGATTAAAAACATTTGCTGCTGCGTCCATAATTCACAACTTCTGTTATCACTGGGACCAGGAATACCAAACAAGAAACACTTGGCGTCCCCCCACCCTGATCCTCAAAACCGAGGGGAAACCCACAGAGAGATGTCAGAGACAGGATTATGCATCAGCTGGGACCCAGCCCAGACCCCGGTGATTACACCCCTTCCCACTCTCCTGGAACACGAGGCAACGGATCCATAGCACACACTTAGGGCTCTTAGAAACCGTTCAAAACATGGCCATGTGCGTGAACCCGGTGTCCCCCTATACTCTGGGAGGGAGCCGGGGCAGTGGGGACACAGCCCAGGCTGAACGCCCCTTGCCTCTGGTCTCACTGCAAAGTAGCAACAAACCAAGATGAGAAAAAGAGGAGAAGTTCCCTAGCTCCTCCTAGGGTTGTTCCAGGGCTGCTGTAGATGGCGGCAACGCTGACAGTCACGCAGCTCTCCCAGGACCTGCGGCTGAGACCCTGACTCTACCTTGGATCCTCCGGTTCCTTCCAGCCTCCTGGAGGAGTCTCTGGCAGGCAAAGCCCAACTGAGATGGCTAGTGCAGCACACGGCCGCTCTCCTCCAGAACTTTGATGGGACGGATCATTTGTCAAGCTGGTAGATAATTCCATACCCTTCCAGAGAGCCACTCAGATACATCCCTTATGTAACTGTTTTCTGGAACCTTCGTTAGAATGCAAGGCAACAGGGGCCCCCAGGTGGCTCAGTGGTTGAGTGTCTGCCTTTGGCTCAGGTCATGATCCCGGGGTCCTGGGATCAAGTCCCACATCAGGCTCCCTGCAGGGAGCCTGTTTCTCCCTCTGCCTGTGTCTCTGCCTCTCTCTCTGTGTGCCTCTCATGAATGAATGAATGAATGAATGAATGAATGCATAAATAAATAAATAAATAAATAAATAAATAAATAAATAAAATGCAAGGCAACAGAAGCCAGTGGATTCTTTATGGATTCTTTATACCGTTCATTTGTCTAGTCCCAGGAAAGAATGATCTTCTCTGACTCGGTCAGTGATGTGGGTGTCAGAGAAGGGATGTGAGATGGGTGGAAACAGGGGCTGGCAGGGCTGGTGTGCACCATCCCACCTCTCTGTGGTCTTCAGTTCCCCTGTGGGGACCTGGGAGTAGGTGGGTGCGCCTCAGAGAGAACCCCCTCCCCACCATTCCTCTGCACTCAGAGAGCAGGTTGGCAGCCGGCCTCTGCGTTCAGATGCTCCTCACTCTGTCACTCATCGCAGACATAGCAATGCACCAAGCTCCAGCTAGCGCCGGGGGCCCGGGGCTGCCACCGCTCCTCTCCGCTGGCCTGGGGGCCTTCCCTGCACCTCCCCACACCAAGGCTGGCTGGGGCCCCTCTCCTGATCCCCGATCACAGTGTGCTGCAGTGGGCTGGGAGCCACGAGAAGGCGGGGCTCGCGGCCCGTCTACGCCCCAGCTCCCGTCACATAAAATGCACCATGAAGTGTGCCGACTGACCGCAGTCAGGATGTTATTGTTGCTGCTGTTATTATTTATCAGTGAGTGATGATAGTTCAACACGTTTCCCTTTCTTGAGTCTGAGTAAGCCCATACGGATGTGTGGATTCACATCACTGCTCAGAACTGGGGGGTTTCCTAGAGGAAGGCAGGCTTTGGGGGAAAAAAAGGACTCCTTTTGGTGTTGCTACTTTTGACCAGTCTTTTATTCACAGCTATGAACTTTTACTTAATTATGGATGAACCAAGAACCTTTTTCAAATGTTAATAAAGAAACACATACCAAGCGAGGAAAGTAAAATGTAAGTGTGAGGGAATGAGCCTGGGTTGTCTACCGCATGCAGTCCACTCAGAGGAGAGATATGGTGGCACCAACAGAAAGGAAATGGGGAAATCTTGTCTCCCCAAATTGCCAAGTGCTGTTGAAATACTATGGAAGAACAATAAAATGAGGTTCAGGGTTGGCATGGTAAAGACAAGATGCTGTCATTATCATGTGATCAGTCGGCACACTTCATGGTGCATTTTATGTGACAGGAGCTGGGGCGTAGACGGGGCACAAGCCCCGCCTTCTCGTGGCTCCCAGCCCACTGCAGCACACTGTGATCGGGGATCTCAGAAGAGGGGCCCCAGCCAGCCTAGGTGTGGGGAGGTGCAGGGAAGGCCCCCAGGCCAGCGGAAATGAGAGGTGGCAAATAGTTACTGAGACACCTCCACGTGCCAGGTTACAGTCGTAAAGGGGCGTGTCGCTGCCACCCAAGAGTTCCCAGCCTCCAGGAGATAGCCGTTGTCAGCCTAGGCTAAGCAAATGCTCTCAAGCCAGGCCTGTAGGAGAAAACATGAGAGCAGACAACGGATGCTGTATATAGTGTGGTCATAACAGCTGAACTTGAACATCAGAAAGACCTGGACCAAATCCCAGGTCCAGATCTCACTAGCTCTGGAACCCTGGCCAAGTCACTTAACCTCTCCCAACCTGTGTGTGCCCCTTGAGAATGAGACTACTGGTGCCTACCTTGTAGGGTTGCCATAAAAAGATGACATAGAACATACAGCAGAGCGGCCAGCCTAGACCACAGCTCAAAGAAAATACTAATAATGTTGGCTCTTGGTCTTATTAACCGTCTGACAAAGAGCAGGTTCCACAGAGGAGGTAAGATTTGCAATGCATCACGAAGGGATTTCACTTACAAAGAGAGAGGTCGGGGATTTGGTGAAAAGAAATATTGTTTACAAAGATGCAGATGCAGAATGTTGCACAGTGTATTTGGAAGCCAGCAAGGAGTTCAAAGTTGCTGCCCCGACAGGCACACGAAAGAATAAAGTTGGATGAGTGAGTTTGATCCCTGCTAGGAAATTTGGACTTTATTCCATGGGCATCCGGTCAAATGACGATGGGTTTTGGAATCAAATACTTGTGTTCCGTCCTACCACACTTTGGGTGGCAAGATGGAGAAAGCCACACTACCCTCTCTGATTCCAGTTCCCCTTTGGTTAAGTGAGGATAATAACATTCACCCCTGAGGGCTGATGAATGGTTTACATCAAGGTTCAGAAAACTTTTTCTATAAAGAGCCAGACAGTAAATATTTTAGGATCAGCAGACCATACAGTTTCGGCTTCAACTATTCAACCCTGCCACATAGCGTGAGTGGACCCATTCAAAGACGTACCAGAGTATGGTTGCATTCCAATAAAACTTTATTTATAAAAACAAGCAGAAAACAAAACTAAAATCCCTATCACAGTGCCTCAGAATTCCTGCTTTCCCCCACCTTTCTTTCCACATTCCAACAGGGGACATTTTTCTTAGATCCTTGTATCATGGCCAGTGGTTCTAAGACATTGCTAAATGATTTGAAGATTATGGTGAGCTCCCCCTCATCTCAGCTCTAGAGACTGCAATGTATAAAGGTAATTTGTTCAACAGAGAGAACTGCTTGGCCAGGAGCACCGAGTGAGTATTCAACCAATCAGTCCGTGGGAGAGCCCTCATTATGCGTGTGGCACTATGCCCTGCGGTGGAGATGTGAGGGGCGCTGAGGCAAGAGCCTCATGAATAGCACGTGGTTTGGCAAGAAATTCCCATGTCCATGTTGCCTGAGCTCCAGTCACAGTTTTACACAGTTTTCATTCCATGCAATTCTTGAGTGCAAACTGGTGAGTGCATGCCCTGTCTTACAGAGATGCTAGAATTTTCCATTTCTTAATCTGTACAATGTACATTTCTTAATCTGTACAATTCAACTAAATGGCAATGTGATTCTGTGTGTGCAACAGAGGGATTCTGGGAGTTGGGGAAGGCTTCATGGAGCTGTCTCAAAAGAAGCTATGCCCATGGCCTGGCCTTCTGGGGTCAGGCTGGCAATCCTTGCAGGGAAGGGATAACCAGCAACCAGTGCATGGATATCAGTGCATTGAGGGAGGGAGCTGCAAAGGAGATGCTATAAAATGGAAGAAGTTGATGGGGCTAGTCCAATGAAGACTCTTAGTATTTTTGTTGTCACTGGAAAAAGCAGATTTTTTGGCACATAGTGTAGATCAGGAGTCAAAAACTCAATACCTGCCGGGGCTGGACAAGAAGTGAATTAAGTGAGTAGAATGTAACCACAGGGAGGGATGGGAATGGGAACAGGCAAACTGGTGAGTACATGCCTTGTGTTAAAGAGATGCTAGTGCTTGGCTGCAGATGACTGCTGCCATGAGGTCCTAAGGGCTCAGCATGGCAGATTTGATATTTTGGGGCAGAGGATGGGTTAAATGGGTGATGGGTATTAAGGAGGGTACTTGTTGTGATGAGTGCCGGATGTTGTATGTAAGTGATGAATCACTAAATTCTACACCTGAAACCAATTCTACCATATATGATAACTAACTTGAACTTAAATAACTTGAAATTAAAAAAAAAAAGCCAAAAATTTAGTGCTCACTTTGGCAGCACATATATTAAAGTTGGAATGATACAGAGAAGATCAGCTTGACCCCTGCACAAGGATGATATGCAAATTCATGAAACATTCCATATTTTTAAAGCCCCTGAATAGCCAAAGAATTTGGAAAAAGAAAAGCAAAGCTGGAGGTATCACAATTCCAGACTTCAAGTTATATTACAAAGCTATAGTAACCAAAACAGTATGGTAGTGGCACAAAAATAGACACATATATCAATGGTACAGGATAGAGAACCCAGATATAAACTCACAATTATAAGGTCAGTTAATCTCTGACAAAGCAGAGAAGAATATCCAGTCGGAAAAAGACAGTCTCTTCAAAAATTGGTTTGGGGAAAACTGATCAGCTACATGCAAAAGAATGAAACGGAACCACTTTTTTACACCATACACAAAAAAGGAACTCAAAATGGATGAAAGTCCTAAAAACCTGAAACTATGAAAATCTTAGAAGAGAGCATAGGCAGTAATCTGTCTGACATCAGCTGCAGCAACATTTCTCTACATATGTCTCCTGGGGTAAGGGAAATAAAAGCAAAAATAAACTATTGGAACTACATCAAAGTAAAAAGCTTCTGCGCTATGAAGGAAACAATGAACAAAACTAAAAGGCAACCTACTGAATGGAAGAAGATATTTGCAAATGACATATTTGATAAAGGATTAGTATCCAAAATATATAAAGAACTAATACAACTCAATATCCAGAAGACACATAATCCAATTAAAATCGGCAAAGAAATGAACAGACATTTGTTCAGAGAAGACATCCAGATGGCCAACAGGTACATGAAAAAATGTTCAACATCACTCATCATCAGGGAATTGCAAATCAAAACTACAAGGAGATACCACCTCACACTTGTCAGAATGGCTAAAATCAACAACACGAGAAACCAGTGTTGGCAAGGATGTTGGAGCCACTTTGCAAAATGGTATAGAGGTTCCTCAAAAAGTTAAAAACGGGGGGGGGGGCTGTATTTAAATTTCTTTTTTTTCTTTTTTCTTTTTTTTTTTTTTTTTGAGAGAGAGAGAGTACACACGAGCGGCAAGGGGGCAGATGGAGAGAGAGAATCTCAAGCAGACTCCACACTCAGGCCAGAATCCCAGGTGAGGCTCAATCTCATGACCCTGAGATCATGATCTGAGCCAAAATCAAGAGTTGGACCCTCAACCAAATGAGCCAACCAGACACCCTAAAGGGGTACCTATCGTTTTAAAAAGGTGGTGGGCGGGGAGAGCCTGGCTGGCTGTCAGTAGAGCATGCAACTCTTGATCTCAGGGTTGTGAGTTCAAGATCCATGTTTGGGGACACCTGGGTGGCTCAGCAGTTGAGCATCTGCCTTCAGCTCAGGGCGTGATCCTGGGGTCCCAGAATCGAGTCTTGCATCGGGCTCCCTGCATGGAGCCTGTTTCTCCCTCTGCCTGTGTCTCTGCCTCTCTCTCTGTGTCTCTCATGAATAAATAATCTTTAAAAATAAAAGAATAAAAATCTTTTTTTAAAAATCCATGTTGGGCGTAGAGATTACTTAAAAATTAAAAAATCTTTTTAAAAAAAATAGTTTTTAAAAAAGTTAAAAATAGAACTACCCTACAATCCAATAATCACACTACTGAGCATTTGCTCAAAAAAATATGAAAACACTAATTCAAAGGGATACAGGTACCCCTGAGCCTACAGTAGCATTACTTACAATAGCCAAGTTATGGAAGCAGCCCAAGCATCCATCAATAGGTGAATGGATAAAGAAGATAAAGAAGAAGATATATATATATATCATATATACTTATATGATATATATATATATATCAGAGTATTATTCAGCCATAAAAATGAATGAAATCTTGTCATTTGCAATAACATGGGTGGAGCTGGAGAGTATCATGCTAAGTAAAATAAGTCAGTCTGAGAAAGACAATTACCATATGACTTCACTCATATGTGGAATTTAAGAAACAAAACAAACAAAGGGGAAAAGAGAGAGAGAGAGTCAATCAAAGAAATAGACTCTTAACTATAGAGAACAAACTGATGGTCACCAGAGGGTAGGTGGGAGGATGGGGGAAATCGGTGATGGGGATTAAGCAGCACACTTGTGATGAGCACGGGGTGATGTATAGAAGTGTTGAATCACTACACTGTACACCTGCATATTAACTGTACTGGAATTAAAATAAATTTTTAAAAAGAATCTCATTTAGATTTGTCTGTAGAAACTCCTGGTTTTCAAAAACTGACCAATTTTTTTAAAGTCACCATGTCAGGGGTGCCTGGGTGGTTCAGTTGGTTAAGCCTCTGACTACTGATTTTGGCTCAGGTCATCATGTCATAGTTGTGAGATGAAGCCCTGCATTGGGCTCCATACTCAGCAGCAAGTCTTCTCAAGACTCTCTCTCTCTCTCTCTCTCATCACCCTCTCAAATAAATACATAAATCATTAAAACAAATCAACATCATGCCAGCTAAACAAAACATGGCTGGTCAGATTCTGTCCAAGTTGCCAATTTGTAACCTTGAGTGTAGATGGTGAAGCTAATTTCAGAAAGAACCCACAGAGCTCATGAGCCAAGCTGAATCCAGTCCCAGCCTCTGCAAAAGGAGCCTCCTTCAGCATTAGATCAGCTTCAAGTTTCACTGGGAACTCAAGTTAAACTTGAATTTTAAATAAATAAGGGAATACTCTTGTAGCATAAGTATATCCTAAAGACTGCATGGCACATAGTTATATTAAAACAAAAGTATTCGTTGTCTATCTGATATTAAATTCAAATTTAACTGGGTATCTTGCACTTTTATTTGCTAAACCTAGTCACTCTCCCTGGAATCCTACCCCAGGCTCCAGTGAAGTCACAGTCTCCCAGCTCCCCCCAGCAGCAAGCTCTACACTCAAGGACACAGGGACACAGTCCACAATGCAGATCTCAAAGGAAAAAGGAAGCAAAGCAAATATTTGAGCACCTGAACACTGCAGTAACATTACCAGGTGATCTATGCAAACTACCTGGATGTCAAAGGATGGACAGTCTAGAGCTGCTTGGTCCCTCCCCAGCTGTGTTCTTTGCCCCTCTGGTTTCCTCATCTCATAAATGGAAAAGGGAATTCCTATCTCATAGGATTATCACGTGGATTAAATGGACTAAAGATAAAAGTGTATCACACTTGTCTGACACAAGGCAGATGCACAACAAATATTTGTTGTATGTTAAATGAAATTCCTCAACCTCGGAATGATTGCATTCCCACCACTCCTGTCACCAAACTAAGACCTCTCTATTGAGGGTCCCAAGAAGCTGGAGCAGAAGGAACATGTGATCCTACCATGGCGGGCGATGTCTCTGGGGACTGGGAGATGGCCCGGGTGCTGAGCTCCTGGCGAACCATCAGGATCACAGTTCAGGGGGAGAATGGAGGCCCTGGCTTTCGACATTTTGGGGGCTGGATGCCAAGTGTACAGAATGCTCCTTCTTTTATTGACATAAAAATATTTTGTTTATATTTGACATGCATTTGACATATAATATTGTGTCAGTTTAAGGCATACAACATGTTGATTTGATACATTAATATATTATAATATGACTGCCATTGTGTTTAACACCTATCATATCACATAGTTATCATTTCTTTTTTGTGGTAAGAGCAATTAAGATCTAGTCTTGTAGCAAGTTTGGTAAATATAATACAATATTGTTGTCTATATTCACTATACATTTTATCAGATATCCAGGATTTACTTATCTGCTAGTAGCAAGTTTGTACCCTTCAATAACCTCTTTCCTATTTCCCCACCTCACCCCCAACCTGTGGTAACCAACTTTTTACTGTGTTTGCATGAGTTTGGCATTTTTATATTCCACAAATAAGTGATATTACACAGTATGTGTCTTTCTCTGATATTACACAGTATGTGTCTTATCTCACTTAGCATAATTGTCCTCAAGTTCCATCCATGTTGTTGCAAATAGCGGGATCTCCTTCTTCTCATGGCTGAATAATACTCTAGTGTCTGTGTGTGTGGTGGGGGGGTTCTTTATCCATTCATTTGTTAACAGGCAAGTAGCTTGTTTCCATATCTTGACTATTGTTATTAATAGAACAATAAACACTGGGATTGTGTATACCTCTTCTATATCCTCTTGATTTCTCTTGAGTATATACCCAGAAATGGAATTACTGAATCATACTATATTTTTAATTTTTTTTTGAGGAACTTCCATAGTGGTTGAACCAATTTACACACCCACTAACAGTGCACAGGGTCTTTCCCCCACATCCTTGCCAACTTGTTATCTCTTGTGTCCTTGATACCAGCCATTCTGACAGGTGTGAGGTGCCATCTCATTGTGGTTTTGATTTGCATTTCCCTGATGATGAGTGACATTAAGCATCTTTTCCTGTACCTGTTGGCCATTTAGATGTCTTCTTTGGAAAACCATCTATTTCATTCCTCTGTCCATTTTTTTAGTCAAATTCTTTAGGGGATTTTTTGGGGGGGTCATTAAGTTGTACAAATCCTTTATACATTTTGGATATTAACCTCTTATCAGATACATGGTTTGCTAATGTCTTGTCCCATTCTACAGGTTGTCTTTCCATTTCCATACTGTCAATTATTTCCTTTGCTGTGCAGAAGCTTTTAAGTCTGATACAGTCCTACTGCACCAAAAACAAGTTTTGCTTTGTTTTCATTGGCACTTATGCAAAAAATTATTGCCAAGACCGACATCAAGGAGTTTCTCCTCCATTTTCTTCCAGGAATTTTAGTTTGGGATCTTATGATCCATTTTGAGTTAATTTTTGTGAATGGTGTGAGACAGCAACCCAATTTCATTTTTCTGAATGTGCCCACCCAGTTTTCCCAACATCTTTGTTGAGGACTATCCTTTCCACATTGGGTGTTCTTGACTCCCTCATCAAATATTAGTTGACCACATACATGAGGGTTTACTTCTGGGCTCAGAATCCTTCTAATTCCTGCTTTGCCACTGTTCTCCTACAGCATGGCATCTGCTGCAGAGATGGTTTCTCATGGACCCAGAGTGTTCTTCGAGAGGCTTAGGCACATCCAGGAGCAGCTCCAACTACCCTCCCACCTCTTGAAAGCCACATGTGAGCAGAGAACAGCTGGGAAGTTCTTTGAGCATTGCAAGGCTATAAATAGAAACTGGAACTTCAAGTTCTTCATTTGATCGGATTCCTTCCCCAGACCACTTAGAGGATGACAAAGGATGGCTGTGCATATGACACTGAAACGTTGCTGCCACGTGCTTATACTACACACACACACACAAATATACACACGCACTTAATGATCTCTGAGGGATGTCATTTTAATCTGCTTCCCTTAGAAATAAAGTTATTGTATTAGTTTGGTAGGGCTGTGGCTTAGTCCATTTGGGCTGTTACAACAAAAATGCCATAGACTAGGAGTCTTCTCAACAACAAATATTTTTAAAAATAAATTAAAAAACACAAATATTTACTGCTCAAATATTTATTCTGGAAACTGGGAAATCCAAGATCCAGGCACTAGGAGATTTGGTGCCTGGTGAGAACCTGCTGCCCAGTTCATAGATGATGACTTCTTGCTATGTCCTCACACGGCCAAGGAGTGAGGGACCTCTGTGGGGTCTTTTCTGTAACGGCACTAAACCTATTCATGAGGGCTCTATTCTCTTAGCCTCATAACCCCCAAAAGCTCTACCTCCTATCACCATCTCACTGAGGATGAGGTTTTTAACATATGAATTTTGCGGTTGAGAGGCTGGGGACATAAACATGCATGCAGTCCACAGCACCAGCTGACCTCTAGGACTTCGAATTCCTGTAAAGGGAAGCCATTCTTTTCATTCCACACTTAAATATAGGTTAAATACTTTAAAACTCTTTTCCTGTGAAACTCAATTTCAAGGTAGCTATAAGAACAGTTATCCTTGGTATCTATCTGTCTCTGTATTTGGGAGCCCCTTGATGTGGTCATACTCACTGCATTTCTACCAGGAGGACTCCCAGCCACCCACCCATGAGCCTCCTTGTACAGGTAAAGGAAATGTTAACTCAGCATTCTGGAAACCAGGGTCAGGTCTAGAAGCCTGTTTCTAGAAGCCTGATGGGGGAGGAGGGTTCTCTGAGCCCCTCTGGATCAGCCTCACTGACCCCTGCCAAGCACACCTTCCAGGAAGGAGAAGGGCATGGGTGCTCAAGGGGCATGTGGGAACCAAGCTCTCCCAGTGGAGGATACCACCACTGGAAAAGAGCCATCCCTGCTCTGTGCCTGGATGGCCTGGTCAGTGAAATGCAGGTAACAGACTTGATTTCTCTCATTGTCATTCTTGAGGTGGGTTAAGAACCCATTAGGGGCACCTGGGTGGCTCAGTTGCTTAATCATCTGCCTTCAGCTCAGGTTGTGATCCCAGAGACCTGGGACTGAGCCCTGCATTGAGCTCCCTGCTCAGTGGGGAGTCTGCTTCTGCTTCTCCCTCTCCCTCTGCCTTTCCCCCAGTTTGTACGTACTCTCTCTCTCTTTCGCTCTCATATAAATAAATGAAATCTTTAAAAATAAAAAAAGAAATTAATTAATTAAAGAAAAAGAACCCTTGGGCAGCCTGGGTAGCTCAGCAGTTTAGCGCCACCTTCAGCCCAGGGCCTGATCCTGGGGACCCGGGATCAAGTCCCACATTGGGTTCCCTGTATGGAGCCTGCTTCTCCCTCTGCCTGTGTCTCTGCCATTCTCTCTCTCTCTCTCTCTCTCTGTCTCATGAATAAATAAAATCTTTACAAAAAAAAAAAAAAAAAAGAACCCACTAAAGACACATCCAAGTGCTTGATGGAAATATGAGTGAGCTACAGGGAACAGGACTTGAGCTGAGGGCAGGTAGTACTGTGTTCCAAGGAAGGAATTCCAGGGAAGGTTTCTTCCTCCTGTTGTGTCCTCCATCTTTCCACAAATGGTTCTTGGTCTTGAGCATCTTGTGCTAGATGCTGGGGCCCAAATGATCAAAACAGAGGGCCCACTCTCAGGGTCCTTTACCACTAGACCATAGAGTCCTCCCAAAATCATCTGGCCTCCTGTAATCCTGGGCCAGCTGCCCATGTGCAGAGGGCCCTGAGAAGCCAGTCCCAGTCCCCAAGCAACTGAAAATAAGGATCACATGTCACCTGCCAGCTGCCGCTCGGGCAGATGGACTAGCTGCTCCCGTAGAACCGGGGCAGGCCTCTGATTCATTACAGCGAACAGAACCACAGGGCCTTGAGGGGGAAGTGTCATACAAGGCAGTGAGGCCAAAGATCTCCCCAGACAGGACAGAAAACTGAGGACCCCAGCTGAGGTCAGACCTCTCCACTCTCCCGAGAAGCCAACCTGCATCCCAGGCCCTCTGTCAAAACCAGGTCGATTTCCACTGCCTAGTAATCTCATTTATGAGGTTATTTTATGGTCACAAGTTGGAACTGAACGCACACTGAAATGCACGCAAATCATGGCAAGAGCAAAAAACTCTAATCTCCCTCCAGCGCTTCCAGGGCCTTTTCTCCCGAAACTACCTGCCTCAGCACAGTTCCCACAGGTTAATGACTGCTGTGGCGGAAATTGCACTGATTTATATCCACTCTCATCCACTCGAGGCAAGCCCTGCAGGACAGGTGTGGGTTAACCCGCTGGCCCTTCTGCGGACAGGTGAGGGGGTGTGGCTGTGCCCCCCCAACACCACTTCCCTAAGCCTATCACAGCAGTGACTCAGCGGCGGGGATCCAGTTACCTGTCACCTGGACTTCACACATCTGATACTCTTCCCACCTGCTCCTCACAGCAGCAGCGGGGGCCGAGCTCAAGGCCTGCTATTTAATTTGGCCCCTTTGAAAGGTTCCATCCATACCTGGTGAGCTCATCAGTTACAATGAAAGCTACCTCTCTTCCCCTTCTGAGTACCAGGCTTTTTATAATGACTGGCTCCAGAGGTAATTTCAAAATCTGGCTAGCTCACGCAGGAGCCAGCGGCCTCCAGAGCCTGGAGGCCAGGTCTGCATTTGAAGGCAGGGTGAGTTACAAAACAGGATCCCTTCCTTTAAGGGAAAGCAGATAGAAATCGCTATGTAGGACTAGCCCCTGGGGCTCTGAAGATAGAGTTCTGGGTTCTCCTGTTGCACGGGATTTGAGAGCTGGCTGGCCCTGGGTCCCCCTGCGTGTGTAACAGGGCACCTCCTAGGCCTGAGAAAAGGAAGTCCGTAATCCATACATTGATATGCAAATGTGTGTTTACCCAGGTGAGGCGCATTGTGAGGTGCACCTGGAGCAGGTTCCCAGCCTGCACCTCACCTTTATTGGAGTGTTCCTATTTCACTGGGCTACCCCAAAGATGGCTTGGAAAGTTCTGCTCACACACCACTGCTGGTCTACAAAACCTTTCCCTGAGCAGCTGTTTAACCAACAAACTAATATTATTTAGTTTGCACTAGTATATGTGGTCATTAGGTGCTTTTGATTATAACAATGGCAAGAACATCACATCTAGATAGCACCTATCCTGGAAGATCCTCAATGGTGCTGAGTAATAAGCACCATTATAATACTTATTTATAATAAGTATTGTATTACGTACTGATGACAGACCAGATGCCACTGCATTTTCTCTGTGAAAGGGGCTGAACAACTCTGCACTGACAACCATGCTGAGGACCCCAGGATTCGTTCTTTCCCAGCATTTATTCACCCGCTATGGTTGGTTTCTTTCAAGCTCTCGAAGGTGGGGACTGCCTCAGTTAGCTTTCCACAGCTGGGCTGAGCAGTGTCTGGCCTAGTAAGTGCTCAGTGACATCTGGGGTAGGAGTGAGCAAGTACAGGTACATATGGATGGACAAAGGAACAAAGTCGATCCCATGGGCCAAGCTGCAACCACCAGTGAACCCCATTAGATGAGAGTCAGAGGAAGGTGTCTACTTCCTGGGAGCCATCTGAACATGCAGAATGGAGTCAAGTATCTGCAGAGGCATTTGGCACACAACATGCGGCATATTTTATGACCCGTTTATAGAGATCTTCCTGGAAGAAAAAAAAGGGTTGAGGACTCAGGAAGTGTAAGCAATGAGTCACCTGGTTAGCTAATCACAGGAGTTACACACATTTGGCTCCAGGATGAAGTCCACCCAGGTGTTATCCAGTACCCTGACAGACGCGGGGGACGCAAGCAGCAGGGCCCGGCCCAAACCCCCCGCCGATGTGTACTTCCTTCACATGCTGCTCTGATGGGGGCTGCACACCCAGGCGCCATCACTCCTCAAGCTGCTGATGCATCATCCGCTGGCTTGTGCTGTGGCTAACAGCACGACCAGCGCCCAGGCTTCCCTGGGTGTGTGACAGCTGCCTGTGCCTGGAGCAGCACAGGAGGCAGACCTGCCCGCCCTACAGTGGGCCCACCCACCCATCCACCTGCACCCATCCCCCCAACTCCCATTACCACCCACTCCCACCCAGGAGTGTTAACAAATGCACTCTCCCAAATGGACGCTTTGTGGGCTCAACTTTGTGGTTTAATCACATATCCTACCTTAGACACATCCCCAAAGGGTGCTATTCTCTTCCTCAGCCATCGCCCCAATAAACAAACACAGCTGCTACTGCCCTTACCCATCGCAGACCCAAACCGCATCAAGGACTCCTGGACCGCCTTTATAAACAGCTCTGCGCATCCCACGTCCCACTTGCAAGTGTCACCTGGAGAGAGGACAGGTGCTGAATGGCATGGAGAGAACCATGGTGCCCCTACCGTTCACTTAACGCTCTCGGCTGCGTTACCCTATCGCATGTGTTTCCTTCAGCAAACTGAAGCCCCAGGAGGTTCAGGGTCAGTCTGTGACAGCGCCCAATCAAGCTCAGCTCCTCTGCCCAAAGAAAGGAAGAGCAGTCAACCACCCCAGGAAAGGGGAAAAGAGCTCTGTGTGTCTCTTGGGTCCCTGTCAGATATATTCTTTGATTGTGATTAGCTGTGATGAGGCCTAAGGACAGGGCCAAGGACATTTGCTTCTTGGGACAACCCTGGAAATATCTGAGGTCTCAGCTCAGCACGTTTGTTGAAGGTCTACAGTGCTACACACTGTGCTAGAAAGCAGGGTGTACAGATGCAGTTCGCTGCCTGAGGAACGGGAGAACAGCGGAAAAACATTCATGACAACAGAGTAATAAGGAAATGAGAGGTCTGCACGCACTTCAGAGGACTTCCACTGACTCTGCCTCATGCAAGAATCTGTCTTGGGAGGAAGCTGTAGTGACTCTGGGTAAGGATTTTGCAGGATGAATAGGAGTTCGTCAGGCAGATGAGAAGTCAGGAGGTGTCCCTGGCAAAGGGATCCATACCTATCAAGGTGTCCCTGCCAAAGGAACCCATACCTATCAAGGCAGCACGTATGACCGAGAACCAGATGCCAGGGACACAAGTTGTTCAGCACTTCTAGATCTCAGTGTGGTAAGAAATGGGGCCCAGGCGATGGAGCCAGCTTCACATGTCCTGCTAGAGGCTGGGGTGTGACTCCCAACTAATCAGGAGTCATGGAACATTTCTACAGAGGCGCACATGGTCAGGTTGCTGCTTTCATTGATCTGGATGGAGTTTCAAGGGAAAAGAGATGTGAGCAAGGGGGCTAATAGATCAGCCATTGCATAGTCCAGACAGGAGAGATGTGGGACCAGCCTGGGTGCAGAGCTGGTAAGGGGTGCTGACTCAGGAGCACCTGCGTGCAGCCGCAAGTGTCAAGTGCCAAGAGGGCCAGATGAGTAGCCTGAGCAGAAGTATTGTCAGTGGCACCGAGGAGGGCAATAGGTGAGGGGGTTGCAGACAGGACGGCAGACTACTCCCGGTCAGCAGGGCAAGCTGTGCGGAGAAGAAAGAGGGGGGTCCTGCAGAGTCACAGAGGACATTTCCTGAGGATGTGAGAGAGCCATGGGGAGAGAGGGGTGGCTGCCCCCCAGGCACGGTGAGGCCAGGACGCTAGTGATTGGTCTGGCCGTGCAGAGGACAAGGCAGCTCGTTGTCGTTCCTGGAGCAAGTAGGACACGGTGCATGTGGGCTAAGATGATGCAGGAAACTGGGACAAAGCGGACCAAGAAGTTAAGGACTAGGTTTCATTCTCCTTTATTGAGAAATGGTTATCTAGGTAATTAGGTGGCATTTTTTGAAAGACTAGGTAAAACAATCTTTAGAAAGACAAACTAGTAGGATCTCTGGATGGCTCAGTGGTTTGGTGCCTGCCTTCAGCCCAGGGCCTGATCCTGGAGATCCGGGATTGAGTCCCACGTGGGGCTCCCTGCATGGAGCCTGCTTCTCTCTCTGCCTGCATCTCTGCCCCTCTCTCTCTCTCTCTGTGTCTCTCATGAATAAATAAATAAAATCTTTAAGAAAAAAAGAAAGACAAACTAGGAGCTCAGTCAGTTGGGTGTCTGACTCTTGATTTCAGTTCAGGTCATGATCTCAGGGGTCATGAGATGGAGCCCCTCGTCCCGCTCTGTGCTCAGCAAGGAGTCTGCTGGAGATTCTCTCCCCCTCTGCCTCTGCCCCTCCCCCCATTTACACGCTCTAAATAAACAAACAAACAAATAAATAAATAAATCTTAAAAAGGAAAAAAAAAAAAGACAAACTAATCCTGAGTGTAATATGGTCATCTCTATCCATATGGTTTGTACATACATTGACTGCATGCCAACTGCTGTGGTGAAAGCATGTCCTTCTTGGCTCTGACAACATTGAATTATTTTACTAAGATTTTTCAAAGCCATCAAAACAACAGGTTTTAGCAGATAAAACCACCAAACATCAAACACTGTGTAGACTTTGGCCACTCCTATTTGAAATAATTAAAATCCATAAACACAGAACACAAACTGCTGCTCACGTGAGGAAAAAGGCTGCTGCTATCTTGGTACCTGTTCTTACAAACACCACCAAGCTCAAGAACCAGAAACAAACTTCAACGTCCTCAAGGCGAAGCATCTCCCACCAGGGAGAGCCAAGTAAAAATGCTTTTGGAGACAGAAGTTTGAGGGCATTGTGAAGACTTTGATATGCTGAGAAATTTCAAGCTTGAAAGAACAAGAGGCAAGAAGAAATAAACATATTCGGTATTTTAAAGAATCAAAGCATAAATAAAACTGCTCATTTGACCAAAGAGGAGATTCACAAAAGCTTTGGTGGGTGGGTTGAATCCAAAGTGGAAAGCACACAGCCACAGGCTTTCAAGCCATCCCTAGCTGAGAACAGGAGTCCTACAGAAGGTTGTAGGGTGGTGAGTAGAGCTGGGTCCACACTGTGGGTCCCCTCCATAAATGTTCCCCTCTGCAGAGCATAGTACAGGCACTGCACAGACACAGGTTCCACCATCCAATGGCACAAATGACATGGCCCCAGTAATACCAATGCTTGGTCCTGAGTGTAGCAAGGCAGCCCCTCCCACTCCTCCCCACCAGCAGTACTGGGATGAGAAAGACTGGGGGTGGGAGGGAGCATGTCGAATGGCACTCAAATCCCCCAGAGCTAAACCCACCCTGCAGGAAGTCATACCGCTATTGCCCTGGAGGCAGCCTCTGGGCAGGTTTCGACTCTGGACTCCAGAAGCCTGCTGTCCGATTGCCATGTCCTCTTAGCAGGACAACTGGGAGCAGGGGAGAGGAAAGGAAGAAGATTCCAGGGGATGTGACTGACTCCTGAGAAGGCGGAAGCCACAGATGCCATGGCAGGCCAGGAGCCAAAAGGCCCAGCATGCTTTGGGCCCGGGGGGAAGTGGGGGACACAAGGTCTCGGGGAAGGAGCTAAGGACTTGAGGACTTCCCAGCCCAATCATTTTCCTCTTCGAAAGGTTCTTTGTACAGCTTTAGGTCAAAGGCAGGTTTTGGACAAAAGAGAGGCTGTTCCATCCCCAAAGCGAGTACTTGTCGGAACAAGTCCCTTGCCAGAACGCCGACTGGGGAGGGCATGGAGCAGTGGGATGACCCTGCGGTCCTCGGGCCCTGGCAGGGCACCAGAGTACCTCCCCGCTCTGAATCAGAAGAAGGGCATTCTTCTACTATTACCAGCTCCTCCGCCAGCACCAAAACAAGCCATGCCTTTCTCTTTCCCACGTTCCTGGGTCAAGAAGCAGGTGTGGTCTATTGCAGCAGGTTTACATCAACGGAAAGCACATTCCCGGGCTCTTCGATCCAATCGACACGTGCAGTTTCTGAGGCTGCTACGCCTGACCTCCCGGGCCGTCACTGTTTACTCATCTGCACAACCCACTCAGCCATCAGATAACAACCAAGCAACTTGGGATGGGCCTCCCACTCGGCCCAGCAGGAGGCCGCAGGGGTCCAGGAGCTCACAGGCTGCCCCGTGCTAGTGACGGCACCTGAGAGCCTCTGCTTGTACGACCCTGTCCCTCCTGGTGTCCACCTCCACATCAATACCGGGTCGCATTCATTCATTCATTCAATAGATAGATATTGTGTGTCCCCAGCAGGCTCCCTGCCAGGTGCTGAAGCTGTGATGGTGAGCTAAACTACGCATGGCCCCATACCTACATTTTATTTATTTATTCATGAGAGACACACAGAGAGAGGAAGAGATATAGGCAGAAGGAAAAGCGGGCTCCCTGCAGGGAGCCCAGTGCGGGACACGATCCCAGGACCACGGGGAGCTACCCAGGTGCCCACCTCCTGGAGCTTTTATTTTAGTGAGAGGGGGCATTAGAAGCAAGCAGGCAAACAAATAATAGTTTCTGGTCATGGTAAGTGCCCAAGGGAACATCTAGACTGGCAGGGGTCAGCTCACGTTCCTCAGGAAGGGCTCTCTCTGGGAGGGACACTGGAGCTGAGGCCAGCACCTAAGGCCTGAATAATGAACTACAAAGGACATTTCAGTGCTGTTCCCCTGAGGAAGGAAGCCCAGAAGGAAGCCATGATGAGGCCAATGGTACCAGCATGAGCCGGAAGGCCCAGTGGGAAAAGGCACTGTCCTAGCTCATCCAACACAGGCGTGCACAGGCAACACCACCCAGGCCTCAACCCCCGGGCCTGGTCCCCTCCTCCCTGCCCCCCTGAGACCTTCCTCCTCTCGCTCGGCACTTACATGGGCAGCAGTGAAAGTGGACAAGATCTGTACTCTCTCATAAAAAGAAAGCAAGTACCACCTGCTAAACTATGAAGAAAGACACTGTGGGGACACTCCGATAGCTCACAGTCGGCCCAATTTCCTTGGGTGACAACAGAGGGTCAGGAACTTGGTCATATGTGACACCCCTCTTTTGAGAAAGGAACCAAATACCATGTGGGGCTTGTGCCCACAAGTGGGGTAAGGGTCCCAGGACACAGGAGGCTTTGGCAGGAGCTGGCTGACTCCCATCACTGGCTGAGGCCTATTAGATTCTGTGACGGGCAGTGTGATGGGAGGGCCAGCAGCCCCTGGGTCTGGCTGCCTTGAACATCCTCACTCCCAGAAGCTCCCCTTCTCCCTGCCACAGGAGAAAGGTGCCAGGCCACATGGCGGGCTTGGCTCAGGGGCAGCGGGCCTTCCTGCTGAATGTGGCAGCCCCGTGTGCTTCCTGAGGTGACAAGTGACCTTGATTCACGTTGGTGAAGTAATGGCTGTCTGTCTCAACCTTCTCATCCATTGGTCACGTTGCAACACGGCCCTCTGTGAGCAGAACTAGTTCCCAAGAGCCAGCTCAGGGAATTTCAAGCACCGCCCAGGCGAGGCTTGCCACACTCATAACATCGGTCCAGGTGCCCAGAACCACCCTGGCCCCCTGCCACCCAAGGTGCAACAACAGGGACTTGGGAAAGTGGGAGAGGTTGCAGGACTGGCATTAATTCTCAGCTCTCCCTTTGCTGTGTGACTTTGGACAAAGGCCTTAACTTCTCTTAGTCGCTGCAGCTGCACTGACTACACGCCACAACGTTGTGAGTCATGGAGAATGAGAAAATGACCATGACAGCACTTGGGGAGCTTTAAAGCACACACCAGCGATAGGGGTTCTGTCCACCGAAAAGCTGATCAGAACAAGTGAGTTTCTGAGTGTTCGCCCAAGGCGCTCCTCTGGTATGAGAACTGGCATCCCTGGACCTATTTCTAACATGGAAAGACAACCTTACAATACAATGTTCTCCATACATCAGAAACTTCCTTGTAAAGCCCAAGATGTAAACCTGTAAAGCTTTATAACAAGATACCAGGAAATTCCCATAGATGTAAATATCCTAACATGTGCTTAGCCCCAAAATGATTCTGTGGAGGGGCTCCCAGCCAGTTCAGTCCGGGGAGCACGTGACTCTTGATCTCAGGTCGAGTTCAGGCCCCACATTGGGCACAGAGCTGAGTGTCCTGGGGGTCTCTGTCACTTAAGTGTAGGACTCGATCTCAGCTCAGGTCTGGATCTTAAGGTCCTGAGTTCAAGCCCCTGCATTGGGTGCCACACTGGGCATGGAACCTACTTTCTAAAAAAATAATAATTAATTAAAATAATAACAAGGAATAATAATTCCTTGTAGACCCAGAATTGGAATTTCCATTGCACTAATGGCTCTGAGTTGACCCTGCAGTGAGATATATACATGGGAGGCAAATCCAAGAGGATGGCTTTTTTCCCTGATGCAATCCTTTTTGCAGCTTTCAGTTTATACTATGGGGCATGTATGAACGTGTTCTTCAAAGCTACATGCCAAGTTAGTGGCCACAAAGAGTCCTAGCCCTCCTGCTTAGTGGACTCCACACTGGTCAGGGACCACATGGACCACCCTCTTCAAATGCCCCTTCTTATGAGAAATTGCTAAGTTTTTTTTTTTTAAATAAAGGCCATTTTTATTTTATTTTTTTTAATTTTATTTATTTATGATAGGCACACAGTGAGAGAGAGAGAGAGAGGCAGAGACATAGGCAGAGGGAGAAGCAGGCTCCATGCACCGGGAGCCCGACGTGGGATTCGATCCTGGGTCTTCAGGATCGTGCACTGGGCCAAAGGCAGGCGCTAAACCGCTGCGCCACCCAGGGATCCCGAGAAATTGCTAAGTTTTTATCCTTCCATTGTATCAGTCAAAAGACAGGCAAGACTTAGGTCTTCCTCACCCACAGGTAATAAGATCAGCCTAATTATGGCACGCGAGGATAAGTGGCCAAGGACTTGGCTGTGGAAGGCAGGGAGCTGGATGGAAAGGGACAAGCATGTGGGATCTGGAGAAGGCTGTTCACCACATCACATGCAGACATTTGCCCCGTATCCAGGTTCTGCTCTCTGACCTGAGGTCAGCTGAGGCTAGGAAGCACATGATCCTCCTGATTTGCATAGCCAGAGGGTCAAGGGTAGCCTAATGCCAGGTCCCAATGGCCACATCACTCACCTCACTTCATCTCACCATGTAGGCATTTTATCATCTCATGTCCTCGAAGGCTGAGAACAGTACAGTATCTTGTGAGAGACCACATTTGCTGAACTTTCAGGTCAATACATTGCTACAAGTGTTCTATTTTATTATTAGTTTTTGTTTTTCATCTCCTATGGTGCCTAATTTATAAATTAAACTTTACCATACATATGTACAGGGGGGAAATGCTGGATCTATAGGGTTCAGTACCATCCGAAGTTTCAGGTGTCCCCTGAATGTACCCCCCACGAGTAAGGGGACGATGGGACACCAACCCTAGCTGGTCTCCCCTTCATGTCACAAACCAACCATGATGGAGATCTGCTCCAGCTCAGAAGGCAGGAGTCTGATCCTCCTGGAAAAAGGTTTGAGCACCCAGGGCCTCAGGTGAATTCAGGACACGCTGCGACAGAATCCACCATCCTTTCATGGAACCCACCACCCTTTTTCTCCACTGTTAGAGAGGGACAGCTTAAGAAACACTGAGGCCAAAGCCTCACATGTAGCTGCCCAGAAGCAGGCGTCTCAAACTCCACCCCCACCCTGAACAACACCAGCCTCTTGGAGTCGCCCCTCCATGTGTTCTTCCTCGGTCTCTTTACCTGAACCCACAGCTCTGCCTTCCAGCTCCAGCAAAGGCCCAGAAGTCATCCTTCCTTGGTGCCCCACATTGAGTCTCTCAGAAGAGGCTGTCCATGCTACCTCTCCAAGAGGCCCTGACTCCCTACTGCCTCCCCTTGATCCAGAATCACTCCCAGCCCCTTGGCCCATGACCAGGTCCCCACATCCCCTCTCTCACCACCATTCAGGAGCAGCGTCTTTGTCCTTGACCTTGGGACGAGCCACCCTTATCACCCTCTCCGGTGGCCACACAGCTGTCCCCTCCCTCTAGAATGCTCATCCAAGTCTGGCTCCTCCTCATGCTGGGTTAGCCCTCATAGACTCCTGCCCTGATGCCTCTCCATGGTTGTCCCTCTTCCCCATGCTCCCCTCCAGCCAGTCTCTGTCATACTGTCTGTTTGTACTCTCCTCATGGCGCCAGGCACCCTCCAAAATTATTTCTTCTTAATGTTCTTTGTTGGTTATCTACCTCCTGCAAGTTGCATAGGCCAGGAGCCTGTGTGCTTCACTCACCACTGTATCCCCGGCACCCGGAACAGGTCCTGGGCCAGCACAGGATACTCAAAAGCTATCTGCTGACCACCTCTGAGAGTCCAGTGACTTCCAGACAACTGACACCTCCCAGGTTGCCAAGGGCCAATGTCAACACCTCAGACCACAGGGCAATAACAGTTCCCGGATGCTCCTCGGTGCTGAGGGAGAAGCCTGAGCTTCCTCCATCTCTGGCCTCCTTCTCCGATGGGCCTCCCCACCTAGCCCAGGACCCCCCAGGAGTTAGCAACAGGGCATGCACTGGCCAGAGAGCCAGGAAGAAGTCCTGGCCCTCTGTACCCCAGAGTCCCTGGCAGGAGAGCTCCCTTCTTCCTTTCTTGGCCTCACCACCTGGCCAGGCGAGCTTTTCAATTTCCCCATCCGTAAGACAGGGACAAAGAATGCTTTGTCACCCCACCTACTTCTCACGGGTGTTATGAAACAACTGTTTGCTCGGAAAACACTTTGAGCAACTTGGGTAAAGGTGCCTGTGGCTCTGATGACGCCTGCTGCACCCGATCCAGGCCAAGGAGGGCTGTGCCAGCTAGTCATCCGGTCACCGCCTTGCCCGCCCAAGGGACAGGAGGCAGGAGGCGCACAGTCGCTCCCGGGTCACCAAGCCTATCTTACCAAGCCTGTGGACTGGGCTGCGGTCCCAGAAGATGCCCACAGGGGTGTGTGTGTGTGTGTGTGTGTGTGTGTGTGTGCGCGCGCGTGTGCATGTGCGCGCATTCCTGGGCCTGCCTGACCCACTGATTTCAGCAGAATATGAGCTCTCCGTGGGCCTGGCCAGTGGCCACCGAACACCCAGCCTGCCCTTTGGTCAGGAAGGAGAGCCCAGGGTTACCTGGGGATAACCTGTCTGAGCGCATGCCAAGGGGCGGGGCCGCAGCGTCAGGGCCAGCCTCCCGGGCCGGGAGCTGGGAACAAAGGAACGCGGCCCTGGCTCCTAGCCGGAGAGAGCAAGCTCAACCTGCCGGCGCTCAGGTGCCCCTCGCCAGCAGCGGCTGCAGCCACCACGTTGCCATGACAACCATACCTGGCAGCTCTGCTCTGGGTGAGGGTGGAGGCGGGGGCAGCCCCAGCACTGACCAGGCATACCGCACCCCGGGCCGCCCAGGTTGAGGCTGAGCGTGGAGAAGCCCAGGCCGGGGCCGCGCAGGGCGACAATGGGCACATCTGCCCCTCGGCCAACATCGAGTCCCCGCACCTAGAACTGGGCGCCAGACTCCGAGTCCCCGCGACAGGCCTCTCCCTCCTGCAGCACCCACCCAAGGGCTGCTGATCCCTGAAGCGGGTGGCGAGGCAGCCGGCAGACAGCGCCCAGACAGCATGTACATTTAATTATAACTCTCCCGGGTGGAAAGGGCTGGCTGTGTGCAGTACGGCTGCCTGGTACTAATTATATTTATTTTCAAACGAAGAGGGGGGGGGCTGGGGGGCATCTTCTGAAGATGAGTCAGAAAAAAAAAAAATCCTTCATTGTTATGAAAGCAGAGGACCGTCTCCTGAGGGTGTCTGTAACGCATCGCTGTCACCGCCTGACACGGAAAACCTGAGCCGAGAGCCAACCGCCAGGCCGGTGAACACCCGATGGCGGCTTTCCTGGCCGCGTCCCCGCATCCCTTCAAGTCGGTGCAGGCAGCACGGGCCGAGGCCAAGGCCAAAGCATAATCCGTAGGAGAGGCCCTCTCCCTCCCGGCCGGGCCGAGCTCCGCAGCCTGGCTGAGCCCCCTGCTCCTGCAAAGACGGGCCATTCGGCATCTGCTGTCACCTTAATTGGGAGGCAGCGGTCCAGTTGAAACACGGCAAAGGTTTCTCCCTCATCAAAGGAAAAGCCTTCCGACCAGATGGCTGAAATGAAAAGGCTCCATCTTCAGCCTCCACGCGGCCAACGGGGTTATTAATAACAGCACCAAGGATGCTGCAAATCAAACAGGCACACCTAAAAACCCCAAATAGTCACCCACACATGGGGCGGGAGACATCTGTACTTTGGAGGCAGGCAGATGATTCTCTCGTTTCAGGGGCACACGGCTGCTTCAGGGGGGCCTGGGCAGGCCTGCTCAGCCAGTCAGCCGGCTCCTCCGGCGAGGCCTGGCAGCTGCCCTGTCCCCTCCCCACACCCACACCCGTGGGGTGCTGGGGGGGAGAGGGAGCAGTAGGTGACGCGTCCACCCAGGAAGGCTACTCAAAGCCAGAGTGTTCAGAATGGGTTTTCCAATAATTTTTTAAACAGTCACACTCGTTTTGTTTGCTTTCTTCCAGGAAGGCTGTGCCGTTCTGGACAAGGAGGGGGAGGGAAAAGAAATGTGAGTTCATTTCCTGAGTCTTTTAAACATTTCTTTGCAGACAGAGCACTGAGAAGCTGTGGCCAGAGGGCAGAGCAGTCGTAGGTATGCAGCACTCACGGAGGGAAGGTCAGAACTCATCCCCCACGTGGGCTCTTTCCAGGCCACAGCAGGACGCTGGATTTAGCAATGAGACAGCGCTCAAGGATCTGGATGCACATCAATTCTCCACCTCCCTCCCAAGAAAATGGTTTTAAGGCCGGTTGTTTTTGGAATGGGTTTTTCCCTGTTTGTCCAGGCAAGGTTGGACTGTTAAACCAGTTTATCCTAAAGAGGGCAGAACATGGACCTGGGGCCCAAGTACTAGGGACACATGAGAGTTATGGGAGCAGCCAACACTTGTCAAAGTGCTTTTCCACATTCATTATTTTACCACATCCATTATTTTACTTCTCACAGCAACCCCACGAAGCGAATGGCAGCATGCCCATTCCACAGGTAAGGCTCTGGGAGGTTAAGCAGAAAATCCAAGGGCACCTCACCTATTCCCACAGACAAGTCATCTTTCCTGTTGTGTGCTCTTAGCAATCTGTTCCTCCTCTTATTGCTATAGTCAGCATCTTATGCAAAAGTTCTTTGTGGGATGAGCTGGCCCATATCCATCTGCCCGTCTCCCCGACTAGGACGAAAACACCACGAAGACAGGGACTTTCCTTGCTCACAGATGTGCACGGCGGCCAGCACGGAGCCTTGAGCGCAGTAGATTTGTAGTATGTATTTGTCAGATGAGTGAAGGAATGAACAAATGAACAAAAGACTTTTGCCCTGACAGAGGAAAGAAGGTCCAATAGACAGGCAGGGCAACCTCAAGCATGCCAGCCGAGATGCTACAAGGTTCATTTTGAAACTAGTGGCACAAGGTCCACAAACTGAGCACCATGGCCATGAAGACCTAGCTGCAATGAGGTGGCCTTTGTCTTTCCTGCCCAGGTTACTGTGTGCAGCTTACAGGGAGTGTGTCCCCCACCATGCAGATGGGGTCCGTGCACCCTTTTGACAGATGGACCACTCAGGGACTGAGTAGTGCCTGCCTTTGCCCTGGAAGTTATATGGCAAGTCAGGGACAGAGTTTGCAATCAGACATGTCAGTCAATTCCCATAGATTCCCTGATCAGCTCATGGATTAAAGCAATGATCTGTTTTTTGTTTTGTTTTTTTCAGAACAACAGTCCCAGTTCTGGTTCTGCCTCATGAAGATGGCACCTGGCCTCCCAGCTTAGAAGACTGGCCACTGACAAAAGTCTCTGTGACCCCCGCTGTGGCTTCCTCTGCTCTCCTCTGAGACCCAAGGCGGCTTCCATGGACAGTCGGAACGAGGAAAGTAAAGCAGACAGAAGCACACAGGGGAGATGGGACTGGAAAGAGGACCCCCTCTACCCCCACCACGAGCCCCCCACTCCCACCTGCCTTGCCACACTGCAGGCTGATTCTGCTCTGATGGGCTTGCTGGTGTCTGCCTTTGAACTTGGTTTTAAACACAAGCATGTGAGGGCACCTGGGTGGCTTGGTGGTTGAGCATCTGCCTTTGGCTCAGGTCGTGATCCCTGAGTATTGGGATCGAGTCCCACATCAGGCTCCCTGCGGGGAGCCTGCTTCTCCATCTGCCTATGTCTCTGCCTCTGTGTGTGTGTGTGTGTCTCTCATGAATAAATAAATAAAATCTTAAAAAAAAAAAAAGGAAAGAAAGAAAAAATCTTAAACACAAGCATGTGTAAATGCTCACTGTGTTCCTGGCCTTGCCTTCAACACCAGGACTGCTGCAGAAACCCAGGGCCCTGCCCTCAGAAGGCTGCCAGTCCAGCGTGATGCCGGGCAGTGAACCAAACAGCACAGCCCCCTTCCACCCCACTCCACCCCAGAATCTCCAAAGCCCAGAGGCACAGGCCAGGCCTGACACCCCTGGTCTGCTGCTCCTCTGGGTAGATGTAAAGAGGCCGAGTGCTCCAAGACTCAAAGGGCCAATTCCTCCCTTTCAGCTTCTTCCTTTCTGATTCCGCCAGGTCAAGGTTTATGAGAAAGTGGATCTCACCATTTCTAGGACAGCAAAGTGAGGGACTTGTCACCAATCACCCTTAATGAGACCACATTCTGTTCCCGGGTCACACAGAGTAAATGCTGGAAATTGGACTCGTCACGTCTACTGCCTTCTGATAGATGGCCCTTTGGAGCTGTGGCATACATGACAGCTCTGGGTCGAGGGGGACCAGGATTGCCTGTGGCACCATGAGTGTAACACAAACCAGAGAAGACCTGGGGACACCGGGACTCACTGGGGAACTGTGCCTCCCACGACAACTTCCCTCCAAAAGGCCATTTGGCTACAACATATCATATGACTTGTTCTTAGAGTTACATTTTAACTGACAAAGTTTAACAACTATGACTTATGGCCTTCTAAAATTGGCAGCAGAAAAATGAACTGAGGAAGTAATGGAAAAAAACCACAAGTGAAGCCACTCTATATTATGCACAATTTCTGTTATGCTTTTTTTTTCCTTTCCAAGTGTGTGTGTGTGTGTGTGTGTGTTTTCGAAGGGTAGCAAATATTTTCCAGATACACTGTCCTGGCGTTCCCAAGCACATATTTATGCCAAGTTTATAAAAAGCAGCTGCAGACAGGGTTGACTGGAAGGATTGCTCTGCTGTCTGGCTTCCAGAAGGTGCCTCAGTTCTCCCTCTGCCACCAGGACACAGTCTTACCTCCTCAAACTCTCAAATCTGCATCATGTGTCCGAAACAGGACAAGCCCGCGGCTCCAAGTGATCTGGACAAATGCTCACCTCCAGCCCTTCTGAGCTTTCACACACTTCTGATCTGCAAGGTGCTTTAGTGACACATGCTTGATCATTTTTAGTCATTTCAAAATCCTCATACAGATACAAAAAGGAAAGTGTTCCAAAACTCATTTCACAAATATCTGGATGGCTCAGAGGGGCCTCATCAGCACCAGTTTCTGAAAGTTTAGAACATATGGTGAAGCCCTCCCTGGGTAGGCTTGTGTCAACCTGCCTTTGCATCTACTTACCCTGGGTTCAGCAAAATACCCTTCCCCTGTCCCCAGAGCATCCGATCCTGGGGCACCTGGGTGGCTCAGTGGTTGAGGATCTGCCTTTGGCTCAGGGCATGACCCCGGGGTCCTGGGATCAAGTCCCACATCAGGCTCCTCACAGGGAGCCTGCTTCTCCCTCTGCCAGTGTCTCTCATGAATAAATAAATAAAATCTTAAAAAAAGAAAAAGAAGGGGATCGATCCCTGAGTGGCTCATCGGTTTAACACCTGCCTTCAGCCCAGGGCGTGATCCTGGAGACCCGGGATCAAATCCCACGTCAGGCTCCCTGCATGGAGCCTGCTCCTCCCTCTGCCTGTGTCTCTGCCTCTCTCTCTCTGCCTCTGGGTCTCTCATGAATAAATAAATAACATCTTTAAAAAAAAGAAAAAGAAAAAGAAAAAAAGATCCTCCAATCCTTCCCTTCACCCCTCCGTGGCCTCCCCCCAGCTTCTGCCCATTGAGAAGCTCCAACCTCTGCTCTAGCACATTCTTGATTCAGCACTGCACACCCTCGGACACCCTGGGACATTCCGAGTGACTGCTCACCTGCACCCAAACCCAGACTCTCACTGGCCTGGGGTGGGGACTCCACTCACCTCCCTCCCCCACCTCAGGCTTAATGAAGACAGTAACAGCCTGCTTTGTAGCTTTCCTAAGGGTGACTAATTGGTTAATCTTGGGAAGGCCCTTTGAAGATGAAAAGGCGAGTATTACTCATGGGGTTGAAGGCACGCACCTGCCCTCCCGTGGCCTGGGTCCCCGCTCAGAGCGGGCGCTGGCTGGCTGGGGGGCAGGAGCCACATGGGGGGCACTCCCAGCACCCACCAAGGGGGAACCGGGAGGCTTCTGCGGCCTGCGCTGTGTGGGCCACTCTGAGTTTGGGGACTGTCTCATCAGCTTTTACGTGGTTTAACAAGCCTCCAGATAACTCTGCCAAGAGGGCAGCGCATGTCCGAGAATCAGTCAAGACAGTATTTCCTGGTAATTGTTTAGGGGAAGATGCTTTCCTTACAATGAATTCCTCCCTGGCCATATGGCGCTTTCTCCTTCCTGTCCTTGGGGATAGGAGCCTGGGGCGGGCTGGGCAGTGGTGGGTGCTCTGTGGTGGGGAGACCTGAGGTCTGGGGTGCCAGAGTGGGGCAGTGGTGCTGTCGCGCCTTCCCCAGCTCGTGGTCCCTCCCCCCAACAGCTCGGAGAAAGAGGAAGTGGCAGCAAGAACAGGGAACCAGAGGCCAAGACAAGGGATGAAGTCAAGGGTCGCCCAGCACCATGCCCCCGCCTACCCTTGACCCCGAGGGTCAGTGGGTCCAGGGGGACTTTGACACAGTGGCAGCTGGGAAGCCAAGAACAGAAAGCCTTTAATCCGTGCAACCTAATGCCAAGATTCCGGCTGAGAGAGCCCATTTCCTGCCCCCCACTGTCTGCACATTCCTCCCATTCCTCCCAGCACCTTCTCCCAGTGACCCCTCACCACGCAGCCTGTGCTCTCCCCCCACGGCCAACTGCTTCTTCCTTCTAGAAAACAAGTCCCGTGGCCAGCAGGATTCCACACACTTCTGCTTTCTCTCTCTTAGATCCCCAGGTTCTTAGAAGTTTTCATGGCCCTTTCTCCTCCGGCAGATGGCCTGGAACCCCGGAGGTCCCCCTGGGACATGCAGAATGGTAAAGATTTAGAGAGCAGGATGGAAAGATGGGAGCGCAGCAGTGAGAGAGAGGCCAGAGGGGCCACTACATCTTCACATCCAGCCAGGAATGGGTTGCAGAGGGTGGGGGACACGCCAGGAGGAACAGGCTAGGAAATTTTTCTGCCTCTGTTTGGGAGAAGGTGGGTGGAAATGAGTTTGGAGAGGATTAGAATGGGGTGGGGGGGTACTGTTTTGAGGCAGGCAGCCTCCGTTCCACAATTCTAACAGTGCCATCAAGTGGCCCTGCATGTAGACGCAGGCCGGAGCCTCCAGACAGCCCTTGTGACCCGGTGCACGGAGGAGCCGCGGGCCTTTGCTCCCTGCCAGCAGCCAGCCAAGCGCCCTTCCCTGGAATGGCCGGCCAGGAGATGTGGAGGGTATCCCCCCAAGGCTACATGTAACAACCCCAGTGGAAATGGGTCATCCAGTTTAGCACGTTCCTGCAAAGTGCTTCATCAAGACTCATGCCCACACGTGGAGGCATCACTGGGAGGCGTTGAAACCAAAGTCACTATCCTATGGGAGCCACCAAAGCACATTTTCAACCTAAGACATGGTCAGGGACCAGAGCAAGCCTGTCTGTGCCAGCAGACCCTTGTGTGTGTCCAAAGGAGAGATGAGGACTGAATCGAGGTGCTGGGCAAGGCTTGGTCCAGTGAGCGCACAAGAGGAGGCCCTGCCAGCACCCCTCAAGTCACCCTTCCAGCGGGGACACAAGTCTTCTTCTGGCGTTCCATTCTCTTACTTGTATTTATTTATTTTTTTAACTCTGCAAGTTAAAATCAACTCACCGTAGAAATACAAAAGTGGTTTTCTTTCTAAAAAGAGGATTTTTCTTTTAAATATTTTATTTATTTATTCATAGAGACACAGAGAGAGGCAGAGACAGGCAGAGGGAGAAGCAGGCTCCCTGTGGGGACCCCATGCAGAACTCAATTACGACCTGAGGCAAAGGTAGATGCTCAACCACTGAGCCACCCAGGCGTTCCCCCAGGCACCCCTAAAAAGAGGAATTTAAAAAGAAACAAAAGGCTTTTCCTGGCAGTGGTGTGTTTGTGTAGCTGGGCATGAGGAGACAGAGCGAGGAGATGAGCAGACATTCCAGTAGGAGCCAAGGCCCTGGGGCCAGTCCCAGCCTTGACACTCAGTTGCTGTGTACCTCTGGGAGGTGACCCCACTCCCTAGCCTCATTTTTCTATAAAAATGAGGGGGGAGAAATAGATCCATGGTTTTCAAAACTACACTCCCATGTCCCAGGGGAGGGGTGCCAGTTTGGGAGGACTTTGGTCCCCATACCCTTTACAAGAACAACCCTGTCTTTATCCATCCTATGTGTTTGGCTCTTAGGTAAGATCTTATTTTAACAAAGGGTCCCGCAGTATGGTAACCACTTTTGAGTTATCCACCCAGACCATGACGCTCAGAACTATCCGTCGTGCCAGCAGAGTTGAGGCCTTAATACCGTGTTTATACTTCATGACCCCAGACCCAGACTACAGGTGACTACATGAACAGGAACAGCTACCCCAGGTGAGCCAATCTGACTCCTCCTCCCCAGAATTGGAAACTGGATCAGATTGGGTCAAGATCGGTCTTTGTTATAGCTGAGGCAGCCACCTTGGATCAGAGGACTGAAGGGCTCAGGGCGCCAGCCCCTCTTTCTGCTCCCCACTACACCCTCACTGTGTTTCCCTACAATATATTGCCCCTGTGAAACTTCTAAAGCTCTGGACAAGACCATCTAAAAACTTCTTCCCAGGGGCACCAGTGGCTCAGTCTGTTGACTGTCCAATTCTTGGTTTCATCTCGGGGCGTGATCTCAGGGGTCATCGGATGGAGGCCCACAACTAGCTCTGCCCTCAGCAGAGAGTCTGCTTGAGATTCTCTCCCCCTCTCCCTCAGCCCCTCCCCCTGCTCACTTGCACACGCGCGCTTTCTCTGTCTCAACAAAATAAATCTTTAAAAACAAAAACAAAAAAAGCTGCTTCTCAGCTCTAAGAAACAAGGTCACCAACCCAGGGCAATACACCTCATCCCCCCAGAGCCACACTCTGTTTTTGAAAATAAAGGGAAGTTTCTAAAGAGACCAAGTTTTTATGAATTAAAATGTTTAACAGAGTAGGCATATAATGACTCAGTAAATATTGACATTATCATTCTATTACTGATATATTCAAAGATTATTTATAAATCAGTCATATTATCCTGTTATTATAAATTTTAATCTCAAAAACATTTGTTATTTGTATCTACTTGGACCTCACCTATCAATAATACTTTTTTTAAAATTTATTTGTCCCAGGGTAGCCCTGGTGGTGCAGCGGTTTAGCGCTGCCTGCAGCCTAGGGCATGATCCTGGAGACCCTGGATCGAGTCCCACGTCAGGCTCTCTGCATGGAGCCTGCTTCTCCCTCTGCCTGTGTCTCTGCCTCTCTCTGTGTGTGTGTCTCTATGAATAAATAAATAATCTTTAAAAAAAATAAATTTATTTGTCCTGAAATCTTCCATCCAAGGATTTAAGTATCTATAAATATGCTAGTTCATTCATTCTTCCATTTTCTTAGATGCTCCAAGTTTACCAAAGAAATAGATCTTTTCACTAAGATCTTACAGGATGGAATTTGAAGAAATCCCAATTTTAAATGCATATTTCCTAAATTACATCTTCTCATGTTAAAGAAGACTTGTGCCTTCTTTACTCTACAATAAATGAGAGAATCACATATTCTCCATTTAAGAAAAGGCTCTTAAGGTACTTGAGTATTTGTCAAAATCTGCATCATGACTCAAGAGTGGGCCCTGAAATCAATTTAGTGGATCAGAATCAGCATTTTAGAATTAAAAAAAAAAAAATTAGAGGGTGTCACATGCAGTAAGGCTGCATGTTGTTATGTAAAACCTGATTTCAGATATACAGGTATGCATGAGCAGGGGGAGGATGTCCAATGCATGTCTCACTGTGGGCCTCAAAAAGGTGTGTCAGGGTCCCAGCCCAACCATGCCACCCCTCTTCTTAACACCTCAGCCCAACCCCACACATGTGTATGGGTGCACGTGCACCCAACAGCATGTCCGCATCATCCCACGTGCCCACACCAGCAGGATCACAGGAATTTCCACCCTATTGTCACCTCCTTTCCTCAGAGTACCAGCTCTGCTATGGGCCAGGCCTGCCACATTGGATTTCCAGCACACATCTGTTGGGCTTTCATTTTTGGTACCGGCTTTGGGGCAGGAGAAGGGGGTGTGGCGCAGGTGGCTGTTGGAATCAATGAAGTCCAGGCTGCTGGGCCTGAAACCCTTGAGCTCTCTTGGTTATGCTGGTGCTGGGCCTGTATGATGGGGACTGTCCAGTAGCCATTAATCTTAAGTAGGCAGGGTTACAAAGGATCCTGGCGCAGGATTGCGTTCAACCCCCAGCAGGACAGCAGTGGTTTCTGCCAGCCATGGCCAAGTCCACACAATAGCCGAGAACCTATTAGAAAACAGATACAAAATAACCGTTTTACCTAATTTTGTCTTTCGCTGGCATGAATCAACCACAGGATTGTTTCTGGCCTAGTACAGGGCACACTCTTGCTACTCATAGGTAGAGCAAGGTGCTGCACTCACCTGGGAGCTTGTTAAGAGAATCTCAGCCCCTACCACCCAGGCCTAATGAGTAAGAATCTGCATTTTAACAAGACCATCAGATTCATGCAAGCACTCACAGAAGCTTGAGGAGCTCCAATTCAAAAATGCTGGTCCCCAAACTCACTGACACCCAGTTGCCCCGGTTTCCCATCGGTGGGGGAGAAGATGTCAGCACGCATTTGTCTTTTCTTGGTAAGCGCTGTCTCACTCTGATTTTATTCCCTTCCTTCTGGCATTAAGACGTGCTCTGCGTTAGGAAGAGGGATTGTGTTTAGTTCTGCTCCACATCTTCAGGAGGCAAAGTAAAACGTAGTTACCTACACCAGCCTCCTTGCTGAACTGTTCTGGCCATGAGCCCAAAGCCTCCAAACAACTTGTGAAAAGGAAACCGGAGTGTGTCTCACTGACCCCATGCCGTCTAAAGCAGAATTGGAGAGCGGGGTCCACGTTAAGACTAGGGGTGCAGGGATGTCATCTGGGTAGCTCAGTGGTTGAGCGTCTACCTTCAGCTCAGGTCATGATCCCAGGGTCCTGGGATCCAGTCCCACATCAGGCTCTGCATGGAGCCTGCTTCTCCCTCTGCCTGCATCTCTGCCTCTCTCTGTGTCTCTTATGAATAAACAAAATCTTAAAAAAAAAAAAAAAAAAAAAGACGGTGCGGCAGCGTCTGCGTAATCGTGCTCGGTTTTAGAAACTCCAAGAGGTGCCCACTCTGTGAGGAACATTGCAATTAACTCAGGCACAGACCCAGGGAGTTAGCAGGCCAGCTAGAATGTGGCGTTCCAGCCACCAGCAGAGCCAACCTCAGCCTGGGCTTGCCCACCCCCTCTGCATCCATGCCTCTGGAGCAACCATAAACCAGCAGATCGCTGTAAGAGCGTCATGTGCATGCAACATGGCACCTTCATCCCAAGTATAGAGACGTGAAATCTTATAAAAACGGGCCCAGCACTTTGGCCTGCATTAAGAAGCCAGCCTCCATAGCTGGAGACTCAAATGTGTCCAGGCTTGTCTTGCCTGACATTCTCTCCTGACACCTGGAGAACCTGTCAAGAGTAGGAAGCAAGCAGAAGGTGGAGAAATCATGCAACAGGGTCAACAGGAGTGTTCTTCCTGAGTAGAGCGGATACTTGGAGTGACTCTGTGGTACTGGGAAGAACAAAATCTAGGGCCTAGCATAGTGAGAATGACAGAAGACCAGGAGGCAGGCAGCATCTGAGCCCGGGTGGCCCTGTAGAGGGAGGGACAGGAGCAGACCCATTCTCGGCCTGGGAAGCCCACTTCCATGCACCAGCAGCAGGCCCTCTGGTCCCAAATGTGCTGTCCTGACTGTCCTGTCCCGACATCCTGATCCTGAGCGTCTTATCCTGACTGTCCTGGTCCTGACCATCCTGTCCTGACTGTCTTGGTCCTGACCATCCTGCCCTAACCATCCTGGTCCTGACTGTCCTGGTCCTTACCACCCTGTCCTGGCCATCCTATCCTGGCCGTCCTGTCCTGGCCATCCTGTCCTGGCCATCCTATCCTGACCGTCCTATCCTGGCCGTCCTGTCCTGGCCATCCTGTCCTGGCCATCCTGTCCTGACCATCCTGTCCTGGCCGTCCTATCCTGACCATCCTTTCCTGACCATCCTATCCTGGCCATCCTGTCCTGACCGTCCTGGTCCTGACCGTCCTGTCCTGACCATCCTGCCGGCAGCAGACAGGCCCTCCTTCCCAGTGTCCTGGGATTCTCAGCATTCCAAAGCCTACAAATAACAAAGGCAGTTTTGTGGCGTTTCAGAACAAGCTTGGAAACTTTTAAATGTCAAAATGAATGATGTGGAAAGACTTGTGGGAGAAGCGAAGAGGCAGAGGCTGAGCTGGGAGAAAGGAAAGGCTCCAGGACACCAGAGGGGCCGCTGGTTAACAAGTCTTTGGGGCTCAGAAGTCTTTTAATAAAAGGGATACTCAGAAGCAGAAAAACATCTTGAGCTGTCACGAGGACCAGTGATGTGGCAAAAATGTAAAGATTAATGCAGCCCCGGCAATGAAGGCTCAGGCACATGTTACTGATTTCATTGAGGATCTGCTGTCTGAGGTGGGGAGCGTCTGATTTGCGCAAGGATGTCGCAGGGCGAGGAGTGCTATCACCCCACCCGGCCCGGACCCGGATCCGTATCTGGAGACACTTGCCACTCTGTCTTGCCAGGAGCCGGAGGCCCCACGGCCAGGAGGCTTCCCATGCCGGAGGCCAGACTTGTCACTGGATTTGCACCATCCACAATAGCCCCAGGAGAAGGCGGGGGGGCTGGCCTGTCCATGCCCCTTATCATTTGGGCAGTGATGCATCATGCCCAAGGCCGGGCACAGAGCGGACAGCCGCCCCCCAACCTTAGTTTTCTCATCCGTGAACGCCAGGCCCAGGCTGGGAACCGGTGGCATCCCCCTCGGACAGTGACATTCTAGAGGCTCAGCAGTGAGAATGCTGTGGTTGAACATGTGGAGCAGGACTCCTAATTCCACGAGGTGTGCTGACTCCAGGACACTCCCACAGCCTGTTTGCACCTCATAACCAGCCCTCAAATTGTGAAGTTCCATTTTACAGATGGAGAGACAAAGGCCCAGAGAGGTGGAGGGACACGGGACCAGGGCCACTGGGGCCGACGGCAGGAAATGCCGGCCAGGAAGGCGGTCACGAGCACTCTCAATCCGGGCTGCTGCCAGAGGCTCCTCTTCTCAAGGACCATGCCCTCCGGGGACTCTGACCATCCTATCCTGTCCTGACCATCCTGGTCCCAGCTTTGTCAGCCTCTAAACCCCAAGAGGAAAGGTACTGATCTCTTTTGAGTGAGGCCTCCCCAATGCCTGACCTTAAAGTGTTGAAGAAAGATCTGGAACTGTCCCCCTCCCCCACCCAGATGCTTTGTGCCTGACCATTCCCTTCAGATCCCTTTAAGTCTCACTATATATCCCACGAACGCTGCCCCAGCCCCAGAGCTGGTGGCCAGCTTCACCCCTACTGGGACTGGGACATCACCCTCCCCACCCCCACCCCACTGAGCACCTCCTTGGCCCAGAGCCCAGTGCCCACTTGGATGACCTTCGGGGTCCCTTACCCTCCATCATGTCACTGGAATACATGCAGCTCCCAGGTCAGGAACAGGAATCACAGTTCTGCAGCCTCACCCACCCCCAGAAGGAGTTGCCACAGAACCGGGGCCCAGGGCCTGATGCTGCCATGCCATCCCTCTGCCCGTGCATGGGTGTCCCGCATGCTCGCTCTCTCACACTCGCCACTCAGACAACCAGAAACAATGGCTGAGCCCTGAGAACTCACCCAAAGGCCCCCCTCCCAAAGGCCCCCCTGCACCTCCCATTTCCCCAGCCTCGCAGGGGGAGAGCACCTTTACTTGGCCATCTGCCATTCCACCCCCCACTAGGATGCTGAGACCACAGTCACCCCAAACAGGAAAGGCTGTCTCATTCTGTCCTCATCCCCCAGCACCTCTGCATGTGGGCAGGAAGGGGGGGTGTGTGGGGGGCAGGCTCAGAATCACCGCACATCCTGTCTGGGATTCTCGTCCTCGGGGCCTCCCAAATGTGCAATTACCTGCCAGCACCACCCACACCCCACCCAGCTCCCCTGCACAGCACCAGCTGGCCTCTCCAGGGAATCAGCCCTCAGGTCCAAACGCTGAAAGCAGCCCAATCAGCAGTAACGTGGGCTGCAGTCACCTCCACTCAGCCACAGGGGAGGTGCTCTGCTGAACAGCGGCTGCGTGGCCCTGACCCTCACCACGGTGTGTGCAAGCCCCCTGAACAGCAGCCAGCAGCATGGGCCACCCGTGGCACCCTGGCCTTCCCGAGGGAGATGTTTCATGGGGTCTACATAGCCCCGATCCTCTCACACAGGAGGGATCGCAGCAACTGAATGACTCCAGTGTTCATGGTCTGGAGATCAGGTAAAGAGGGAGGAGGCTGAACGAACACTCTTAGCTGGGTGCCAACAGGACTCTGCTGCACTGCTGCCTCTCCAGTGCCCAGGGCCACCTGGGGTGAGCCACGGAGGCGCCAGCCTCTCCCAGATCTTCTCTAGGCCTCTGGCTGTCCCAAGTCAGCTTTCCCAATACATTCACTGCAAAGTCATCTTACCATAGAATAAAATGAGTGTAGCAAAAGACAAGTTTTATTCTAAAGAGTCTTGCTTCTAGCAGTCATGGACAGCCATCAGGCTGGCAGCCAGCCCCAGGCCTGAGCCCCACAACCAGGCAGAGTGATCCGAGTGGGCCTCCCCCGGCCACAGCAGGATCTTCCTGGAGAGCCTCAGCACCCGGCATTGAGCCAGACCGAGAAAGGAATGGGCAGCGAAGGTGGGCAAAGGCCCGTCATTAGGCCCGAAGACAACAAAGGAGATGGGGCCAGGCAGCCTGCCTCTGGGGAGGATGAGCAGACCTCAAATGAGGGGAGTACAGCTTCAGGAGCCTTCCCCACCTGCTGCTGCCAGGGGGACTGTCCAGTGTGCCTGAATTTGGCCGAGATCCTTCCAGCAGCAGCTAGAGAATGGGGAGGGCCCGCAGCCAGGTCAGGTCTCCACACCCCTGCCCCCTGGGCCAGCATGCAGCCAGATGCTCACACTAAGCCATAACCACGATCAGCTTAAGCTGGCTTCTCCGACAAAGCAACGCCAATGTCTGTGGTTTGAAGTTTCAAGGTCCCTGAGTTTCAAGGGACGTCTGAGTCCATGACAGAGTGATGGGTGGTGAGGGAAAGAGGGTGAAATGCTGATGTTCTAAGTAGGGCCTGAGGCAGGGACTGGGCAGGGAGGCACAGGACCAGAACAGCTTTCTCTTCCTTTTCCTTGTCAATCCTGTCCATAGCAGACACTGAGACAGTGAGGGGATCACTCCTGCTCCAGGCCCAGCCCCTCCTGACCTCATCCCCTGACTTCTTAGGGGACATTCCCACCCCATCCCTACAAGGCAGCCCTTGGCAACAGCCTCCAAAGGTACTGCTGGGAGCTAGGAGTGCAGGGCCCCGATCTTTAAAGAACCACTGCCACACTCTGGCAAATGCAAGGAAATCATCCCGGGTGCTCTGTGCCTGTAGGACAGCCTCTGTATGTCCCGTGTTTATGAGAGGTCAAATCCAAACAAGGCTGAGGCCAGGCCTGCCTGTAACAAGTCCTAGGCGGGCATCAGCAGGAAGATCACTGGCAGTGGCATAAGAGTGGCTCCTTGTGGGACAGGAGCACATAGAGGCCAGGGGCTGAGGAAGAAGATACACAGGGTAGAGCTCTGGCCAGGCAGAGGACACAGATGCTGAGAGCCACAGGGACTTTCAGGAAGACTGAGGTCCATCCTGGGAAGCAGAGAGGACACCGTGGTGACACTCCATCCCCTGCCTGGGAAAGGACTCACAGAGCCGAGCTGATGGGACAGCACCAGCACCTGGAGGGGCTCTACAGTCCTGCCACCTGGACTGGTACCAGGACAGCCCACCAGGCACAGTAGGGAAGCTTTGGGCAGCCAGGTGGACACGTGCTACCCCACACCTGACCTGAACCGGGCTGCTGAGGATGCCTGCCCAGAAATCTGATTGGCTGAGAGATTTCAGCTTCTTTCTAGAGGACCAACGTGAAAAGTGTGTACACTTGGGAGCTGACATAGTCCTCCCTTCCTCAATATGGACTAGGAAGCAGAGTCTTTCTGCAGAGAGGATACAAACTTAAGAACTCTGCAAGAGAGAGCATAGAAACTAATAGAAAAACTGCCAGCCTCCCCCTCAATTCTGTGAGCTATCTGATATTTTCCCAACAAACCTTAACGAAGTTTGATTTCTGGTGCTTGCAACAAAAGACCTAGACTGGCCATGCATGTTATCACATCGAGTTCCTATAACATAACCCTATGAGGGCAATACTCTTAATTGCCTTGAACACACAAGGAAGTTAAGGGAAGCTCTCCAGAGCTTGGATCTGCTCCTGGACAGTCAACTTTCAAAACCCATTGTCTTCACTAGAGTGCTGTACACCTCTCCAAGGTGACCTCTCCTCAAGCATAGAGAAAGGAAATTGAAGGAGATAATATTCGAATTTAAGTTTCTTTCTTTCTTTCTTTCTTTCTTTCTTTCTTTCTTTCTTTCTTTCTTTCTTTCTTTTTTTCTCTTTCTTTCTTTCTTTCTTTCTTTCTCTTTTTTTTTTTTTTTTTTCGAATCTGAGTTTCTGCTATTGGCCAACACATCCACGCTCATTACAGGATGCACCCATTGAGGAGGAAGCATGCAAGTAAGTGGCCATGAACCGTCTACATCCAGAGCCAACACCATGTCTGGACCAGAGCAAACACTCCAGCCTCAAATCCCCATTGCTCATGCCCCAGCTCCTTGTTCACCTTTCTTGATTGGCCTTGAGCACACATGACTATAATCACCTGCTTTTGTTCCTTGTCTCCATGGAGACTGTGAGCTCAATGAGGGGGAAGAGACCACTTACTGGGCAGTCTTTGCATCTGCTGCCATGCCTTCCTTTTGCACAAGCAAGCCCTCACTAAATGTTTGTTGAGTAAATAAAAGAGTGAATGATGCACACGAATATGCAGGTCTCCTACCAGGTGAGTACACTGGTGGGGGAACCAGTGAAGACAGGCCAGTACTCTGCAGTGCTTACACCTGGCACTAGAGAGCACCCATGCACACCAAGAAGGTGCTTCTGAGAAAGAGTGGAGGTGAGATTTTGGTAGAGAGTTTTCAAGGAAGAACGCTGATGTTCATCTATAAGATCTCCTTGACTGAAAGTCTGCAGTCTTGCACAAATGAGCCAGTCTCAGCAGGACACACTGTACTGATCAGGGTTCTCCAGAGAAATAGAATCAATAAGATATATACGCATGCTATAAAGAGATTTCTTATAAGGAATTTGCCCATAGATCCATGGAGGCTGGCAGCCCTAAATCTGCAGCATGGGTGAGCAGGTTCAAGATCCAGGACAACCAATGGCGCAGATGAAGTCCAAAGGCCATCTACTGGAAAGGCCCTCTTATTGAAAGACATAAGTCTTTTTGTTCTACCCATGCCTTCAACTGATTGGATGAGGCCCACCCACATTAGGGAGAGCAATCTATTTTACTCAAAGTTCACCAATTTAAATGCTAACCTCATCTGAAAACACCCTCCAGTTGACACATAAACTCTATCGCCACATATACACACTTTAAGCTTTTGGCCCAGAGGCGATGATCTTTCGTGGAGACCTGCATTTCTCTCTCTCTCTCTCTCTCTCTCTCTCTCTCTCTCATCCTTTCCTAATAATCCTGTAATGAGTGTGAAGCACTAGAACAAAGATCTGTTTCCTCCCAAAGAAACCCAAAAGTTACATTGATCACTGTTCTTCTCATGTGCATCCCCCAGAAGGAAATGCAGGGAACACGACCCATAAGAGTGGTTGTAAGCTAAACTTCTGAGGGCATTATCCTAACCTACAGGACTTAAATACACTGTTAGCAGATTTTTAGTCAATGTTTAAAAATGAGCTGACAGATGCCTGGGTGGCTCAGCAGTTGAGCATCTGCCTTCGGCTCAGGGCATGATCCTGGGGTCCTGGGATTGAGTCCCCCATTGGGCTTCCCACAGGGAGCCTGCTTCTCCCTCTGCCTGTGTCTCTGCCTCTCTCTGTGTGTGTCTCGTGAATAAATAAAATCTTAAAAAATAAAATAAAATGTGTTTGGGAGTATTCCCTCCACAATTTTTAAAAAATGAGCTGATCATCCCTAAAGGCCTGTGAACTGACTGTAAGGAATTCCACTGGAGATGAGTAATTGGGAAGACAAAGGGAAAGATTTTTCTCACTTAGCTAACACAGCTAAACTCACAGATAGGAAGGAGCTAGTCGTATATTCACTAATTGGAGTCATGTTTACATTCCCATTGCCAACGGGAAACATTTGCTGGTTTCAAGGAAATCTCCTGAGTTCAGGGTAATGGTTACAACTTCTCTACTTTAGGGAAGTCCTGGGAGAGGACCCAGAATGGGCAATTTCATAAGTGACCGCTTGCTAAGACAAGGCACAAATTTGCTGTACTGGTAAATCATTTTCTTTCACCATACAACGGTCAAAGTTACTGCCATCAGTGAAAATGCTCATTATTCTTTCATGTTGAGAACTAACAACTATTCTCAGGGAGAAAACCTTTCATCTGTGTTTATGCGGTATCAGCATAATAAAAGACCTTTTGTTTAAAGCAAAATTAGTTCATTCATAATAGATTCACAAAAACCATTGGAAAAAAGAAAAACCATGTTGAATCATGTGAGATACACTCTGCTTTGCAATCCAATTTTTAAAATAAGGCTTCTAAGTATATAACATGAATCGTGCCCTAGCGGGGTGTCTGTGATGGAAGCAAGCCACTGGGTCCTGGAGAGACAAAGCAGCCGAAAAACGTTCTTTTTGGTGGGGATGTTCTTCTACCGCGGCAGGCAACCTAAAGCATATTCTTCTTATTAGGTCACATCCTATTCTTCAACAGTCCGCTGAAATACCTACGGCCAATTCTGAGCAATGGTCCTCCCCTTGGAGATGCAGGTGGCTGCCACCCACTCACGTAATGTTCTGCGAAGTAAAAGGACCATAATCAAAACGCCGGTTATAGACGATCCCACCAAACACGGAGGCAAAATACTAAAGTTCAGACTGTAGGAACAGCATAGAAGAGAGCCTGAACAGATCATACAGGAAAGGTTACAGATCACTTCCTTTCTACAGTCAAATTAGCCTCTTGCCTGGCTTTTCGGTGGGGGGGTGGGGGTAGGGGGAGGAGGTGGGTGTTAGCCATTAGAAAGGTGCAAATAGGACCACTCTAGGGAAGAAAACACCCCAAGCAGTAGTAAGGCCAAAAAGTGCCCTCCTCTCCTTCATTTGGGGGGATCGACAGGGCCCTGTAGCTACTTTGTAAACTTGAAGCCTAGGAGTGGGGAGGAAGGGGTCTTCCGGTCAACATTTTCTTTTCCCAAAGCAACCAGGGCCTGTGTCAGGAAGGCTCCCCGCAGGCCAGTGGCTGCTGGGATGTGCGGGCTCTGCTCCTGCTTCATCGACAGGGGGGCTTGGGAGAGCAGGGCTGAGGGGGCCAGCACCACGCCTGGCCCCAACAGATGTGCTTCCTCCACTTGTCAACACAGGAAAAAGAATGGAGTGTGAAACTCTCGGGATCTGTGAGAAACTATGTGGTCTGGAGGAAGATCACTGAGAAGTTTTTTGATGCAAAAGACATTGTGAAATGGGTTTCGGGAGGAGAACTGTACTTTCCCACTGCGCAGTGCGCTTTTCGCAGCCGGGCAGAATGTTGGTGTCACCAGCAGGTCCAGCTCAGTCCTCTTCAAAAGGGGGACGGAAGGGGAGTCAGTTGGTGAGGGGTGGGGTGTAGGTGACTCAAGGAGAAACAGAACTAAATTCCTAGTCTCTTGACCCTTTGTTTCTGGAGGACTGATGATCGGACATCAGTGGGTTTTTAGCCTTTCGAGTTCAGGTTTGCTATCTCCTGCAGCACAGTGATAGGATCACCCCAAATGTTCTCAGAGTTTCCTACTCAACTGTAGAAGAAAGGGCAGCAGGCCATATGGTGGCTCCAGGCAGAGCCAAGGGACAAGGACTCCTCCCAGTACACAAGAAAAAGGTGAAGACTGCCCAAGAAAGACAAAAAAAAGTAAAGTAGTAAGAAATGCTCGAGATGGACAGAGAAAAGAGGGAGAGGACAAATTAAAATGAACCTTGTTATCTTAGGAAAGTTTTGTCAAGTTGTGGGTCCTTCCTTACTGCTTAATCCTGATGAGCAGGTAGTCTTCCCTTTTTGCCTTAGTTGCCAGGAAGCTCAGAACTACATTCTGGACTCCATGACTGTAGCTTTCCTTAGCCTAAGTTTTCTCCTGCTGGGGTTATTACAAATCATTTCTGGAGTAGGGAGGAAGACCACGTTTGTGATTTTCTGCTATCTGCCATCTATCTACTCCTCCTCTTTTGTTAACTGGACACCAAATTCCCTCTAGGAAACTATGGTTCCCTACCCCTTAGCCCCTGCGCTTCGGGGAGAGGGTCCCACCTCCATCCCAGGGGAGAGGCATGTAACCAAGACACAAGTCAGTCCATTGCTCTATCTCCCTTGCCTCAGCATCGGGTTATAGGTGGGCAGATGAGCCAGTGAGGTCCTAAGAACATTTTGCCAGGAATTGGGGAGCGGGGGTGGGGTGGGGGTGCTAGGAATTGTTCCTACCGGACTAGCAGGTGGAAAGATACAAGTCCAAAGCCCTTACAGCTGCATTGTGACCACAAGGGAAGCATCTGCTGGAAAACAGCTAAATCTAGAGTGAGGCCCCAGGATGAGGAGAGATAGGAAGGCAGGTCCAGGATATGCCTATGAAGCAGCAGCTCCTTCATCTGCTTTAGTTTGATCTGGATTTGTCACAGCAGAAAGCGTCCCAACTGACACAGCAGATAGAGAGAAAAAAGCCACACTTTTATTTTCTCTTACTATGAGAATAATATGTGGTGAAGGCGGAAATTTTAAAAATATAGGAAACTGTGAGAAAAATATCACCCCAATCCCATAACCTAGAGATAACAGTAAAATGGACTGACTGTTCTCAGAGTTTTGCTTTGAAGCCAGGAAAGAAAACATCACTTGTGACCACCTTCCAACATGCAGTTACCCTAAACCCAATACTGTCTCGAGTTATCCCACTGAAGCCACTCGGAGAGAAAGTCTATTTCCTTTCTGTGTAGCTTCGGTGGATAGTTCTGGTAGGCCTCTGGCTTAGATTTAACAATTTTTTTCACCCTCCAAGTTCAAAAGCCATACATTTGGCTCAGCACCACAAGGTTTTTCTTGCTAGAACAGCTGAGCAGCTTGAGAGCTGCTTGTCTCAGAGGAGCAGCTGGCATTTCAGGTTGGCCCGGTCACCTTTCAGAAGCCACTGGGACAGTGGGGGACAGGGAACCAAGTGGAGGCAGCACCAGGCCTGCCAAGCTGCTCAGTGGTTGTCTGCACGGGCCTGGGAGGTGAGCAGGGTCCTCAGTCCCAGGCCTCTGGCTCCACTGGCAGGTCGCTTTGAATCAACAGCAAAATGCTGCTGTCATGAGTCTCCCACAAAGGCTGTATAGCATGCTTTCTGTTTCTTTTCTCTTGTTAAAGTTTTCTTACAGAAAGAGTAGAAAGAATACAGTGTAACAGGCATGGGCACATTGGTTCAATTTCACACTTCTTGAGCTTTGCCAGCTTGGCTTCATGTATTTCTTTTCTTACTAAAGTGTGTTATTTAATTTTTATGATATTTTTAAGAAGGCTCTACATCCAGCTGTGGGGTTTAACTCACAACCCTGAGCTCAAAAGTCACATGCTCCACCGACGAGCCAGCCAAAGCCCCTTGCTGAAGTGTTTTGAAGTAAACTATACATACTATAAGTGGATGTATCTGATTGCTGCTTCACAGTGCAATTTTCTCTTTTAATTTCCTATTCAAATTAGGTATCTAAGAAGGACAATGTGAAACAATTGTTACCATTTATTAAGTACCCGCTATTCACCAATTGCTTCATTCATTCACTCATTTGTTGGCCAATGTTTATTGAGTACCAAGCAGGCCATGGTTTGAAGCCCTACAGATAGAGCAACACACAAAACTGCCAACCCCACTCCTCATGGAGCTGATCTTTTTGTGCAGGAGATGGGCATTAAATAGATAAAGAAGGGTAGGACAAGAGTGATAGTGGAGATGGTGAGAAATGACTGGAATCATGAAGGCAGAGCCAACAAGGTTTCCAGACAGACTGGATGTGAGGGGTGAGAGAAAAGAAGGGGTCAAGGATGATGGATCTTTTTGGCCTGGGTGTCCGGAAGCCTGAAGGAACCATTAAGTAGGATGGAGATGACCTAAGACAGCAGATGCAGATGGAAAGATCAAAAGTTCGGTTTAGAGACTCCAAGTCTGAGCGGTCACAGACAGCTGGCTATCTGAATCTGAAGTTCAGAGGTGACACCTAGCCTAGAGATGACACTCTGGAGTAGCCAGCATATACAGGTAGCATCTTTAGCCCCGAGACTGCATAAGATTATTAAGGAGTATCACTGGCAAAGACATCCAAGGACTGAGCCCCTGGAAAGTGGAAGATAGCCAGAGTAGGAGAAGATTCAAGTGTAGGGTACTGAAGCCAGGAGCACAAAAGGTTTCCAGAAGTGAGTGACTGTGTCCAATACTACCAATAAGCCATCAAAGATAAAGACTGAGAACTGGAGGCCCCTGGGTGGCTCAGTCAGTTAAGCATCTGACTCTTGATTTTGGCTCAGGTCATGATCTCAGGGTCCTGGGTTCAGGCCCCAGTGGTCTCCACGCTCAGCACAGAACCTACTTGTCCCTCTCCTCCCCACCCCTGCTTGCATGTTTATCTCTAAAATAAAATAAAATAAAATAAAATCTTTTTTTTTTTTTTAAGATTTTATGTATTTACTCATAGACACAGAGAGAGAGAGAAGCAGAGACACAGGCAGAGGGAGAAGCAGGCTTCCCGCAGGGAGCCTGATACAGGACTCGATCCTGGGACCCCGGGATCACAACCTGAACCAAAAGCAGATGTTCAACAACTGAGCCACCCAGGCGACCCTAAAATAAAATAAAATCTTAAAAGAAAAAGAAAAGACTAAGAACTGACCCCACAATTCAGCACCAAGGGGCTCACTAGCTTCCTTGGCAAAAGCAGCCTCAGTGAAGGGGCCAGGACAGGGTGGGTCGTGAGAGAATGGGAGAAGTGGAGACAGCAGGAATGGACAGCCCTTTGGAGACATTTTGTCATAACATAAAAATGAGGAGAAGTGGGGTGCTAGCTGCAGGAACAAAGGGTCAAGAGGTTTGGTTTAAAATGGGATGATTATACCATGTCTCTGCTGATGGGACTATCTAGCAGAGAGGGGGAAATGATGCAGAAGACACGAATGGCCAGAGGAAGGTCGAGGAGTGGTCCAAAGCAGATGGGTACCAGGAGCAGAGGGCGATGAGCACCTGGAGGACTGGGGGCATCGGTGCTGGGCACAGGCAGTAGCGCTTGGGTGGTCCGAGTGTGAGGAACTACCACCACCCTCTTGAATCCACCCAGCCTCAAAGAAGTTATCTTGTAAGTTGCAAATCTGAGAGCAGGGTCCCAAGTCTCTAATTCCCAAAGCTGTTTGTTCCACTCTAGGCACCTCTTTATTTTTTCACAGAACCGGGAAATTGAGTTAAAGAAACCCTCTGCCTGCTTCTTCCTCTGCCTGTGTCTCTCTCTGCCTCTCTCTATGTCTATCATGAATAAATTAATAAAATCTTAAAAAAAAAAAGGGGGGGATCCCTGGGTGGCTCAGCGGTTTAGCGTCTGCCTTCGGCCCGGGGTGTGATCCTGGAGTTCCAGGATCAAGTCCCACGTCGGGCTCCCGGCATGGAGCCTGCTTCTCCCTCTCCCTGTGTCTCTGCCTCTCTCTCTCTCTCTGTGTCTATGAATAAATAAATAAAATCTTAAAAATATAATAAATAAATAAATAAATAAATAAATAAATAAATAAATAAATAAATAAATTTCTGGGGCCCTGAGACCAGACCCGACAAAATGTTATCCTGGCGCATCTTCCAGATTTTCCCCCCTAGACATATAAATGTACAAGTATTTTCGCTTCGCCCCTGGCCACCTTGCTTTGCACAGTCTCAGCGGGCGCCGCGGAGGCGGGCTGCGGCGGAACCAAGCTCGGGGCGCTCCCTCCGGGCCGCTGCGGGGACGCCGCCGCTAGATGGCGCCAGAGCTGGGCTGCGGGCCTGCGGCGGGCCTGCTGCGCATGCTCCCTGGCGCTCCTGCCCAGCCCCGCCTGCGGTCCGGGCCGCCGCGGCCCCCACCCCGCCCCACCTCGGACCCGGAGAAGGGGGCAGTCCGACGCCCCCGCTGTCTCCTCGGTTCCCCAGCCTTGCAGCACACCCCCATCTTCGGCTTCCTGTCAGGTGATCTCACAGCGGCCGGCGTCAGAACAGCGGCTGCGTGCACTGGGCTGATGGCGCGGAATCGATGGGCTGCTGGGAGGAGGGAGGAAGCTTGTTACAAAAAATGTTACCTGACATGTACTTTTCTGATAGTTGCCTCTCAGAAAGCCTGGTCCACCGCCCGGTAACTCAGCTGCCCCAAGCCCTACGCGGTGGACACTGGATTTCCAGGCGGCCCAGCTGCTGGCCTTAAATCATTGTCCGACCAGGTGCACACACACAACGGAGCTCACCTGTTCCTTCTTTTGTTTCATGGTGACACCGCGATGGCACAAAATATGACCAGCCTGCAAACGCTTGAAATAGAAGTCTGTGGCTGACAAATCCATCCTTGAAACACTCGTGTGTGCATCCAGGACTCGTGCAAGTCAGGTGCCACAGCTCCACAAGCGCAGAACGCGGTCTATAATTAGACTGATCCAGAGCCCTCTGACAACTGGTTCAGGGAGGTGCTTTTCTTGACTCCATGAGAGCTTATTCCTTTGACTGTAGGATATCTGTCAAGTGCTTTTTAGCATGGAATGAACTAGAATTTTTAAATCCTAAGCTGTTTTAAGCAGGTCACAGGTGTTATTTAGGATGGGTGTCTTCCAGACATACTGTTGCTCTAGGGCTGATGTTTGGAAGGCTGCCTTAGAGGTTTCTGGAATCCCCTTTATCACATACCTTAAGTCCATCCAAGAAAGAAGTTTAATTTATCTCTGCTTTGGGAGAGGATAGCTGTGCTAAAGAAGGAGAGTATAACTGAAGAGACCTAACCTTCACTATGAGAAGTATTTCATGTCACTTAGTACAGAGACCTATTTCTTTTTTCGAGATGGGGGAGTCTGATAGGTTTTACTAACAGCCTTTTCTGTAGGACTCCACAAAAAAAAATTTTTTTTTGTGGAATCAATGTCTTTTTAATTAATTCAGTTACTTTTACTGAGGTGCCCAGTGCGTGCCAGAACCCACTCTAGGCACTGAAGATGCAGCAATGAACAAAAATAGCAAAAAAGCACAGCCAGAGCTTACCTCCTTCCAGAGGAAACCACCAAATAAGTTTCTATACAGACATCTCATTAAGATGAGGACATCTATCAAACTTGCTGTCCTCAAAGCTGTGATGTAGCATGACCTATGGTAAGATGGCTCACGCAGGAAGCAGGAAGATGAGCCTGAACTCATTTTAATCACTGTGTGATTCTGAAATAGAGGCCACTTTTAGGCAACAGGCTTGAGTAACAAAACGTAGAGCAAAGCAGAAGGACCGACAGTAACCCTGTGGCTGAATACAGACAGGACCATCAGGCAACCTGCCTCACAATGTCGAGGCCCTAACTAACCAAAGGGCTCCTTACAACCAGGCACAGGTACTAAAAAAAGTAAAATTCCATAGGTTCTGTAACTCCTCACTTTCCCCCTTTACAGCCCTCCCCCACTGCCTCCAGGCAGACAGCCTCTCCCCTGCTGTCCTACCCACTGCTTCCTTGCAGAAGGAAGTAGTTAGTACTTCCTTTAGTTTAGTAAACTATCTGCTTTGTTCTCCCTCAGGTGAATTCTTTCACTGCCAGCTTCCACCCCAATGGGTCACCCCACATTTTGGGCACCCCTGTCTGATCCGGAGAGACATAACACGGAACAAGTCACTTCGCAGTTCCAAGTGCCCCACCCCCACCCCCGGCCGCCCTATATCCTCTGTTAATATCCTACCTTCCTCAGTTTTGAGAAGTCAATGATAAAACATCTAGAGCTGTCAAGACATCACAGAAATGCAGGTTCATATATTTTTATGCTATAACAGTAACTAAACAAAGCATAAGAGAAGGGAACACGATTACAAATGATTCAAAGGATTCTTCAAACAGCGTCAGAGGACTTGGAAGGTTAGGCTAGAACTCTAACAGAGAGTAGCATTAACCCTCAGTTCTTATTTACTTCTCTGAAGCACAATCTTAGGAATCCAGAATATTCTAAGTATCTCTTAAAGGATCAGAGTTGAGGAATGTGGTCAGCCCTGAAAAGGAATCCATGACTTTTAAGTGTCCCTCTAGCAGCCAGTCTCCTTTGGAGAACAGCTTTAGGCACATCTTTCAGCCTAAGAGGACTGGCTTGCCCAGATATGGGGGCTGGAAACCAACCCTGCAAGCCCAAGCAGCGCAGATTTGACCAAGCTCAAGGCCTCCGGGAATTAGGTTACACAAGAAGTCAACGGCCTCTGAGGTGACTCTGTCCAACATAGGGACGTTCCAGAACCTCTCTCAGAAGGTATGATGAATGTGAGATGCAGAGGTAAGAGGATGCTGGATGTATCCTGAAGGAAGATGTGCTATCTAGGTGGCCTGAGCCCTGCAGCACCTCCCAGATAAGGAGTCTGTGGAGGGGGTGACTTTCCCCCATGTTGAGGTGACTTTGTATTTTCTAACAGCCCCACTTCCCCCAGATAAAGAGAACAAAGGCAAAAGAAATATAGGTAAAATTACATTTCCTTACAACTTGCAGCTCCATGACAAATACTTGGGAGGGGTAGACTATGACAATCCAAGGAGTTCCTGACGGCATTAATGTTAATGAATTGCTATAGGCAAAAAGCAACCGTAGCTTGACAACAGCCAGACCTCCAGGAACCTGCAAGTCTTAAGACTGTTTAGGTGAGAATCCTTTTGGAAACTTCCATGATCTCCACCCCTCCCTCCTAACTTGAAAGTACATAATCAGTCACCCCTCACAATCCCATGCAGCTCTTCCTGCCTATGGGTCCTGCTCCCATGGGCTTTAATAAAAACACCTTTTTTGGGTTCGTTTGGGTGGCTCAGTGATTGTGTTCCCGGGGTCCTGGGATTGAGTCCCACATGGGGCTCTGCAGGGACCTTGCTTCTCTCTTTGCCTATGTCTCTGCCTCTCTCTTTGTGTCTCATAAATAAAAAAATAAAATCTTAAAAAAAAAAAAAAAACAACACCCTTTTGCACCAAAAATGTCTCAATCTCAAGAATTCTTTCTGGAACCCTAGCTGCTGGCTCTTACCACATCCACCTCCACTTCCCCATGCATCCTGACAATGCCATCACCTAGAGGCTTCACATGAAAGGATTTTTCCATTTTCTTAGAAAAGAGGTGGAACTAATACCATTTTCCTTAAGCAAGGACAAAAAGATCAGTATGCCCTTTTGCAAAAGGGTAGTTACACTTGGCAAAAGGAAGAACTAAATTCTGCAAATTCCCTGTTGAAAGTCCCTCTTTATTTAGAAAGAGTGCTGGCTGACCATTTTGTTTCTGTTAGAGAATCAACAGAAATATTCCTTCACAGGCCCAAATAAAATAAAAAGCCTTGTGGACTGATAATTTATCCTGCTCCACCTCCTCCACTCCACGGAAGTCTGGTATGCTTGTGTCTACTCTCCAAATCAAGGACTCTGGGTCCAGGAGCATTTAGGAAGAAATCTCAACTTTAGCTAAATCTCAACTTAAGTTGCTAAATCTCAACTTTAGCAGACAAATCTTTTGGCTGACTTTTCACCCCATCCAGAAACTTCTGTTCCTTTCTAACTAAAAGAATCTGTGTAAGGCCTAAACCAGAAAGGAAAACCATTTCTAATTTTGTCAAGTACTAGAATATTTTAATTCAGATCAAATTAGCAAGACTGTTCATTCTTCTTGATTTCAGCTCATAAATATTTACTACCAACCTACTGACATGCCAAGTAGATACTCAGGATCTAAAGAAAAATAAGATCTAGCTCCTGTGGCAAGAAACTCATGGTCTAGCAGGGAAGAAAACAAATAAGCAAATGACTGCAATATATCATTTCACTGTCTCTCTGTTTTACTGATGATAACCAAAAAAACCTCACCAGGTATTTCTAAGTAATGAAGTACCCAAAGCAATTTAATTACCCAAAGTCAGACAGCCAGTATGCGACAGAGCCAGAATTCACACCACAATATCTATTATTGACATACAATCACCTTTACATTATTAAAATTAGTAATATTATTCATATTGAGCTTGCTGAATGTCTAATACCTGGGAAATCAAAGAAAACTTGGAAGGTCTTGTCTTCTGTCATCAAACATTTAGTGAGAGCATGAGTGTTTTAGTTAGCATCTTTTTCTGAATATAAAGGTGAATTTTTAAATGAATCACCTGTGAAAATAGATTAAATTTCAAGTCTTCAAAGTTCTATAGGAGGTACAACTCTGGACTATTGTTTTAAGTTCCCCTTGCCCAATGGGAAGGTACAAAACAAAACAAGCCTGTCCATTCAAAGGGACCAGGAAAAGCAAAGTATAGACTGGTCTGCAGAACAGCCTTGAGTGAGGACTACACATAATTCAGCCACACATTTGACTAGTTTTCAAGAAAAGGATGAATAGTTTAGAATGACATTTTTTAAAACCTCATAAATGCAACTTCAATGGCTGGCAGGTTCACTTTTTTTTTTTTTTAAGATTTTATTCATTTGAGAGAGAGAAAGAGAGAACACAAGTAGAGGGTAGTGGCAGAGGGAGAGGAAGAAGCAGACTGTCTGCTGAGCAGGGAGCCCAATGCAGGGCTAGATCCCAGGACCCTAGGGCCATGACCTGAGCCAAAGGCAGACGCCCAACTGAGCCACCCAGGTGCCCTGGCAGGTTCACTTTTTTAAAATTTTTCACATTTTGTTCAGCTATGAGGCAATTAAGATCTACAAAGAAGACTAGATATGTATCCTTCTATTCCCAAACTTCGTATATTTCTAATAATCCAGCGACATAATGAGTAGCTTTAAAAGAGATGCTACCCCTCACAACCATATACAATTTTTTCCTTCCATTTACCCCTCGTGTGTCATGTCAAGAAATATTTTATGTTCATTTCATTGTGAAAGATTCCAGGCCAACTTCTGCCCATCTAGATTTTCATTCATTAAGTATGTACTAAGTATTTAACTATGTTTTATGCTGAGAAACCCAATCATCAGTAAGACATATGTATTTGAGAGTGGCCTAGTGGGAAAACAGGACATGGTACTAAAAACAGTATAGTAGATCTTGGTAAGAATATCCCAGGATTCTAGAGAATCTCTAACAAGGGACACCTAACCCTGCAACTGGTAAGGCTTCACGAATTATCTTCCAACCTGAAGGTAAAATCAGTGAGGGAATGGCCTATATTGTCCATCCAAAGATCTCTGGCAATAAGCATAGTGCCTAGTCCACAGCATAGGGCCCATTATGTGAGACAACAGAATGACAGCTAGGCAGGAAAGCACGTACGAGGGAAGTTAGTTCAGTATGACCAAGGCCTGTGTGCTTCTGTGTGTTTGGAAAGGGAGGGGGACATCTAAGGAATGAAGTTCGAGAATTCGTCAAATCTGATTATAGGGGCCTTGGATGCCACACAAGGGAGGGCCATGTTTCAGAGCATTCCTCAGACAGCAGAGCGGATCAGTAGATCAGAGGTAATGAGGCTACATAGTAACCGGAGACAAATGTCCTGAGAGACTGGCAGAGAGGCCAGAGAGAAGTGGAATGGATCAGACACCTAATAAGAACTGGATAGCAGGAGGGGCAAGGTTTGGCCATTCCACAAGGTGGAATGTGGTGAGTAGGTAACAGCCAAGTGGATGATAGCTCAGGAGGAGCACATTTAAGGGAATACATTCAATTCTATACATGTCATTTGAGATGCCTGTAGCCATGCACATGACATTGAACAAGTAGGAACCCATGTCCACCTGGTCTTGAGGCAGGGAACATCAGGGACAGGTGCCACTGAAGCCAGAGAGCATGAAATCCCCCAAGAAGAATGGAGAAATTAGGGAGCAATTCTAAATGAAACAGAATTTAGGAGAGGAGCAAGTTCTAGCAGAGGTCCCACTCCCTGCCTAGAGCCCCAGCTCCCAGCCCCAGCTGCTAGACCGCTCTCCCAGGCCCATGGCAGCCCACTGTCAGTCGAGCCTTTCCAACACTCCAGCCCTGTTAACTGGTCCAGTCCATGACCGCAGCTTAGGACAGCAGCATGGGAAGTCATGGCATGCCCTCCTGAAGCATTACCTGTATTTGAGTAACTTGGGAGGGGGCAAAGAGATGATTATGTTAGACAGTGCAAAGTTATAAAGCAGAAAACAAAAAAAACTTTCATTTTTAAAAGAGATAAGACATCATTTCAATAATGTTTTGTGCTCTCAACTCCTCAGGCTCTATATTCTCTCAAGAAACAAGCAGCTGTTCCATGTATAACTTGAAAGTGGCCATTTTGTTTGCTCATTGTCTCTCATGTTTGATGAGAGACATTTTTTTTTTTAAGATTTTATTTATTTGAGAGAGAGTGCAAGTGAGAGAGTAGGAGAGAAAGCACAAGCAGGGGAAGCAGCAGAGGTAAAGAGAGAAGCAGACTCGCTGCTGAGCAGTGAGCCAGACAACCAGGAGGACTGGGCTCAATCCTGGGACTCTGGGACCATGACCTGAGCCAAAGGCAGAGGCTTGACTGAGCCACCCAGGTGCCCAAAAGTACCTACATTCTTTAACAAAAAATAAGTCACCCTAGCTCCCTTACTCTTTCAAATACATAACCAAGTAAAGTGCAAATTATCCTCAATTCAAACCCCTAAATCTTATGGTCAACTAATCTTCAACAAGGATGCCAGGAACACACAATGGACAAAGACAGTCTTCAAAAAATGGTGTTAGGAAACTGGATATCCACATATAAAAGGATGAAACTGAACTCTTATGTCATATACAAAAATCAATGTAAAATGGATTAAAGACTTCAATATAAGACCTGAAACCATAAAACTCCTAGAAGAAAACACAGGGGGAAAGATCCTTGACATTAGTCTTGATGATTTTTTTAATTTGACACCAAAAGGCAGGTAACAAAAAGTGAAAACAAACAAGTGGGACCTTATCAAACTAAAAAGCTTATGCAGAGCAAATGAGACCACCAACAAAATGAAAATTCAATCTGCTCAATGGAAGATATGTGCATATAAAATATCCAATAAGAGGTTAATATCCAAAATATCCAACACCCCAAAAACTAAGAATCTGATTAAAAGCAGGCAGATGGGGATCCCTGGGCGGCGCAGCGGTTTAGCGCCTGCCTTTGGCCCAGGGCGCGATCCTGGAGACCCGGGATCGAGTCCCACGTCAGGCTCCCGGTGCATGGGGCCTGCTTCTCCCTCTGCCTATGTCTCTGCCTCTCTCTCTCTCTCTCTCTCTCTCAATCTGTGTGACTATCATAAGTAAATAAAAATTAAAAAAAAAAAACGGGCAGATAGTCTGAAAAGAAGACATTTTTTCAGACATTTTCCCAACACATGCAAAGATGCTCAATATCACTCATCATCAGGGAAATGAAATCAAGACAATGAGATGTCACCTCCCACCTGTCAGAATGGCTAGAATCAGTAAGACAAGAAGTAACAAGTGTTGGCAAGGATGTGGGGAAAAGGGAATCCTTGTGCACTGTTGGTGGGAAGTAAATTTGTGTAACCACTGTGGAAGACAGTATGGAGGGTCCTCAAAAAGTTAAAAACAGAAGTACCAAATGATCCAGTAATTCCACTGTTGAGTACTTACTCAAAGAAAATGAAAATACTAATTGGGAAAGATGTGTGCACCTCTCTGGGTTCCCTGCTGCATAATTTATGATAGCCAAGATGTGGAGGCAAACTAAGTGTCCATCAATAGATGAATGGATAAAGAAGTGGTATATATATATATATATATATATATATATATATATATATATATATACATATATACACACACACACACACACACACACACACACACACAAAACAGACTACTACTCAGCCATAAAAAGAATGAGATCTTGCCATTTGATGGCAAAAAAACACATACACAACATAAGATGGACGAGGGTATTACACTAAGTGAAGTAAGACAGAGAAAGACAAATACCATTTCACATATATGTGGTATCCAAAAAACCAAATGAACAAATGAAAAACAGAAAGAGACTCATAAATACACAGTGGTGGTGTGGCCAGAGAGGAGGTGGGTGGGGGATGGGTGAAGGGGATTAAGAGGTGCAAACTTCCAATTATAAAATAAGTAAGTCGGGGCACCTGGGTGGCTCAGTCAGCTGCATCTACCTACAGCTTGGGTCATGACCCCAGGGTCCTGGGATCGAGCCCCATGTTGAGCTCTCTGCTCAGCGGGGAGCCTGGTCCTCCCTCCTGCTTGTGCTCTACCTATCTCTCAAATAAATAAAATCTTTAAACATAAATAAGTTAATTAAATAAGTGAGTCACGGGGACGAAAAGCACAGCAGAGGGAATATAGTCAATACTGTAATAATGTTGTATGGTAACCACACTTATGGTGAGCATTGCACGATGTGTAGACTTGTTGAATCACCATGTTGTACACCTGGAACTATTACTTTGTATGTCAGTTATGCTTCAATAAAAAAAGTACAACAACAAAAAGAAATTTACTAAAATGTTTTGAGACTTGAAAAAGAATTCTGGTTTCAAAATGTTGTAAGAAACATAGGGGTGGCTGAGTGGCTCTGTCAGTTGAGTGTCTGCCTTTGGCTCAGATCATGATTCCAGGGTCCTGGGATCGAGCACCATTTCTGAGCTCCATGTCAGGCTCCCAGCTCAGTGGGGAGCCTGCTTCTCCCTCTGCCTCCCTCTCCATTTGTTTCCCTCTGCCTGTCTGCCGTTCCACCAACTTGAGTGCTCGCTGTCAAATGGATAAAATCTTTAAGGAAAAAAAAAAAAGAACAATTGTAAAGATGAAATTCAGAATTTTGAAAGCCAAGTTATTATTTTCATAATGTTTTTAGTGAAAACATAAACAATGGGACCGCACAAACTAAAGTGTTTCTGCACAGCAAAAGAAACCATCAACAAAATGAAAAGACAACCAATGGAATGAAAAAGATACTTGGGAAACACCTACCTGAAGGGATTAATATCCAAAAAACACAAGGAACGCCTACAACTCAATAGCAAAAATAAATAAATAATCCAACCTTAAAATGGGAAAAGGACCTGAAGAGACGTTTTTTTTTTTTTCCAAAGACATACAAATGGCCAAGTTGCTCAAGATCACTGACCATCTGGGAAATATGAATCAAAACCACACTAACACCTCACACTTGACAGAATGACTATTACCAAAGTCAACAGGTACCTGTTGGCAAGGGTGTGGAGAAAAGGGAGTCCACTGTAAAGTGGTATAGTCACTCTGGAAAGCAGTATGAAGAGGACTCAAAAACTTAAAAAACATAACTACCAGATGATCCAGCAATCCCACTTCTGGGTATTATCCCAAAGAAATGAAATCACGACCTCAAAGAGCATTCTCAAGTTCATTACGGCATTGTTCACAAGAGGCAAGATGAGAGAAGCAGCTAAATGTCTATCAGTGGATAAAAGGATAAATAAAGTGTGACAGATATGTGTGAGTGTGTGTGTGTGTGTATGGGATATTCAGCCTTAAAAAAAAAAAGGAAATGCTGCCATTTTAGACATGGATAGACCTGGAGGATATTATGGTAAGTGAAATAAGCCAGGAATTAAAAGACAAATACTGCATGATCTCATTTATAGGTGGACCCAAACTCCTAGAAAGAGCAGAGTGGTGGTTGCCAGGGATAAGGGGGTAGAGGAACTGGGGAGATGTTGAACTACGAGTAGAAATTCTCAGTTACGGGTGAGTTCTGGAGATCTGATGTACAGCAACAAGGACCACAGTATTGTACGCTTGCAATCTGCCCAATCTTAAGTATTCTCACATCACCTGCCTGAAGAGGTAATTATGGGAGGTGAGAGATGTTAGCCTGATGGTGGTACTCATATCACGTCCACAGACACTGTGGATATCTGTAGAATATCATATTGTACACCTTAAGTGTACAAAATTTTAAGTTATAAATCATACTTCAATAAGGAGGAGAAAAAATCCTGAATCTTCCATTTCCTGTGCAACCTGGAGCAGGTTTCTTAAGCTGTAAAAGGGGAACTGCTATTGTAGGAAGCTATAAGGAGTCTGAGTGAATACATTTTGGAGCCCAGGAAGTGTTTGTCATCTTTGACATGTTAACGTCAAAGCAGCACAGGGAGATGCAGAGAGGGAGGGAGCTGTCCTGGTTTGGGGTGCTCAATCGAACACAAGAGGCTAGCTAGATCTGCTTTTCCAGGAACTAACAAATACCACTTCTTATGCTAATTAGAGTTGGGTTTCTATACTTGCTACTGGAGTCCTAATGGCAGAGGAAGCCTTTGAAAACTAGCACAGGGCTCTCTATAAACATGGTATATTGACACAATCAGCTCGTCAATTGTCTCTAAGACCATAAAGTTGTCCTCTTCAAATGCTGAATAGGGTGAGCAACTGCGTGCACGATGTGAACACTGCCCAGAGGTCACTGAATGAACCTGTTTAACCTGTCCAGGGACTCTCTCATGCTACTCTGGGTAAACTGAGATAGGTTCTGGTTGAGAGCTTCAAACTTACCCACTCTACCAAGGTACAAACTAAAAAAGCCAGTTTGGTTCAGTCTATCCACTTCCTTAGTCAACAAAGAGAAAGACAGGGCTACATGGATTTGAAGATCTCAGTGAAGTTCCAGTGGGATTGGGATCCAGTTGTTCTTCCCTGAATGTGCAGATCACATGCTGGCACATTCCACATGGAGGCACTGCTTAATACCAGGCACATCTTTTTCAGATCAAGCTCCAGCTTAACCGTCTCGTTTCTTCTCCCTCCACAGCCCACTCCCCACCCCTAGCTCTAGTATGATTGCAAGTATATGATTCCTCTTTCAATACCAATAGAAATTAAGAACTTAGGACCTCTGCAATGCCTCCTGTTTCCAGAACACAGCTATAAGCCCTTAGAAGTGAAGGGGGGAAAATTACATATATAAAGTGTCCTGGAGACCCTGTTATCTAAAAAAGGAGAAAAATCTGTTTGATTTGCCCGAAGACACAAATAAGGAGTAAAAAAATTTAAAATCCACATGCTTAGGGAATTAATTTCTGCTTATCTGATGTGTCTAGCTGATGAGCTATTTACAGAAAAAAATCCTAAAACACATTTAAATGTCCTATCTTGAATATAGAGTCTGACAATTGATGCTCTTTATGCTTCAGATCATTATCAAATGAGTGCTGGATGTTCTTAATCACATTCTACCACGAGTTAGCTGGCTTTTTAATTATACATCTCATTTTTAGAGCAGAGTGCTAAAGTGTATCATGTGACATTAATATGGCTGCCATCCTATAATTTCCTATTTATGTTTTCTACACTATCATCGAATGTCACTAGGTCACCTTCACAGCATGACCGCAGACCAGCAGTACCACCCAAATTTGTTAGACATGCTATCACGGGCACCTGGCTGGCTCAGTCAGTGGAGCACATACATGACTCTTCATCTCAAGGTTGGAGTTCAAGCCCTGAACACGGAACATAGTTCACTTACAATAAAGTAGGGACGCCCAAGTGGCTCAGTGGTTGAACATCTATCTGCTTTTGGCTCAGGGCGTGATCCCAAGGTCCTGGGATCGAGTCCATCAGGCTCCCTGCTATATCAGGGAGCCTGCTTCCTCTGCTTATGTCACTGCCTCTGTGTATCTCATAAATAAAATCTTAAAAAAAATAAATAAAAAGTGCCCCAGTTGGCTACATATCCCTCTCTTGATTCCAACTCAGGTCATGATCTTGGGGTTGAGACAGAGCCCCATATTGGGCATGGAGTCTGCTTAAATTATCTGCCTCTGCCCCTCCTCCTGCTCATACTCTCTCCAAAACCAAATCAATCTTTCAAAAAGTAGTACTGGCAATATGCTCCTGGCCCAGACCTACTGCCCAGCAATGTGCTTTAACACTGCTTCCAGGCATCTGCTCAAGTTGGGAACCCACTATTACACAGAACCCTCATCTCCTGACCTGAAAGCACAGGTGCTTAACCTGGGATCTGTGAATCTCCTGAAGTCAAAAGCAAACGTGCATTTTCCTGGGAGAAGCTGCACAATGTCAACATTCTCCAAAGGATATTAGCCTAGAAACAGGTACACTACTTTGAGTCAAACTGAGAATTCATTTCTGCAAATATACACTGAAAAAAAATTTCTCCAAGCCCCCTTTTTTTAAAAAGATTTTATTTATTCATGAGAAATAACGGGCAGAGGGGAAGCAGGCTCCCTGTAGGGAGCCTGATGAAGAAATTTCATACTATGACTCCAGGATTACACCCTGAGCCAGGCATCCCACTCTCCAGGCCCTTTAATATTTACAGTTGAGGCACAAGCAATAGTAAAAGTGCATTTTTTTTTGTCAGAAGAAAGAAAATTTTGTGTAACATCTGCATGATTATTCCAATTTTCTCAAAATCTTTTCTATATCTCATTAATATTGTGGTCTCTAAGTTGGTTCAACAAGGTCAGAACAGCAAGTGGAAAGTTGCCAAACTACTTTTTTTTAAAGATTTTATTTATTTATTCATAGACACACACAGAGAGAGAAGCAGAAACACAGGCAGAGGGAGAAGCAGGCTCCATGCAGGGAGCCCGACGTGGGACTCGATCCCCGGTCTCCAGGATCACACCCCAGGCTGCAGGCGGCGCCAAACCGCTGCGCCACCGGGGCTGCCCTTGCCAAACTTTCTAAGGGGTAAGATGACTCCCAACATTTGCTGGGTCAAGTTCTATGTACTTTACATAAATTCAATGTGAATGTAGATTGTGGCTATCTGTTGACAGGACAGCATGGACACTGCCAGTCCATTCTAAGTGCACTTTCACCTCAAGTACAAACTGTGGAATCAAACTATAGAACCCTTCCCAAGGAAGGACACCACGGTGCATGGATACAGATTTCAAATTCCAAAGACTTTATAAAGTGTGCAACATTAGTGCATGGGCACATTCAGGCTGTCATCACGCTCTTAAATCTTGGCTTCAGCACCATTTGGCTGGCATCACCCCTACTTCCTGGTTCCGTCACCATGGAGAACTTTAGGCAAGAAACTGTATTCAGCAATTAAACGCCTGGGGAAAAACCATGGTTAGGCTTTTATTTTTATTTAAAGATTTTATTTATTCATGAGACACAGAGAGAGAGAGAGGCAGAGACATAGGCAGAGGGAGAAGCAGGCTCCATGCAGGGAGCCCAATATGGGACTTGATCCTGGGACCCCAGCATCACGCCCTGAGCTGAAGGCAGACACTCAACCACTGAGCCACCAGGCGTCCCTAGGCTTTTTTTTAAATTTCAAACCAGACCAAACCAAACCAAACCAAACACAACTAACTTTCAAAAGTGGCACCTAATTTTAAAGCTATCATTTAAATAAGAAAATGCATAACCAACTATACTGGAAAGATATCACAATCTTTTCAACAAGCATTAGATCAAAGTTATTATTCACAAAGCCAAGTGGTACCCAGCTAGCTCAGATCACACAATTCTCAAAGGGCATTTAGTCTTCATACCCTCCTCCGAGGCTAAGCTGACGGCTCACACCCTCCAGCCAGTCCTTTTCTGGGCCCATTCCTTCTTTCTGAGCTGTCTGTCCCTTACTCCCCCACCCCCCCCCCTATAACTCTGACCTATATTCTGAATGCCTTTGGTCTGAATACTCCCTCTGGATAGGTGTGGTGGTGGTGGTGGTGGGTATAGGACAAAAGACTGTTTCTTAGCTCTGTGACCGACCAATCACCACTACACTGCTTTGGATTTGGGATCTATTAGTAAAACTGGCTAACCAGCATTTTTGCACTGGTTATCTCCCTATCCCCACCGAAGGACAGGACACAGACAGGGTGTCATTTAAAAAAAAAAAAAAAAAAAAAAAAAAAAGCAGCATGCTGCTTAGGGATGAGGGATCATGAACCTGGAAGGTACACAAGGAAGTCTTAAGTGTCTGAGTTACGTAGTCTGATGTTCTAATTTGATAGATGAGAATACTAGGGGTAAGTTCAGAGATGTATGTGACTGCCAAAGGCTGTGGGGTTGTCCAGAAGCAAAAACTTAAAACCATGCTCCAAATTCTTTCCTCTATATCCCAACTACAACATAAACCCAAGGTTAAGGTTAAGGACAACTTGTAAGTAAATTAAGTAAAATATACAAGTACATAAGAAAAAGTCTTCGGGATCTCTCCAGATTTCTAGACAGAATAAAGGCAATGTGTACAGGGAGGAATTGTTACTCAGTTCAACAGATGACAGTAAGTACCAAGATCTTTATTCTCAGACCTGATGTGCAATCTGTGACTACAGATGACATGTCACTATTTTGAGAACATCTCCATTCTTTGCAAGTCTTCAGTCACAAGGTTACACCTTATTCTCATCATAACAAGATAAATGAATCAGATTGAAAGAGGATTAAGGAGATACACTGAAGATAAAAGCAAAGGAGAACATTTTACAAGCTTAGCATCCCAGTTACCCTACAGGTTAAGTTTCAGATTTACAAGAGTAGCGACAGAACCATATAATTTCAGTGAAAAGCAACATAAGTTAGATCTTTTTTAAAAAGGGGAAGTGGGTTTAGAAATACTAGGTCAGGCAAGCATGCAAACTTCAGAGTAAAAATAATGCAAGGCCTGGTTGTCCAAACAAATATATACCTCAGGAGAAGGTGGATTTGAAGATGCTGAATAAAACCAAATGAATTAAAAGCTAAAAGGGACACTTCTCTGAATTAGCAGACAAATTCCCTTACTGTTTGAGGAAAGAGGGCAGACAGTAACTGGTGAAGCTCACATGGCTAGATTAAGGATGTACATAGATCTAATTCCCGGTGCTAATTGCAACTACATACATCTAAATACAAAGAGATAAATATCCAGAACACATTAAGCCCACCAATTTAAACAAAACATTTCAAGACAAATACACAGGGAGGGAGGAATTAATACAGCACAGCAGCAAATCTCACATATTTAAGAGATTAAATGGAAAGAAATAATCTCTCAAGATTTTTAATGCTCAGTTTTGATAAACAAAAGAAGTTTCCATCCAATTGTTTTATTAGAGCAAAGTGTATTAGCTTAAAAAAACGTGCATTCTTCAGCTTTCTCTTATACTTTTTTGCCTATCTTTCAAAACTAAGCACTGAGTATTTTTAATATAAGTAGTGATGTTATATGTACACTTTTTAATTGCACGTTTTAAGAATAAAATAAATCCATGATATTTTGGTAACTCATAGTGTATTTATAAAATGAAAACGCTTTCTATCAAAATACACTTTTCACTGGGAAAAATAAATAAAACAGATGAATGGATCTACACAAAGTAAAAATTAACTTTGGTAGATTTCAGCATAGGACAGTCCATAACAAGCCTATTTGCCCTTACTCCCCCAGAGCTGCTCATCTTCTGACTTAAGATTTTAAAAATATTTTTGAGATTATGTTGACATTTTCTCATTCCACATCATCTTCAGCCAAGCTCTGAGCACTTACAATTCTCTGAAAGAGAAAAGAAAAATTTTTTATTTTATTTAAAAAACATTTTTTTAAATTTATTCATTAGAAACACAGAGAAACAAGCCCCTCGCATGGAGCCTGATGTGGGACTCCAATACCGTACCACGGGATCATGCCCTCAGCTAAAGGCAGATTCTCAACTGCTGAACCATCCCAGGCATCCCCTCCAAAAATTAATTTTTAAAAGTCCTTTGTAAGAGACAAGAATATCCAATAGGAAAAGAGTGTCTTCAATAAATGGTGTTGAGAAAACCATACAGCTACATGCAAAAGAATGAAATGGGACCACTTCCTTACAGCATGCACAAAAATAAACTCAAAATGGATTAAAGATCTAAATGTGAGACCTGACACCATAAAACTTCTAAAAGAAAACAGTGGCAATAATCTCGTGGACAAAGGCCTTAACAACCTTTTTCTATGTATGTCCCCTCAGGCAAAGAAAACAAAAGCAAAAATAAACCACTGGGACCACACAAAATAAAAAGCTTTTACATAGCAAAGTAAACCAACAAAATGAAAAGGCAACCTACTGAAGGGTATTTGTAAATTATGTATCTAATAAGGGGTTAATAGCCAAAATATATAAAGAACTACAACTAACATGGAGGAAAAAACATAATAATTCAATTTAAAACAGGCAGAAGACCTGAATACACATTTCCCCAACAGACATATGCAAAGATATTCAACACCATTAATCATCAGGGAAATGCAAATCAAAACCACAATGAGATATCACTTCACACCTCTCAGAATGCCCAGAACCAGAAAGATAACAAGTGTTGACAAGGACTGAAGAAAAAGGAACTCATGCATTGCCTGGACTGTAAACTGGTACAGCCACGGTGGAAAACAGTATAAAGGTTTCTCAAAAAATTAAAAATAGAAATACCATATGGTGCAGTAATTCCACAACTGGTTATTTACCTAAAGAAAATGAAAATACTAATTTGGAAAGATGTATGCACCTCTACATCATTGCAGCATTATTTACAATAGCCAAGATAGGGAAGCAACACTATGTGTCCATCAATGGATAAATGGATAAAGAAGTGGTATACATATACAACGAACTATTATGTAGCTGTAAAAAAGAATGAGATCTTGCTACCTGCCACATGGATGGACATAGAGGACATTGTGCTAAGTGTTATTTCCTTAAGATAAAGATAAGCACCATCTGATTTCACTTTTATGTGGCATCTAAAAACCATGAAGAAAAAAAGGAGAAAGAGATTCATAAATACAAATTGGTGGTTGCCACAAGGTAAGTGGGTTACGGGGATGGGCAAAACAAGTGAAGGGGAGTGAGAGGTCCAGGAATAACTTATTCCAGTTATGTAAGGAATAAATCACAGGGATAAAAAGTACAGCACAGGGAATATATACTCTATCATGTAATACCATTGTATGGTGAGGCAGATAATGTCTGTCTGTGCCACACCTAGTAAGACCATAATGTACAGACTTGTCAACACCTGAAACTAATGTAATATTATGTGTCAACAATACGTCAATTTCAAAAAAAAATTTTAAGGGAAAAAAATGTCCTTTGTATTCAAAGAATCAAACCTTGCTAAAGTTTACCCACTCTAAGATTTCATCATTTAACACTGTTAGACACTGTTATCAAAGAAAATAATGACCATACTACTGCCGGTCCCATTTCAAAATCCAAGGAGGGTTAACATTATACTCTTTTACATATTAATCAATTATGTAACTAAAACCAAAAAGAATTTAAGATCTCTTTTCACTCTCATATAAACTGAGAATACTGATTAGTGCTTAACTTGTCATTCTATGCTCCCAACATTTCCCTTTTTACCCTGAAAATACTCAGTCATCATATAAGAAGGAATACAGTAATTCCAAAATTAGCATTTGAAAATATTTCCAGATAACATGAGTTAATGGAGTAAAGGAGGCCATTTTTATAAAGAGGAGTTCAGGCTTCATCCTGAACTCATCCATATTTCAAAAGACCTCACTCTCAGATCCATCTTCCAAAAGCACTATGCTATGCTGCCTTTGCAAGAGCAGATAATATTAAACTGAGAAATCTGATTTAGATAGACTAGGAATCACATTAGTACAAATAAAAAGGATTAAGACCAAATCTTTGATTTTCCAACTCTTTCCTTTAAATCTTTGGGGCCTTTATTTTCAGAAGAAAATAGTCCCTTTCCAAAATAGCTGAGTATACATCAGTTTGAACAATCAACCAACTTTTAATCACACCAACTATGGAAATTAATACACGAATAAACTATTCCAAAAAATAGATTCATTTTGGTTCCCTGGAAAAGATTTAAAAAATGAACAGAATGCATTTTAATCAATTCTTAAGTTAGATATAGTCTTACGCAGATGTAATCAAATAGCTCCAAGCTCAAAGTCCACCTTGGCAGAAGCAGAGGCACTGGGGCCTTTAGACAAGTGAGGTCAGAGGATATCCACAATCCTTTAGGATATAATCTCAGGGTAGGCCATCTTGGCTCCTCTGCCCTCTGCGCCTGGCCACTTAACTGAACGCATGGGCTCCCAAAAGTTGATAGAAACCTAGGTTCAGTAGCTGACAGTGGACTAATTTGAAATACGAAGGCCTGAGATTTAGTACTATGAGACTTATTTCCTGACCCATACGTAGGGGCACAACAACTAGATCTTATGCCCAATCACGTCAATATTATTAGGGGAAGAAAAGTTTCAAGCACTGCTATCTCTAATTCTACTTTGATTCCAAGATAAGTTTCATAATTTCATAATGTACACTAGACTAATTTTTCAATATCAATGTCCCTAAAATATTTAATTCTCAGATTCTACCCACTTTTATTAACATTTCAAATCCTTACCTGACTAATTGTTGGAAGCTTGGTCAGAAGCATCTGGAACACTGGTGGTGGAAGAGTTTGCTGTAACACTTGCAGCAACTGCTGTGGCTGTCCACACACAGCAATTGCATTTGTTAGATGGTCTACACCCTTCTCATATTCGCCTGAAAGATTTATGTAAAAATAACATGTGACCTGGAAAGCCTTTGCCTTTGTCAAAAATTCAACTCTAAAGCCTTCATTATATCTCTAAGTGATACTGACCAAAAATATCACACAAGTAAAACCTTGGAAGTAATCTATAATACGTATATATAACTGGATATTATTAAACCATTACTAAGAATAAATCAGATCACAAGTATTGAAAGTATCTTCAAAACACATTTAAAAAGGGGAGAAATTAAAGTGTAAAAATGTCCAATTATATTCCTACTTACAGATTTACAATATTTCTGAAACAGTGTATTAGACAGAAATTGCTAACTACAGAACCCTTCTTCTTCTTCTTCTTCTTTTTTTTTTTTAAAGATTTTATTTATTTATTCATGAGAGACACAGAGAGAGAGGCAGAGACACAGGCAGAGGGAGAAGCAGGCTCCATGCAGGGAGCCTGATATGGGACCAGATCCCGGGTCTCCAGGATCACACCCTGGGCTGAAGGCAGCACTAAACTGCTGAGCCACCTGGGCTGCCCCAGAACCCAACTTTTCTGAGAAGAACCCAAAGATTGGGAACTGAGGAGGAAAGGGGGCCCAAATTCACTTTAGACTAATCCTTATACTATTTTAAATGTTACTACATGCAAATACAAGAAAGAAAAAAACTTTTAAGTAACGCTAGTAGGAAAAACAGTCACACTAATGGAAGTGGCAAGAAGCTGGTGGCAAAAAGAGGTTAACTCTGAGTGATAGGACTTTTAAAACTTATCCTACAATGGACATATTACTTTTTTAAAAAAGATTATTTTCTGGATTGGTGAGCACATCAAGGTATTAAGAGGGTGGTGCATCCAGAGACAGTAGAAGATTCTCATGTCCTGCCCACCCATCCTCGCACACCTCATCGTATGCATCTCTTCTATCTGGCTGCTCCTGAGTCATATCCTTTATAATAAACCAGTAAACACAGTTTTCCAACCCTGAATAAGAATGTGACCTAATAAAGGAACTGAGGATGGCATGTGAAGAAGAATTGCCTTGCTATAACATTTCACTTGTTGGGACGCCTGGGTAGCTCAGTGGTTGAGTGTCTGTCTTTGCCTAGGGCATGATCCCAGAGTCCCGGGATCAAGTCCCACCATCAGACTCCCTGCATGGAGCCTGCTTCTCTCTCTGACGGTGTCTCTGCCTCTCTCTCTCCTCTGTGTCTTTCATAAATAAATAAAAAATCTTAAAAAAAATTCACTTGGGAAAATCTAAAGACTGAGATATTCAAACTGAATAAAGCAAAACTCTACAAAGCATTAAAAGATTTTATTAAAATTGGAAAATACAAAAGAATTAGGTCTTTTGCATGGGCTTGGACTTCCATGAGAGGACACAATGGCTCCACTGACTTAGAAATTAAGATGCCACTGAATTCTCAAGCCAATGAATTTACAGGCAATATATGGGACTGCAACACTGTTGTCTGGGGATATTAATTCTGATTATTAAATGAAATCAGAGCAGCTACTGGATTGTTATATGTAAAACACAGAATCCCAAGACACCTCCTATTATTTCTAAATATACTGGAAATAGTCAATGAACCACCATAGCAACTCAATACAATTTCTTCTCTACATTGTAGACTTGAGTCCATTCACATCAATCCTGAGATGAGATCTGGTTCAGTTAACAGAATATGCTTATGGAAGACCCTAGATGGTGGAGGCCATGCCAAGCAATGAAGTTCACTGCCTAAATAACTTACACCTTTACATGGTTTATGGTTTACTTAGATGTTGACTTTCTCCCCTAATACTAACCAACCTGATTCTTCAACCTTAGGTTTGGTTGGTAGTTTCCACCAGAAGAAAGGCAACTTGGTAGAGTTAAGTAACCCTCTGGATGGTGTGGAGTTAAAGTGTAGAATATGAGCTTAGGAAAAAGAGTTAACTCTTCCCTGTCCTTCCTCCCAGCCACCATGAGTTACTGTGCATTGCGGCCATCTGTTGACTTAAGCTGTTAGCTTCAGTTTGAGAAGGACAGTAATACAGTCTATAAAATGAGCTCTATGAGGATTTAAGTGCTTTACTATTACCCTATGATTAAATCTCAGGTTTTTCTTATTGTAATGAGGTAAAAAAGCCAAAATTACTTTCTAGTAAGACATTTCCATTTTTATTTGTAAATATTATCAGCCTACTATGCCATCCAAATGAAGATAATTATTTCTTAAAGAAAAAAACAAAAAACGCATAGAAATTACTAGGAAGGAGGAGACAAAACAAAAAATAACATGTCACCACCACTTCAAACCTTTAATTCTTTCCATAAAAACAAAACAAAAAAATCACAAATGACATTCATGATACTAAGTCTATGATACAGCAATGAGCATAAGAAAAACCATTTTTATCAACGATAGCAAATACTTCGAAGCTATTTTTCTAATAAAAGCTAATTTGAGGGCACCTGGGTAGCACAGTTGGTTAAGCATCAGATTTGATTTCAGCTGAGGTGATGATCTTAAAGAATCCTTAAAGAATGGAGCTAAACAGCTCTGCACTGGGGCATGGAGCCTGCTTAAGATTCTATCTCTGCCCCTCCTCCCTATCCCCAGGCAGAAAGTCTATCTCAATAAATAAATCTTTTAAAAATAAATAAATAAAAGCTAATTTGACACTAAAAATTTACAAATACATTTAAGACTCTACCGATTCTAGTTCTCCAATTGGCCTGTTTGATCATTTTAACTTCGTAATAGTAATGTTTTAAAGAAATAATCCTTAGTCCTTAATTGAATACATAAAGCACAAAAGCTTAAACTCTAGATCAGATTCGTATCACTGACTGAAATCAAGCACCATAAACTCACTGTATGGCTCTGACAGGTAAATTAACCTTCTCTGGGATTTACATTAGCCACTCTTTCCAATAAATAAATATTGGAAAAGACCTGAAGATTACATGAAGAAGTTGAGGAAGCAGATTCAGTTACTATTTACATATTACGACTATATTCTCTGAACTGCTTAAAAAAAAAAAAAAAACACAACCCTCATTTGTAAAGATTACTCATAGTATCTGTATCATATAGCAAATAAACTTCAAACTCACTCAAAACATTATGGACAATGATGATCCATGAGAAGTATTTTTCTAGAGCCAGTCTTTAGTTTTAGAGAGTGAGAGAATGAGAGAGAGACAGCACGCAAGCGTGGGAGACCGCATGAGCCAGGGCAGGGGACAGGGAGAATCCCAAGCAGAGACCACATGGGGCTCAATCTCAGAATCCCAAGATCACGACCTGAGCTGAAATCAAGAGTGAGGCACTTAACTGGTAGAGCCACCCAGGAACCCCTAGAACCAGCCTTAAATAAAATAATCCTCCCATTACTAAATGACTTGTCTTGAAATACTTAGAAAACCTTTTTTAAAAGCTGCTACATGGGACACTTGGGTGGCTCAGCAGTTGAGCGTCTGTCTGCCTTTGGCTCAGGGCATGACCCCGGGTCCAGGGATCGAGTCCCATAGCGGGCTCCCTACAGGGAGCCTGCTTCTCCCTCTGCCTTTCTCTCTCTCTCTCATGAATAAATAAATAAAATATTTAAGAAATAAAAATAAAAGCTCCACTACACGCACACACACACAAAAAAAATCCCATTATCACTATAAATTTATATTAGTGTGAAAAATTCTAATTTCTTAGTCTTTTAATGAATATTACCTTGGGCTAACAACTCTTCACCAAGCTGTATTTCTTCAAGGAAGAATTTCTGAACCGCTTCAGCATCTTTAAGGTCAGGTAACTGTTTGGAAATAGAATAATAAATAATATCAAAATCATGCTGGGGATATAATCAATACACAGAAAATCATGACACTAAAAACAAAACAACAAAAACTGAGTAACTCATAAAAAACGATAAAAAGAAATTTACTCTTTAATACTTACAAGCATTAATTTATAATCTACATTTAAATGAATACAAGAAAAAAATACTTAATGATCAAACTGATACTAGAACAGTTCTCAGAAAGCTGTGCATCAAACCTAAAGTAAAAAATGGAGTACAACGATCTCTATCGTAAAATATGCATACTTACATTAATGTGATTGTTGTTATTACAGATTTTTATATAACTAGAGTCAACTGTTTTTCTGATCCAACATTATTTTTATTTATTTTTTAAAGATTTTATTTATTCATTCATGAGACAGAGAGAGAGAGAGAGAGAGAGAGAGAGGCAGAGACACACAGGCAAAGGGAGAAGCAGGCTCCATGCAGGGAGCCTGACATGGGACTCCATCCTGGGTCTCCAGTATCATGCCCTGGGCTGAAGGCAGCGCTAAACCGCTGAGCCACTGGAGCTGCCCTCCAGCATTATTCTGAATAGATTTTACATGTATCTACAGGATTATTTTAAATGGTAATAGAATATTCCATTGAAGGAATATAGGATTGCTTAATCATGATGTAGTTGTTGCACATTTGAGCTAATTCTCATTTCTTTGCTATTACAAACTGCTACAAAAAGCAGCTACTACAAAGCAGCTTTATGTAAATAAGTTCCCATTCCTGTGTCCCTGTTTTGTAGTTTGTTACATATTACCAGCTATGGTAATCAGCTTTATGACTTATCATTAAAAAAACATAAACCTACTTATTAAAAAGTCCTATTTTATTTAAAAAACCTAGACTTCTATTAGTGGAAGTTTTTGGTTTCTAATATTATACCAATACAGATGAAAAACTTAAATTTCTCAAAGTAGAGGCATCTTTCATCAACTATCTCAGCCTAGGTTTTGATTATGCCTGTATCTAAAAATACATACTGATGTATATGTCTTTATCTACCTTAGGTTGTCCTTAGAAAGAAAAGGCTAATGAAACATTAAGAACATACTACATAGTTCAGAAAGGTAGTTGGACATAATGGGACAAAGTGGTTGCTTCTCAGTTTCACTTCACTATTATCGTGTCCAGTTACTTAGCTGTGTTGATTTCTTATTTCAAAATAATAAAATATAACATTTTCTGATTTAATTTTTCTTAGCCTCAACTTTCTTTAAAAAGAATCATCACTGATCCTGTAGTCCAAGTCCTGGGAATCCAACAATGGAACGGATTTCAATGAAAAAGAAAAACATTTTTTTAATCAAGCAGAGAAACCTATGTAGTCATTAAAAATAATTATGGGGCAGCCCGGGTGGCGCAGCGGTTTAGCGGCCGCCTGCAGCCCAGGGTGTGATCCTGGAGACCTGGGATCGAGTCCCACGTCAGGCTCCCTGCATGGAGCCTGCTTCTCCTTCTGCCTGTGTCTCTGCCTCTCTCTCTCCGTATCTCATGAATAAATAAATAAATAAATAAAATCTTTAAAAAAAATAATTATGAACACAGGATCTATGAAAAGAAAAAAAAAGATTTTTAAAAGATTTTTATTTATTCATGAGACACAAGCAGAGGGAGAAGTGGGCTCCATGCAGGGAGCCCAATATGGGGCTCGATCTCGGGACCGTGGGATCACACCCTGAGCCAAAGGCAGACACCCAACTGCTGAGCCACCCAGGCATCCCCCCAAAAGGATTTTTATCTGCATGTACATATTACATCAAGGTTAAATTTGCCATGTGTTAGGATTCTGGATCAGTAGTATGAATAATCTGGTGTAACTTTTGAAGCAAATAGTATGTGGTTCTTTTAAAGGAAGCTGAAGGGAGGAAAATTAAATCATTATTATTATTTTTTTAAAGATTTTATTTATTCATGAGAGAGAGAGAGACATAGAGGCAGAGACACAGGCAGAGGGAAAAGCAGGCTCCATGCTCTCTGCCCAACGTGGGACTCGATCCCAGGCCTCCAGGATCACACCCTGGGCTGAAGGCGGCACTAAACCGCTGAGCCACCAGGGCTGCCAGGAAAATTAAATTAATAAATGTTTACTGTATTACTTTGAAGCAGCTGAGTGAGAAAGTTTGAACTGTCTTCTAGAGACTATCATCTTATTTCCCCTAAAGTAACACTCATGTAGTAAGTAAGTTGTCTTGCTGTTTGGGCCAACAAGGGGGAAATAATGATAGACCAAACAATCTGCAGTTGAACTGAATTAACTATTCCGAAAAACAACAAATTATACCTTAAAATAGAAAAATCAGTGTCTGGTATCAATTAGCTTTGTCGAAATACCTTTGATGTAATTTGTAAAATTATTCTTTCTATAAAATATATAATATAAAAAAAAAAAAAAAAACAGATTACCTTGCAAAGTCCAGCTCTCTCCTTAGCAAGCTTCTGCTTCTTTCTTCCTGCAAGAAATGGAGTATTTTCATTTTACCATTATTAAAATGGGAATTAAAAGAAATCAAACGGTGGCAGTTATTCATTCTATTTGCAAAACAATGCTGAGTAGGGCTCTCTTACTTCCTTAGTCTCCTGAATTCTCAGGGTCAGGGTTCTGATCAATGAGCTGTGCATGGACAATATGACATTTCTGGGCAAGAGCTTTTACCTTCCCTTTGGGGCACCAAGATCAGCAATTTTCAAGATGGAGACGATTCCAACAGCTGATTAACTGCCACAAGCAGAGCAAGCCCCGCTCCACAGGGAAACGTAAAACACAAGCAAAGAAGCCATTGCCGTGAGAAACTTTTATTACTGAAATATAACAGATTCAATCTTTCCTGAATGTTGAAAGCTATCTGACATTCCTAAACCAGGTAATGAGAAGGTAGGAGGACAGTGTTCAGAAATGCACTGCAAGATTCTTGACTCCTGCTGGCTGACGAAAAGAAAAAACTTCTGCCTACACTCTTGCTCAATTTTTGGTCTTTTGATTTGGAAAAAAACTACGTATCTCCAAAGTGAGTGACATTAAAAATTTTAAAACCCTTAAGCCAAATCAGTAAAAGACCCTAACAGTATCTTAAGTTGCTATTTAATGGGACCCCCGGTTGGCCTCAGTTAAGCGTCTGACTCTGGGTTTCTGGCTCAGGTCATGATCTCAGGATTGTGGGATGGCCCAAGTCAGGCTATGCACTCAGGACAATACAACTGTCCCTCTTAGTTCACCTCTGCTCCAAGCCCCCACTTGCATTCACGCGTGCTCTCAAAATCTTTTAAAAATGTTTTCAAAGGGGGCAGCCCGGGTGGCTCAGCAGTTTAGTGCCACCTTCAGCCAGGGTGTGATCCTGGAGACCTGGGATCAAGTCCCAAGTCGGGCTCGCTGCATGGAGCCTGCTTCTCCCTCTGCCTGTGCCTCTGCCTTCCCCCCTCTCTCTCAATAAATAAATCTTAAAAAAATAAAATCTTAAAAATTTTTTTTCAAAGAAAAAAAAATTGCTATCTAATGATATGCTCCATGTGAAAGGGTGTTAGCACAGGGGAAGCAGGAACATCGTTTATATCCCAGCTCTTAGTGTCAGTGAGACCCTGGGCAAGTTACGGTAACTTGTCCCTCACTTTCCTCATATGTAAAACTGGCCCGAGAATGGTACATGCTTCAGAGTTGTTGTGAAAATGAAATTAGTTCAACCATGTATTTTTTAATATGGTCTAGTTTACAATGTGCCATATGAGGAGTCGATAATGGTCTCAAGTAAGCATCTGGTATTGAGATAGTTCACTACCAGCAACTCAGCTGAAGTTGTGCTATGCTAAATACCTACAGTAAGTTTCCCTAGTCACAGTGATGTGGAGATTGTGGCATAGCTAAGAAAGGTTAAGGCTCTAATACTTATTACCTCAGCGACTTTAGCAAATCTCTTAAACTCTCTAAAGATAAGGCATGTTTAACTTTACTGTGAGGAACAAAAGCTTCAGAAAACAAGGGCAGCCCTGGTAGCTCAGTGGTTTAGTGCCACCTTCGGCCCGGGGCATGATCCTGGAGACCCAGGATCGAGTCCCACGTCGGGCTCCCTGCACGGAGCCTGCTTCTCTGCCTCTTTCTCTGTGTCTCTCATGAGTAAATAAAAAAATCTTAAAAAAAAAAAAAAAAGAAAACAAGCAAATGTCCACTGAAAACCTTAATGTATTCTACAAATCCAAGTCTCAATATATGACTAAAGAGACAGTGACCTGTCCACCTAACTGCAGGGAGAGGAGTTAATTTATTGTGGTCCAGGAAACTTTTCTCTTCTACCCTTACAAACTGGGTTTAACCACACCAGTACCTCTTGCCAACTCGAACCCCGAAAACTTCTAAAGTGCTACCACTCTAAGGATTAAATTCTAGCTGCTTCAACAAAGAAATATACATTAAATAGGCTGATCTTATATGTAATTTTGAAGACTGCCTATTTTTCTAACAAACTACCTTTCATGGGTGTTCATCTTCAGGCAACTAACTGTGGGGACACAGAACACATAATATTCTATCTTCAATTTGCTTAAGGGTATCCTTAGGCACAGAATAATGCTACTATACTATATTAATTACTAAATATCACTACTGCTACACAGAAGCAGCAGACCTGAAGGCAAAGGAACAATGAGAAGTTGAGGGAAGTACTCAGCAAGTTTTAGATGCCACGTGCCAGACACTATTATAAAGGCTATTAATTTGCTTGCTTGATCCTCACAGTAACACTCAAACAAGTACTACTATGAGCTCCATTTTACAGATGAGAACGTTTACCAAGGTCGTAACTATTAAGCAGGGAGAGGGACAATTCAAAGCCAAGCAGATGAACTTCAGAACACGTGTCCTCAAACATTATTCTGTATCGCCTCCATATGCTAGAGGGAAGCTGTAACAATGCTGACCGACAATACGACTCCATCTTTGGCCTTCCATCTTGTTCACATGTGCACTGGCTGACCTCTCTGGAGACTTTGTGTTCCTGGTCCCTTGGAGTTTCATGTACATACCCTAGAAAGGCCCAAGGCCACAATGGGGCAGTCTTTCTTTGGCCTTCCATGAATCTGTGAGAGAGAACACAGCATTTCTTCTTCCTGACACAGGCAGTGCCACAATATCTAATGAAAGGTTAGCTGTCATTTGGGTGCATGCAAATCCTCTGAGGTGTGGGCGAACCTTTTAATCTTGCAACAATGCCATTTCTGTTAATGCCCTCACTCTATAAAATCTGTGGACTTAGGTCTGGACTTTGTGGAGAGCAACTGTGCAGCCGGATTGTCATCTGCCCACCCCTCCCCTTGCAAAATAAGCTGCAAAAACCTGTAAAGTGTATGGAGTCATCAGCTTCATTTTTCAGCCACAAAGTATCTTCTCAGTTTGGGAGATACTTTATTATCCTTCCACTACCTTCTATCCCTTCTTCTTCTTCTTCTTCTTTTTTTTTTTTTTTTTTTTTTTTTTTAAGATTTTACTTATTTACTCATGAGAGAGACAGAGAGAAGGGGAGGGGGCAGAGACACAGGCAGAGGGAGAAGCAGGCTCCATGCAGAGAGCCCAATGCAGGACACGAACCCAGGACTCCAGGATCACACCCTGGGCTGAAGGCAGATGCTAAACCACTGAGCCACCCAGGGGTCCCTCCTTCTATCCCTTCTAACAGAAGTGAACACATTCCCATAAAAAGAAAAGGGACCTCCAAAATGAACATGGCAAGTTAGTGGAATAAACAGAATTTGCTAAGCCAGATTTCTGGAAAATGACAAAAATAATAATGAAACCCACTAGAGAGAAACTTAGTTTCCATTACTATCAATCTTATAAATTTTTTTTTAATTCAGTGGAGAGTGATTGTGTTTGAATGTCTGACTGATACCAATACCAAATTTAAGACTGATTAGTTGCTTTAATTTCTAGCATAAGATTAAATTTCTAGCTTTAGTTTCATAAAACAATTTACTTGTTATTTTATCAGTATATTATACTATCCCTGTAATAAGGGAAGAATACTAATAGACTGAAAAACCATGGAATTACACATTCAATGAGTAAAATCAAGCCTTGACTCAGTTATTACCTAGAAATTAATCCCAAGTGCTACTATATAAACCTAACAAGTTAAAACAGATCTTGTCTACTTTCAAACATACACATAAAACATGAACTTACAGATTGCAGAATCACTCTGAATAAAAATTTTACTTCCTAAAGAAAGTATCAACAAATAATTATATTTATAAACATTCTTTCACATCCATTTATTACCACATGCCAGGGACCGTACTAAAGTCCCTACATACTAGAACATTTCACAAAAGAGGGAAATGAAAGTTTTAGTCGCTTGCCCAAGGTTACTCATCATTCAAGGCTGACCACTGAAATCATTAGGCCACTAACTCCAGGAAAAAAAAAAAAAAATTATGGACTGAAGATGATGGAAAAGGGACTTTGAAAATAATCTCCCAATTTGTCTAAAATGACAGCTCTTACGGTTTCCTCAACCAAAAATTAGTTTTCTCAAGGTTTCTAATGACCAGATTACAGTGTTTCCAGAGGAAGAAAAGCTTAATCCATTCTTTACTAAGCTCTGTAGCCAAACCACCACCACCATCCCTCCAACTAATATTGAAACTACCCGAAAATGATCTAAATTTCTAGCTATGCTTAGAGCCAGCATTTCTGGAAGGGCTTTCTCTTGTCGGCAATGATGGTGAGTGCTTCACACAGCGTCTTCACAAAAACAACCAGAGGCAGGGGATATTACCTGATTTTACCAGCTATGAAAATCAAGATTGGGATCCCTGGGTGGCGCAGCGGTTTGGCGCCTGCCTTTGGCCCAGGGCGCGAGCCTGGAGACCCGGGATCGAGTCCCACATCGGGCTCCCGGTGCATGGAGCCTGCTTTTCCCTCTGCCTATGTCTCTGCCTCTCTCTCTCTGTCTGTGACTATCATAAAAAAAAAAAAAAAAGAAAAAAAAAGAAAATCAAGATTAAGCAAGTTTAAAATTACACAGCTGATCTATGACTAACCCAAGCCTGGAAAAATGAGTGTCTGAATCCAAAATGGCTTTCCTTCCATTAATCTATCTAACTGTAAATAAGATAAATTCTCTGTATCCCTTCCCTCCCAAAACATATGACAGCTAGAATTAGATGTCATGTTCTAGATGATTTAAGATCATCTTATGCCCCCAAGAGGGTAGGTCACTAGCCACGTGGGGCTTCTGAACACTTGAAATATCTTACTAGAGCTTAATTAAATGAGGATAATCACACCTTCATACCTTCTGGGCTTTAATACCTTACGTATCAATCTTATTTTTAAGATTCATTTCTTTTAGAGAAAGTACACAAGTGTGGGGAGGGGCAGGGGGCAAAGGAGGGCAGGGAGGTAGACTCCGCGCTCGAGAGGGAACTCACGACCCTGAGACCATGACCTGAGCTGGAACCAACAGCTGGATGCTAAACCCGCTGACCCACCCCGGTGCCCCTCAATTTTAATTTTAGAGATTATTTTGACTGAGCAACCTAGATAAGTCATAAAAATATTTCTTATCCAACAAATTTACTCTTCCACTGTTGCTAATACGGAGGCCTTCGAAATGTAAAGACCACGAAGGTCTTGGTGACACGATTTCCCTCATGAAAACTCGCTTAAAAGATGTCGCAGGTATGAAATAAGACTGAACCACATGGGAAGCGCAGCCCTTTGGACTCCCCTGCAATTTCTATAGCATTCACTCATATCTTGGAAGCCTTTTTAGGGAAGCTACCAAGAGGGTTTAAGAATGCGGCAACGATACCGTTGATGTACGGATCCGGTGTCGGGCACCGATTCGCAAAATACAAAACACACGACTCTCGAGTTACATAGAGCGGTTCAAAGGAGAGAGTCCCCCCATCCCCCCCCCCCCCCCCGAATGACACAATCGACCGTGCATTCCGACGGCAAGCGGTCGGGGAACACAAAATGGGAAAAAGCGTCGGTCCAAAATGGAGGGACCCGTGCAGGTCGCCGGGGGCGGGCCAGGGGCCAGGGGCGGCGGCGGCGGCGGCGGCGGCCCGGGGCAGAGGACCCACTCACGTTCTCGAAGCCTGTTCTTGAAGTTGGGGTCACTCCGCCTCTTACGGTCGAAGTAGATGCAGTACCCGATGAAAAGAGCCCCGCAGACACCGGCGGCGATGGCGCTGTTCCGGCCCACCATCTTCCCTCCACCGAGGAGCAGGGCGAGCGCGGCGGCGGCGGGGCCCGCGGAGCAGCAGTTGGCGCGACCCCTCGGCGCGGACCACGCCGCTACGACCTGACGCTCGCCGCGAAGGGCGCGGAAAGGCCGAGCGCACGCACTTCCGGGCCCAGCAGCGCGAGGCCCTGCGCGAGGCCGCGGCGGTGCCTGAGCCGCGGTGGTGCCTGAGCCGCGGCGGTGCCTGAGCCGCGGCGCCCGCGCCGTCTCTGCGCCTGCGCGGGGGCCTACGCGCGGTCGCCCAGCGCCTCCGGGCCGGGCGTGCGTCGCTGTCGGGGTTTGCTGGTGGCCTCGCGCTGCTGTTAGAGCCGCAGAGAGTGACGTAGCAAGGTGGCGCGTGGCTGCGCGGCACGCACTCAGGACTCTGCAGCTGACACGCGTGCTTGTTCAGACAAAGGTGGAAGGGGCTGACGACAGATGCTTCGTCTTACTCTTCTATAAACGAGGCAACCTGTGGCTCTTTTGATTAGGACAGAATTTGCTTTTCAAGTTCACTCACATCCGCTGTGCAGCAAGCAACATAATCTAGTGATTCGGTGTCAAAAGAACATTGCAGTATACTCTCAGGAAGGGAGGAAGAAAATGAAGCTGGACACTTCCTGGAAAAATAACGGAGAAAGGAGATTGAAAAAAATTGAAAACATGAGTCGTCTTACAGTCACTGGCAACATGGTTGTTTAAGACAAAACCTTGACCAGAAAGCATAGAAAACCGGTAAATTGAGAGGGGTGGGCACCTGGGTGGCTAAGGGGCTAAGCATCCGCCTGTGGCTCAGATCGTGATCCCATGGTTGTGGGATCGAGTCCCACACGGGGTTCCCTGCCCAGTGGGGAGCCTGCTTCTTTCCCTCTGCACCCCCACCCCGTCTCTCATAAACTAATAAAATCCTTACAAAAATAGAGAGGGGTAAGAGAAGGCATATACAGGGTTGTGTAATAAACGTGAGGGATCCTTTTGAACCCTTGAAGTGACAGCAATGCTCTTACCTTGAGCCCTTGACAAGACTATGCTGAGAAGCCTCCTGATGGGGCTGGCCAGGCCAGAGGGATCAACCATGTGGTTAGAGGGTTGGGGCTTTGATCCAGGTGACATCCCTGGGGAGGGCAAGGGATTGATTACAGGGGAGGAAGCTGGAGATTGAGTTGAACTTCATGGCCCATGGCTGACATAATGAGACCAAATAAAAACTCAAGACCCAGAAGCAGCTGAGCCTCCTAGGTTGGCAATACTCTATGTGATAATACACCAGTGTGCCCTGTGCTAGGTAGGAGGGTGAAGTTTTTTGGACTCCATTGGGAGGGGACGACAAAACCTTCCCAGACTTCTCCATGTCTTTCCCTGTGACTGGTTTGTACTTCTTTTGCTATAATAAAATTGTAATTTTAAAGTATAACATGTTCCTGGGGCACCTGACTGGCTCAGCCAGAGGAACATGAGACTCTTGATCTCCTAATTGTGAGGTCCAGCCCCATGTTGGGTGAAGAGCTTACTTAAATAAAACTTAAAAAAAAAAAAAAAAAAGTGTAACATGTTCCTGAATGAAGTCCTTATAGCTAAATTGAACCTGAAGGGGTAGTGGAAACTCCCAAACTAGTAGCCAGCTGGTCATAAAGTGACCTGGAGGACCCCCCCGCCCCCCAGCCAAATTTTTGTCTGGTGTCTGAAGGCAATCTTGTAGAAAACTGTGCTCTTAACCTATGAAGCAGACTTCATAACTCTGGATAGTTGGTATCAGAAGTTATTGCAAGGGTACTTATAGGAACATTTAGCTGGAGGCCCTAACCTAGGCCAGGAAAGCCCTCATGCTTAAGTGACGATGAACTTGAGACCCTATGGAAGACTGGAAATTGGACCAAAGGTATGCATTGCCTGGACTGGGGTGGAGGATGGGGAATGGTGTGCATTATGTACCAAAGCAAAGCAAACAATTGAGATTTACACAGAAGAGAGTAACACAAAAAGCTTTCCCTTATGCACTGCACGCATACATTCTGATTTTTCTGTTCCAAAACGCTGTCAGTCTCAGCTGTTAGAGGTATACCCTGAGCCTCAGGTATGTTGAAACAGAAGACTTATCCAAGGCCACACAGATGACATGAGGACTAGCACTCCAGCCTCTTGAAAACAGACTATATGGCCATTAGATTATGACTCCTGAATGAATGAAGAACTATCCCTGTATTGTGCATAGTAAGTAAACCTGAGGTAAATGTTCAGGTCAGACCTATGACATAAAGTAGACCAGGTAGTATGTTTATAGAAAGCATAGTTTGAGCAACATCACCCTTTTGTCCCTTAAGCACTCTACATTTTAAAACACCTGTTGTAAAACACGAGCACAGAAGAATCCTGAAACAGAAACAGCCTGGAATCCCCTATGCACTTGTTTGTGAGTCAAATCCTTACTGGGTTGTAGAATACCCTCAGTGGATCATAACTAGTGTTTGTTATTAATAAAATAGGATTTAAAATATCAGGAAGTGGGGCATCTGGCTTTTGGTTTTGGCTGAGGTCCTGGATCAGGCTCCCCGGTCAGTGCAGAGTCTTCTTGAGATTGCTCTTCCTTTCCTTCTGCCACTCCCTCTGCTCACACTGTCTCTCTCTCTCTCTCAAATAAATAAATCTTTAAAAACATACACAGATCAGAAAACAACATGTGTAGTAAGGACAAGTACTGTCATGTGCAACTTTCATGTCAGTTAAATATATCCATGTTTGTACTGGTTGCAAAGTAAAGTTAAAGCTACTACAACAGATCATAATCAAAAACAATGATAATGCTGCTCTAGTCCATGCCCCTTACTTCACCAATCAAGATATTTAGATGAAGAGGTTGAGAGGAAGGGTCCCACGTTATGCATACACAGCCCCAGAGCTTGATCAAGAACCAGATGCCCAGGCAGCCCTGGTGGCGCAGCAGTTTAGTGCCGCCTGCAGCCCAGGGTGTGATCCTGGAGACCTGGGATCGAGTCCCACGTTGGGCTCCCTGCATGGAGCCTGCTTCTCCCTCTGCCTGTGTCTCTGCCTCTTTCTCTCTCTCTCTCTGCGTCTCTCATGAATAAATAAGATCTTTAAAAAAATAAAAATAAATAAATAAAGCCCTTACATGAACCATTAAAAAAAAAAAAAAAGAACCAGATGCCCCTATGCTCCTGTCCAGGGCTCTTTACATAAAAACCTAGAGACCAAAAGGAGCACTCTACGTTAAAGACTAAAATTATACAAACTTATATGTACACTGTAAATTATACATAATATAATGTATACCAATATATACACTATAAGATACAAGAAGATTATACACCATATAGTCTTTACCTACAGTGATAGTCTATAAAGTCTATAGGCAATGTATCTTTATGTAAGTTTAACTGAAACATATGGAAAAATGCTTAAGATTATCAAGTAGTATTTACTGAACCATACTTATGAAAAACTAGATGCTAAGATGATGCTAAACATGAAATATCTACTCTCTGGATACAGGAAAATAAGAGCTCTAATTTCTACAAATTATATTTTAACCTAGTAGGTTTTCCTGGTGCTATGCCCAAAAGGCAGGATTTTAAAAATAATCCATAATGGGGCACCTGGGTGGCTCAGTTAAGCATCTACCTTCAGCTCAGGTCATGATCACAGGGTCCTGGGATTGAGCTCCACATCAGGCTCTCTGCTCAGTGGGAAGCCTGCTTCTCCCTCACCCTCTCCCTGCTCCTCCCGCAGCTTGTACTCTGTCAAATAAATAAAAAATCTTACGGATGCCTGGGTGGCTCAGTGGTTAAGTACCTGCCTTTGGCCCAGAGTGTGATCCCGGAGTCCCAAGATTGAGTCCCACATCCGGCTCCCTGCATGGAGCCTGCTTCTCTCTGCCTATGTCTCTGTCCCTCTCTCTCTCTCTGTGTCTCTCGTGAATAAATAAAAATCTTAAAAAAAAAATCTTAAAGTAAAATAATCAGTAATAACTCACTGTTTCTCAATCCCCTCACCTACCTAAGTGATACACATAAGACTCAGCACTCCTGGATTTCTCCCACCCCTCCCTCCTGGGCACAGAGGCCGCTTGGTAAGTTCTGTGAGTGGGCCAACATCTACAGCATAGGCTTGAGTCCAAGGAAAATGAAATGGTATTCTCTCTCTTGTTGAATTTTATGACTTATTTACCATATTTCATTAGAAAATATCCTTTAAATGGGGTTTTTTGAATGACTGTTTCATTCTATTGCATGACACTAATTTAAGAATACCAAGTTTTCCTGGAAGAATATTTGTTCAAATTAAAAAACAGAAATAAAAGTTGAAATCTGCTTGACAAGACAGTTTCCCAAGGACTTCAATAACAAGTTTAATTACTGGTTAAGAAATCAAAGCAACAAGTCATATAAAATCCTTGGGTTTATTACTACTAGGTTGATGAAATAAAATAGAAACCCAGAACTCCCCTTTTCACAAGTTCAAGAGAAAGGATGAAGAACGAGTGGCTATTATATAACAGCCCTTAAAACCCTTTCTTCTTAGGGACTGGGGTTTGTATTAGATCAGTATTCCAACTCTGTCTAGGTCAGCTAGTATTAAAGTGTGTATTTTTTAATTTACTCACTTTATTCTCATCTCAATTCTTGAAATAACCATCTGAAGTGTTAATTACATATTTCTAACTTACACTAATACATAACCACTAAAATTCTAAGTGTTTACCCTAAGTCTAAAATCATCCCTTATACCATCAGCAGAAACACATAATAATCATGGTGACTAATCTGCCTACATCCTAAAACAAAGGCTTCAAAGATGTTATTACAATGTGAATAGAATGAAAAGGTTTCCACGTTTCACACGCACCATCCATAAAAAACTGAAACTCAATTCATGGGTTTACCACACTTTTATTACCAGTACTCAGCAGGAACTAAATAATCTTCAGGTGGTTACTTCTGTTTTTTCTGTTTCTTAGTGTGTCCACTTTTCTTTTGTCCTTTCTTCTTCTTCTTCTTAATGAGAACAGCTTTTTCTCCAATAAACAAATTTTTACACAGTCCTACATTTTTTGAAGCGGAATTAAGTCCCTCCTTAGGTTTACCAACATTCTTCAAACTGGGATTTGAATTTGGTTTTAATTTTTCTTTATTAACAGAACGCATGACTCTCAGTTTTCTTCCCATCAGTTCAGAATTATTTAATTTCAGAGCAAGATGAACAGCATCTGTATTCTGCAATAAAAATCAATATATTAATTTCTACCAGAAAATCCTCTGCCAAGAAACTAGTAAAATTCTGACTTGAATGGATTAGAACAATTTTTAAGCTTGCTGACAGACAGAAACCCCTCCCATTTCCATATCCAGGAGATTCGATCCCATGGGTTTCAACAACTGTCCTTGAAGTGTCGTGTTCACCATGCTCCTCATGAGTTTTCCCCCAGGAAGCACTCAGCTGCCTTGTCACAGTCAGGTAAATCACAATTCGACAGGCTTCATTTTTCTCATTGTAAAACGGGAGTTTCAGCCAAGATTAGTCATGTGCAATCTTCTAAATCAATGAACCTCCTCTTGTGTTAGTTGACTTGAGAGAAGGGAAGTCTGAGACGCTGAACTAGATGCCTTGCAGGATTTTGTTTATATTCCAAGTTCTATTACTTTTCTAGTGTAATATAGAACCACTAAATGCTAACAATCCTGAATATTCATATTTGTTAAAGGACCTTACAAACTTATCAAGCAATAGTAGACAGAAGAGAAAGTGAGGTAACTCCAATGCAGTAATGATGGAAACAAAAGGCTGTGACAACCTTTCTCAAAAGCTACCTCATAATAAAACATAGCAAGAGTATTAAACATGGTCACGTCTCTTTTTTTTTTTTTACGTCTCTTTCATGACAGAGCAGAAAGCTAGCTGAGGACAAAGCACAAGCGGATTCCCAGGTGGGATATGTGTGACATTCCTCAGGCATTCCTTGGGTGCCCTTAAACTAAGGGAAGGGAAAAACAAATGGTTAACTGATAGGGATGACAGTCCTGTAAGTATGAGTGTCCATCAGTTTACAAACGTCTTAGTGATTTAGGAGGAAAAAGCATTCTTATCAATCGCCTAACACCCAGAGACCCACAGACTCAATTTCCTGGAGCCTTAACATCACCTTCCCCTCCACAAGGATGTGGGAAACAGAGGAAAAAGGGAATGTAAATAAAATTAAAATAGTTTATAATCTGTGGCCCATTGACAAATACTTGAAATAGGCAGAGTATAATGTTCCTCCAGGGAATTCTCAACTCTTTTAATTTTTAATGCCTACCAGAGGGAAAAACAAACTCCCTTAGCTTGACAATAGCCAGGCCTCCAGTATCCGAGTCTTCTTTAGCATATTAAAGTCCTTTTGGAAACCTCCCTTTGTCCTTAGCTCCCCTAAGTCCCAAGTATAAAATCAAGTCACCCCTCACACTTAAAATGCAGCCCTTTCTGTCCATGGGTCCTGTCCCCGTGCTTTTAATAAAATCACCTTTTTGAATCAAAGACAGCTCAACAATTCTTCCTTGGCCTTCAGCTCTGGACTCCAACACCAACACTCCAAAAACTACGTCATTTGGTGCCCAACATGAGGTATGTCTTCTTTTCATCTGGACTGAGACTCAGCGCAAACTTGGGGAGTCCTTTCACTTCTCATCTTTTACTCTCATTTCTTTTTTTTTTTTTTTAATTTTTATTTATTTATGATAGAGAGAGAGAGAGAGAGAGAGGCAGAGACACAGGCAGAGGGAGAAGCAGGCTCCATGCACTGGGAGCCCGATGTGGGACTCGATCCCGGGTCTCCAGGATCACGCCCTGGGCCAAAGGCAGGCGCCAAACCGCTGCGCCACCCAGGGATCCCCTCCCCCTTTTTTTTTTTAAGACTTTTATTTATTTATTTATGAGAGACACAGAGAGAAACAGAGACACAGATAGAGGGAGAAGCAGGCCCCTCACAGGGAGCCCGATGTGGGACCCGGGCTGGGATCATGCTCTGAGCCTACTGGGCTGAAGGCAGAGGATCCATTGCTGAGGCACCCAGGCGTCCCCTTTACTCTCATTTCAAGGGCTTTTCAAGGAATATGGTCTCACTGGAACACTTTCATGCTAATTGTTCAAGTTGCAATCTTCTAGCCTCTGGCTAACTCACGAGAGGAGAAAGCCTGCCTTTTGGCTAAAAGTTAAGCACCCTGGATAAAAAGAGCCCTAGAAACTTGATGCTGTCTTTATTCCTGTCCTCATACAAAGTTGTCTAGGGGATGCCTATGTGGCTCAGTGGTTGAGCGTCTGCCTTTGGCTCAGGACTCGATCCTGCAGTAGAGTCCCGCATCAGGTTCCCTGCATGGAGCCTGCTTCTCCTTCTCCTTCTGCCTCTGTCTCTGCCTATCTCTCACTCTCTCTCTCTGTGTATCTCATGAATGAATCAATCAATCAATCAACCAATCATCTTAAAAAAGTTGTCTCTCTTGGGCACAGGACAGCCACGTAGGTGACTAGCATAGCTGCCAATCTTAAGATTCCCATGTAAAGGTTCCTCCTTACTAGTCTATGTGATCCCCTCCAAATCTCTTATCTAGCAGCTTCTTGCCACGAGACCTCCACTGGAGCCAGCCACAACCTGTACCCAAATGAATTAAAACCCAACCAGGGAAGGTTTCCTAGGGAAGTTGGTTGTAAATACCACGTGTTGAAATGTCACTTAGATCATGATGGATTTCAATCTTTTTCCACTTCATGGAAGGTGGAAATTCCGAGATTTAATACCTTACATATTCAGTACCTAAAATATTATTTACTAACATTAATATGGAGAAAGAGTGAACTGGAATGACTTTTGGTGAGGTATAATGACAGGAACGATAGTCTATCATGGCAGGTTCTGAGTTTAGGTTTCTGAAGATGTAATCTGAAGGTGACAGTGAGTTGTGTCTGAATGATGAAAGAGCAGTGACAGCCTGTCCAGTGCATTTCAGAGAACAGTGACAATCACTAGTCTCCCATACCTCAAAGAGTACGTAACCGAATCCTCTGCCAACTCCAGTAACTCGGTCTCTCACAATCCTTACTGCCACGATACTCCCACAATCCAAAAAGTGTTCCTCAACCGCAGATTCTTCAACTTCTAAAAAGAAATTCAGTCAGAAATATAAGTAAGAACAGGATTGCCTTAGAAAGTTGGAGATGTTTAATAATGTAGCAAGTTAACATAATACAGCTAATATAGTGAGCCCCATGAAAATTAGTCACATTATATTCCATACTTTTTTAAGTTAGTCTTAAAGCAAAACATCGTTATTATTTAGTTATTATTTTCCTGTTATTTTAATGATAAACAGGTGCTTTATTGGTTTAAATGAACTTACTGTACGGGAGATTTCCCACAAACACTGATCTCTTGTCCCTCTGAAACATAAAGAGAATAAAAATAACTAGAGCAGCAAATGGAAGCCATCCTAAAATGCACTCTTTCTCTCGCCCCACATATCTGACAGGTCTCCATTTCCTGATTTATTTATTTTTTTTTAAGATTTTATTTATTCGAGAGACAGTGAGAGAGAAAGTAAGAGAGCGAGCACAAGGGGGAAGAGGGAGAAGCAGGCTCTCTGCTGAGCAGGGAGCCCGACAAAGGGCTCGATCCCAGGACCCTGAGATCATGACCTGAGCCAAAGGCAGAGGCTTAACCAACTGAGCCACCTAGCCGCCCCCTCCACCTCCTGATTGAACTCATACCAGTCCTCTATTTGATTGTTTCTTCCTTCTTCCCGCTCAAAGTGAGTGAGCATAAGAGGAAGTAGTTATTTTTTTTTTTTTTTTATCACAGCTAACACAAACACATGGCCATGCTCAAAAAGGGCATGCTAGATTAGAAACTGTCTCTGTACCGGGCCAGACAGCAGGTATGCCAGGCTTGGCCAGCCGTGTGGTCTCTGTTGTAACTACCCCACCACCCCTGCCATCCACCCCCGCCATTAACATGTAACCTAATGTATATGGTTGTGTGCTATTAAGACTTTACTTAAATAACACAAGCAGCAGATGGATTTGGCCCTCAGGATGGGTCAATGGTCAAAGCCAGAGAGGTCATTTCTTAGCCATGGTAATGCACCCTCTGTTCCTGTGGTGAGCCCTTACAACGTAGCCTTTGCTCACTGTGAGAGATCTTATAAACTGCAAATCTGGGCAGGTTGCTCCTGCATTTAAACCTGTGGGACTGCTCCTGGATAAAATCCAGACTCCTCAACACGGCAGGCCACTCTTCGTGATTTGGCCTCTTCCTAGTTCTTCAACAGCAACTCTTAACTGCTGTTCCTCCTCACACTCTACCTCTAATAACTGTATCAAGCTCTTGCCGGTCCGAAGCCAATTAAATTTTGGCCTCCACTACATATACTATTTAAAATTTCTTGGGCCTAGATAACACGGACTCATCTTTCAAGTTTGACAGAGCACCTGTTCTCCTGGAAGCCCTCCTTTGTCCCTTCTTGCTGGCACCTCAAGTGTCCCTATCCTAAGCTGCCAAAGCATCTGGTGTACTTATCATAAAATAGAGCCACAATCAGCCTGTCTGTTTTGTCTTCACCTTTATACTGTGAACCTCTAGAGAAGTGAGACTGTATCTCAGCACTGCATGCCTGACATAGAGTAGGGACTCAAAAACTGTTTAAGGAGCAGTTTACCTTTCTCAATCTCAGTATGTGAAAGAACATGTCAGCCCCAGTGATCTCCAATATCCCTTCCAGGGTAACTCTCTCTAATTGCTTGATCTAGGAGTGGTGGCTGGAAGCTGTTGACTGAGGTCCTTGTGCCACTCTGGGCACCAACACTATACCACAAAAGGCAAAAATGTTTCCTTCTCAGCTTCCTCACGCTCACTGCTGATTCCATTCCTCTCCTAGCAAAACCTCAGAAGAAAACGTTTCATTTTATGAGACTCTAGTTAAGTTCTTTTTTTTTTTTTTTTTTAATTTTTATTTATTTATGATAGTCACAGAGAGAGAGAGAGAAAGGCAGAGACACAGGCAGAGGGAGAAGCAGGCTCCATGCACCGGGAGCCTGACGTGGGATTCGATCCCGGGTCTCTAGGATCGCGCCCTGGGCCAAAGGCAGGCGCTAAACCACTGCGCCACCCAGGGATCCCTCTAGTTAAGTTCTTTACACAACTCAAGTACTACTTACAGATGAAGTCTCAGATGCAAGATCAACTCTAATACGAAATCCATCTGCAATTTGGGCACCGTTTCTGTATTATAAATACGAAGGGGAAAATGGCTGTTAAAAATAAGCACCGAATATTAACTGTAATATTCACTCTAAAGTCAAACCAAAGAATAACACATGTACTCACACAATCACTTAAATACAATCATTCTGTTCAAATCTCAAAGAGATAAAATTACCTTTTCAAGGCTTTTGTAGCAGAGCTCTCATCCTTAAACACAACATAAGCATTAATATATTTCTGATCAGGATGAATTTTACGTCTATACAACAAGAAAAGACAATATAAAAGCTATTAATCTCAAAGTCACTAAAAAAATACATAAGCATTAATATATTTCTGATCAGGATGAATTTTACGTCTATACAACAAGAAAAGACAATATAAAAGCTATTAATCTCAAAGTCACTAAAAAAATACAGCTTATTTCCTTCTCACTTTCAATCAACACCTATGACAAGAATTCCTGGGGGGAAGTTTCACCTCTCTCTCTCTTTCTCTTTTTTTAAAGATTTTATTTATTCGTTCTGAGAGACAGAGAGAGAGAGAGAGAGAGAGAGAGGGAGAGACACAGTCAGAGGGAGAAGCAGGCTCCATGCAGGAAGCCCGATACAGGACTTTGATCCCGGGTCTCCAGGATCACATCCTGGGCCAAAGGCAGGTGCTCAACCGCTGAGCCACCCAGGTGTCCCAGTTTCATCTCTTTTAATAACTACTTAATAACAACTCAAAAAATCACACACGACTTATACAGCTATTGGACAAAACATGTAACCTGTGCCTCCTTATTAGTCATCACTACAAGAGAGCAAGCAAGGCCACCCATGCAATGCTACAAGGCTAGAAATGATCATCTTAGCTGCAGCTCTGTACTTAACACACATATAAGTAGGTGTGACTGCCAACTTGATTCGTCTTACTGTAAAATAAAAACTACACAAATGTGTATAGCTTAGAGAAATATCAAAGATCAATACCCTTGCAGCCATTGTCCACCCCAAAGCCTCTCTCTGTGCCTCCCCTCCTCCAAAGGTAACCCCTCCCCCCCACTTTTACAGAAACCACCTCCTTGCATGTCTACGTGATTTTGTTACTCAAGTGTGTACTCTTTGATTATACTTTGGTCTTGTCCATTTGGGGACTCTGGAAGTCTTTTGAGTCTGGTTTAGTCTGTAGGATTCCCCCCCATCTCCTTTTGTTTTCTAAGACTTTATTCTCTCTTGGCAGAGAGAGCAAACGAGTTGGGAGAAGGTCAGAGGAAGAGGCACAGGCAGACTCCCCACTAAGCAGGAAACCCGACGGGGCTCGATCCCAGGACCCCAAGATCTCAATCTGAGCCGAAGTCAGACACTTAACAGACTGAGCCATCCAGGTGCCCCTGCAAGGATTCCACTTTTCTCTCTCTTTTTTAATAAAGATTTTATTTATTTATTTATTTATTTATTTATTTATTTATTTATTTATTTATTATTCATTCATTCATTCATTCATTCATTCATTCATTCATCCATTCATCCATTCATTCCCAAGAGACATAGAAAGAGAGGCAGAGACACAGGCAGAGGGAGAAACAGGCTCCATGCAGAGAGCCCAACACAGGACTCGATCCTAGAATCACTCCCCGAGCCAAAGGCAGACGCTCAACAACTGAGCCACACAGGCGTCCCTCTCTCTCTTTACCTCACTGTTCAACCTAGTGAAATTTCCAAAGCCTGGATTTTGTTGAATGCAAGCTAACAATATAATTCAATGTGTACCTCTGTCCTTGCGATTTCTTGGCAAATTGGCAGCCAGATCCAGAGGTATGATCAGACTCAGACTGCACCCCTTTGTCAGGACTAGAGGTAGTGCTGTGTTCTTTCAACGGGAAACATGTCATGACTAGTTTTCACTCTTAGTAACTGCAGTTATTGCTGCTCAATGCCTACACCCACTATTTCACTAGGTTTCCAAAAATGGTCATGTAATTTAGATGTGACCAATCAGCAAAAAGGACCTACTAATGACCAGAGATTCTTCTCTGAAGACACGAACCTATTGTTTTTGAAGTAACAAAAACGCTAATAAACGAATGAGTAGCATCAAGAAAGATACTAGGAAACACCAGAGCATTATTCATGGCACTCTGTAATAATATACAACACTATGTGACAATTTTATATTGATAAAACTAGCTATGATTTACTGAATGCCTAATATAATATCAGGTACTGGTTAGACATTTTATGTATTTCATTTAATCTCACATCTCTGACATGGGTGTTACTTTTCTGATTTTATGGATAAGAAAGCTGAGACTCAGAGAAGTGCCATGATCACAAGGCAAGAAGTGGCAAGCCTAGGACTTAAAACACACCTACGTGACTCCAGGGACCCTACTCAGTCTGTGCAACACACATTTGCTGACAACATCCTAATTAGTATGTCCTACAGCAATCCTGGTGTTGTCATGTTTTCATCCTCTCCAAATTCATATACTGAAATCCATTTAATGCCCAATGTGATGGTAATAGAAGGTGAGGCCTTTGGGTGTTGCTAAAGTCATAGGGTGAGATCCTCATGAATGGGGCTAGTGCTCTTAAAAAAAGTACCCCACAGAGCTCCTAGTCCCTTTTTAAATCTTATCTCACAATATAAAATGTGAGGACACAGTGAGAAGGCACTGGCTATGAATCAGGAAGCCGACCCTCACCAGAATGCAACCACGCTGGGACCCTAATCTCTGACTTCCCAGCCTCTGAAACTGTGAGAAAGAAATTTCTATTGTTTATAAAAAGCCATCCAGTCTGTGATATTTTGTTATGGCAGCCCAAATGGACTAGGCCTAATCCCAAGACAACCTAAATGGAAAGTGACTTTAAAAACTCTTAACTGTACTGTTACTTGAGGAGAAAGGATCCTTGGCACAGGGAATAGGAAGGCAAGAATGCAGTTCTGCTCCCTTAGATGTGGCAAGAACATGTTTTGTATCAGGCTTGATAAATTTTTTTTTTTTAAAGATTTTATTTATTTGGGGATCCCTGGGTGGCTCAGCAGTTTAGCACCTGCCTTTGGCCCAGGATGTGATCCTGGGGTCCTGGGATCGAGTCCCACGTCAGGCTCCCTGCATGGAGCCTGCTTCTCCCTCTGCCTGCATCTCTGCCTCTCTGTCTCTCTTCATGAATAAATAAATAAAATCTTTTAAAAAATATTTTATTTATTTTTATTTATGTTTTATTTATTTTATTCATGATAGACATAGAGAGGTTCACAACCTGAACCAGAGGCAGATGCTCAACTGCTCAGCCACCCAGGTGTCCCTTGATAGATGATTTAAAAACACTAATGACATCTAGAAGGTACAAAGCCAAGAATAGCATCACTCTCACCCTAAACAATAAGAAGCCACATAGCCTATAACATTGTAAGCCACCAGAGCTGAAGACAAAGTGAAACCCAGCAGCCTGAACCCTAAGCAAAGATCGGTCCACCTCAAGAGACAGGAAGCAGCTCTGGTTCACAGGACCGGTGCCAGACAAGCGAGTTGGACTGATTTTAGCTAATATTTAATAAACTGCTAAAGCTGAGTGTGGGCTGGTCCTGAAATGGCATCTCTGGAGGCCGCCAACACAGTGGTGCATGCCCATGAGTGGGCTCTGCCAATGTCCCTGGGGAATGACTGAGAGCGGGCGGGAGCCCAAAAGCACCCATGGAGCGTGTGGCTGGAGAAGAGAAGGGCCAAGGCTAGTGTGCAAAGGGCACAAAGCCCCACCAGGATTCTTCTCCCTACAGAGAGGGCTAAGCTGCTAGGGCAGAGGCAACAAACCCTGTCACCTCTAGGGCACAGGGGATATACCCTTGAGGCTGGAAGAATGGAGGCCTCCTGTCACAGTGAGGAGTGGGAAATGGTCTCCAGCACAAGACCCACCAAAGGCATCAGGCAGAGCATGGCTGCTATGAGAGGGAAGACCCCCGGACACACTGACACAGGGACAGACGGGGCCTGCCAGCATCTGCAGCCGAGCCAGGACATCAGTGAACCCCACAGCCACCTGACCAGACCACTAGAAAACAGCACTCTCTACACTGGATTTGCAATAAGATTTGAAACTTCTGCTCTTTAAAAGACACCCCTGGGACACTTGGTTGGCTCAGTGGTTGAGCATCTGCCTTTGGCTCAGGTCATGGTCCCAGGATCCTGGGATTGAGTCCCACATTAGGCTCCTCGCAGAAGCCTGCTTCTTCCTCTGCCTGTGTCTCTGCCCCTCTCATGAATAAAATCTTAACAAAAACAACAAAAAAAGACACCCTTAAGTAAGTTAGCCACAGACTGGGGCAAAATATCCAAAGCATGTACAACAGAAAAAGGTCTTACATTCAAAATAGAGAACTCCATACAACTCAATACTAAGCTGGGGCCCCTGGGTGGCTCAGTCAGTTTAGCATCCAACTCTTGATTTCTGTTCAGATCATGCTCTCAGGGTCATGGGATCAAGCCCCATGTTGGGCTCCACACATGGAGCCTGCTTAAGATTCTGTCTCCCTCTGCCCCTTCCCCATTCTAAAAAAATAAAAATTAAAATAAAAATTAAAAAATAAATAAAATAAAATAAAATAAAATAAAATAAAATGACAAGCCACCAGAAAACGGGCAAAATTTTTCAAATGACACTTCTTCAAATAGATACAAACTGCCAATAAGCACATGAAAAGATAATTGATATCCTTAGTCATCAGCAAAACAGAAATTGAAACCACATGACAGGGATCCCTGGGTGGCGCAGCGGTTTGGCGCCTGCCTTTGGCCCAGGGCACGATCCTGGAGACCCGGGATTGAATCCCACGTCGGGCTCCCGGTGCATGGGGCCTGCTTCTCCCTCTGCCTGTGTCTCTGCCTCTCTCTCTCTCTCTCTCTCTGTGACTATCATAAATAAATAAAAATTTAAAAAAAAGTAGAAAACAGTTTAAAAAAAAAAAAAAAAAAAAAGAAACCACATGACAAACCTTCTGAATGGCTAAAAATTAAATGACTGACAAGTGCTGGTGAGGATGTGACACAACTGGAGTTCTCATACAACTGGTGGGATGTAAAATGCTGCAACCACTTTGGAAATTATCTGGCAGCTTTTAGAAAACTGACATACCCACAAGACCCAGCAATCCCACACCTCCAGATACTTTAGCAAGAAAAATAATTTGTATACCAATGTTTTTAGAACCTGTAATTCATGATAGCCCCAATCCTAAATAACCTAAATATTCATCAAACTGGTGAATGATGAACACATTTTGGTACAGCCACACAATGGAATACTACTGGGCAATAAGAAAAAAAAAAAAAGAAAGAAAGAACAAGCCACTGAACATCCAGCAGCATGAGCGAATCTCAAAATCATCATGCTGAGCAAAAGAAGTAGGTAACAGTTATCTCCTGCATGATGAGTCCATATACATAAAATTCTAGAAAACGCACGCTAACAACAGAGACAGGGAGCAGGTCAGTGGCTGCTTGGGGATGGGGTGGGGAGGCGAAGGCGATGATACAGAGTGATGTTAGTATTCAGTATCTTGACTGTGGGAATGATTTCATGAGCACGTACATACGCTAAATTCATAAAATTGTACATTTTAAATATATGCAGTTTATTGAAGGTAAGTGATGCCTTAATAATGTAGAAACAAAGCCAAAGGAATGGACTATATGAAAAAACAAAGTAAGTTTTACACGGCAAAATCCTCCAAGCAAAATAGCAGCTAAAAATAAGGAGAAATATTCATTAACTCAAATTACTAAAGGCTGATTTCCTTAACATCCACATATCTATGAGAAACTATTCAACAACAAAAAAACGGAAAAATGATGGTCAACAACTCAGATAAGCACAAAAGACTCCTGAATATATGAAAAGATGCTTGTTTCCAAGAGAAGTGCAAATTACAAGTATCATTTTTCACCTATCACTGAAAAGCTAAAAAACCTATATTTTGTAAAGGTGGGAGAATATACATCGGTTACCATCTCTAGGATAGCAGTCAAAATCACAAATGCAAATACATTTTTGACCAAACAATTCCACTACTAGAAAGTTTATCCTACAGATAATTCTCACATGTACAAAATTACATGAAAACAAGGTAATTCAGTCCAGCCTTATTTGTAATGGCCACAAGACTGCCACAACACATCAATGTCCATGAGTGGAGAATTTGCTGACACAAGTTATGGCATACCTTACAGAATACAGAGATGCTCTGAAAAAGAACAGGGGGATAATTTTTACACTGATAAACATCTCCAGTTTATAGTAAGGGGAAAAAAGGAACATGTGGAGGAGTATGCACATTTAATACTACTAAGTCAAAAGTTATGTGTGTGGGGAGTAACATATATATGTGTGTGTATCAGTGTGTAAGTGCATAAAACGTCTCTAGGAGGTTATACAAAAAAGTAAAACCAGTAGCTGCCTAGAGCAGGAAAATGGCTAAGGGAAAAAGTCTAGGAGAGAAACTTTTTACTCCCTTCCTTTTTTTTTTTTTTTTAAAGTAGGGTCCATGCACAGCATAGAGCCCAACGCCAGGCTTGAACTCATGACATGAGCTGAGGTCAAAAGTCAGACAATTGGGGATCCCAGGGTGGCTCAGCGGTTTAGAGCCTGCCTTCGGCCCAGGGCGTGGTCCTGGAGTCCCGGGATCGGGTCCCACATCAGGCTCCCTGCGTGGAGCCTGCTTCTCCCTCTACCTGTGTCTCTGCCTCTCCCTCTCTCTCTCTCTCTGCATCTCTCATGAATAAATAAATTAAAAAAAAAAAAAAAAGTCGGATACTTAACCGAGCCACCCAGGTGCCACTCACTGCATACACTTTTATACTTTATTTTTAACCATTTGTTTCATTATTTGTTCAAATAATTTTTAAAAATTTTTAATTGGGAGCAGGTGTCACAGAGGCCAATGGCAATCAGAGTGTGAAAATTCCATTTTTCTGGCACCAAAACTACTTAGGGCTATTGTACACTCCTATCAAGATCTTGGTTTCTGTTGACACTTGGGCCCTTCCAGCCTCAGAGAGGAATAGGCCTATATGGTCTGAAGAAGGTGGCCTGTGTCTTATCAAATTTCCCATTCCTTACAGCAGCTGGACAATGCCCTGTGTACGGCAGGACTGACATGTTTGGTTACCCAACAAACATTAGTGGAGTCAGTAACATATACTAACACATACTTATCAAGTGTTAACTATATACCTGACATTGTATGGGTATGGGAAAAAATTGGCAGAAACTCTGCCTGCCAAACAAATCTAAATTAGAGATGAATGTAGAAACAAACTCACCAAAATGCTCAAAGGGACCACCTAATTCAAAAATCCTGTTATTGTAGGATTCCCAAGAATATTTTTAAATTTAGAGTATAGTCAACACATTACATTAGCTTCAGGTATAAAATGAAAGTTTATACAGTTTATACAGTTTCAAATGAAATCTTTTTTTAAAATATTTTATTTATTTATTTATTCATGAGAGACACAGGGAGAAAGAGAGGCAGAGATACAAGCAGAGGGAGAAGCAGGCTCCATGCAGGAAGCCCGACATAGGACTCGATCCCAGGACTCCAAAATCACACCCTGGACCAAAGGCAGGTGCTAAGCCGCCAAGCCACCAAGGGATCCCCTGAAAATTTTTTAAAAACTTTATTCAATCAGTACTGGCTGAGGTAACTAGGGACTTCTTTTTATTGAAACATAATTGACATATAACATTAATTTCTGTTGTACAATATGATTCGGTATATGCATATACTATAAAATGATCACCACAAGGAGTCTAGTTAACATCCATCACCGCACATGGTCATAAATTTTTTTATGATGAGAACTTTTTTTTTTTAAAGATTTTATTCATTTGAGAGACAGCGAACACAAGCATGGGGAACAGCAGGCAGAGTGAGAAGCAGGCGCTCACTGAGCAGGGAGCCCGGTGTGGGGCTGGATCCCAAGACCCTGGGATCATGACCTGAGCCAAAGGCAGACACTTAACGACTGAGCCACTCACGTACCCCTTTATGATGAGACCTTTTAAGATCTACTCTCTTGGCAACTTTCAAATAACCAATACAGTATTATTACTGTAGTCGCCATACTGTACATTACATCTCCATGACTTATTTAGTTGTAACTGGAAGTTTGTACCTTTCGACCTCGTTCACCTTCTTCACACAGAGAAACCACCGAAGGGTTTCACCACAGAGAAGTCTGTGTCTTTGAATTCTTTTTTTTAAAGATTTATTAACTTTAGAGAGAGTGTACACGAGCAGGGGGACAGGGAGAGGGAGAGAAGCAGACTCCCTCCTGAATGTGGAGCCCAACACAGGGCTCAGTCCCACGTACCTGAGATCATGACAGGTAGCCCAAACCAACACACTCAACTGAGCTACCCAGTTGCCCCTTGAGCTGTTTTTCATTCACTGACTTACTTTACTTGGCTTAATGCCTTCAAGGTCCATGTTGTCAAAAATGGAAAGATTTCCTTCCCTTTTTTTCGGGCTGCATTCCTGCATGTACATGCGTGTGTGTGTGTGTCTCCCCCCATTCATCTATTGATGGACACTTATGATGCTTCCACGTCTTGGCCACTGTACTGCAATGTTTTCAAAGTATGTTATTTTATATATTTATATATTTTTTTATTTATATATATATGTTATATATATAAAATATATGGAAATAAATATTATATATATAAATACTATTTAGGTTTCATGTCCAGCATGGAGCCCAACATGAGGCTTGAACAAGAGCTGAGCTGAGACCAAGAGTTGGACGCTGAATGGCATGAGCCACCTAGGTACCATGACGGTATATTACTTTATTTTATCTATTATAACTGTACCTACATTCAGATGTTATCTGTATAACTATTAATATATCTATATCAAATATATACGTTTGTAAAATCTATATTACATGTGCTAGTTAGAAAAAAAAACAAAACCCAAGATCAGAGATTAATAGGAAACGCTGCACTTAACTGAAGGTAAATGAGAAATAAAGGTTTACACTTTAAACTGTACAACCTTATATTAACATATAACATTTTAAATGTTATATGTCAATTATATTTCAACTTTTAAGATTAATGAGAAATAAAGGAAGAGTAAAGAAACTTGAATGTCTTATCCTTGGCACCAAGTGGATAGGATAGGGGAAAATTCTCTGAAAATACGAACCACAAACCATACTACCAGTCTAGTTTCCAAACCCTCAGAGAGCCTGAAGTGGTATTAGAGTCGCAGTACCCCCAGGTGACCAACAGAAGCAAACATGGAACTCTGGAAAAACCTAACCTACCAACAACAACTATGGGGCATTCCGGACTTTCAGATGCATCCTGACTTCAAATTATTAAGATATGGGAAAACGTGTGCCTTAGAACTGATAAAATATGGTATTTATGATTTATACTAGAATATCTGGGCACAAGACTTTCTTATTCTCTTCCAAGCACTATGCTCAATTAAACGCCCTTGAAATTTTTCATGGTACATTTTCTAGTGAGTTATTTTATAATACTTTCTGTGACTCTACCATTTATTTTAAGGCTTAAAAGACAAATATCTTACAAATTTATATGCTATTACAGACGTAAGAAAATGGTCAAGTATGACGTCTTACACAAATATAAAAATCCATGAAAACATGATCTCAACTTTTAACCAAAATGGAAAAGAGTTTAAATCTACTCCCTTTCTGTAATTATAAACTTACTTTATTGCTGCCAACTTTTTGGACAAAGTTCCCTCTGCTGGAATCTTTTAAGAAAAAAGAAAAAAAAAAAGAGTATTAAAGAAAATTCATTATCTGAAATATTACTTCAAATTAATTGTATTTTAATTAACTGAATTCTAAATATCTTACTCTGATGTGATCATTTAAGACATTCGAGAGAAATACTGAATCAGAAACAACCATCCTAATGTTATATGAATGGGACCTGGAGGCTTAGAACAAAATATTCCAATGATGTAAGACCATATTCAGATTTCATAGGTATTAACTTTCCATCTAGATGGAAGTAGACATACTGTGCCCTTGAACTGTGTCAGGTGACTCAAAGGGGTCTCAGGTCATGAGAAGACACTGATGTTGAAGATGCATATGAAAAATTAAGGAAAACTTTTATAAAATAAGCTTGGAAAAAGGCAACATTTCTTAAATTAATATTTTATTATAAATTCTACAGGATTTGAGATATCAAACTAAATTGGTAAATAATGTAAAGAAATATTATTTCAGCTGAGTGAAGTAAGTCAGTCGGAGAAGGACAAACATTATATGTTCTCATTCATTTGGGGAATATAAATAATAGTGAAAGGGAATATAAGGGAAGGGAGAAGAAATGTGTGGGAAATATCAGAAAGGGAGACAGAATGTAAAGACTGCTAACTCTGGGAAACAAACTAGGGGTGGTAGAAGGGGAGGAGGGCGGGGGGTGGGAGTGAATGGGTGACGGGCACTGGGGGTTATTCTGTATGTTAGTAAATTGAACACCAATAAAAAATAAATTAAAAAAATAAAATAAAATAAAATAAAATAAAACAACAACAAAAAAACAAACAAACAAAAAGAAATATTATTTCAACCAAATGTCTAAAAGTTGATATATGCCAGCTGGCAAAAACAAACAAACAAACAAAAACAAAAACAAAAAAACAAAAACACCCCATGGTATCTTTAATTGGGCAAATAAGGGAATCCCCTTTACATTCAAGCTCACTTTAGTTTCAGTCATATATAGTATTCATTTATTTATTTATTTATTTAAAGATTTTATTCATTTATTTATTTGAGAGAGAAAGAGCACAAGCAGGAGGGGCAGAGGAAGAGGGAGAAGCAGACTTCCCACTGAGCATGGAGAACAACACAGAGCTCCATCCCTGGACTTTGAGATCATGACTTGAGTGGAAGGCAGATACTTAACCAACTGAGCCACCCAGGTGCCCATATATAGTATTCCTTTAGTACTATTTAAGAGTGAATGGGGTAGGGAGGGACAACTTTATGGAGTAGATGGAAATTCAAATCAACAACTGTGACTGTCAGGATATACCAATACGGTCAAGATACTGAGAAGGCAAAGGTGAAAAGAAACAGACCTGCAAGTTCGCAGATCAGGAACACCTATGAATGTCAATTTAATTTAAGGCAGTAATTCTAAATCTCTGAAAATCTTTCTTAGTCATCCAAAATATAGCAAAACTAAGGAATTTTCAGTTTGTCCTGTTCAAACTGCTAACATACAACATAACAGTGCAAGACATGAGAAATGCCCAAGTGAATTATCAATAGGTGAATGACAGTCATCAACACACATTTATTGGGTGCCTTATAGGAGCCTGCAACCATCTAGATCCTATTATTGAAGATACAAATGAGTAAGTGTAATATAAGGCAATAAGGTACAAAAACAATTTAGAGGAAAAAAAATACCACTTAATGATATAAAGTATCAGAAAAAACTCGAGTGACATTTTCTTTTTTAAAACTTTATTATTTTTTTAAAGATCCATTTATTTGAGAGAGACTGCACTGCATGCAAACACGGGGGTGGGGGAGGAACAGATGGAGAGGGAGAAGAGAATCCCAAGTGGACTCCTGAGCCCATTGCTGAGCTTGATCTCACAATCCTGAGATCATGACCTGAGCTGAAATCAAGAATCGGACATTTATAACTGCCTGAGCCACCCAGGTACCCCAGAATAAGTCACATTTTCATTGTCTACAAAAATACAGACAGTATCTTAATAGACAAAATGAGATTTCAAGAAGGATGCCCAACAAAACGAATGAACTGAGCAAAAGGACAGGAGTGAGAAAACCCAAGTGTATGGTCAGCATTGAGGGAAGCTTCAGAGCTGCAGAAAAGTCTCATCATGTGGAGGTACACATGGCCTCAGGGCCACAACATGACAAGTGTCAGGCTATGAACCAGGACAGATTTCACTCACAGAAAGAAAAATGTAAGAAGTTTAGGCAATTCCATATAGGTTTGATGTGTATAATGTGCAGGTACTGGTGACCCAAGGATGAGCAAGACAAACAGTACCAGCAATCACTGCTTTCAGTCTGGTGGGACACATGAACAATGTAGTAATTAGAGAAGTGTATCATAAGGACCGTGATGAAGTATACAGTGCTACACAGTGCACAGCAGGGTCAGCAAACAGACCAGTAATCCAGGGACAGGGAAGAATCTGGCCAGGTTCCTCAAAAGTAATACCAGGCCAAGGTGTGTATGTGTGTGTGTGTAATAATCCTGAGTTTCACTAAGAATTTTTGGGAAAACTAAGTTCACAGTGGGTATGCTGAACAGAAATAGACTGAGGGTAGAAACCATAACAAGCCTCTGCAACTATTCTGGCAAGAGGTAATGAGGAGTTAGGTGGAACAACGCAGGAAGAAAGGAAGGACTCTTGGGGGGAAAAAAAAACACAGCTAAAAAATAGGCAGGGATACCAACAATAAATAGGCTGAGTGGGCAAAGAATCCAAGGCAATGAAAAGGAAGCCTTGGTGGCACTAATTCACACAGAATATCAGCACGCAGCACGGGATGGGGCCAGGGAGAGTGGAGGTGGACACAGACATGCTGAAACCCGGGTGCCAAAGATACCCAAGTGGATGTGTCAGGGACAGATCTGATAGGGATAATGGGACTCCAAAAGGCAGACAAAATATATATGAAAAGAGAGAGAAACAAACACCATGACAGAATCATGGAGACTGCCAAAAACCTTGGGAAATGTCTATTTTTAAGAGAAAGAACACATGTGCCAAGTGTGGGGGTGGGGGCAGAGGGAGAAGGAGTCTTAAGCAGACTCTGGTCCAAGCGAGAAGCCCAAATCAGGGCTCGATCTCATGACCCTGAGATCACAACGTAAGGCAAAACCCAGAGAGTTGGACACTTAACAGACTGTACCCCTAGAATCGTCTACTTTTAGACAAGAGGGCAGTTTTGTCCTCTGGGGACATCTGGCAATGACTGGAGAAACTTTGGGTAGTAACAGCCTGGGTGGGGAGGGTGCTACCAGAATCTAGTGGGTAGAGGTCAAAGATGCTGCTAAACATCCTCTAATGCACAGGGCAGCCTCCAATAACAAAGAATAATCTGGCACCAAATATCCATATATCAAGGCTGAGAAATCCCATTTTAGAGAGTCACATGAGGAAGAACAGTTAGAAACAGGGATTAAACTTTTCTTTTATTCTAATGTGCATTAATTACACTTAAAAATTATAAATGAGAATAAAAAGAATGATGCTATTTCACGCTCCAAGAAGCACGGCTATAACTCGTCTATAGAGTGTTCAGTTGGTGAAATCAGATATCATCTCCTTCTATAAAGGTTTAATATTAAATTGATTTACAAAACAAAAACAAAAACAAAAATCAAATTTGTCTGCCTGGGTAACCGAGTGGCTCACTCTGTTAAGCATCTGACTTTTTTTTTTTTTTAAGATATTATTTATTTATTCATGAGAAACAGAGAGACAGAGAGGCAGAGAAACAGGCAGAGGGAGAAGCAGGCTCCATGCGGGGAGCCCTACGCAGGACTCGACCCTGGGTCTCCAGGATCACGCCCTGAGCCGAAGGCAGCGCTAAACCGCTGACCCACCCAGGCTGCCCAAGGGTCTGACTCTTGATTCGGGCTCAGGTCATGACCTCAAGGTCATGAGATCAAGCCCTGCATCTGGCTCTGTGTTCACCAGGAAGCTGGCTTGGGATTCTCTCTCCCTCTCCCTCTGTCCCCCCGACCCCCCGCCCAAGCTCATGTATAGAGCATATGTCCACTCTAATAAATAAAATCAATCTTGAAAAAAAAATTAAATAAATAGAAACTTTGGCTTCCTATGCTCGGAATTTAAGTACTGTTTGCAGTAATCACACAAACTTTCTGTATTGAATGCCTAGGATTCTAGAAATGCTATTCAACATGTTTTAATGTTCTGCAAACAAGTCACACATCCACCCTCCAACAATGGTATCATTTTACTATGTGAACTCATTAAATATGAACAGAATCCAAGTGCCAGCACTACATACTAAGAGCATCTCTTCTCTTCAATTAGATTTGAACCTGTTGATTCAAAAAAGTTGTGCTTCTCCATCTCGCTAATACCATCATGTTAGTAAGTCTGACTTAAATGCAATAATACATTTTAAGATTTGCAATTTCAAGTTGGGGAGAACACATACCAAAGAACGAAATCGTACAGAATCTATTTGTCCATACTCTCTAAAAAATGATTTCAGCTTCTAAAAAAAAGAAAAAAAAAGTATATATATTCTTCAGTTTACTTTAGAACATCAAATAAGTGCTATAAAAAGGAATTAAGTAAAACTGATAATATTTTATTGCCAGGTTTTATTTTAAGAATATTTCAGGAATAATTGACTATTCAGATAAAAGACAAAAAATTTGGCTGAAAGTTATATATGTTTATATAATATAAACACAACTCAAGTTATTACTACCTATAAGGTACACATTTTTGTCTTTCAATCTTTTATAATCTTTATCACATATAAATTATAAAGGTAGGACTTAACCCCACACAATGGAAGAAACTTAGGATGTATGCATCCATTTATAAAACAAACATTCATTGAGCCTCTTACTATGCACTAGGCACTATTTCAGGTTTACTTTCTAGTAACATGTAACAGAAGAAATAGCTAGGAGAAAAAAGAAAACCCTAATAGGAGGCCACTGCAATACTTCAAGAAGATTTGCAAAAGCTTGTATTAGGGCACTGACTACGGTAATGGAAAGGAATGGGTGTATACTGGAATCAATCTAATTAATCTAGTCATTTATAATGAAGTCAATATGTTAATAACTTATTAATCATGCAGTTATTCAATGAAGGAAGAATAAACTAAGCTATGAATTATTAACACTGAATCTTTACAACATGCAGATTATACACTTACCTTCTTATTACATGTGACAGGCAAATTCCCAACAAACACAGTTCTCTCATTCTTTAATTTCTCCTCTTCTTGGTTGATTTCAATTTTCTTTCTTTGATTTAAAACTATGTGGTCTACATCAAGTACTTTTTTATCTGCTACATTAATACCAGATTGAAAATTATTCCTTTTCTGTTCCTGTTTTTGATGAATTTCTTCTTCTAAATCATGACTTGCTAGAGTGTTTTTCCTTTACAAGGCAAAAGAAAATAAAGAGCAAAAAGAAAAGAAGAAATGAGTCCTGGAAGTCAGGTGTAGTATTTGACAAAGTACAAGGATTAGAAAATATTTCCACCTGTGCTTTGTACTTACTGTAGAGTCTGAGATTCTCTCTTTCCCTCTCCCTCTGACCCTCCCCCTACAACCTCATACACATGGTCTCTCTCTCTCACAAAAAAACTCCTACCTACTTTTGCTTCCCTAAATATAAATTCATGATTCATAAATATATGTAAATTTAAAAAGCAGCATTCTCAAAGTGACCATTTTTTTCCTAAATTTTGACCAGTATTACTCTTCCACTAGAGCATAAGTTCCACTGAGGGTTCATGTCTAGTTTTTTGTCCACTATGGCATATAAAGTACTGAGCAGGAGTGAAAGGAACCAAGACAACATGGTGAGGTAGGAACCAGGTCAAGGACCATGACTGTTAGGAAAATGTGCTTAGACAGTATCCCATAGAGTCTAAGGAGCCACTGAGGACTTTGGAGATTGCCTAAAAAAGATCATTTGGGCAGCAGAGCAGAAGATAATTATGAAGAGGTGAAGGGTGGAAAAGGGAGATCAATAAGAAGATAGTTGTAACAGCATACTATCTAAGAAGACAACAGACCAACTAGAGAAAGAGAAGGGTGGAAAGGCAGAAAAAGATCAAAGAGATCAGCATCATCAGGACTCAGCAGCTGATTAGATGTGCAGGGAAAAAAAGAGAGTGTAAGATGACTCCCAAGTTGTTGGCTCAGGCAACTGGAAGGCTGGTGGTATCACTCACGCAGAGGAACAGGCTTGATGAAGATAAACAGCTCAGTCTGAAGCATTCTGAACTTAAAGTGCAGTTGACTCTTGAGCAACATGTATGAACTCCACTTACAAGTGAACTGTTTTCTAATAAATATAGTACAGTACTATAAATGTATTTTCTCTTCCTGATGATTTTCTCAGTAACATTTTTTTCTCTAGTTTACTTTATTGTAAGAATAAACACTATACTAAAAAAGCAACCTACAGAATGAGAAGATATTTTCAAATGACATATCAAATAAAGGCTAGTGTGTAAGATCTATAAAGAACTTCTCAAACTCAACACCCAAAAAATAAATAATCCAGTCAAGAAATGGGTAGAAGACATGAACAGACATTTCTCCAAAGAAGACCCACACATGGCCTAAAGACACATGAAAAAAAAATGCTCCTTGTCACTTGGCATCAGGGAAATACAAATCAAAACCACAATAAGATACCACTTCACACCAGTAAGAATGGCTAAACTCAGGAAACAGCAAATGTTGGCACAGATGTGGAAAGGGGAACCCTCTTGCACTATTGGTGGGAATGTAAGCTGGTTCATTCACTCTGGAAAACAGGATGGAAGTTCCTCAAGAAGTAAAAATAGAGCTACTCTGTGACCCAGCAATTGCACTACTGGGTATTGACCACAAAGATACAACCGTAGTGATTTGAAGGGGCACATGCACCCCAATGTTCATGGTAGCAATGTCCACAATAGCCAAACTGTGGAAAGAGCCCAGATGTCCATCAACAGATAAATGGATAAAGAACATGTGAGATATATACACAATAGAATATTACTGAGCCATCAGAAAGGATGAATACTTGCCTTTTACATTGATGTAGATAGACTGGAGAGTATTATGCTGAGTGAAATAAGTCAATCAGAGAAAGACAATTACATGTTTTCACTTATATGTGGAATATAAGAAACAGCACAGAGGAACATAGAGGAAAGGAGGGAAAAACTGAATGGGAAGTCATCAGAGGAGGAGACAAACCATGAAAGACTTAACTACAGGAAACAAACTGAGGGTTGCTGGAAGGGATCCAGGGGAAATGGGGTAATTGGGTGATGAGGACATGGAGGGCAGCCTGAGTGGCTCAGCGGTTTAGCGCTGCCTTCAGCCCAGGGCGTGATCCTGGAGACCTGGAATCGAGTCCCACGTTGGGTTCCCTGCATGGAGCCTGCTTCTCCCTCTGCCTATATTTCTGAGCACTGGATGTTATATGCAACTGATGAATTACTGAACACTACATCGGAAACTAATGACATACTATATGTTGGGGAATTGATTATAAATTACAAAAACAGGGATCCCTGGGTGGCGCAGTGGTTCAGCGCCTGCCTTTGGCCCAGGGCGCGATCCTGGAGACCCGGGATCGAATCCCACGTCGGGCTCCCGGTGCATGGAGCCTGCTTCTCCCTCTGCCTGTGTCTCTGCCTCTCTCTCTCTCTCTGTGTGTGACTATCATAAATAAAAATTAAAAAAAAAAATAAATTAAAAAAAACAGAACTATATATAACATAAAATATATAAACGTGTATTTTATGTACTGCTTATGGTACTGGTAAGGCTTCTGGTCAACAGGAAGCTATGAGTAGTTAAGTTTTGGGGGAGTCAAACTTCTATGTGGATTTTTGACTGTGTGGGGGTTGATGCCCCTAAACATTCCATTGTTCAAAGGTCAATTGTATATAGAAAATATAGATGCAGATGTTAGCAGGTAAACAGATTCACAGCTCAGGAGAGAAAACAGAACAATGCAGCCATGGGCATAAATGAGGTTGCCCAGAATGAATGGTAGAAAAAAGTCAGTGACCAAACACAGAATCCTGAGGAAAATCAACATTTACAGAGCAGTCAGAAGAAAAGGTACCCACAGTAACACTGAGAAGAAACAAACAAGAGGAGAATCAGAAGAGATTGCTACTTAACAGCTGCAGAAAAAAGTACCCATGAGAAATACAAGAGAAGACTCATGAGACAAAGGCTTTATTGTCTATTAAATATGGCAACTAGGTCAGCATGGCTCCACTGAGCAATGTTTCAGAAGTTTGGTCAGATCACAGAAAAAGAAACACAACAAGCAAACAATCAGACTACAAGTTCATGGAAGAGAAAACAGATCAAGAAAAGAAGAGCACACAAGTATCACATTTTTCTGAAAGCTTGACTACGAAGGGAAGGAAGGTAGCAAACGGAAACATGACTATAGGTAGGGTTTGGTTTTGTTGGATTTCTCTTTTTAGGATGATAATCTTGAGCACATTTGTATAGCAGACAGAGGAAAGATACAGGAAAGAAAAGAAAATGGATATATTTGAGGACATAATCCAGAAGGAGGTAGAAGAGGTCTGTAGTATACACAGCAGGGGTGACTGATTTAATTTGGACAAGGAAGAAAACATCTTTCTCTGAGGGAAAAGCAAAGAAATTAAGGATATGCATAAATACACTAAGTAGGAGGTCAAAGAGTAGTAGTGAGTAACTGTTAGCAATGAACAGCTGTGACTAGGTAACATCATCAATAGTGATAGAGAAACGAGACTTCAGGGGCTTAAAGGAAAGGTACATGGGAACCTGGATGTGACTGCTATTTGGATCTTGATCAAATCAACTGTAAAGAAAAATTTTTTAAGCTAATGGCAGAAATCTGATCTCCAACTTAGTAAACTTAAGAAAACAAAACTCATCTTCATGCTGAATTATTTACACATTTAGATTACAGATCTCAGATTTGCTTCCACTTAATGAGGGAGTCATGAATGGGGTCAGGATGAAACAAGACTGGCCAAGTATTAATAACTGTTGACACTGGGTATGTGAGGTTCTCTTCTCTTCACCCTTTTCAACTTTTGAATACGTGTGAGATTTTCCGTAATAATTTTTTTTTGTAAAAATTAGAACTACAAAATGAGAAAAAAAGATGAACACTGCAGGTGCAAAATCTCAATTTCTTTACCATCTAATTTCCTCAACATCAACTTAAGAGAATTCTACCAACCTTTTGTGTGCATCAGAAAGTTTTTTCTTCGCTTTCACTGATTTTGAAGGTTCTTGCAAAAGTGGTCTCTGAATTTGAGATGTACTTTCTTCCTCCTCATCCCGTTTCCTTTTCGTGGTGGTTTCCTTTTAAAAGTCGTAAGTTAAAAAAAAATAATAAATTAAAAAAAAAAAATAAAAGTCGTAAGTTATGTTTGAGATCTCACCTTTTAAAATCATTTAACAGTCTTTCTAAATTAGCAATTTTTCTGTCCCACCGGATGTCCAGTAGTGAAAGGTTACTTAAATTCTCTCCGCCCCACTCTGGAAACCACGCACTGAGAGGTAAACTGCTTAGGTTTTTGTTGTTGTTGTTGTTGTTTGTTTTTTAAAGATTCTGTTTATTCATGAGCGATACCCGGGGAGAGGCAGCGACACAGGCAGAGGGAGAAGCAGGCTCCCCGCCGGGAGCCTGATGCGGGACTCGATCCCAAGACCCCGGGGTCACGACCTGAGCCAAAGGCAGGCAGACGCTCGACCGCAGAGCCACCCAGGCGGCGCAGGCTGCGTGTTTTAGAAGCCTATCCAACGGGCCCGTCGGAAGAGCACCCGGTGACTTACTCTGGGCACAGGCACGTACACGGGCTGAAGCTGAGGCTCTGAAGAGCTGAAGAGGGACGCCAGGCGAGCTGCGCTGTCTCCGGAGGGACGCCTGCCCTGGAACAAGCTGCGGGCGACTAGTCCAACCACATAGTCTCCGGTCAGAGTCCCGCGAACGTCGTCGTCCGGGCGTTCTCTGGACACGGACGCCACAGAGTCAGCCATGCCACGTCCCACCGCTCCGCCCGCCCGAGCTCCCGAAGGCTTGCCTCGTGCCACTCACCCTTCCTCCGCACCTCCCTTTTTCTTCCGTTTGTTCTTCCCTTCCACCAGCATTCTCATCCCACGGCTCCAGACACACCAGCCGGCCCGCGAGCCCGCGCCCGCGCCCGCGCCCGCGCCCGCACTTCCGGCTCTCGGCCACTTCCGCCCCCGGAACCACGCCCCTTCCGCTCTGGGCTGCGTGGGAGCGGGAGACCTGCCGCCGCTCGGGGCTGGGCTGCCTGGAGCAGGTGGGAGCTCTTCAGGTTTGCAAGTGAGAGAAGAGTGCTTGAGGCTTGGAGGGTAACTAAGAATCTGCCCGACTGGGTGTGGGGTACCAGCCCAAGTGGAGGGAAAACACGGTCGAAAACCCCTGAATCATTGGCGGGGAGGGAGGGAGGGAGGTTTATCAAGATTATCAAGAAAGGTTACAGGGACGTAGGTTACACAATATTAGCAATTGGTGAATCGGTGTGCAGCGTACGTGGGTATTTTTTGCATTGCTCTGGCAACTTTTCTGAAATTAGACACGATTTCAAAATTAAATTTATAGCAGTGGAGGCCTCAGGCCGAACCCGCTGTTCCCTTGCTCTTCTGCCAGATCCTAGGCACTCTTGCTATTTTCTCAGCCTAACTTCGCTGACTCCTCTCCCTCCAAACCCATACATTCTAGCCTTTTTTATTCCCTTACCCAAAATTATCCTCCTTAGTCATTTTCGCCTGCAAAATCGTGCCCATACGTCAAGGCCCAGCTCAGACATCTCACATATGAAAATTTCCCAGCTATTTACAAGATTTTCCCCCAATCCTTCATCTAGCTGCATTAGTGTTATGTACTCTCTCTAGATGTCTAAATGGGTGTCTTAATTATCCTATTTCTGCATCTCTATTTGCTGCTGTACCTATTGAATGTTGGTAAATTGATTATGTAGTAAAAGGTAAATATTATAGTTAGATAATTGAATTCAGAACTTTGATGGTAATATCGTACTGACAGAAGTCACGGAGAATATATGTGACCTTTCATAGACCACATCAGAAAAATGAAAAAAAATCCTCATAATACTCATCTGCTTGGGCCTGGTTTTTGAGTCTCTTTTTTAAAAGGTTTCCCATAACTGTGATCTTTCACAAAAGATGAGACAAACCCAACTGTGCCTATTTGCAATTCAAGTGTCTCCCTCCGAAGAGATTCTACTCATTTTTTCCTTCAGAAGGTCTCCCAATCCCATTCCCTCCTTACTCTCTCTAGCATTTTTCCAAGAATCATTTTCTCTCCATAGCACTGCAACTTCATCACATCTGGTCTTTCCCGACTCTTCCTCTCCACTGTTGCCTACAGTCTATTTCTAGATGAATCTCCCTCAAATGTTACTTCAAGGTTTGCATCTCCTCTGTGTCACCATCACATCTGTCATCACATGTCCTGTATACTAATTCACCACCCCTTTAAACTCTTATGCACTGGTTTTTCCTTACAATGTAGTTTAGCACATATTTAAGTCTTACATATATTACTTCCACAACTAAACCATGACACTATTCCTCCAGGAGTTCACATATAATATACACAAAACCCATTATGATGTTAGCCAAAAATCCGTAAATATTAGGTGAAAATTGAAAGGTGGAGAAATGGACTCATAAAGAATGAAAGGTAGCACACATTTCTAGAGGAAAATAATTAGGATGAAAGAGGCTCTGGTTGGAGACTTAAATGATCCCCATTGCTGTTCAGAACTGGTTTTTAAGCCTTTGGAGATCACTTAACCGCTTTGAAAAGTTTAAAACATAAAGACTCTTTTCATAGGAAAGCACAGACAAGGGGCGCTTGGGCGGCTCAGTTGGTTAAGTGTCCAACTCTTGATTTCAGCTCAGGTCTTGATCTCACAGTCATGAGTTCAAGCCCTGTATCAGGCTCCACACTGGGAATCAAGCCTACTTGAAAAAAAAAAAATAGACAAAAACACTTTGTAAAAAATGTTAGTGGTCTTTATGTTTGCTGCTTCAGCTTCCCCAGTCTCCCCAGGTTAAGAATATTAATAAGACCGCACTCTCAGCTTATTTCAGTAGGGGGAAAAAAAAAAAAGGTTTGGAGAAAAAAAACCCACATCCTAATTTTACCATACACTGTAACTAGGTTGATAAAATATAGTTCAGGTGCCCAGATGAAAACGTTAAGTCAAATTCTGGTAATAACCATGAAATTCTCAAACTCTCCAGAGAAGCTGGGAAGGACAGAATGGGCAGGAAGGCAGAGAGGCCCCAGATAGTAAATGTTGACTCCAACAAAGTTTAGAATTGTTCCCCTTTACAGCACTATTTCTGTAACACGCAAAGTAGGTGATAGCAGTAGTTCCTTGAAAAACAAGGTGTCATGGTCAGGTAAGATTGATAACAGAAGGGTAAAGGAAGTTAGCCAGGTGTCTTCACAGGCCTCCTTAGTTTTGAATATGCTAACACTGAATCTCTGCAGAAAAAGGAGTGCTATATATGGCATATATATCTGACAATTGCCAGAGTATTTCCAGGAATCAGTATCTAGGACTTCATTTTGGGAAGCACTGTTCTTCAGATTTTAAAATTCACCTCTTAGAAGTTAAGCAAATTTCTGTAAAAATAAAGGATCATCCCAAAGTTGATTTAAAACTATACATTTGAGCTTTTTAGGCCTTAAAAATTGTTTAAAGGATTGTCTCTTGATGGAAAGTTCATTAAATGGGGCAAAAATCCTAATTACCGATTTTTTAAAAGTGGAGAAAAGCAGTGGTTCTCAACTCAGACGCATATTAAATCACTGGAGACCTTTAAAGAAAGATCAATAACCAAGCACCATCCTAGACCAATTAAGTACGACTCTTTGGGGGGCAATAGCTGCCCCCCCACCATCTCCATGGGCACAGTGGGAGTACGGACTATTGTTTTAACAATGTCCAGATGAGGGCAGCCCTGGTGGTACAGCGGTTTAGCACCGCCTGCAGCCTGGGGTGTGATCCTGGAGACCTGGGATCGAGTCCCATGTCAGGCTCCCTGCATGGAGCCTGCTTCTCCCTCTGCCTCTCTCTGTCTCTCTCTCTCTCTCTGAATAAATAAATAAATAAATATTTGAAAAAAAAAAAAAACAATGTCCAGATGATTCCAATGTGCAGTAGGGCAGAGTGCACTAAAAGTAAAAGTCCAATGAATGAAATTACAAGACAGAAAAAAGGCAAAAAGCTGCTGGTGCAGGTTTCACATGTTAAAGGAAATAAATTTTTTCTTCTTTAGACAAACCTCCCAAGTCATAAATATTCATATTCAGGCTCAAGCAAAATAGTCTATAGTGTATATAAACATATAAAAATGCCTAATAAATCCTGTGTCTGGTTAATGGACTTTTAATTTTAATAGGTATAATATTTCCCTTTTTGGCAGGTCAGTGAACCCCTTTTCTGATAATAATGGGCTAGAGATATATGTTCCAGTCAGTCATCACATATAGAAATGAACTAAAATTACTTAATCTTGGGCAGCCTGGGTGGCTCAGTGGTTTAGCACCGCCTTCAGCCTGGGGCCTAATTCTGGAGACCTGGGATTGAGTCCCACATCGGGCTCCCTGCATGGAGCCTGCTTCTCCCTCTGCCTGTGTCTCATGAATAAATAAAATCTTTTTTTAAAAAATTACTTTATCTTTTAGAAACAAAATCAAGGATTCACAAACTATGGCATTTTATTTCAGAGCCTCTGCTTACATTTGTACAATATATTACATAATTCTTCATTGTTTGCAGATCCTAATATATACTTTATAGCTTTTATTCTATAAGCTTTTTCTTCAACGTTTTGCTGTCAACAAATCTTTACAGTCCTGTACAAATTTGAATAACTTGAAACCATTTTCAACAAAATTAGTTACTGTAAGCACACACTACAAGACTGAAAATGCTTTTCTTAGAAAAGTTGAATGTAAAGGATTCTGACACGTTAGCATCTACAACAAAACGCTTCGAAATTCTCACGTCGTATTGCCAGAAAACAAATAAAACATGCCAGCCCCATCCAAAGAAAGTACACAGAACTACAATTAAAACGGTAAAACAGTCTGTACAGTAAAGTACTGTGTATTAACAGTGCCAGGTATTAAATAGCTTGAATGAACACATCCGCAATATACAAATGTCTTACAAAGGTGTAGAATTAAATACAAGTGCCAAACAGAACAGAGATTGGAATCATACAACATAAAGTCAATACAAGTGAAAACAATTTTGCGTTCATTTTGGATTTTATACAAGGCATTTAATTTTGTAGGCCTACCACTCCGATTAGCTATTTATACTTAAAATAACAACCATCCTTTTGAGACAGTTCATATCAACAACCTTGAAACATACTAATACAGTTTACTTGTTCCTGAAGTCCTCTTGTAGCTCATAATAAAATAAGCAATACAAATGAATTATCTGTATTTAAGGAAAAAGAAACATTTACAAGAAAACACAAAAATATAACTGTTATAATTCATTATGAATAAATATACACTTTGAACTGGCTAAGTACAATCTTTATACATTGTTTAAGATTTAATACAGTTTATTAGCCATTTTCTTTTTTCACACAATGTATTATATCAAAATTAAAAAAAAATACTGATTTATAGAAAAATGGCAAAGTACAGTAGTTCCATTCCAATTTGAAGGGGCATGAAAAGCCACTGCAAGACCTTTTAGCCTAATTCAAACCTGTAAACATGTTCAGTCTTTTTTAAAGAGAATCTTTAATATTTGGTTACCAGGATTGATGTCTAATATCCTGTTAACTGCAGGTTTTGAATTTATTACATGTGCTTGACTTATACAATTAAAGCCACCCTAAGGTGACTTGCTTTAAAAAACAATTAGCTCGTACAAATGAAAATAGGTTCATATTTTTTCATAAATAAATGGAAAAATATCAAATGTTCCAGCTTTAACAAAATACAAGGGAATACATATACAGTAAGTTATCTTAACATGTTCTGGCCCACCGAGTAACTATGCTTACTGTATTGTCTCTACAGGCAGTGAAAAGCCTCCATTTGCCACAGTGGAAGGCCTTCAAGTTACCAGACACACAATTCCCAGACAAGTTGGAAACAATTATTGCTTGAGGAAAAGCAGTTCATTGTACTTTTTCTTCATAAAAAAAGTGCACTTAAGTGCCAAGTCAGCTTGTCAAGAAACAATTTTTAAATATAAAATAGTGCTTGTCTGATTTTTTTTTTTTTTTTTGTGCCACTGTGCAGTATAAAAAAAGACGTGGCCCTCAACAGCCATTAAGTGCAAAGTGCTTTAGCAAGTCCTGCTGTCACCTGCACTCAACTGACATTCCATTTTGTGATGCGCTGGACATTGACGGTTCAGCTAGGGTTAACATAACAGCAGCTGTTATGGAACTGGATGAAGGGGAAGAAGAGGATGAGGATGTAGCAGCACCTGAGGAAAGGAGAAATCAAACCAGAGACTTAAATAAATGTTTATACAAGAACAAAAAGAAAGCAAACACCAGTCCACTGGACTAAAATCACTTAGTTTATAAGAGCATTCCACAATGTCACAATACCATAGTATCAAAAAAGGAAAAACTAGTGTATCTCAAGTAGCTAGACCACGTGTCAAAAAGAACTTTAAATCCAATAGGAAAAATCTGTAATCCCTCCAAAAATAATTTCCCTCCTACTAAGTCCTGCATCTTCCAGTGTTTGGGGTTTCTTATGAATTTAAATGGTGATGAGAATGGGAGGCTAATTGCTTCTTCCAGTTGGAACAAAAGGGACCACAGCTCAACTATAGCATTTTCCTATACTTTGTTTACAAAGCAAATGATAAATTTGTTATTTTCCTCAGGGAAATTCTCTCCTTGTTATAGATCAATTATTTGGGGGAAAAATGTTATAATGGATACATGTACAAGGTAAAAGAAACTCCTTCAGTACAGGAATATAAGGTAGAAAAGCAAATCTCATCAAAAACCCTCCGTAAGTCCTCCAACTTCCACTTCCCCCTTGTTACCAGTTGCTTCATTGTCTTCAAAACTCTAGAATAGGGGCTGGCAAATTATTGCCCCCAGGCCTAATCTAGACCATCTGTTTCTGTTAAGAAAAACTTACTGGAAACAGCCATGCCTATGTGCTTACATCTTGCCTATGGTAGATTTCACACGTACGACGACGGCAGGGTGAAGTTGTTCTCAAGAGACCAATTGGCCCTCAAAGCCCAAATTATTTATCATCTGCCTCTATGGAAAATGTTTCTAGCCCCCGTTCTGTAAGAATGTTATCTCCAGAAGCTAGAGATATGATATGCAAATTTAATATGTGCAGCTACAACTCTACTTGAAAAACACAATCATAGTATATATTGTTTGATTCTTGATTTTTCTTTTTAAACAATCTGTCTCAGGAGATTGTTACATATTGATACATATATAAATCTACCTCTTTGTCTTTTCAAAGTTGAATAGTACTCCATTATATTTATGAATTGTAATATTTAATTTTTAGTCTCTTCCTGTTACCAACAAAAATGCAATGAACATTTTGAGCATTTTATTTTTTTTTCATTTTGAGCATTTTAAATAAAATTTTAAATGTCTACTTTTTCTTTAATGTATCACAATTTAAATAATTTGTTATTATAAATATTATCACAACAAACTTCTTTATGGTTACTATTTTTCCTTGAGACCTATTCTTAGACCTGGAATTAGCTAGTTCTCCAAATATATAATTAAATTGTTTTCCAAAATAATTGTGCCAATGCTTCCAGCAATGTATATGAATTAAACTATATTTTCCTAGCATTGGTTTCAGTTATACATTTTGAGTGTGGGGATGGCTAGGAATAGTATATTTGGTTTGCTTTTCTTTGACAACTAGGATAGTCATTTTCTGACTGATATTTTAATAGTATTTAGGAACTGACTTTTAATGCTAACACCCCAGAGAAAGCATCCATTTATCAGAATCACTTGCTATAGAGAATCTGTGGTGACACATACACAAAACACTGTTTTTAGAGGAGCAGTTTCTGGATAGACCTCTTATTACATAAAAAATACTCTAAAAAGGCTTAGATGACTTAAGAAGAAGGAGCTCTAGCATAAGGATTTAAATAGTATGCTTATAATTGATTTTTAATTATTTTTAGATGGTTACATATCAAATACAATCCTGATCCCCTTCCTTTGACAGAATGTTTCTGTATATACTTTCTATATATTAGCATTTCTTTTCAAATTACTCCATAACCCAGGCTTTCAGCCAGCACACAAATTAAAAAGCCTAGACAAAGTTGGAAAGAGTTATAGGACTTATCACAACAGAAGAAGAGGGATGGAAGTATATTCCTCTGAAGAAAAAAAAATGAAATCAAAGTGCTTCAGAGCATGAGAACAGTGGAAAAAGAAGAGGGTCAGGGAGGAAAAATCATAAGCTTGCAATGACACTGTCCCTCCCCCCATCTCTAATGTCCCCTTTCTGCATTCACTACAAAACCTGAGATTTTCCTAGGGCTCCCTTTTTCCTAGGGTCACCATCTCGACCTCCTCACCTCCCCCTATCCCAATCAGCTTTAATCCAGCTTCTCCACTGCCACAGTTCATAGTAAATGCTCTTGAAAAGGTCACTAGTGATTCCAATATTGATCAGCCACTAGCCACTTCACTGGCCTTTCAGCAACATTTGACATAAATGAGCACTCTCCTCTTCCTCAACTGTTGGCCAGCCTCTCCTGGTTTTCTTCATATACGGCTACTCCTCAAGTCTTGCTACTTCAATCTTTTCCCTCTCAGCACTACTCCTAAAAGTGGGCTTGCCTCCACTTTCCTTCTTTTGTACTCACGTTTATTTTCTAGGCGATTTTCTCAAGTACTGGGGCTTAATAAACCACTAGGGATAAGAACTGTACCCTAGCTATGCCAGTGACTTAAAAGTGATCTCTCTAGTCCTGCCTTCTCCCTTGAGCTACACACTTACATATCCTACCCTCTACCCAACATCTCCATCTGGATGCACAATAGGTATTTCAAAAAGTAACATGGCAAAGGAGCACCTGGGTGGCTCAGTCGGTTAAGTGTCTGACTTTGGCTCAGGTCATGATCTCAGAGTTCTGGGATCTGAGCACAGTTCAGGACTCTCGGCTCAGTGGGGAGTCTGCTTACCCCTCTCTGCCCCCTCCCCTCGCTTGTGTGCACATTCTCTCTCTCAAATAAATAAAATCCTAAAAAAAAAGTACCATGACAAAAACAAATATGTCTGATCCTGTGTTCCCCAACCCATATCTTTTCTAGGTCTTCCTCTTTTTTTTTTTTTTAATTTTTATTTATTTATGATAGTTACACACAGAGAGAGAGAGAGAGAGAGAGGCAGAGACACAGGCAGAGGGAGAAGCAGGCTCCATGCACTGGGAGCCCGACGTGGGACTCGATCCCAGGTCTCCAGGATCGCGCCCTGGGCCAAAGGCAGGCGCTAAACCACTGCGCCACCCAGGGATCCCTAGGTCTTCCTCTTTAGGTCTTCCTCATTTCCTTTTTTTTTTTTTTTTTGGTCTTCCTCATTTCCAAAGTCAGCACCAAGTAGCCGTGTGTTCCAGCTGAAAACCTACAGGTCATCTTGCTGCTTCTTCCCTCCACCTGCACCGAATCCATCAGTGAGCACTGTTAACCCAGCACGCAGTCCAGAGCACTGTCACTCGCCCCCAGAAGCCACTGTAAATTTAACATCTCCCTAACTGATATTGCTTCCCTCTACCACTGCCCATCTAGAGTTTGCTTTCCACATAGCAGTGATCTTTAAAAACTATAAATAGACCACAACATTTTCCTGTTTAAAACTTTCAAATAGCTGTCCATCTCACTTAGAATAAAATCTAAACCTGTCATCCTTGCCTACAAAGCCCCACAGGATTTGGCTTCTGCCTACCTAGATTACGTTTCTACCACTTTCACCACCGTGATTTTCTTTCTGCTCCTGAAAGCACTAAGGTGCTTTCCCACCTTAGAGCAGCTGTTTCCAGCCTGGGGTGCAATTTTGCCCCCTAGAGGATATCTGAAAAACATCTGAAGACATTTTTGTTTGTCACGATTGTGAGGCACGGGCTATTGGCACCCAGTGGGTAGAGGCCAGGGCTGATGCTAACCCATCCTACAGTGCACAGAACAGCCCCCAACAGCAAAGAATTATCTGGCCCAAAATGTTAAAAAAAAAAAATTAAACAAAAAACCCCACACCTCTATCTTAGGGAATACTTGCTGTTCTCTCTGCCCAGGACTCTCTAATGCACTGAATTCTGTCTCCCCAAATTCTATGTTGAAGCCCTGACTTCCAATGTGACAGTATTTGGAGGTAAGCCATGTATCTCCTGCCTGTGGTACTTTATTATGGCAGCCCTGGAAGACTAAGAGAACTCTTTTCCCTCAGATTTAGCTTCTCTCACTTCCTCTGGTCATTCAGGTCTCAATGAAATGTCCCGACCACTTGTAATCTAACACATCCAATCCCTGGGTTAACATTATTCTCTTCACAGTGTTCTTTACTATCTGAAATCTAATTTGGGTTTTTTGAGGCAGATTATAAACTCCATGAAAGCGAACATTGTGATTTGAAATAATTTTTTCTTTAGATAAAATTTTCCATTTTATGGATGAGGAAAATAAGACAGAGAGATTAAAGGACTTGCCTAACAATACACAGATGTAAACTCAAGAGTCTAACTGTAGTCATAAATTGCTTGTTTAAGTAAGGTTAGTAACTTACTTTCTCTCTCTTTCTTCTTTAAACGCTTTCTCCTCCGATCGATGGAAGCTACTTCAGATTTTAATGACAAATAATGTTTTCTGATTTCCTGAAGTTTTTCTTGAAGAATTGTGATGCGTTCAGCACTTGTCATATTTTCCAGGTCCGCTGTGAATTTAAACGTTTCATCAATACATATTTTTGAACAAAACTGTAGCACATAAAAGCAAGCATATAGTGTGGTTGCAAAAAAAGGTCAAGACAGATGAACTAAAATAAGGCTTATGGATATTGTTTCCCTGAGATTTTTTTTTTCTTAGCCTAGAACATAACGAGCTATGCCTATTTAGGGGCACCTGGATGGCTCAGTCAGTTGAACATGTGACTCAGGATCTCAGGGTAGTGGGTGCAAGTCCCCTGTTGGGTGCAGCTTACTTAAAAATCTTAAAAATTAAAAAAAAAAAAAAAAAAGGAAAAGCTATGCCTATATATGCTTATAACATAATACATGTTGAATCTGTTGAATAAATGCGTAAAATTAAAAAACTTAGTACCTAAATACATATGCTAAAAATTCTATCATAAGTATCAAATACATATGCTAAAAATTCACATACAGTATCACAATATATCACTAAAAACCATACTTAGATAAATTTTTGTCTTTCAGCCTCTTCTTGTCCTCTTTTTTGATTTTTATGAGTTATGTATAACTTGTTTTTTGCGTATGTATAAATTTATAAATTTTAAATAGTAGGAAAACTTTAAAAAGCTCTAAAAAAGCAGTTTTCAATTTCCTAAGAATATCTCCATGTGTGAAAAACTCTGGGGTAATCTTTTTCAGGAAGTTTTTATTATGGAGATTTCTCATGTAAGCTAAAGTACACAGAATAATAATGCCATCCACAAACCAACATTCAGCTTCAGTGATTAGCATTCATTGGCAAATCTTGTCTCTTTCTACCCCACTGATAACTCCCATCCCCAAGTGCAGATTATTTTTAAGCAAATTTCTAACATCTTATCATAAATATCTATCTAGTCGATGTTGATATTTGTCTGAATTGCCTTGAAATTTTTCTTTTCGAAACTTGTTCATGCAAATCAAGATCCAAATAAGCTCTCTACACTGCCATCGGTTATGATGTCTTAAGTTTGGTTATAGCCTCCTTTTTGGAGTTATTAGCCTGAAAAGCATTACTAAGCTGAAGTTTCTTCCTCTATTTTTTTTTTTAAGATTTTATTTATTTATTCATGAGACACAGAGAGAGAGAGAGAGAGAGAGAGAGAGGCAGAGACATAGGCAGAGGGAGAAGCAGGCTTCCCACAAGGAGACTAATGCGGGACTTGATCCTGGACCCCAGGATCATGCCCTGACCCAAAGGCAGATGCTCAACTGCTGAGCGACCCAGGTTGTCCTGAAGTTTCTTCCTCTTCATTGTCAATATACTAAATGTCACTTACACATCTGAAAACTCCATTTGTAAACTTTGGGTAATCGATTACTGGGTTCCTTGAGATCCGGATCTTTATCTCCATTCTTTCCACATTTTCCTGGGGACTGTGTCCTTGCAGGAGATTTGGTATTGTGAGACTTCATTCCAGTGGAAACTGATTTGACCGGCTGACTCTTAGTTACACTTTCTCCAGCAGAAAGTTCTTCACTATCACTACTATTTGCTGAAAGAAAAGTTAAAAGAAAAGCATTAGTAAACCAAAAAATAACAAAAAACTTGTCACAGATTTTAGTGAACAATTTAACAATTTAACATTTTCTACTGAAGTGAGTACCTTGCTTTACAGATCCTGCCTAGAGACCTGAAAAGTCATCATGTACAAATACAGCAGCATCTCAGTGAAGGACAACAAAACCAAAACCAATAAATTCTTACCTGAATTGCCAATAATATATTTTTTTAAATCATTCAAACTAATCTTCCATTACACCTGATAGATTGCCAATGTATCATAATTATATATTTGAATGCGTTTTTATTCTATTCTATTACTATATGAAAAACAGAATACAGCATTTTTAAAATGACTCATTGTAAGAACTTAATTTTAATATTTTAGGTTGTATACATATCATGTTCATATAATACTTTTCCTACTCCTCTGGCCATAAGCAAACAATGATATATAATCATGAAATTCAATAAAAAAAAATTCTTTGGGTTCCCAAACTCTAAACTTTGATGTGTACATGATTTTCTCCTTAACTAACTCCTATATCATAGCATGTTGACTAAAATAAACCATCAATTCAACTCTGGTAAATATATTCAGTATGAATATTTCACAAATCTATGTAATAACTGTGTTACATCTGTCTCTGCTGATCAGTCTCAGTTCTCCAATAGAAAGGCTTAACCTTGCCAGTTTACCATGTGAATAGGTGATGGGGATTGATATTTCCATGAATTACCACTTCCTGGACACAAAGTATTATCTTAGATTCCATGGGTTGGTTCCACTTTACTAAATTATTCTCAGAGAATGGTTTCCTCATTCTGATGTACCAAGCCTTTGGCCCAATAATTAAAATGGGAGAATATAATTAACTATAACTGCTACAGAACAGTTATAGAATACAATCAAATATAACTGATGTACTCAAAATTATAGGAATACATTAAGTGATTTGTTGAAGATGAGCCCTCTTAGGAAATGTCATTTAAATGGTAAAGTCTTTAAGACAAAAATATCACTGTGTAGTAAGTAACACTTTAAATATCCTGTTTGATATTCCAAGTAATTGATGATCAACTTAGCATTTATTTATTGTTTCGTTATTTAACAACAGCTACCCCCAAGAAAAGCATAGTTAGGCTTTCAAAGCCTGAAAAGTATTCTAGATAGAAAAGGTACACAGCAACTCCTCCCACTGTGGTGTTTGGAGAATGAAGAAATGCCACCACTCCTTTATAAAACACATCTTAAACGAATCCCCTCCCAACCCCACCACTGCTGCTCTGGAACCCCTGGCAACTCCTAGCTAAGCCACCCAAGGCTTGGCCCCACTCTGATGCAGTGGTCTGCCTCAGCCTGGCTTTCATGGCCTTGCTGAGCACAGCCGCCCGGGGCCCCGAGGGACGCCATATTCACCGCCTGGAAGTCATATGGGCTCAGCAGAACCTCGGGGAGCTGGCCGCATAACCCTTTTCTGCACTGAAGTGCAGCCAAGCCGGCCGATAGCAAAGGTCAGGCAGTGGAGGTGGCAGGAGTCTCCTGGAAGAGCAGCAGGAGGTCAGTGTGGGGCACCTGAAAAAAAATTCTTTACATATTTTCTGCTTCTCACTTTGTCTACAAAAGAGAGATAAAATGTGCAGCTCTCAGGAGAAATACAGTATATAAATTCCTGTTGGTTGACAAACAGAGCCATTACTAAAGTTAAATTTTTAGTATTGTTTATATAGCTGCTCTTGGGACACACAGTTTGGGGTACCACAGATAAATGTAGTAGACTGGAGTTGTTAGAATTACAGCTCTAAAGCTATCTTGATTAATCTCTTTCAGTCTGATTTTGTCTTGAAGAGTTACAAAGCAATCAATTTCATTGTAATAAAAACAATATATAATTGAAAGTATTTTCAATTATATATGGTACATATAATGTCAAGTGGAAAGAATGGGTGGGACATAACACTAACAAAGATGTTGAACTTATATTGGCTATTATTTTAAAGAGGATTACCTGATCATTCATCAGCAATCAATACCACTGTTGAATAACACCAAACTGCTTAATCCTAGAATTTACCTAGGATCAGAAGACTTCTGTGTGACTTTTTTGAGGGCAGAGACAAAACCAAAATATTTAACTATACCATATCCTGAATACCCTTTTCTTAATGGGGGGGAAAAAAACCGTATCCGCCATTATTTATATATTTAAATAACAAGAGGTTTCACACTTACTGCCTTTTCCCTTTTTTTTGTTGTTTACCACTGTTGCTTTATGGCTTCGTTTCTGCTTTTTTGATGAACTTCCTCCTCCCTGAGATTCTTTCCCTCTTTTCTGACCTGTACAGGCTATGATGGGAAAGAAATTATTAAGTAACACAAAGTAAAATTAAGCTTTCCTAGGTATAAATTAATTCCACATTTTAGAAGCAGAGAACAACTCTGAAACTATGCATATTCTTTATGAGAGGTACAATTATCAAAGAAATTACTGTAATTTTTAGAATTACTTATCATTAATGAACTGAATTACTACACATAATAGAAGAGTTTTAAAAAAGCAAATAAAGTAGGTACATCCATCTTAGAAAAATCAGATAAAACTAAAAACAGTTCTCAAAATAGTACTGGAAGTTTATGAGTCTAGTAATTCAAAAACAGGTAAATGCTGAAAATAAAAACTGAAATTTGTTAAAATTCAATAAAAGCAAAATAAATATTAAGATTTAATTACAGATGAAAATATTAATGCTATATATTTTAATGATATTAATCTTTAAATTTATATTAATGGGATAAATTTTACTAATTCACACTTAGTTATTTTACCAATTTATTTATTTCACCAATAACCTCACTGCCAGAGCACTGGTTGACACATATACCATTTACAAATCCAGCATAGTAATTCTGAGAAATATTTCATCTTCTTGGCAGGAAATTATCCCGAAACATCATAAATGTCTTCCTCTTTAAGAACTAGCCCACATCCTACATCTTCACTAAGACCTTCCCTTCATTAAGACATGCCCAGGCTTCATGTCATGACCACTCCTCCAGACTGTAGTTTCAGGACACTTTTCTATACTATTAACATGGTCCTCAGCATGTGCTGTGTTTCTAAGTATTTCTAATTATATGTACCATCTACCAGACTTCTTCAGAGATTAATAAAGTCCCATCTCTACTCAGTACAATGTTAGATACTGTAATGACATATAAATATGATTAAAAAAAAAACTATGCATGCTTACTACAAGAAACATTTCTTAGTCCTGTTACAAATGGTAAAATCAGTCTTGAATATATAAGATGGGCTTCCTTGGTCAAAAATGGAATAAGCTAGGGGGGTGCCCTGGGTGGCTTAGTCGGTAAGTGTCTGCCTTCAGCTCAAGTCATGATCTCAGGGTCCTGGGATTGAGCCCTGTAACAGGCTCCTTATTCAGTGGGGAGCCTGTTTCTCCCTCTCTCTGCTGCTCCCCCTGCTTGTGCTCTCTGTCAAATAAACAAAATCTTAAAAAAAAAAAAAAAAAGACAGGAATAGGCTATTAACTGTTTTGTTTGTAACTTCCTAATTTTTTAAATTACACCTTACTAATAACTTTTCCTAATGCTATTTTATTTATTTATTTTTTAAGATTTTTATTTATTTATTCATGAGAGACAGAGAGAGAGAGAGAGAGAGAGAGAGAGGCAGAGACACAGGCAGAGGGAGAAACAGGCTCCATGCAGGGAGCCCCACGTGGGACTCGATCCCCGGTCCCCGGGATTAGGCCCTGGGCTGAAGGCGGCGCTAAACTGCTGAGCCATCCGGGCTGCCCTCCTAATGCTATTTTAATATAACAATTTAAATGAAACATAAAGAGGTTATTAAAGTAATGACTGTGTTGAAGCACAGAGTTTTAAAAATAATTGCCAGGTTTCTCCCTAAAAGAGTGTTAATTCTGAAGCTTTCAGGTGCAAGAAATAAAAAGCTTAAGGTGAACTAATTGGAGGGAAATCCTAAATTTAAGTTGTAAAACTTCCCTTTTTACTTTTGCTATAATGTGAATTCTCTGACATTGGTAGACAAATTTCTTAAAATGAAGCCATATGAAATCGGTGCTTAAGAATTTATTTTAAAGAGAGATCAAGGGGCACCTGGGTAGCTCAGTGGTTGAGTGTCTGCCTTTGGCTCAGGGGGTGATCCCAGGGTCCTGGGATCAAGTCCTGCATCAGGCTCCCTGCGGGAAGCCTCTTCTCCCTCTACCTATGTCCCTGCCTCTCTCTGTGTCTCTCATGAATAAATAAATAATCTTTAAAAAAAATAAAGAGAGATCAATTCTAAAAAATATTTTATGCTTTGATTTCATAAAGCAGATGGTCTCTATTATCCTAAATTTGGGAGTATTTCTTTAGTTGAATACTTTTTAACCTGGTCAAGATCAAGATTCCAAAAAAGGCAGTGCTTAGTCAGTCAAAAGAATATTCTAGCTCTTTTCCATGGAACACATACTGTAGTTATATGCATGATATGAAAACATAATGATGATCCCAACTGAATTGCAACTATATTTTTAGTTAATATTTATTTTTATTATTATTTTTAAAGATTTTATTTATTTATTTATTCATGAGAGACAGAGAGAGGCAGAGATAGAGGCAGAGACATAGGCAGTGGGAGCAGAAGTAGGCTTCATGCAAGGAGCCCGATGCAGAACTTGGTCCCAGAACTCTGAGACCACACCCTGAGCCGAAGGCAGAGGCTCAACCACTGAGCCACCCAGGTGTCCCAACATTTATTTTTTAAAAAGAAATGTTTTAAGTCCAGATTTGTATGACAGTGTCACATCATTATATCTCAGTAAAGCTGAAAAAAAGGAAAAAAATATTTGTGTGAGAATCTTGGAATTAACTCATCTGATCTATGCCACATCTCTTTAAACTCAGCTAAAAACGTAAGGCAAGTATAATAAAAACTGGTATGTTATATAAAATATATATCCTATCTTTGCAATGGAAAAGTATGTTTCGAAGTCAAGTGTCAGTGTATATTATATTCATTTGAAGACACCTGAGTGAAGTGGTTTATAAGAAAAATGAAGACAGAAGTATAGCTATGGTAAAATCAAAAGGCACTAATACTTTGGAAAGTACTAATTTGAATTTCTTTTAACAACTCCATGGAAAATCAAAAAGTATTACTGTAGGTTATTTACATACACACTGGTCCTTCAATTTGGAAGCTATGCAACTAAGAAAGCAGCAAATTCCTTTACAAACTCACACAAGTTAGTCAGGCTTGAAAATCAGTTTGACACGGTTGTCTGAGGAAAGCAGTGCCTGGACAGTTGGTTGCTCCAAACCCCTACATACAGTATTTGGTTAAGGGTGGAGGGGTCTGTCAATAAATCAAAATGTTTGTGAGAAACTGCACATTACAATTGCAAAAACAACGTTACAGAAATATATTTCAGCTGCTCATGCCATATAGTCATGTATAATGAATTTTCAAGCAGGTTTGGATTTTGGATGCACTTTTCGCATGTGTTCTGGTCCACTATGAAATGTAATAGCTCAAGCAAAGGACATTAAATCCTTCTCAAGCTTTTAAATTCATTCACTATTCATCACTCATATTACCCTTCAAATTTCCATTTTACCATGGTCACACAAGTATTTCATTTAAACATCTCATGTTCTAACAGGAGACACTGTGAAGCCCTTGACAGCGTAAGGAGGGAAATCTTAAAATAAGGCAATGTGTGCTTTTTGCTCCTCACCTTTGTCAGGATGTTCTGGTTCTGGCTGATTACTACTGCTGGAGCTCACACTTGCGTCAAAGCCTGCTGGTGAGCTGTTCCCTTCTGACTGGAGGTCTTGGAGCTCCCCTGCGACACTATCCACCTCAATTGTGCTATCCGTTTCACTCTTGATACTTCGAACCTCCTCTTGGTTTGGAGCCAGCGGTTCTGACACTGTCACAGAAGACTGCTGCTGACCGGCTTCTGTTACAGTGACCGAAGAAGGCGATTCGGGTGTAGTAGGAGGGGTATTGAGCACGGAATTGCTGCCACTACTAGGAAATTCTGCTTTTTTGTCACCGATCTCTGCTGTTTTTTCCTCAGCGGGTTTACTGTCAGCACTGGCTGGAGGTGGTGTTTCCAGCTCGGCACTGGGCGAGCAGCTCTCCTCCTCAGCTACAGTCTGCAGTGACCCCTCTGCCGGCCCCTCTTCTGGGGCAGGATGGGGCGGGGAAGCTGCCGCCTCCGTGTCAGAGTCTGAAAAAAGCTCCTTCAGTGTTTTTTTAGGCCACTGTCCCTGAATGCTTGACCAGACATCTTTTCGATCTTTTGCTCTGCTATTCTGAAGTCTTTCATCAGAGTTATTTAAAAGTTTTATCCTTTTTTCTGCCACCTCTGAAAATCCTGAATAGAAACCAGTTGTCCGTAGAGATTTTCTCTTCTCCTCCAAACCATTATATTTCTTAGTTGGCGTCATCTTTGTTTTTGATTTTTCTTCTTCCTCTTCATCTGAAGAGCTGTTGCTACTGTTTTCTATGCAAAGCGATTCTTTGTTCTTGGCTTTTTCTTCCTTTTTGCCAGGTGATCCGGTTTTTAAACACTCCTCTGTATTGCAATACCTTCTTTTACCACGTTTCACTTGTGGCTTTGAAGACTTCTCTGTGGTGTCTTTCTTAACATCTTTCCTCTTTTTTGTAATTTCATCGTCTTCTTCATAATCAGTATCTTCAGATAATCCTTCCATATCTTTTCTTAATCTTTCTGGAGATTTTGACACTGGTTTGGACATTACCAAATCTGCATGGACTTTGTTTTCTTCTAGCAATGATGAACTGTTCTGTTCCTCTTTCGCAAGAAGATCATTTCTGGTGTGGGTCAAATGATCAATCTTAGAGTCCTCTTTGCCACTGTTATCTATATCTTGAGCACCTGTCTCATCTTCCTGCTCACTGTCCTCAGCAGAACTTTCAGAAGCTAGAAAATAAGAAGAAAAGCCAATGAGTATAATAACACTAGCAATGACTTCCCTGTGCAAGGCGCTTGATATAATTAGCCTCTGTTTATAACCCTCTTGGGTTGCTAGGCTTTATCCCCATCTTACAGGTGAGGAAAGGGAGTTTTGAAGAGGGAAGACACTCACACAATGATGGTAATGTTTTACATTGAGAGGGTGACTGTAGTGACACTCTTGTACACTTTTGCCAAAACACAACAAATTGTAAGCATAAAAATCATGAATTTTATTGTTTGTAAATTATACCTCGATAAAGCTGATTATAAAAAAGAAACTTCTTAAATTTTTTTTTTTTTTTTTTTTTTTTGAGAAACTTCTTAAATTTATGAGTAGAATATAATAGTGCAGTCAGGATGCAGTCCCAGGTCCAGGTAATTCTAACTTCAAAGTCTGTATTCTTAGGAAATTATATGCTTCATTTTTTCAGTGTTGTAATGATTATTCAAAGATTTATGAACAATGAATTTCTATGATGTTTTAAAGAATAGACACAATTAACTTAAGTAACTGATACCTTATATAAAAATATTTACAGATTTTATTTCTTAAAAATTCATTTTAGTAAATGAATTCAATTAGGTATAAAAAATAATTGCCAGGGCATCTGGGTGGCTCAGTCGGTTGAGCATCCAGCTCTTGGTTTCAGCTCAGGTTGTGATCTCATGGGTCATAGGATGGAGCCCCAAGTAAGGCTCTGCAGTCAGTAGGGCGTCTGCTGGAGATTCTCTCTTCCTCTCCCTCTGCCACTCCTCCCTACTCATGTGCACTCGCTAGCTCTCTCAAAATAAATAAATATATCTTTAAAAAATTTTGCCTTTACTAGGATTTTAATATTAACATTTACTGAGAAAATGCCATATGCCAGATACTTTGATATGCCTTGCACAGACTGTCTGATTCAGTCTCACAATAACCCTATAAGGGGCAGGTAAAATAACCCCATTTTACAGTTTAGGAGACTGGAATTTAGAGGTTAAACTACCCCAAAGAGCTAATAAAAGTCGAGATGAAATAGAAATATAAGCTGTTTGAACTCCTGGTTTAGAATTGTAATTACAATACTACATATATATATATATTTTTTTTTTTTAAGATTTTATTTATTTATTCACAAGAGACACAGAAAGAGAGAGGCAGAGACACAGGCAGAGGGAGAAGCAAGCTCCATGCAGGGAGCTCGATTGGGATTCGATTCCGGGACCCCAGGACCATAACCTGAGCCAAAGGCAGATGCGCTTAACTGCTGAGCCAAGCAGGCGTCCCACTACGTATGTTCTTTAGCTAAGTTTCCTAAAAATAAAAAATGATACAATTAAGACAGAAATATTTAACTTTCAACATGTTTCTGTATAACTGAATTTTTTAAACCATAGAAGCAATGCAAATATGACTACAAACAAATGTAGAAAGAAAACCAACAGCTCTTTTTCTTCCTTTTGCAGCCTCTGAAGTCTCAATACCATTTCTTTGGGTAGTATATTATTTAGAAATGATGAAAACTGTAACTTTGTTCATTTAGGAAATTTAGCCTGCAATGAGCAGTGAGGATGTTTTCTTATTAATATTCCCATCTCCTGTCATACTTTCTATATATAATCATCTTTAATTAAATATACTATTTGTAGAGTACATAAATGTGGTTCACTGCAGAAGTAGGCAGCATGCTTGATAAACTTCTTTTCTGATAGAGCCATTTATTTTTTTCAAGTTTCCATAAGTCCTTCTTTTCTTTTCTACGTTATATCTTCCTTTTGTAGGCCTTTCATCTTTATTTCAACTACTCCATTAAGTCGAGCACTCCATCTGATTCCCTTATTCACCAAATCTCTCTATCTCAGAGGCCTACTTTCTAACTCCATCTAGTTGGTTGCTCTCTGGGTCTACTCTAATAGCCATCATCCTAGAATTCCTTTCACTGCTTTCTCTTGACAGAGACCCACTGTTAAATGAATTGCCCATCTTCCCCTTTTTTGGTTTATTCCTGTATGTGTTGGAGCACATCATCTAGTACTTTCCTGAAAAAGGTATATAGAAGATAAATATTCTTTGTCCTTATATCTGAATACATCCTACTCTTCAAACTTCATTGTTTTAGATACAGAATTCCAAGTTGAAAATTATTTCCCCTCAAAACTTTGAAGGTATTTTCCTTACAAGTGTTAAAAACACTACTTTCATTTGTCTTCTCGTCCTTAGTGGTGGTTGTTTTTATTGCTGGTATTTTTAAATTTCATAATAATGCACTGTGGCATAGCTCTTTCTTAACCAATTTACCAGGTGTTTGGTGAGCTCTTTCAATATAAAGATTCAATGTCCTAGGGCACATTCAATGTCCTGAGCCTTGGGTGGCTCAGTCAGTTAAGCATCTCCTTTGGCTCAGGTCATGATCTCAAGGTCCTGGGGCCTTTCATCTGGTCTCCTGCTCAGCGAGGAGTCGGCTTCTCCCTTTCTCCCTGCCCCTCACTGCCTCCTCCCCTTGCTGGTGCTCTATCTTATATACTCTGTCTCCCTCTCTCCCCAATAAATGAATAAAATCTTTAAAAAAAAGAATCATGGGCAGCCCCGGTGGCCCAGCGGTTTAGTGCCATCTTTGGCCCAGGGTGTGATCCTGGGGACCCAGGATCAAGTCCCACATCGGGCTCCCTGCATGGAGCCTGCTTCTCCCTCTACCTGTATCTCTGCTCCTCTCTCTCTCTCTGTCATGAATAAATAAATAAAGTCTAAAAAAAAAAAAAAAAAAAAAGAAAAAGAAAAAGAATCATGTCTGTCAGTTCTGAAGGTTTTTCTTCTTTTAGTTACTTGGTAATTTCTCCACCTACCCAAAGATTATTCCAGGATGACTCCAAAGATTGGTATGTATATGGGGGGGTGGGGGGAAGAGAATATACCACTGTATATACAGCATATATACAGCACTCACTAAGACATGAGGTACAAATCAATAATTTAGTTGTGAGACAGTTTATAAGAAAATCCCAGCTCAGTGTTTTCTTGTTCAGTTTTTCAAAATCCAACTGCTTTTTATAGTTACAAATAACCAGGCATCTGTTTCCATGGCTTCTTGATGCCTCAGGCTGACTGATTCTAGAAGTAATGCTAGTGCCTTTCTCCCCATTACAAAAAACAAAGATTATAAACATGAGATTATTACTCAAAGAGTGGTATGGTTACCTGTTAATTTCTTCCCCTCTAATTTCACTATTCCTAGAATGATACTCATATCACTCATCTTCTAACATTTCTATCACTGCTTTCTTATACTTTCTCAAGTTTTCCTCAACTTCAAATTCTGCTTTGTTGAATTTTAATTTTTATTTCTAAGTTTTTCTTGTTTGTTCCTTTTTCACTGTATCCTGTTCTTGTTTTATAGATACTTCTGGGTTCTCTGAGGTTAATAAGAACCAGAGATAATTAATAGTTCATGTTTGTTACCTTCATTATCTCTCTCCTCAAGGGTCATCATTTCTTCTGTTTTAGTTTCCATCTTTTATGCTGGAGCTTTCCTTGATTATGTACACTGAAGGATGACCTACTAAAACTTAACTCTGTTGGTATGGGTTATTAATGGATAAGCTTTCCATGTGGTGATTCATCAGGGATCTAGTTCATTTGAGAGGATTTAGTGCTAAAATGTGGATGATTATTCTCTAGAGACATTCAATGCCTCCACAGAATTCTAACCATCACCTCCTCTCTTGTTCCATCCGTAGCCCATCTCATGCCAAGGAAATAGACTCCTAGCTATCTGTTCTATACTTGTGGGTGGTCTCAAATTTTCTTTATTATATACATGTACATATACATACACATATGCATTCATAGCAACAATCATTTTTTTTTAAACTGGAAATAATCTGAAATGTCTTGAAGTTGATCTATGGCCAAATCTAAAATAAAATAAAATTCACCATGGAAAGGAGAAAATATGAAGCAAATATTTAAAATGTTACAAATATGCCAATATGATGCTCACTGTTGAATTATGCACAATAGGGAAAATAATTGAAATACCTAAATATCTTTTTTTTAATCAAAAACTAATTAAATAGGGCAGCCCCGGTGGCACAGCGGTTTAGTGCCACCTGCAGCCCAGGGTGTGATCCTGTAGACCCAGGATTGAGTCCGACATCGGGCTCCCTGCGTGGAGCCTGCTTCTCCCTCTGCCTCTCATGAATAAATAAAATCTTAAAAAAAAAAAAAAAAAGAACTAATTATATAAATTATGATACAGCTATCCTGTAGTATGAATGTGCTGACATGGAAAAATTTATCAGTTATACTATACCAAGCCCCACACCAAAAGGTTGGGTTTGCAGTGTCAATGATCCCATTTATAAATATATTGTATTGTGTATGCGTGTATATGTATATGTGTGTTGTTTGAGGATATATATTTATTATACTAATATATAATACTAATACTTATATATTACATACACAATCATACATATGCTATGTTAACACTATTTCTGAAATAATACAGGAAAAAACACAGGGAAAAACAGGAGAGAACAGCAACAGGATGCACAAGCCAGAAAGCAGATGAATCAGAGTTAACAGATTCAAGAAAGGCAACTCTTTTCTCAAGTCAGCAATGAATGGAGCTGAGAATAAACCCAGAGATTCAATAATAATTGGCTATATCATGTATCTATGAAAATGAAAAGTAGAGGAGTCAGCCTAATGTAAGGAGCATTGGGTGAACATTATTATTATTATTATTAGGTGAACATTATTTGACAAGAATTTAGATTCCTAGGTCCTCACATCCACCGCAGTTTGCTAGGTGACTACTCTTCTGGAGGTTTATTCTCTCAAGATGGTAATTCAAGATTCCTGACCTAGGCAATGCTAAGAACTATTGAAGGCAAGGTACAGATGTGATGCTGTACTCAGCAGGATCAGAGAATTAAAAATGCTAAGGTGCACCTACGCGGCTCAGTCAGTTAAGTGTCTGACTCTTGATCTCAGCTCAGGTCTTGACTTCAAGGCCACGAGTTCAAGCCCCATTTTGGGCTCCAGGCTGGGTATGGAGCCTACTTAAAAAAGAAAATGCTAAGAATTTCACCCCTCACTTTCCCAGTTCTCAACTGGATCCTAGAGCACTAGAAGACATTCTCTTACCCTCTAGTGAAGACTAGAAGACTCTTCTCTCTAGAATGCAACTAGTGTAAGAAAAAAACCTAAAGATCTGACAGTAGTCCTCTCCAAAAATTGGCCCATCCAGATTATCCTAGTGAAACTCAAAGTTGACCTGTCCCAACCATGTGCTCATGATTCCTAATCAGGAGAAGACAGCCAAGGAAAAAGTCCTTCAATAAGGAAGAGATCAAAACAATAAGGCAGGAAAGAGCAAACTGGAAGTAAGTAACCACGCAAAAGAAGAACAAAAAATTACAATATCCTTTGGAAAAAGCAAAGAGAGAAAGATAAAATGTACACATCTTAAAAGAATAGAATAGTAGGAGAGCATGCAGAAAATAAAGAACTCTTGAAAATTAAAAACATTACAGCTGTCACCAAACATTATAGCAGTAAATTAATAGTCAATAAAAGGATGAGAAGATAAAGTTGAGAAAATTTCTAAGAAATCAGAGAAAAAGGGCAGTCAGTTAAGTGTCCGACTCAGGTCATGATCTCAGGGTCCTGGGATGGAGCCCCACATTGGGCTCCCCACTCAACAGGGAGCCTACTTGTCTCCCTCTTCCCTTACCCCTCCCCCTGATCATGTGTTCACAAACTCTCTCAAATAAATAAATCTTTAAAAATAAAAGAAATCAAAGAAAAAACACAAAAGAATGAATAGTAGGCCTACCCCCAAAAGATAAATATATTAGAATATATAATAGAAAGTACAATATTGGGGGCACTTGGGTGGCTCAGTTGGTTAATCGTCTGCCTTTGACTCAAGTCATGATCCCGGGGTCCCAGGATTAAGCCCCACATTAAGCTCCCTGCTCAGCAGAGAGTCTGCTTCTCCCTCTGCCTCTGCCCACCTCCCACCCCACTTGTGTTCTCTCACTCTCTCTCAAATAAATAAAATCTTAGGAAAAAAAAGTGCAACATTGATATAATGACTAGTCAAGAAAACACACACACACACACACACCCCAAACAAGAAAGAATAGTAAAAGGCAGAGGAGGGGAATAATCAACAAAACAATTCAGGGATCCCTGGGTGGCGCAGCAGTTTGGCGCCTGCCTTTGGCCCAGGGCGTGATCCTGGAGCCCTGGGATCGAGTCCCACATCGGGCTCCCGGTGCATGGAGCCTGCTTCTCCCTCTGCCTGTGTCTCTGCCTCTCTCTCTCTGTGACTATCATAAATAAATAAAAAATAAAAATAAAAATAAAAATAAAGTAAAACAAAACAAAACAATTCAAGAAAAGCAGCTGAAACAGAAAGGTCCAAGTTTGTAGAATGAAAAGAATCTAACAAGAACACAGGACAGTGGATAAAAATACATCAACATAAAAAAAAAAATACATCAACATAAGGCATAATCACCGTGAAATTTTAAGACATTAGACACAAAGATTCAAGATTCCAAAGAGAGGGAAAAGAAAAAAAAAAAAACATTAAGAAATAAAAGTCGCACAGGAAGAATGAGGAATTGGAAGAGCTCTGGATTTTACAGAAACGATGTTAGAAGAAAAAAAAGACAACTGAACAATACCAGTAAAATACTAAAGGAAAACATTCTATCTAGGTAAAACATGCAAAACCATACACAGGATGATATTCTCAGACACACACAATCTCTAAAAATCTTTCCTTCTCACTCATTTGTTCTTAAAAAATTACTAGAGAAAATGTTCCACCACAATGAGTACGCCAAGGAAGGTAAAAAAAGACAGGAGATGCCAAAAGGACTTCCAAGTAGTACTCTGAAGAGTGATTCCTAGAATGGGATCTCCTCAGGAAGATATCTGTGCACCAGATGCAGAAGGAAATCAGTCCATACTAGCACATACCACAGAGTTATTTCCAAAGAAAGTAATACAAAGGACTGCTATCACTGCTGTGCTGTATCACAAGATACCTGCTGCCCCCACACAATCTGAAGGAGTTTAAATAGGTTTAGCTTGTTTTAACAACGTGTTGATGAAATTCCAACTCTCCCCTCCAAGTCTTGCCAAGTGTTATCCCGATCAGCTGACTACATCATTTTACCCAGCAGAAACATTTTGCTTTGACCTAGAAAGCTAGAGGTATTATTTGGTAAACCTAGAATCAGAAAACAGCAGCTTACTACTCCCATACTCCTGTTCATCATCCACTATACTACATCCGAGTTTCTGATTTGGTAAGCCCCAGTGCTTCCCAGAACTCCTTTATGACCCTCCCCACTGAAGTACCTTAGAGAGGCTTTTGCAAACTCTGAGAGAAGCTGAATGTGAAATTAGAATATGGCCTACAGACTCTATTCAGGCAACATTCTCAGGGAACCTTCATCTGAGTGGAAATATTACCTTTTCTTACACAGCAAGGCTTATGCTTGCTACTCAGTTTTAACAAAACTAAACAATATGCTCTTTAGAAATATATATTTATGTTTAATATATATACATATGTTTAATTATAATGAAAAGTAAAGGGATGATTGCACTAAAATCAGGATATTAATTACTTCTGGAACAGAAATGCAAAATTCTTTTAAGTAAATATTGTTTGTTCATCACTATGGTAGACATACCAATGTTCATATTATTCTTTAAATTATATATATTTTTTCATATACTGCCTAGATGTCTGACATATTAGAATTATAAAGACTGAACTTTAGAATACTCACAGCATTTGGTTTAAAAAATTAGTTCATGCAAGTAACCATCTGAATTAAGAGACACAAAACAATTTCTGTCACATTCTAAGTGAGTAAAAATCCAAATAATTAAGTATTGAGAAATGTAAAATATTTTTATGAAGATACATACTTCATTTGATAGGTCGTATTTCCCCCTTCCCCTGATTGTCAAATTTATTAAATCTCCTCTCCAGTCTTCCTCATTTTTATTATTTGATAGTTATACCTCATTCTGCCTTAAATATTAAGCAATAATGCCATCATAAAAGAGATCATAATAGATGTAATAGAGATAAGCAAAGTTTAGTATTCTTTACCAAAAATTCAGTATAGCTGTGTAAGTCTAATATTGCATAACAGAAACCATGCTTTAACTGGCAATGGAAAAAGATAGTACCTGAAAAACCCACAGTACAATACTATAGGGTGTGAATAATAAATCATAACTAAAATTTAATGAAGCTTTTAGATCCACTAATAATAGAAATATTTTCAAGCCTCAATCAATGGCTGATTTTAAGTAACAACAGACAATAAAATTTTGGCCCAATTAAAAAACAGTGAATTGCCTTTATAGAACTTGATTTTTAACAATGAAAAACACATATTGTATGCAATAGGCTATTTATTATGTTTACCTTGAAGTCCATTAAGGATAGAAGTAATTTCTATGGATTTAATATGAGCTGTATCAGAGTTTTTGGCATCGGTAAGATCCAGTTTGGATACCATTTCAGGAGATGGATTTGTCTGGAAAGGTGGTTTTGACAAGCGCCGAAGTTTACAGTTTTTAGGAGAGTATTTTTCATCTTTGTCTTTTTCTTTGTCTAATTTATTCTAGGTTAAGAAAAAAAAAGTATCTCACATTAACCATGAGTTATTATGAGGCATTTATTAGTAACAATGTTAATACTCATTTTAAATTCAAAGCTGTATTATATATTATTAAACAATATGAAAAGAAAGAATATAAGAAGCTCTTCATAAACAGAGACAGTGGGACACCTGGGTGGCTCAGCAGTTGAGATTCTGCCTTTGGCTCAGGGCATGATCCCGGAGTCCCGGGATGGAGTCCCACAATGGACTCCCTGCATGGAGCCTGCTTCTCCGTCTCCCTATGTCTCTGCCTCTCTCTCTCTCTCATGAATAAATGAATAAAATCTTAAAAAACAAAACAAAACACAGAGATGGTTTCCCAAAGTTGTTTTTTTTTTTCTTTTTTTTTCTTAAGGATCATACATTCATTCATTCACGAGACACAGAGAGAGAGAAGCAGAGACAGAAGCAAGCTCCCTGCAGTGAGCCCAATGTGGGACTCGATCCCAGGACCCTGGGATCACGACCTGAGCCAAAGGCAGACACTCAACCACTGAGCCACCCAGGTGTCCCTTTCCCAAAGTTTTTAACAATTACTACAAGTGAGCAAAATGTTTTTTGTTTAATATTTAAATTTTAATAGTGGAGTTAAATTAGTAATCCCATAAGCAATTGAGACTAACCAACCTCATACTGCTAATAATTGGCATTACAAACTCTTCAAAATTAAATCCCTAAGGCTTAAATATTCATTAAAAAAACAATTTCAGGGGCGCCTGGGTGGCTTAGCAAGTTGAGCATCTGCCTTCAGCTCAGGTCATGATCTTGGGTCCTGGGATGGAGCCCCACATTGGGCTCCCTGCACAGTGGGGAGCTTGCTTCTCCCTCTCCCTCTGCCTGCCACTCCCCCTGCTGTGTGTGCTCTGTCAAATAAATAAATAAAATATTTAAGAAAATAATTTCAACCTGGTAGTTTCAAAACGTGTAACATTTTCAATATAAAATGTGGGTTGGGAATGACAAAATTCTAAACATCTTCATTTAGCTGGCAATGAGGAGTAACTCTAAACAAATGATCTCTTGTAAAGCGAAGTTGGAGACAACTTTCTTGCCTCAGTGGTAAATTACCATTTCTAGTAAAGAACTGTCTGTTTACCAATAAGATGAGGAGAGGCTAACTAAAATACTTCTGGAAATTGTTTTTTGAATCTGTTTTGAAAATAATTTATGGGAAAAATCATTTAGACAAGCTTCTTTTTTTTTTTTAATTTTTTATTTATTTATGATAGTCACAGAAAGAGAGAGAGAGACAGAGACACAGGCAGAGGGAGAAGCAGGCTCCATGCACCGGGAGCCCGACGTGGGATTTGATCCTGGGTCTCCAGGATCGCGCCCTGGGCCAAAGGCAGGCGCCAAACCGCTGTGCCACCCAGGGATCCCTAGACAAGCTTCCTAAATGATGATGTAGAGCATGATGGAGCAGTAAACAACTCTGACATCCTATTATAGAGACAGACTAGAATCTCAGTGACTATTTTCACACTTCTCCCAAAGATGGTACATCACCATCATCACTCTGGATGCACAGAAGATAATTCATTACATATTACAGACGCTTTAGGGTAAAGGTTCTCCATGTGTGGCCCTGGACCTTCTGGGAATATGTTAGAAATGTAAACTCCTGGAACCAGCCTCAGATCTAGTGAATAAGAAATGCTGGGGATGAAGCCAAGCCTTCAGAGTTTCAACAAGTCCTCCAGGTGACTGATACATGCTCAAGTGCAAGAGTCACCTATTTAAGACATCTGGGTTTAATTCTCAGAATGCACTGAAAAGCCTTATGTGCAGGTAGACAACCATAGCCTATCAATAATTAGTGCTGTTCCTATTTTTGTACCATTACCAGCCTTTTCACTACTTCATTATTTTATTCCAGAGATTATAATGTATCATGTATTCTGAGAGCAGAAAAGGTCCACCCCACTCAAAATTCAAATATGGCTTGCTTGCATTCATTCATTCATTCATTCATTTCAAATATGGCTTTTAATGGCTATCAGAAGAAAGATGAGAGGGAAAGGGGTGCAATATCAAAATATTATCTAGGAAGCATTTTCCAAAATTTACATGCCTTTTCCCCAAAGACCAGGAATTGTAATATGCCCTGGGAGAGGCCAAGAACTAAACTGAGAATAAATATTTACAAAAAAATCTCTCTAGGGAATATTCTAATACCACTTCTCCCATCTCTACACCCCCTCTTCTACCTAAGCAATACTCCTCCTAAAACTTGCTGTGTATAGACACTGGCTTTTTTTAACACCACTCACAACTTTTCCAATAGCTAAAAATAATGCCGTAATTTCCATACTTCCCAATAAAGACCAAGAGTGAAGCTAAAAGGGGTTTGAGAAGCTACCAGGTTGTTACACTGAAACTTGAAGAACAGATTTGATTTTACAGTGAGAAAAGAACCACCATTCTGGGGGAAAAGTCTGCACTATTTGGGACCACCAGCAGGAAAGTAAACAGTTCCTCACTGGGAATACAGGAAATTGAATTTCAAAAGAACTACTAAACACCTCAACTATAGATATCATTCAAAGGATTAAAAAAGCCATTAAAAAGATAAAAAAATATTTTAAAACCTAGTGACTGGTTGACTTTCTAATAAAAGTTAAAAGATTTAGTCTTAGAATAAACAAGAGTAATTCTATCATACACAGCAGTAGCATTAATTTCCAAACAAGCTCATTAATAGATTCCCACAGTACCCATCGATGGTGGGGCTAATGTGGTCCTGTGAACATGTTCTAAGCTCCTGCCAACAGAGTCAGACAAAGATGAAAAGAAACAGAGGAGGTGCAGACAGGCTCTCCTCTGCGTTCAGATACGTCTTCCTCTTCCTTTGAATAGTTTACAGCCATTACACTAAGCCAGGCTCCTAGACACACTATTTAATGATTCCTCACTGGAGAGGAAAGGGGCAAAAAAGGACTGAAATAACTAAATGAAATCTGTCTGGATGGTCTTACCCAATGTTAGGACTAAAAAACCCTCAAAGATCACTTAGTCTTGTTTTAAAAGATCTTTCCCAAAAGCTGACAATATTAACTATACCCAAATCTAGCATTTGATAAATTCGCTGTTCTGAGAGTATTTCCATCTCTACTAATATTCATGCACACACACTTAATACATCATTTTCGAGGAAAAGTTCTTTGATTAAAAGCTATGATATAGCAAAATAAGTACTTACCTTTATTTTCTTCCGATGTTTTATCTTTGGCACATTTTTATCAGCAGGTCTTACTATTTTATCTGCTTTAATCCATTCATCATACCTAAAATTAAAGGAAATTAATATAAATACACAAAATATCACAGAAGTAACTATGCCATATTTAAGAAAAATTCGTAAATAGAATTGTAACATTTTAGAATAGGAAAAGACCTTGGAGACCATTTAGTTCAACTTCCTGGTTTGATGAATATAACTACCAAGGCCCAAAAAGAGAGATAAAGTGATCTGCTGACATAATGTCAGCTTCTGGCTGAGCCAAGACCAAAAAGAAAGATCTCTTGACATCTAAACTAGCACTCCTTACTCTGCTATACCAGAAAAACCAAATTGTATTATAAAGAAACCACAATATATTCTGGCTTTTTCTGTTTTGTTTTCTTTTAAGCAGCAAGTGAGACAGTTGGTTTTTTTTTTCTAGACTCATCAGGAAGCTAAGGAAATACGCTCTAATTTTAAATGACATTGTGATACGACAGCATATTATAACTTACAAACAATGCAAAAATCAATTGAAATAAAAAACACCTTCTTATAAAATAGTAGGAAAGCTTGACTCTGCCAAATTTTTCAGTATTCTGAGGTGCTTCCTACATATACAGACAGCTAAGAGTCAACAGCTCTGACTCTGATGGCCTTTCCAAAATGCTGACAGTCTGTGCGCATTTCATAGGGTGCAACTTACTACTGACTGCAATAAAGCTATTTGTTTAAAGCAAAACAGAATGGCAGTTTATTTTTATAAAAATTCAGCTAAAAAGAAGAAACATTAAAAATGAATTAACCTCTTTTTATGTTCAAAAGTTATATACAATTACTGTGGAAAATGGAAAACTACCTGACATTTTTAACTCCAGAACACGGAACAATTGAAAATGAGCTTTTAAATTAAAATGTCCTCATTATTTGAGGTACTAAATGAAGTAATAAAGGTCCTAAGTCAGGAAGTAAATGACTTGGGTCATTACCTGACGAATACATTATATTCTGGCTCTAGGGTAGGCCTGGAAAGTATGTCTGTAACCACTCCCAGATAAATTCTACTGGCTGGTGTAAACTACTAGCTGCAATAAAGCTGAGGGCACACCCCTCAGGCAAAGGATTATGTCTATCTGCTGGAAGCTGCTGATAGTAAACTGTGGGGGCCACAGTGATAAGTAAAAAGAATGAGAAAGAATGCAATGCGTTCTAGGAAAGTCTTCACATAATCCCTGCAGGCTAGTTATGTGGCTCTGGTTAAGCCATTCTCAACATCAGATTTAGTGTATTCTGCATAAATAAGACTATTTTATTTATTTTTTTAAAGATTTTATTTATTTATTCATGAGAGACACACAGAGAGAGAGAGGCAGAGACACAGGGAGAGGAAGAAGCAGGATCCCTGCAGGGAGCCTGATGTGGGACTCAATCCCGAGACTCCAGGGTCACACCCTGGGCCAAAGGCAGGCGCTCAACCACTGAGCCACCCAGGTGTCCCAAATAAGACTATTTTAAAAAGTAAAATAAAAAAATAAGACTGCATATCACATACAGTTTTTGAGAATCAAACATATGATTAAGTACTTTGAAAACTTCTAAAACAAATATTATTCTACTAAACATACCCCTTTTGGTATTTATACTGGCACAGTAACACCTATCTAAATATTTACAGTACTTTTCACTTTCCTATGAATACTAAAAATTGCATTATGCTTGAGATGAAAGCAATTCAGTTCCTTCCAAAATTGGGGTGAAGGTGGAAAATGAACAGAAAATATTTCTGCCCTCCACAAAGTTGAATGTAAACTAGAAGCTGCTCTTATTTGCATATAGTTATGGAAGTCAATGCTATATACTTTGTTTAAAAGAAAACAAAAGAAGCTTTCTAACTACTTAGAGATAACTGAAGATAGTTCATGATGGTTATATATAACAACAACTTAACTAAACAAGGATATATTATTTTTAACCTTTCTTAAATGAAGACTATCTGTTGTGTAGTTAGTTTTATAATATCAGACATTTTTACTATTCAACTTGGGTTTTTGACATGAATTATATTTCAAATTAGGGCAAAATAGTAGCTTTAACTTAAGATCACTACCACGATGTTATATATTTATTTTACATGGAACACCAATTACATCAAACAAGCAAAGAATACATCTGCCTCCATAGTTAAAATGTCCACTGTGACGGAGGAAGACTTAAGACTCAGAATAAATGTTAAATTTTCTTCAGAAGAAGGTAGAAGAAACATACACATCAGTAACAGCTATTGCCTGGTACAGGCTGATGCCCACTGCCTGAGTTCCAACAGTGTACAGATGCCAACTGGTAATTATTTTCTAAAAGAAGACTGGCTATTGGAAGAACTTAAAGTAGTGAGTATGGATGTGGAAAGCGTTGGAACAGACAGAAAAGAAAAAAAGGCAAATTCTGGAATTAGATGAAATGAACTACACAATTCTAAAATATCTGAATAGTAGTAATTAAACACTATGGTCTTACTGCATTTTTAAAAAGATTTTATTTATCTATTCATGAGAAACACACAGAAAGAGGCAGAGACATTGGCAGAGGGAGAAGCAGGTTCCCCACAGGGAGCCCAATGTGGGACTCAATCCTGGGACCCAGCAATCACACCCTGAGCCGAAGGCAGATGCTTAACCACTGAGCCAGCCACCCAGGCATCCCTGATCTTACTATTCTGGATGATAGTTTTGTTTTAAAATAATATTCTGTATGGTTTTAGGAGATGCCTTGGACAATCATTTAGATATGTTTCTTTTTTTTAAAATATATTTTTATTTATTCATGAGAGGCACAGAGAGAGACAGAGACATAGGCAGAAGGAGAAGCAGACTCCCTGTGGGGAGTCTGATGCAGGACTCAATCCCAGGACTCTGGGATCACAACCTGAGCCAAAGGCAGACACTTAACCACTGAGCCACCCAGGTGTCCCTAGATATGTTTCCTATTGAAGTAATTACATGGTAACTTATAGTCC